>NC_141007.1:8932392-9543534 GCF_052327205.1 Somniosus microcephalus
AGGGGTAGTTGGGGGGGTGGATGTGGGGAGGAGGAGGGTAGTTGGGGGGGTGGATGTGGGGAGGAGGAGGGTAGTTGGGGGGTGGATGTGGGGAGGAGGAGGGTAGTTGGGGGGTGGATGTGGGGAGGAGGAGGGTAGTTGGGGGGGTGGATGTGGGGAGGAGGAGGGTAGTTGGGGGGTGGATGTGGGGAGGAGGGTAGTTGGGGGGGTGGATGTGGGGAGAAGGAGGGAAGTTGGGGGGGTGGATGTGGGGAGAAGGAGGGTAGTTGGGGGGGTGGATGTGGGGAGGAGGGTAGTTGGGGGGTGGATGTGGGGAGAAGGAGGGAAGTTGGGGGGGTGGATGTGGGGAGAAGGAGGGTAGTTGGGGGGGTGGATGTGGGGAGGAGGAGGGTAGTTGGGGGGGTGGATGTGGGGAGGATGGTAGTTGGGGGGGTGGATGTGGGGAGGAGGGTAGTTGGGGGGGTGGGTGTGGGGAGGAGGAGGGTAGTTGGGGGGGTGGATGTGGGGAGGAGGGTAGTTGGGGGGGTGGATGTGGGGAGGAGGGTAGTTGGGGGGTGGATGTGGGGAGGAGGAGGGTAGTTGGGGGGGTGGATGTGGGGAGAAGGAGGGTAGTTGGGGGGGTGGATGTGGGGAGGAGGAGGGTAGTTGGGGGCTGGATGTGGGGAGGAGGGTAGTTGGGGGGGTGGATGTGGGGAGGAGGGTAGTTGGGGGGTGGATGTGGGGAGGAGGAGGGTAGTTGGGGGGGTGGATGTGGGGAGGAGGAGGGTAGTTGGGGGGTTGGATGTGGGGAGGAGGGTAGTTGGGGGGTGGATGTGGGGAGGAGGAGGGTAGTTGGGGGGGTGGATGTGGGGAGAAGGAGGGTAGTTGAGGGGGTGGATGTGGGGAGGAGGAGGGTAGTTGGGGGGTGGATGTGGGAGGAGGAGGGTAGTTGGGGGGGTGGATGTGGGGAGGAGGGTAGTTGGGGAGGTGGATGTGGGGAGGAGTGTAGTTGGGGGGGTGGATGTGGGGAGGAGGGTAGTTGGGGGGGTGGATGTGGGGAGGAGTGTAGTTGGGGGGGTGGATGTGGGGAGAAGGAGGGTAGTTGGGGGGGTGGATGTGGGGAGGAGTGTAGTTGGGGGGGTGGATGTGGGGAGAAGGAGGGTAGTTGGGGGGGTGGATGTGGGGAGGAGGAGGGTAGTTGGGGGGGTGGATGTGGGGAGGAGGAGGGTAGTTGGGGAGGTGGATGTGGGGAGGAGGAGGGTAGTTGGGGGGGTGGATGTGGGGAGGAGGGTAGTTGGGGGGGTGGATGTGGGGAGGAGGAGGGTAGTTGGGGGGTGGATGTGGGGAGGAGGGTAGTTGGGGGGGTGGATGTGGGGAGGAGGAGGGTAGTTGGGGGGGTGGATGTGGGGAGGAGGAGGGTAGTTGGGGTGGGTGTGGGGAGGAGGGTAGTTGGGGGGTGGATGTGGGGAGGAGGGTAGTTGGGGGGGTGGATGTGGGGAGGAGGGTAGTTGGGGGGTGGATGTGGGGAGGAGGGTAGTTGGGGGGGTGGATGTGGGGAGGAGGGTAGTTGGGGGGGTGGATGTGGGGAGGAGGGTAGTTGGGGGGTGGATGTGGGGAGGAGGAGGGTTGGGGGGGTGGATGTGGGGAGGAGGGTAGTTGGGAGGGTGGATGTGGGGAGGAGGAGGGTAGTTGGGGGCGGTGGATGTGGGGAGGAGGAGGGTAGTTGGGGGGATGGATGTGGGGAGGAGGGTAGTTGGGGGGGTGGATGTGGGGAGGAGGAGGGTAGTTGGGGGGGTGGATGTGGGGAGGAGGGTAGTTGGGCGGGTGGATGTGGGGAGGAGGAGGGTAGTTGGGGGGTGGATGTGGGGAGGAGGAGGGTAGTTGGGGGGTGGATGTGGGGAGGAGGAGGGTAGTTGGGGGGTGGATGTGGGGAGGAGGGTAGTTGGGGGGGTGGATGTGGGGAGGAGGAGGGTAGTTGGGGGGGTGGATGTGGGGAGAAGGAGGGTAGTTGGGGGGGTGGATGTGGGGAGGAGGGTAGTTGGGGGGTGGATGTGGGGAGAAGGAGGGTAGTTCGGGGGGTGGATGTGGGGAGGAGGGTAGTTGGGGGGTGGATGTGGGGAGAAGGAGGGTAGTTGGGGTGGATGTGGGGAGGAGGGTAGTTGGGGGGTGGATGTGGGGAGAAGGAGGGTTGTTCGGGGGGTGGATGTGGGGAGGAGGAGGGTAGTTGGGGTGGATGTGGGGAGGAGGGTAGTTGGGGGGGTGGATGTGGGGTGTAGGAGGGTAGTTGGGGTGGATGTGGGGAGGAGGGTAGTTGGGGGGGTGGATGTGGGGAGGAGGAGGGTAGTTGGGGGGGTGGATGTGGGGAGGAGGAGGGTAGTTGGGGGGTGGATGTGGGGAGAAGGAGGGTAGTTGGGGGAGTGGATGTGGGGAGAAGGAGGGTAGTTCGGGGGGTGGATGTGGGGAGGAGGAGGGTAGTTCAGGGGGTGGATGTGGGGAGAAGGAGGGTAGTTGGGGGGGTGGATGTGGGGAGGGGGGTAGTTGGGGGGGTGGATGTGGGGAGGAGGGTAGTTGGGGGGGACGGATTGAGACCCATCCTCTTTCAGAGCATTCACAGTCAAACCAAAACAACACTGTCAGACCACAGTCAAATTACTATGTATCTTAAAAAGACAGAAACAACCAACACAGAAACACAACCCAGTAAGCTGTACAACACCAAAAAATCGTACAGATGGGCCAAAAACAGCACGGAAAAATACCAGAAAGCAATTAGCAATGAATCAACTCAAGCTCTGTTGGACACCTTTCTGGATTACATATACACTCACAATAAAGAAGGCGTTAACCGGGCAGTGAATAACCTAAACAATATTTTTGATAATTTGGCAACAAGGTCAAACTTGAAAGCTCACAAGAACAAACCCAAAACAAAAAACTATGAAAAATGGTTTGTCCCAGATTGCCACAACATGAGGAAAAAACTTAGAAAAATATCAAACCAAAAACACAGACAGCCAGAAAACGAGGAATTACGCCTTACTTATTGTCAGACACTAACACAATACAGAAACACACTCAGAACCAAAAAAGAGCAGTATATTAAGAATAGACTCAGCTCCATTGAGGAATCCATTGATTCCAATTGTTTCTGGGACAACTGGAATACATTACACAAAAAACAACACGACGAATTGGCCATTCAAAATGGAGACACATGGGAAAACCACTTTGAAAAATTATACCAGAAAAACACACTAAGCCCAGAGCAACACCAAATATGCAAAAAACTGGAAAAGCTCGAAATGGCCATAAAAGATAACCAAAACCCGCTAGACTCCATAATAACAGAAAAAGAACTAGTTGAAAAACTCAAGGACCTGCGACCAGGAAAAGCTTGCGGTGCAGACGGCATACTAAGCGAGATGATTAAACACACACACGATAAAATGAAACTGGCTATCCTAAAACTCTTCAACTTGGTTCTGAGTGTCGGTTACTTCCCTGATATCTGGAACAAAGGACTCATAACGCCCATATACAAAAGTGGGGACAGAGTCGACCCAAATAACTATCGAAGCATCTGTGTAAACAGTAACCTGGGGAAGGTATTCTGTAGTATCATAAACAAAAGACTTATAAACTTCCTTGAGGAGCACAATGTCTTGAGTAAAAGCCAAATTGGATTCCTGCCAAACTATAGAACATCAGATCATATCTTCACCCTACAGACCCTAATTGACAAACACGTTCATCAAAACAAAAGCAAAATCTACGCATGCTTAGTAGATTTCCAGAAGGCTTTCGATTCCATGTGGCACGACGGTTTATTCCTGAAACTTATCGAAAGCAGGGTAGGGGGAAAAACATATGATGTAATTAAATCAATGTATACAAACAATAAATGTGCAGTTAAAATTGGAGACAATCAAACAAAATACTTCCCACAAGGGCGGGGGGTGACGCAGGGCTCGCCCATCTCACCGACACTCTTTAATATTTACATGAATGAACTGGCAAAACTACTTGAACAATCTACAGCACCCGGCCTCACCCTATATGAATCCAAGGTTAAATTCCTCCTCTATGCAGATGACCTGGTTCTGCTGTCACCAACTAAGGAGGGTCTACAGCAGAACCTGGATCTGCTGGAGTCGTTCTGCCAGACCTGGGCCCTGACAATAAATCCCCAAAAAAACAAAGTCCTTGTGTTCCAGCAAAGATCCAGACATCAGGGACCCAAAATAAATTTCACACTAGGAACAACCAAAATTGAACAAACCACTAACTACACATACTTCGGCTTAAAAATCAGTTCTACGGGAAATTTTCATCTGGCTGTGAATGAACTGAAAGAGAAAGCAAGAAGGGCTTTCTATGCCATTAAAAAATCAATCCAAATAGAAATCCCAATTAGCATTTGGCTCAAAATTTTTTAATCAGTAATTGAACCAATTGCACTCTATGGCAGTGAGGTGTGGGGACCGATAACACAAGAATTTGCAAAATGGGACAAACACCCAATTGAGATCCTACATGCAGAATTCTGTAAAAGTATCCTCCGGACTCAAAGGAAAACCGTAAACAATGCATGCAGGGCAGAACTAGGCCAATATCCATTAATAATCACTATCCAAAAAAGAGCCACCAAATTTTGGAAACACCTAGAAATGAGCAACCCCCAATGCTATCATTACGAAGCCCTGAAATGCCAAGAGAGGACCATAAAGAAGAATACCCTCAGTCAACTAGTCCTGGGACTCAGTGAAGTAACTACTAACACTACTAACAATAACCAGCCCCAGGACAGTGACAGCGTAACACAAAGAATTCGACCCAACACAATCGTCGCTAAGCAAAAGGAAAAATATCTATCATATTGGACAGAAACAACAAAAACCCAAAGCAAACTCAATTGCTACTTGGCCCTAAACAGACAATACAACATGGCTGATTACCTGACCATGGTAAAGGATAGCAAACTGAGAAAAACCTTGACAATGTACAGACTTCGTGAACATAGCCTGGCGATCGAAAAAGGTAGACACAGGCAGACCCGGCTACCAAGAGAGGACAGGATATGCTCTCACTGCAGTCAGGGAGTGGTGGAGACAGAGATGCACTTCCTCACAGCTTGTAGAAAATATCAGGGCATAAGGGAGAATTTCTACCCAAAATTCACAAAAATATGCCCGGAATTCAGAAATTTGAATGACGACCAAAAACTCCCATACCTACTAGGGGAAGAGAGAAATTGTGTAACCTTAGCGGCACACTATGTTACAGCTTGCCATAAACAGAGGGACAACCACTAAATATAAGAAAAGAGTACATACAAATTATATGAATGTATATTTATGCACTCAGGGATATATCTGTTTTTATACACTGTATGGATAGATCTGTATTTTTGTGTGCAACATGAATGTTTTTCGATGCTTTGGCAACATAAGATGTACCTTGTCATCATGCCAATAAAGCGAATTGAATTGAATTGGATGTGGGGAGGAGGGTAGTTGGGGGGTGGATGTGGGGAGGAGGAGGGTAGTTGGGGGGTGGATGTGGGGAGAAGGTGGGTAGTTGGGGGGGTGGATGTGGGGAGGAGGAGGGTAGTTGGGGGGGTGGATGTGGGGAGGAGGGTAGTTGGGGGGTGGATGTGGGGAGAAGGAGGGTAGTTGCGGGGGTGGATGTGGGGAGAAGGAGGGTAGTTGGGGGGATGGATGTGGGGAGGAGGGTAGTTGGGGGGGTGGATGTGGGGAGGAGGAGGGTAGTTGGGGGGATGGATGTGGGGAGGAGGAGGGTAGTTGGGGGGGTGGATGTGGGGAGGAGGAGGGTAGTTGCGGGGGTGGATGTGGGGAGGAGGGTAGTTGGGGGGGTGGATGTGGGGACGAGGAGGGTAGTTGGGGGGGTGACGTGGGGAGGAGGGTAGTTGGGGGGGTGGATGTGGGGAGGAGGAGGGTAGTTGGGGGGGTGACGTGGGGAGGAGGGTAGTTGCGGGGGTGGATGTGGGGAGGAGGAGGGTAGTTGGGGGGTGACGTGGGGAGGAGGGTAGTTGGGGGGGTGGATGTGGGGAGGAGGAGGGTAGTTGGGGGGGTGGATGTGGGGAGGAGGAGGGTAGTTGGGGGGGTGGATGTGGGGAGGAGGAGGGTAGTTGGGGGGGTGGATGTGGGGAGGAGGGTAGTTGGGGGGGTGGATGTGGGGAGAAGGAGGGTAGTTGGGGGGGTGGATGTGGTGAGGAGGAGGGTAGTTGAGGGGGTGGATGTGGGGAGGAGGAGGGTAGTTGGGGGGGTGGATGTGGGGAGGAGGGTAGTTGGGGGGGTGGATGTGGGGACGAGGAGGGTAGTTGGGGGGGTGGATGTGGGGAGGAGGGTAGTTGGGGGGTGGATGTGGGGAGGAGGAGGGTAGTTGGGGGGGTGGATGTGGGGAGGAGGAGGGTAGTTGGGGGGGTGGATGTGGGGAGGAGGAGGGTAGTTGGGGGGTGGATGTGGGGAGGAGGAGGGTAGTTGGGGGGTGGATGTGGGGAGGAGGAGGGTAGTTGGGGGGGTGGATGTGGGGAGGAGGAGGGTAGTTGGGGGGTGGATGTGGGGAGGAGGGTAGTTGGGGGGGTGGATGTGGGGAGAAGGAGGGAAGTTGGGGGGGTGGATGTGGGGAGAAGGAGGGTAGTTGGGGGGGTGGATGTGGGGAGGAGGGTAGTTGGGGGGGTGGATGTGGGGAGAAGGAGGGAAGTTGGGGGGGTGGATGTGGGGAGAAGGAGGGTAGTTGGGGGGGTGGATGTGGGGAGGAGGAGGGTAGTTGGGGTGGATGTGGGGAGGATGGTAGTTGGGGGGGTGGATGTGGGGAGGAGGGTAGTTGGGGGGGTGGGTGTGGGGAGGAGGAGGGTAGTTGGGGGGGTGGATGTGGGGAGGAGGGTAGTTGGGGGGTGGATGTGGGGAGGAGGGTAGTTGGGGGGGTGGATGTGGGGAGGAGGGTAGTTGGGGGGGTGGATGTGGGGAGGAGGAGGGTAGTTGGGGGGGTGGATGTGGGGAGAAGGAGGGTAGTTGGGGGGTGGATGTGGGGAGGAGGAGGGTAGTTGGGGGGTGGATGTGGGGAGAAGGAGGGTAGTTGGGGGGGTGGATGTGGGGAGAAGGAGGGTAGTTGGGGGGTGGATGTGGGGAGGAGGGTAGTTGGGGGGTGGATGTGGGGAGGAGGAGGGTAGTTGGGGGGGGTGGATGTGGGGAGAAGGTGGGTAGTTGGGGGTGTGGATGTGGGGAGGAGGAGGGTAGTTGGGGGGTGGATGTGGGGAGAAGGAGGGTAGTTGGGGGGTGGATGTGGGGAGGAGGGTAGTTGGGGGGTGGATGTGGGGAGGAGGAGGGTAGTTGGGGGGGTGGATGTGGGGAGAAGGAGGGTAGTTGAGGGGTGGATGTGGGGAGGAGGAGGGTAGTTGGGGGGGTGGATGTGGGGAGGAGGAGGGTAGTTGGGGGGTTGGATGTGGGGAGGAGGGTAGTTGGGGGGTGGATGTGGGGAGGAGGAGGGTAGTTGGGGGGGTGGATGTGGGGAGGAGGAGGGTAGTTGGGGGGTTGGATGTGGGGAGGAGGGTAGTTGGGGGGTGGATGTGGGGAGGAGGAGGGTAGTTGGGGTGGATGTGGGGAGAGGAGGGTAGTTGAGGGGGTGGATGTGGGGAGGAGGAGGGTAGTTGGGGGGTGGATGTGGGGAGGAGGAGGGTAGTTGGGGGGGTGGATGTGGGGAGGAGGGTAGTTGGGGGAGGTGGATGTGGGGAGGAGTGTAGTTGGGGGGGTGGATGTGGGGAGGAGGGTAGTTGGGGGGGTGGATGTGGGGAGGGTGTGTTGGGGGGGTGGATGTGGGGAGGGGGTGTTGGGGGGG
Source organism: Somniosus microcephalus (assembly GCF_052327205.1). NCBI lineage: Eukaryota > Metazoa > Chordata > Chondrichthyes > Squaliformes > Somniosidae > Somniosus > Somniosus microcephalus. Next base: position 8,940,229 of record NC_141007.1, read on the forward strand.
TGGATGTGGGGAGGAGTGTAGTTGGGGGGGTGGATGTGGGGAGAAGGAGGGTAGTTGGGGGGGTGGATGTGGGGAGGAGGAGGGTAGTTGGGGGGGTGGATGTGGGGAGGAGGAGGGTAGTTGGGGGGTGGATGTGGGGAGGAGGTGGGTAGTTGGGGGGGTGGATGTGGGGAGGAGGGTAGTTGGGGGGGTGGATGTGGGGAGGAGGAGGGTAGTTGGGGGGTGGATGTGGGGAGGAGGGTAGTTGGGGGGGTGGATGTGGGGAGGAGGAGGGTAGTTGGGGGGGTGGATGTGGGGAGGAGGAGGGTAGTTGGGGGGGTGGGTGTGGGGAGGAGGGGTGTTGGGGGGTGGATGTGGGGGGAGGGTAGTTGGGGGGGTGGATGTGGTGAGGAGGAGGGTAGTTGGGGGGTGGATGTGGGGAGGAGGGTAGTTGGGGGGGTGGATGTGGGGAGGAGGGTAGTTGGGGGGGTGGATGTGGGGAGGAGGGTAGTTGGGGGGTGGATGTGGGGAGGAGGAGGGTTGGGGGGGTGGATGTGGGGAGGAGGGTAGTTGGGAGGGTGGATGTGGGGAGGGGAGGGTAGTTGGGGGCGGTGGATGTGGGGTGGAGGAGGGTAGTTGGGGGGATGGATGTGGGGAGGAGGGTAGTTGGGGGGGTGGATGTGGGGAGGAGGGGGTAGTTGGGGGGGTGGATGTGGGGAGGAGGGTAGTTGGGGGGGTGGATGTGGGGAGGAGGAGGGTAGTTGGGGGGTGGATGTGGGGAGGAGGAGGGTAGTTGGGGGGTGGATGTGGGGAGGAGGAGGGTAGTTGGGGGGTGGATGTGGGGAGGAGGGTAGTTGGGGGGGTGGATGTGGGGAGGAGGAGGGTAGTTGGGGGGTGGATGTGGGGAGGAGGGTAGTTGGGGGGGTGGATTTGGGGAGGAGGAGGGTAGTTGGGGGGGTGGATGTGGGGAGGAGGAGGGTAGTTGGGGGGTGGATTTGGGGAGGAGGAGGGTAGTTGGGGGGGTGGATGTGGGGAGGAGGAGGGTAGTTGGGGGGGTGGATGTGGGTAGTTGGGGGGTGGATTTGGGGAGGAGGAGGGTAGTTGGGGGGGTGGATGTGGGGAGGAGGAGGGTAGTTGGGGGGGTGGATGTGGGGAGGAGGAGGGTAGTTGGGGGGGTGGATGTGGGGAGGAGGAGGGTAGTTGGGGGGGTGGATGTGGGGAGGAGGAGGGTAGTTGGGGGGGTGGATGTGGGGGGGAGGGTAGTTGGGGGGTGGATGTGGGGAGGAGGGTAGTTGGGGGGTGGATGTGGGGAGGAGGGTAGTTGGGGGGTGGATGTGGGGAGGAGGGTAGTTGGGGGGGTGGATGTGGGGAGGAGGAGGGTAGTTGGGGGGGTGGATGTGGGGGGGAGGGTAGTTGGGGGGTGGATTTGGGGAGGAGGAGGGTAGTTGGGGGGGTGGATGTGGGGAGGAGGAGGGTAGTTGGGGGGTGGATGTGGGGAGGAGGAGGGTAGTTGGGGGTGTTGGAGACGGTGGGGTCGATTGAAAGCGATGTGTGTGGGATCAGCCTGCTGCTCCCTCTTCAGCAATGACTCATTTTGAAAAGCTTCTGTTTGCCAGCTCTGGCTGCAGTGTTCGACTGGCTTCAGTCTACAGGAGGCACTGGGGGATTCTCCTGAGGTGGAGCACTACCTGGAGGAGCAGCTGCTTGTCCTGGATGACAGGTAATCGCTGCTGCTTTCTCTGCTAATCTTGACGGTTATTTTTTCTGTGCAATTTGTTTTGCTCCCTGTCCCTTCTGCTTGGAGCTGGCTCTCTGTCAGAATGCAGTCCCACAGACATTGCCGACTCTCTGTATTTCACCTCAAGCGGTCATTCTTCATGGGTGGTGCAGACGGTGAGTATTGGTGGGATGTTCAACAGTGAGGCAGAATATCCGAGACAGAGATTATATGGCACTTTCCAGCAGAGAGTGATCAGTGCAGGACCCTTGGCTTATTCGCCTCTGAATTGTGATACAGAGTAAAGCTCCCTCTACACTGTCCCATCAAACACTCCCAGGGCAGGTACAGCACGGGTTAGATACAGAGTAAAGCTCCCTCTACACTGTCCCATCAAACACTCCCAGGGTAGGTTCAGCACGGGTTAGATACAGAGTAAAGCTCCCTCTACACTGTCCCATCAAACACTCCCAGGGTAGGTTCAGCACGGGTTAGATACAGAGTAAAGCTCCCTCTACACTGTCCCATCAAACACTCCCAGGGCAGGTACAGCACGGGTTAGATACAGAGTAAAGCTCCCTCTACACTGTCCCATCAAACACTCCCAGGGCAGGTACAGCACGGGTTAGATACAGAGTAAAGCTCCCTCTACACTGTCCCATCAAACACTCCCAGGGCAGGTACAGCACGGGTTAGATACAGAGTAAAGCTCCCTCTACACTGTCCCATCAAACACTCCCAGGGCAGGTACAGCACGGGTTAGATACAGAGTAAAGCTCCCTCTACACTGTCCCATCAAACACTCCCAGGGCAGGTACAGCACGGGTTAGATACAGAGTAAAGCTCCCTCTACACTGTCCCATCAAACACTCCCAGGGCAGGTACAGCACGGGGTTAGATACAGAGTAAAGCTCCCTCTACACTGTCCCATCAAACACTCCCAGGGCAGGTACAGCACGGGTTAGATACAGAGTAAAGCTCCCTCTACACTGTCCCATCATACACTCCCAGGGCAGGTACAGCACAGGGTTAGATACAGAGTAAAGCTCCCTCTACACTGTCCCATCAAACACTCCCAGGGCAGGTACAGCACGGGTTAGATACAGAGTAAAGCTCCCTCTACACTGTCCCATCAAACACTCCCAGGGTAGGTTCAGCACAAGTTAGATACAGAGTAAAGCTCCCTCTACACTGTCCCATCAAACACTCCCAGGGCAGGTACAGCATGGGTTAGATACAGAGTAAAGCTCCCTCTACACTGTCCCATCAAACACTCCCAGGGCAGGTACAGCACGGGTTAGATACAGAGTAAAGCTCCCTCTACACTGTCCCATCAAACACTCCCAGGGTAGGTTCAGCACAAGTTAGATACAGAGTAAAGCTCCCTCTACACTGTCCCATCAAACACTCCCAGGGTAGGTTCAGCACAAGTTAGATACAGAGTAAATCTCCCTCTACACTGTCCCATCAAACACTCCCGGGGCAGGTACAGCACGGGTTAGATACAGAGTAAAGCTCCCTCTACACTGTCCCCATCAAACACTCCCAGGGCAGGTACAGCACGGGTTAGATACAGAGTAAAGCTCCCTCTACACTGTCCCAGCAACACTCCCAGGGCAGGTACAGCACGGGTTAGATACCGAGTAAAGCTCCCTCTACACTGTCCCATCAAACACTCCCAGGGTAGGTACAGCACGGGTTAGATACAGAGTAAAGCTCCCTCTACACTGTCCCATCAAACACTCCCAGGGCCGGTACAGCACGGGTTAGATACAGAGTAAAGCTCCCTCTACACTGTCCCATCAAATACTCCCAGGGCAGGTACAGCACGGGTTAGATACAGAGTAAAGCTCCCTCTACACTGTCCCATCAAACACTCCCAGGGTAGGTACAGCACGGGTTAGATACAGAGTAAAGCTCCCTCTACACTGTCCCATCAAATACTCCCAGGGCAGGTACAGCACGGGTTAGATACAGAGTAAAGCTCCCTCTACACTGTCCCATCAAACACTCCCAGGGCAGGTATAGCATGGGTTAGATACCGAGTAAAGCTCCCTCTACACTGCCCTACCTATACCCATTAACATCAGCCTCAGTCGAGTGCATCCTACCTCGCCAGTGTGATATAGTTCAATTTCCCACAGCAGCCTTTGCCGATAAGACTGGCGAAATTACTCCCAAATTAGTTGCAGTTTCAGGCTGTGGGCTCAGGCGCACTTGGAACTGGATTCGATGTTCCTGGGTCCCTTAAAACCACTGAGAAGGGAGTCTTTCACCCGTAGAAATAAAAACTGATCTCGGTTTTATCACTGGTTATTATGGGATGGCACAGCCTGCCCAGAGAAAGAAACGCAGCGTTTGGGGGCCATGACAAGGAGTAACCTCCGAACCTGCCGGCAAGTCTTTCTACATTCTGTGGAAACTGCCGCTCCTTCCGAGATTCCTGAACTGTTGCTTGGCCGCCGTGTATCGACCCTGCCCACGTTAGCAGGCGGTGATCGGCTGCTCTCAGGAGGGTGACAGTGTGCTTGAGCTGGGAGGGTGGAGAAGAACCAGCCAGGTTTCCCCACTCGTGGATGCTCTTGGGAGTTACATCACTGATTTGGGAGAATATTTTCGATCTATATATGTCACAAAGCAGCAAACGAATCGAGGGGTTTGGATAGTTATTGTTTACGAGGGGCAGCAACCTAATAGAGTCACTTCCTGGAAACGGGAACAAGGCGCTTTAAACAGTAACCAATATAGGACGAGGGGCACCAGGTGGTAAAAGGGGCTTTCACGCTGTCCTCCACCTCTGTGACATGGGTTCAAACCCAGCCCTGCCTGATAGGGCTGAGTCTTCTCTGTCTGCTGGCTGGGAGGTGCTCCGTGAAATGTGTGCGTAGGTTCAGACTGGTTTGTGTGTGAGCCCCGTAACTTGGCACTACATTGGTCTGCAGTAGGACGGAGGCGCACCTTCCTGCCAGTTTCAGGCTTGATTTCTGTTTCTCGTTTCTCTCCAGGGGGCTGCGGTGTTCGTGGGAAGGCCTGGCGTTACTTGACAGCCTGCTGCCTACTCTTCTACACCAGTTACAACTCTCCTACCAGAGCTCAGTGGCTCGCTGCCTTTGATTCCTTTCCTTCCTCAGACACACCTGCAGTAGAATCAGCAACGACAGCTCGCACTGAGAGAGAAAGACATTTAACGGAGAAAAACGTCCCGAGGGGCTTCAGAGGAAAAGTTAGAGGAAGTGCGAGGATAAACAGACACCGAGGCAAAGAAGGAGATATTAGGACAGGTGACCAAAGGCTTGGTCAAAGAGGTGGGTGTTAAGAGCCAACAAAAGAGAGAGAGAGAGGTTTAGGGAGGGAATTCCAGAGCTTAGGGCCCAGGCAGCTGAAGGCACGGCCACCAATGGTGGGGTGAAGGGAGTAGGGGGTGAGCAATAGGCAAGAGTCCGAGGAATGGAGAGGCTGGAGTGGGGAGTGGAGTTATAGAGATCAGAGATAGGGATGGGAGAGGTCTTGGGGCAATTTGAACACGAGGACGAGAATTTTAAATTTATGGGGGTGGGAGACCGGGTGCCAATGTGGGTCAGTGAGCACTGGGGTGAAGGGAGAGTGGGAATTGGTCAAGTCGGATACAGGCAGCTAAGATTTATAAGTTTACGGAGAGTGGAGGATGGGAAGCTAACCAGGGGACAATTGGAATAGTCGAGACTGGAGGTGACAAAGGCTTGCTGGAGTGTTTCAGTGGCTGAGCGGTGGAGGACGACGGTGTCGTCCATCATGTCAAATGCTCCCAGCAGGTTGAAGAGGATGAGGAGGGATAATGCACCACGGTGACAGATACGAGAATGTCTCTCATCTAGTCCCTGCTGGTGCTGAACCCTCCAGGCTCTGTCAGTAACACGTACCGACACTGTGTTTGGAAGCAACATCACTGGCCTTGTGTCAAAAATACTGCAAGTTTCAGCCTGTTAAATAAATATACAATGAGTAATAAATGCAGTTTGTGTCTAACATTTCACTGTTTTCTTCAAGTGCTTGATCATTTTGTCTGAACTTCCCTGTCCCGCCTATCCCCAAAAGCCAACTCGACACCCTTCTCTTAACTCCACAAAAGTCAACCCTGACCAGTTAATCCTCCGCTCCTAAACACCATGGGGGAGAAATTCGGTATCGCCCTGTTTGGGGCGCAATTATCAGCTGGGCGCAAAGTTTAGCGCCTGGCGTTAATTATCGCCTCCGACTGCAAACTTGGCTTCTATCCCCCCTGGAGGTGATTGGAGCGCTAAATCAGGCGCTGGCGAAGCTCATGTGATGTCAGTCAGCAATGGAACACACACACTGGCGCCGGCCAGTTCTTAAAGGGGAGGGTCGATCTTGCTCTCCATCCACATCCTGCTCATTGCAGCCTTCAATCTCGGCCTGGAGTGACCTGTACATCAAATCTGCTGGAAAGAACAATGGAGAGGACCAAGGAAAGAGCTCAGAGTGCAGCCCCCACAGACTCTAAATCGATACAAGGAAGGGCAAATCAAAATGAACTGCAAAGTGCTGCTCAGTTCCCAAGACTCCTTCACACAGCGTTGAATCTCTCCAGAAGTCTCTCTCTCTCAATGCGTGGTGCAAAAATGTCACCAACAAAAAAAATTCAGGAAGCGGCCGCCTTTAAATAGCGCACCCCCAGTCCCTTCCCGACTACAAAACGTTCCCCTCTACTTGTCGTTGCTAGCGACAGGCGGAAAGGCAGGGGGCGCCACTCAATATCCGGTCCAGGGCGTGGCGCTACCGGGGCATTGCACACTCGACTGATGTCACGATCTGCGGGTGCAGGAGATTGTGGCGGTAGTGTTTAGCGCCGCCGCCAAATCTCTGGTCAATTTCGCGATCGGCACAAACATCGCCGTGCCCAGGCGCTAGTTGCTTTGCGCCCTCTTAGGGTACTAACGGGAGGTGCAAAGCAACCAAATTTCCCCCCCCCCCATATGTGCTTCAAAATATCCACACTACACACTCCTCCTGATATCCGACACCCCGACACAACACACCCCAGTCCTGCTCACTCCCCGCACCCTTTACTCCCCCTCCCGGTCTAGCATAAGAGATTAGCGTGCAAAATTAAGGCACATGGGATTGGGGGCAAGGTATTGTCTTGGATAGAGAACTGGTTGGCAGACAGAAAGCAAAGAGTTGGAATAAACGGGTCATTTCCGAGTGGCAGGCAGTGACTAGTGGGGTACCGCAAGGATCGGTCCTAGGACCCCAGCTGTTCACAATATATATTAATGATCTGGACGAGGGAATTGGATGTAATATCTCCAAATTTGCAGACGACACAAAGCTGGGTGGGAGGGTATGCTGTGAGGAGGATGTCGTGAAACTCCAGTACGATTTGGACAGGTTGGGTGATTGGGCAGAAACATGGCAAATGCACTATAACGTGGATAAATGTGAGGTTATCCACTTTGGTGGCAAAAACAGCAAGGCAGATTATTTTTTGAATGGCAATAGATTGGGAGAAGGGGAAGTGCAAAGAGACCTGGGTGGTGTTGTGCACCAGTCGCTGAAAGTAAGCATGCAGGTGCAGCAGGCGGTTAAGAAGGGAAATGGTATGTTGGCCTTCGTAGCAAGAGGGGTCGAGTACAGGAACAAGGATGTCTTGCTGCAGTTGTACAGGGCCTTGGTGAGACCGCACCTTGAGTATTGTGTGCAGTTTTGGCCGCCTTATCTGAGGAAGGATGTTCTTGCCATGGAAGGAGTGCAGCGAAGATTCACCAGGCTGATATCTGGGATGGCAGGAATGACGTATGAGGAGAGATTGTGTCGATTGGACTTATACTCACTGGAGTTTAGAAAATTGAGAGGGGATCTCATCGAAACATATAAAATTCTGTCAGGCCTGGACAGATGTAGGGGGTTTCTCTTGCTCGCTCTGGTCTCCTGCCAGGCTTCTTGCAATAATTACCCGTGAGTGGTTCGACCCACTCGCCCCTACGGTTCTCGACCTTGGACTTAGGTGCAGGGAGCTGTAGTGCAGAAAAACTCAATAGACCAGGTCGAATAGCACGAAATGGATGCCTTTATTGAACAGTTTGCAACATTATAAAATACATGTCATATGCACAGATTAAAGCAACTACAAGCATGCACACATCTATAAACTTAACTCTATGGAAATGGGGAACACACGGCACATCGTAAAAGGGGTAACACATTACAACTACCCTTAACCCCCTCCCCTAGACCTAACTAAGTTTCGATTTGAGGAACTCGGGATCATGCTCACCACTTTAAGAATCGCGAAACAGGGGTTTTGCAGCCTTTTGGCACAGCTTTCCGTCGTCACGTGGGTTTGGAAAGTTCTGGCGCAGCTTGTTTTCCTCTTGGTTCTCCTGCGATGAGGCAGTCGATGCAGCCTTGGTGAGCGCTCGCCACGGATGGATCCGTTACCAACGTGACTTTAAGAAGTGGATGCACATGGGTGAATCCATTACCGATGTGATGTTGAGACACTGGAGTGCCGGGCCCTGAGTGTCCTCTTATACAGTCATAATGATTGTCCTTCTGAGGGTGTCTTCTTCTTCGGCCTGGGTCGTCGATGATCTCCCGACCAAAGTACCCGGGCCACCCTCGTCGTCGCCGGGCCTTGCCTGCCCGAACACCGAACACGGTCCGAACTGAAATGCTGCTTGGTTCCGATGGAGTCTGTCCCGAAGCGTTTTTGAAGCGTCCAAGAAGTGAAGCCGAAGTGAAGCTCGAAGTGAAACGTAGTGAATCGTGAAGTGAAGCATCAAGTGAAGCGAAGTGAAAACGTACTGATGGACTTTTTCAATCCACAGTTATACCTTTTTGGAACATTCTTATCTCCCGCCAAATCATAGTCCTGTCTTTGTAATAATTTCGGCAGGCAGAACTCTCTGCAGGGGTGTTTTGTCTTCATAACGGGAGTCGGTGATAGCTGAACTGGCCTTCCTGGGCCGATAATGTCTTTGCTTTGTCACCGTAACTCGGCTTGTATATTGATCGGTCTGGAGATGGCCCTTGATGGCTGTTAAACGGCTTTTCCTTTGTACAGTAAATGGGTTAAAGTGTTCATTCAATTGTCTGCCCATTTCTTGATGGGCCTCATCCTGCTACCCAAATCTGTCCTGTACTTATAATCTAATCAATATGTATACTCAGTTCCATGAGTTTCGGTTTCCCGAAAATGGTTTTCGCGGGCTTTTAATGTCCTCAATCCACAAGCCTGTCTGGCTTGCAGTAACAGAAATTAAAATGGTCCCAGAAGCTGGTCACGAGGTCTGGCGGCCATTTTGTGTGCCCTTTTATCAAAGGTTTCTCTGTACAAGCTTCTTTTTGGTCAATAAAGCTGTTTTATTAACCCTAACTTCTTGCGTGATTACTCATGAAAATTTCGCGAATCTTACAGTCCCTCCTGTGATACTGATAGCTTGCTTAAAGTATCAATAATCCTTGGTGAGCAAATTTTCCCTGATTCCCCACATCCAAACATTCCTGGTAATTAACTACCTATAACCCCCACGACACATGCAGTTCCCATTTCAGAAATTACATTGTGTACAGTTGGACAACCATAGGCAGTACTACCTTAAACTATAACACATTCTTCTTTCAGATGTGAAAGGGGCCGACACCCTTTACACCACCTGCATACACATTTTGTTAATCAAAAATTAGAAAACCAATCAACGGTTACATCACAACAGTATCCATACACTTAAATCATATAGTAACCAAAACCAAGAGTGGAGGGACGCTTTATCCTTTAATACATAGCAGTCTAAGCGGGGGTCTCTTCACCCACTCGTACATAGCGTTCTCTCCATTCCCCTGTGTTCTCGTGCCTCTGGAGGCGTTTGCCTCTCTTGCAATGCACGAACAGTAAATATATTACAATCAAAACCTGACACACTACTAGGATGTGGGATGCTATTCTAATCCAGAGCGGGATCTCTATATTAGTGAACAGGTCCCACCATGGTGGGGTGACTATGTCCAATATGTCTTTCCCTATCTCCAATGTCTTCTGCTCTAGTGTGTAAAAATGCTTCTGTGAAACTATTACGGCTTTTAAAATCTTGGTGAGGTGTTCGGGGAGAGGGGGCATGACATAACCAAAATGCGCGACGAATCGCTGGAAATCTGTGAAATTCTCTTTTACAGTGAGGTGAACAGTGGAAGGTACAGGAATGGGGACAATTCGCTGTTGTGCCACTTGAACTTCAGCCCTGGGTTTGAAACAGAAACTGCTGTCACTGACCGGACACCACCCGTGCTGTCCGTGTTGGTAGTGAGGCGCTGCAGTGGTAACACAGTATGTCCCACCTCCGATATATGCCACCTGTGGGGGCACATGGTCTTTTGCCATTGCCTCCATGGTGCAATTTACCGGCTTCGCGCTAGCGGCTCTGAACCCGCACTGTGGTTTTAAAAAGGCATTCAAGTGCTGGGGACACAGGATGATGTGTGCTCCCCGGCTTCGACACCCCGAGAGGTCAGTGCCTGTCATCGTACGCTCCCATCTGATGACATAAGGCGGGACCACTGCGTAACGAATGTGCACACCCCCCTGAATGACTCCAATGTTCTCCACCCTGTATACCGGGGCGGGTTTTGCTGTGGGACCCAACACCGGCATCCTCACCACTATTCCCATGATAGTGTGATTCGAGCGTCCACAGTCCACTGGGACTGGGTACGCCTCTGCAGCTAGTCTGAGCTGGCATGGACTTAATGCGTTCTCAAAAGGGTGGAGCGCTTGCAAGTGCTTATTGCTGATCCAGGACGGGACCAAACCTTGTTTTAAATCCTCCAGATTACTGCGGCCCTCGCCCAGTAACCACGCCCCGTATAGCACACAAGCCTCGTTCTGTGCTGCCTGATCGGACGCATTCCGATCCTCTCTAATGAGTGCATTTACCGTTCTAGCGTGCTTCTCCAGCTCAGCGATAATCTCTTTTAAGTTGTAGTGTCATGGCCTGGTCCTCATGTAGCTCAGAGCCCACTACCTTATTTTCGTTTGTCAGTATGTTCTTTAACTGGGCCTTTAGACCATTAACCTGTGTCTGCAGCTCCATGTTGTCTAGAGCGTTGACAACAGATGTCCCGGTACTAAAAGCAGTGAAAATGTCATTTACAGTACCCCTTCTTTGCCTTCCTACCCGATCCAAAACTTCCTGTGGTGTGGTGTACAATTTGGCTTTGTCGATGTCGGCAAAGTCAAATTCATAAAATTGTCTGAACATCCTGGTTAACAGAACCTGGTACAATTGCTCCGTTTCCTTGGGACACCACTCCGGCAATCGTACCTCAGTGAGGTTTAAAATCACTGAGGCCACCGCGTAGTGTACCCCTTGGTACAGCATCTGACCGGTGGGTACCAATAGTAACCCGTTCCCGGGTCCCTTTGTGGTGGTGGGGCACCCTTCCTTCTGGGCTAGTGCTACCGGAATCGTGGGCAGGGGCTTGCGTGGGCAGGTGATGAGTTCAGTGGCGTTTACCAGAATCGGGGAGAATGGGGCTCCACACGCCCGGGTGCTGACGTCCCACCTCATCCCTTTCCCTTCATCTTGCCACTGCCTCTGGAAAAAGATGGATATGCCTTTGGGGCAAACGCGCTTCGAACCCCACATACAGACATATATCCCTTCATCTGGTTCCCACCATTTGTCCCAACACACACGTAATGGTCCGTAAGTCCCTGTAATTGTCCGATGGGTATTATTACCCAGTCGCTCCCACTCGATTGTAGAGTTCTTCATATTCTTTCCCAGTTTTTGGAGCCACCACCATCTACTTAGCGGTACGTTCCCATTACACACCAAACAGATCCTCTTTCCCACGGTAACGCTGACTCTGGGTGCAATGATCCTCACTCGAGGGCACATTAACGAAGTCTCTTGGTAGGCAAACCCGGATTTGCTGGAGTATTCTGTAGAATTCGACCCCAGCCATCCTGGCCATCTCCCTTGGTGGAAGTAGGTGGCGGTTTCCTCAACCTCTCGCTTCCCCGTCCCATCCGTCGCGATGGGGGCTGTGTCCCCGGAGCACCCGAACACGATGACGTCCTTGGTGCGGCCTCGGTAGGCCAGCCCGCACCCGATCGCCGCGAGCACCACGAGAATCCTTTCCATTGTATTCCTGGTTTCTGTAATCGACAAGATGATGTAGCCAGGCTCCCAATAGGTGCTGGCCTAATTAAACGGACGCCCGGGTCCCCTGACCCTGCTTCCAAACACACACACATACTGGGCAGACTTCGAGAACTACCTTCTAGAACATCCCATCATCTTAAACTTTACATGCCTTAAATCAACATTAAAAATTACTTAGCTTAACTTATCATTACCTAAACTTATGTACAGCGCCGCCCTCCTTCGGGCGGCCTACCTAATTCCTGTGAGGGCTGCAGCGTTCCGCCCCCTGTGGCGGGGCTGCACTGACCTTCGGCTTTGATCCCCCGCAGCTTGTCGCTGCTGCTGAATGGGAATCGTGTCTTTCCTGGGCTTTCTGAAGTCGGCGTCTACTGGGAGTGGGTGACTCGGGCCAAGACTTTACAGGCTGAGGCGTTCGGGCTGACCTGCGAGAAGGTACTTTGGGCGTGGCTCCCTTAGCAAGTGGGCCTTCGGGTGGGACCTCAGCTCTCGCAGCCCGTGGCTCTTCCATGACAGTAGGCTTCGGCTCCCTTCCCTCAGGCTCCGCCCCTTTGGGATTTGGGCAGGCTCCCTTGGCGAGTGGACCTTTGGGTGGGACTTTGGCTCTCACAGCCCGTGGCTCTTCCACGACTGTGGGCTTCGGCTCCCTCCCCTCAGGCTCCGCCCCTTCGGGAATTGGGTCTGTGGCAGACGGCTCCTCCCCACCTGTCCTTACAGGTGGAGGATCTCTGCCCCCAATTTCTACCTCCCCCACGCTCGAGTCGAGGGCGGAACCTCCGTCCTCCGACTCCTCCTCCTCCAGAATCGTGTCGAGGGCGGGACCTTGCTGTTCGGGTCCCTCCTCGTCCGAGTCCCAGGCCATCGGGGAAGCCTCCCAGGTGGGCGGGATGGCTCCTCCCCTCAAGCAGGCTGCAACGCCAGCTTGTGTGGTCTGTGACTCTTTACTTGCCTCAGGCTTATTGCTTTTACTCTCAGACCTGGCTTTCCCTGCTGGTTCTTTTGCACCTGGCTTAAACAGTTTACACTGGTCATGAACCATTTTAAAAACCCTTAGCTGACCCTCTAAACTGCCAGCCCTCGCTGTTAACCTGGCGTTCTCCTCCCTTAAAACCTGCTCAACTAACTTAGCCTCCGCAACCTGGCACCGCAGGTATTCCTCCATTTTACAGGAGGTCTCTTCCTGTGCATGTCTTTCTAGAGGACACAGGTCGACAGGCTGCGCTGGCTCTAGTCAATTGGGCACAACTCTCGGGGTTACGGGAACGACAAGGCCGGTGGTGACAGCTATTTTCCCCTGCGAAATCATCAGAGACCGCATTGTCTCTAAAATCGATTCAATCGCAGCGGGATCCACAACTGCACCAGCTCCTGGTGCTGGGGCAGGAGCTACGGTTTGGTTTTGGGCTGGTGCTGAGGGAGCTTTTCCCTTTAAATCCTTCCAGGGATTTTTACAGTCCCGGCGCCAGTGACCTTCCTTCCCACACCCGTAACAACTACTCTGGGCTTGGGGAGGGCGATTCCCCTCCTGATGCCATTCTCTTTTACCAGGAGCTGCAGGCCTCGCTTCATGCACCTTTCCCTTCGGGGGAGGCACTTCCTTACTCCTGCTGTTCCTGTAACCTATCGTGAGCTGATCTAGTACTAACTCTTCCGTGGAACGGGGGTTATTGGGGTCAAACCATGTTTTGGCCTGCTCCCTCACCTGGGGCAAGCAATTGGTGACCAGGCACCGGAGCCAATGAGCCCTTTGGCCATCGTCCAGCCCGTTCCGGGCCGGCCCGCCCGGGCAGCTGCGCCGATACACTGACCACAACCTTCCGGCGAAAACCCGTGGGGGCTCTCCCTCTAGCTGTACCGTCCTACCCAATCGGAGGAACGGATTTCCGTCATCTTCCCCCATAACCTGCAGGACCTCGTCCCGTAAGTCCTCATACACCCCGTGTCCTCTCTTGCTCTCGTCAGAGAGACACTGGAGTACTGAGCTGTCCAGGGAGAACAGCAGCATTTTACACTGTTCTCTCCCGTCACAGTCATTAACTGCTGCGGTCTGCTCCATGTCCCTAAAATGGACAAAGGGATCTCCTGACTCGGAGAGTTTTGGGATGTGGCTTATCATTGCCCTTAGCTGTTGTTCGCTGTGGGGCATTATGATCTGATTGACGAGGGGTCCGTCCTCGCCATTGTCGTTGTCCGGACCGAGCCTCCGGTGTCGAACAGGACACAGCGGTACCGGCTTCGACTCTACTACCTGGGGTTGCTCTACCTCCGGAATCTCTTCGACTAACTTCACCGTTTCCTTCCCTCATCCCAAGACTCACTATAGCTGGGAGGTGCCGAGGGCTCGGTGGTTGGTACCACAACTGCCTCTTGCGGAATCGGTCTTTTGGATTCCTTGGCTAACAGTAGCTGGCTCGCTGGTGGGTTTATGAGACACACCAAGCCGTTTGCCTTCGCTAGGGCCGTTCTCAGGTCCTCTAGCTCCCTTTGGCAAGCGCTATGATTGGTGTTCTCAGACCTATCCTCGATGGCCATCTTGTACGCTGCTCTAGCTCCCAGAATACTTTCCTCCTGTGCCTCTACCTGCTGAGCTAGGTGGAAACACCTGTCCCTTAATCTACCTTCACTGGCCTTGGCCTCAATGACCTGACACTCCAAGTAATCTATCTTGGTCTCATGGCGATGGGTTACGGATTGGCGTTCCTGATTCAGCACGTTGAGCGACTCAATCAGTTTCTTTCCTCCTGCAACCTTTTCCTCTACTTCTGCTAGTAACCCTTTTATCTGGGCCGTCTGCGCTACAACGACTTGGTCCAAAAGCTGGACTTGCTTCTTGTAGCACATTAGCCAGACCGCTTTTTCTACAGATCTTTTGTGCTCTTTGCTTTCTGTCCACTTGATGGCTGCGTCTAGCGGGCGCCTATCTCTTAATAGGTCAGATATCCACTGTTTTGTAAGGTTTACCTTCCCAAAAACATAATCCGCTATTCTCTCATCCATCACATTTCGTTTATTCAGACCTTGATCTAACACACTATATTCCTGCTGCCAAGGTCCTGCTGTGGTCGCCATCTCTGTAGGGGGTTTCTCTTGCTTGCTCTGGTCTCCTGCCAGGCTTCTTGCAATAATTACCCGTGAGTGGTTTGACCCACTCGCCCCTACGGTTCTCGACCTTGGACTTAGGTGCAGGGAGCTGTAGTGCAGAAAAACTCAATAGACCAGGTCGAATAGCACGAAATGGATACCTTTATTGAACAGTTTGCAACATTATAAAATACATGTCATATGCACAGATTAAAGAAACTACAAGCATGCACACATCTATGAACTTAACTCTATGGAAATGGGGAACACACGACACATCGTAAAAGGGGTAACACATTACAACTACCCTTAACCCCCTCCCCTAGACCTAACTAAGTTTTGATTTGAGGAACTCGGGATCATGCTCACCACTTTAAGAATCGCGAAACAGGGGTTTTGCAGCCTTTTGGCACAGCTTTCCGTCGTCACGTGGGTTTGGAAAGTTCTGGCGCAGCTTGTTTTCCTCTTGGTTCTCCTGCGATGAGGCAGTCGATACAGCCTTGGTGAGCGCTCGCCATGGATGAATCCGTTACCGACGTGACTTTAAGAAGTGGATGCACATGGGTGAATCCATTACCGATGTGATGTTGAGACACTGGAGTGCCGGGCCCTGAGTGTCCTCTTATACAGTCATAATGATTGTCCTTCTGAGGGTGTCTTCTTCTTCGGCCTGGGTCGTCGATGATCTCCCGACCAAAGTACCCGGGCCACCCTCGTCATCTTCTCGTCGTTGCCGGGCCTTGCCTGCCCGAACACCGAACACGGTCCAAACCGAAATGCTGCTTGGTTCCGATGGAGTCTGTCCCGAAGCGTTTTTGAAGCATCCAAGAAGTGAAGCCGAAGTGAAGCTCGAAGTGAAACGTAGTGAATCGTGAAGTGAAGCGTCAAGTGAAGCGAAGTGAAAACGCACTGATGGACTTTTTCAATCCACAGTTATACCTTTTTGGAACATTCTTATCTCCCGCCAAATCATAGTCCTGTCTTTGTAATAATTTCGGCGGGCAGAACTCTCTGCAGGGGTGTTTTGTCTTCATAACGGGAGTCGGTGATAGCTGAACTGGCCTTCCTGGGCCGATAATGTCTTTGCTTTGTCACCGTAACTCGGTTTGTATATTGATCGGTCTGGAGATGGCCCTTGATGGCTGTTAAACGGCTTTTCCTTTGTACAGTAAATGGGTTAAAGTGTTCATTCAATTGTCCGCCCATTTCTTGATGGGCCTCATCCTGCTACCCAAATCTGTCCTGTACTTATAATCTAATCAATATGTATACTCAGTTCCATGAGTTTCGGTTTCCCGAAACTGGTTTTCGCGGGCTTTAATGTCCTCAATCCACAAGCCTGTCTGGCTTGCAGTAACAGAAATTAAAATGGTCCCAGAAGCTGGTCACGAAGTCTGGCGGCCATTTTGTGTGCCCTTTTATCAAAGGTTTCTCTGTACAAGCTTCTTTTGGTCAATAAAGCTGTTGTATTAACCCTAACTTCTTGCGTGATTACTCATGAAAATTTCGCGAATTCTACACAGACTAGATGCAGGAAGGATGTTCCCGATGGCCGGGGAGTCCAGAACCAGGGGTTACAGTCTAAGGATAAGGGGTAAGCCATTTAGGACTGAGATGAGGAGGAATTTCTTCACCCAGAGAGTGGTGAACCTGTGGAATTCTCTACCACAGAAGGCAGTTGAGGCCAATTCATTAAATATATTCAAGAAGGAGTTGGATATATTTCTTAAGGCTAACGGGATCAAGGGATATGGGGAGAAGGCAGGGACCGGGTACTGAATTTGGATGATCAGCCATGATCTCATTGAATGGTGGAGCAGGCTCGAAGGGCCGAATGGCCTACTCCTGCTCCTATCTTCTATGTTTCTATGTTTCTATTTACAGTCTATGCCTCACTCTGTCGCTGCAACCCTATCCCGAGCAGCAGCGCCGGCCGAGGAAGTGGGGATTGGCTCTGACTGGGGGCTGGGGGTGTGGGGATTGGCTCTGACCGGGTGCTGGGTGAGTGGGGATTGGCTCAGGCTGGGGGAGTGGGGATTGGCTCTGAGCGAGCGGCGGCGCACATTGGTGAATAGTTTCCATGGAGACGGGCGGCGGGCCTCGGTGAGTGGCAGTCATGGGGACCCGCTCTCAATCCAAAGCCTCCCGGCGAGACGGCACCGGCCAGAAGACTCCGCCAGGTAAGCAACGGGACCTGCAGCTGCGGCACCCCCACAATCAGCGACACAGACTGCCCCCAACATCCAACTCCAGCCGGGCCCCTCACACAGAGTAAAGGCCCCTCCACACTGACCATCAAACACTCCCAGGGCAGGTACAGGGGGTTAGATACAGAGTAAAGGCCCCTCCACACTGACTGTGATAATAATAACTTCCGGGAAGTTATGTGTCATCACTAACTGTGAACTGTGAACTTTGTACATACATCACTTCCTGTCATACGTCACTTCCTTTTGGACTGGTATAAATACTGAACTGCTCAGTATTGTAAAGGGGCTTCTACCAGAGGCATGGTGAAGACCTCTCTTGTATATAGTGTGATTATAAGTTGCTTAAAGCTTACTTTAAAGTTACTTGATGTGTGAGACTCCTTTTTCTTACATCACTGACCATCAAACACTCCCAGGGCAGGTACAGGGGGTCAGATACAGAGTAAAGCTCCCTCCACACTGACCATCAAACACTCCCAGGGCAGGTACAGCCCGGGGTGAGAATTTTAAAATTCGCTCTTTACTCTTTCCACAGGCAAGAGCAACTTCTCTAACAATTGGTTGTAATGGCATTTAATATGCAACAACTTTATAGATACACTTTAGTTAGAAGTACAGCTCCCCCAGGCCTCCCGGGTCAGAGCCAATCCCCACTCCCCCAGATTGGGAGAAGGGGAAGTGCAACGAGACCTGGGTGTCCTTGTGCACCAGTCGCTGAAGGTAAGCATGCAGGTGCAACAGGCGGTTAAGAAGGCAAATGGTATGTTGGCCTTCGTAGCAAGAGTGTTTGAGTACAGGAACAAGGATGTCTTGCTGCAGTTGTAGAGGGCCTTGGTGAGACCACACCTTGAGTATTGTGTACAGTTTTGGTCGCCTTATGTGAGGAAGGATGTTCTTGCCATGGAGGGAGTGCAGCGAAGATTCACCAGGCTGATACCTGGGATGGCAGGAATGACGTATGAGGAGAGATTGGGTCGATTGGGCTTATATTCGCTGGAGTTTAGAAGAATGAAAGGGGATCTCATTGAAACTTATAAAATTCTAACAGGACTGGACAGACTAGATGCAGGAAGGATGTTCCCGATGGCGGGGGAGTCCAGAACCAAGGGTCACGGTCTAAGGATAAGGGGTAAGCCATTTAGGACAGAGATGAGGAGGAATTTCTTCACCCAGAGAGTGGTGAACCTGTGGAATTCTCTACCACAGAAGGCAGTTGAGGCCAATTCATTAAATATATTCAAGATGGAGTTGGATATATTTCTTAAGGCTAAAGGGATCAAGGGATATGGGGAGAAGGCAGGGACAGGGTACTGAATTTGGATGATCAGCCAGGATCTCATTGAATAGCGGAGCAGGCTCGAGGGGCCAAATGGCCTACTGCTCCTATCTTCTATGTTTCAATGTCAGAATGGTGAAATTCCTTTGCTTCGAGAGGCTGAGGGGTTAATTCTTTGTTTGTGTCCTTGGTGTTCTGATCAGTCCACTGGACTGTCTCCGCAAACTTAATAAAAATACCTGCTTTTATATCATTTTGGCAAAGAAAGATCCATCCATATTGATACCAAAATCCTTTAGTCCCTCCTCAAGTGAGCGAGTGATCGAACAACTCTCTGTAAATCGTTCTTTGAATCTTAGTTGCACCCGCCACAGATAAGGTTCAGCATTGTTGTTACAAGAAGCTAATTCACCGTGACATCGATGCAAAAGTTTTAGTGAATACTACAAATGTGAATAAAAAAGTTACAATCATAACAAGTTGCATCGTAACAAAGAACATTGTCCTGATTCTCACCCAAGGATGTTGTCCCACATTGTAGACTACCTCCCACCATGTATGATTCCCCAGGGTCGATATCCCCTTTTCAATGTCTGCACAAGATAAGAACATAAGAAATAGGAGCAGGAGTGAGTCACACGCCCCTCGAGCCTGCTCCGCCACACGGCCCCCCGAGCCTGCTCCGCCACACGGCCCCTCGAGCCTGCTCCGCCACACGGCCCCTCGAGCCTGCTCCGCCACACGGCCCCTCGAGCCTGCTCCGCCACACGGCCCCTCGAGCCTGCTCCGCCACACGCCCCCCGAGCCTGCTCCGCCACACGGCCCCTCGAGCCTGCTCCGCCACACGCCCCCCGAGCCTGCTCCGCCACACGGCCCCTCGAGCCTGCTCCGCCACACGCCCCTCGAGCCTGCTCCGCCACACGGCCCCTCGAGCCTGCTCCGCCACACGGCCCCTCGAGCCTGCTCCACCACACGGCCCCCCGAGCCTGCTCCGCCACACGCCCCTCGAGCCTGCTCCGCCACACGGCCCCTCGAGCCTGCTCCGCCACACGGCCCCCCGAGCCTGCTCCGCCACACGCCCCTCGAGCCTGCTCCGCCACACGGCCCCTCGAGCCTGCTCCGCCACACGGCCCCTCGAGCCTGCTCCGCCACACGGCCCCTCGAGCCTGCTCCGCCACACGGCCCCTCGAGCCTGCTCCGCCACACGGCCCCCCGAGCCTGCTCCGCCACACGGCCCCTCGAGCCTGCTCCACCACACGGCCCCCCGAGTCTGCTCCGCCACACGGCCCCTCGAGCCTGCTCCGCCACACGCCCCCCGAGCCTGCTCCGCCACACGGCCCCTCGAGCCTGCTCCGCCACACGGCCCCTCGAGCCTGCTCCGCCACACGGCCCCCCGAGCCTGCTCCGCCACACGGCCCCCCGAGCCTGCTCCGCCACACGGCCCCCCGAGCCTGCTCCGCCACACGGCCCCTCGAGCCTGCTCCGCCACACGGCCCCTCGAGCCTGCTCCGCCACACGGCCCCTCGAGCCTGCTCCGCCACACGGCCCCTCGAGCCTGCTCCGTCATTCAATAACATCATGGCTGATCACACGGCCCCCGAGCCTGCTCCGCCACACGACCCCTCGAGCCTGCTCCGCCACACGGCCCCTCGAGCCTGCTCCGCCACACGGCCCTCGAGCCTGCTCCGCCACACGGCCCCTCGAGCCTGCTCCGCCATTCAATAACATCATGGCTGATCACACGGCCCCCGAGCCTGCTCCGCCACACGGCCCCTCGAGCCTGCTCCGCCACACGGCCCCTCGAGCCTGCTCCGCCACACGGCCCTCGAGCCTGCTCCGCCACACGGCCCCTCGAGCCTGCTCCGCCACACGGCCCTCGAGCCTGCTCCGCCACACGGCCCCTCGAGCCTGCTCCGCCATTCAATAACATCATGGCTGATCACACGGCCCCTCGAGCCTGCTCCGCCACACGGCCCCTCGAGCCTGCTCCGCCACACGGCCCCTCAAGCCTGCTCCGCCACACGGCCCCTCAAGCCTGCTCCGCCACACGGCCCCTCGAGCCTGCTCCGCCATTCAATAACATCATGGCTGATCATCGACCCCTCGAGCCTGCTCCGCCATTCAATAACATCATGGCTGATCACACGGCCCCTCGAGCCTGCTCCGCCATTCAATAACATCATGGCTGATCACATGGCCCCTCGAGCCTGCTCCGCCATTCAATAACATCATGGCTGATCACACGGCCCCTCGAGCCTGCTCCGCCATTCAATAACATCATGGCTGATCACACGGCCCCTCGAGCCTGCTCCGCCATTCAATAACATCATGGCTGATCATCGACCTCAACTCCACTTTCCCGCCCGATCTCCATATCCCTCGAGTCCCCTAGAGTCCAAAAATCTATCGATCTCAGCCTTGAATATACTCAACGACTCAGCATTCACAGCCCTCTGGGGCAGAGAATTCCAAAGATTCACAACCCTCTGAGTGAAGAAATTCCTCATCTCAGTCTTAAATGGCCGACCCCTTATCCTGAGACTATGCCCCCTAGTTCTAGACTCTCCAGCCAGGGGAAACAACCTCTCAGCATCTACCCTGTCAATCCCCCTCAGAACCTTGTATGTTTCAATGAGATCACCTCTCATTCTTCTAAACTCCAGAGAGTATAGGCCCATTCTACACAATCTCTCCTCATAGGACAGCCCTCTCATCCCAGGAATCAATCTAGTGAACCTTCGTTGCACCGCCTCCAAGGCAAGTATATCCTTCCTTGATAAGGAGACCAAAACTGTGCCCAGTGCTCCAGGTGTGGTCTCACCAAGGCCCTGTACAATTGTAGCAAGACTTCCTCACTCTTATACTCCAACCCCTTGCAGTAAAGGCCAACATGCCATTTGCCTTCCTTATTGCTTGCTGTACCTACATACTAACTTTCTGTGTTTCCTTATTACGTCGTTTTGCATGCACGGTCAGTCTATCAATATTGGGAGTTTTAAACTACAGAAGTAATCCAAGAAAATTATTTCCCTTATTACTTCTCTCTTAATCGACAATACCACCCCCTCCCCTTTGTGGGTTCCTAAGGGTCTTTTGTAAGATCCACATCTCATCTTGTTAGCTCCACATGCCTATCTCGAGCCATTGGCTCTTCTAGTCTAAGCCTCTATTTGGTTAATATTACACATCCTGATACAGACAAAGGAAATCATAATCGATTGTACAGAAGGCGACAGTGAAAAACGAAGCTCCCTAAATACTTCCATATTATCAACGAATCATCCCTTGGACTTAAAGATTCTCCAGCTCTCCTTTTACCATTTCCCATCTTGTGGATAATTCTGGCTAAGTGTTATTTCCTCCTCGCCCTCAGTTGTTCCAGTATCACTGTTAGTACAACGGAACCCAACCCATAATTTTCAAATTCCAAATTCTGTCATTCTTTACTTTCATTTCAATCCCTCTGATAGATACCAACGTGTTTAACTCGATCCCGATTGTTTCATTAATTAGATAACAAAATACTGCGGATGCTGGAAATCCGAAATAACAACAGAAAACACTGGAAAAACTCAGCAGGCCAGGCAACATCGGTGGAGAGAGAAACAGAGTTAATGTTTCAGGTCGAAACCCTTCTTCAGAACTGAGAAAAAAGCAGGAAATGAAACAGATGAAAAGGCCAGTTTGGGGGCTGGGAAATGGGGGCGGGGGTGAAAGAACAAAAGGGAAGGTCCTTTTAATCTGTTTCATTTCCTGCTTTTTTCTCAGTTCTGAAGAAGGGTTTCGACCTGAAACGTTAACTCTGTTTCTCTCTCCACGGATGTTGCCTGGCCTGTTTTGTTTCATTAATTAGATGGTTTCACTGTGGAGCATGTGTCAGTGCCTTGATTTTAAAAAGTTCTAATCAGTAGTGATACATTATATGTTCTCACTCTCCTGCCGACTTTAACCATCCCATGTAGTGGTGTCAATGAGACTGAGCATGTCTGAGACCCGCTCTTCAGTACATCTTTACCGTGCATTCTGCATACTGATTGCCTCACATGCAACAGATCACATCTGCACGCACAGCAGTATCCCAAGATCATGCCACATGTGACATCAAATCCAAGCCATCCCCGCGCTTTCAAGTTATCTTATCAAAAGATCGGGGGGTGTCTGGAGATCTTTCTTTATCTCGTCCTGCATGGTCCCGATGTCCCGGGTGGTGGGCAGGCTATCAAATGCATTTTTCTCATTGATCAGTATAGGCAAGGGCACAACCATATCCAAGAGAAAGCGAGCAATTAACTATTCTTAACTACATTATCCTGACTTTCACGAGATTGTGCATTGATACAGACGGATCTTTTGATGAATCATGCCCAGGTGATTTGTGTTTCTCATGTACTCACCCAGCTTCTCCCTAACCCCTTCTCTTCAGGTTCCTGACTTTCACCCATAATCACCTCGGGCCACCACCTTAGACCCCATTTGCTGCTGTCATTTTCTTTGTTTTTATCTTATACTCTCAGTCACTTCCTCACCTCCAATTTTACACATCCCATTATATAATCTGCTCATCTCATTCCTGAGCCCTGGAGGAACAATACAAATATTGACATGTATCAACACATATTTGTTAAACTCTTCTTTGACCCTTTTTCTCTCCCGGAATATCCCACGATATTGTGCCTGAGCCCATCCTATCTTTTCACGATCTGATTTCCAGAGAGCAGTCTGTAAGTTAGTTACCTTTAACACTATAGTTCCGCCTCCCCCCCCCCGCCCCCTGACACCAAGATTAGCTTCAGTCTGGACTGCCATTGTTGGATTGCCAGGACATGTGAGGATTCGATAATCTCAGCTCTCTTCGCTGTTTCAATGTTACTCGATACACAGCATTGGGCAGGAACCACCTTGACTGGACTCTTTCTTTTTCTCAAAAATAAAAAGTAGATAAGAAGAAGGAAAAGAAAGAGGTTGAGGAGGTCATCCCAATTAAAGAGGAGCCCGAGCAGGAAGATGTGTTGAAGGGAGTGGACATCATGGCTCTGGCAATCAAACCAGAGGATCTGAGTAAGGTACAAAGAAGCATTTTATTTCTCCTGTTGTAGTGATGTGTGTTTGGAATGTGGCTTTCGGATTTCCTGTGGAAATCAGTTTTATGGAGAACCCCAGGCGAAGGACTGAGGCCCACAGAGCAAGACACCACCAGGATTAGGTGTCAGCCGTGGCTCAGTGCTAGCCCTCTCGTCTCTGAGTCAGCAGGTTGTGGGTTCAAGTCCCACTCCAGAGACTTGAGCCCACAATCCAGGCTGACGCTGCAGTGCAATGCTGAAGGAGCGCTGCACTGCACGTCACTCGAATGAGACGTTAAACTGAGGCCCCGTCAGGTGGATGTAAAACATCCCATGGTACTATTCGAACAGGGGAGTTCTCCCTGGTGTCCTGGCCAATATTTATCCCTCAACCAACATCACTAAAAACAGATCTGCTCATTTATTCTATTGCTTGTTTGTGGGACCTCGCTGTGCACAAATGAGCTGCCACATTTCGCTATATTCCCACAATGATTGCACTTCAAACATACTTAATTAGCTGGGAAGCACTTTGGGACACCCTGAGATTCTGAAAGGCACTATATAAATGCAAATTATTTTTTTAAGATGTAAAATATTAGAAGGGGGATAGAATATAAAAACAGGGAGGTATTGTTGCAGTTGTACAAGGTATTGGTGAGACCGCACCTGGAATACTGCATACAGTTTTGGTGTCCATACTTAAGAAAAGACATACTTGTTCTCGAGTCAGTACAAAGAAGGTTCACTCAGTTAATCCCGGGGATGAGGGGGTGGACATATGAGGAGAGGTTGAGTAGACTGGGACTCTACTCATTGGAGTTCAGAAGAATGAGAAGCGATCTTATTGAAACATATATGATTGTGAAGGGGCTTGATCGGGTGGATGCGGTGAGGATGTTTCCAATGATGGGTGAAACTAGAACTAGGGAGCATAATCTCAGAATAAGGGGCTGCTCTTTCAAAACTGAGATGAGGAGAAACTTCTTCACTCAGAGGGTAGTAGGTCTGTGGAATTTGCTGCCCCAGAAAGCTGTGGAAGCTACATTATTAAATAAATTTAAAACAGAAATAGACAGTTTCTTAGAAGTAAAGGGAATTAAGGGTTACGGGGAGCGGGCAGGAAATTGGACATGAGTCTAGGTTCGGAATGGTCATGGCCCTGTGGGTAGCGGAGCGGGCCCAGGGGCCGGCCCTGTGGGTAGCGGAGCGGGCCCAGGGGCCGTGTAGCCTGGTTCTGCTCCTACTTCTTGTGTTCTAATTATGTGTTAGATTTCAGGAGATGTTCTATTCCTGTTCCTGGCTGGGGTGGAGATCACCTTTTACAGAAGGTAAGTACTGTAGAAAATATAGGGACAGAGTGATCTCCTGGACGAGTTTCGATCGCCTAGATGGGTCGGAGAGGAATTTCCCAGATTTTTTTCCCCCCAAATTGGCCATTGGGTTTTTTTATCTGGTTTTTCGCCTCTCCCAGGAGATCACATGGGTTCGGGTGGGATGGAGAGTGGAAGTAGATTTGAGGTTAGGATCAGATCAGCCATGATCTTATTGAATGGTGGAGCAGGCTCGAGGGGCTGATTGGCCTACTCCTGCTCCTATTTCTTATGTTCTTATGTTCTTATGTTAACTAGTGATTAGGTTGGGTTTTTAAAGGCAGTAGATTGTAGAAGGACAAGTATCTCACAACTCGCTGCCACCAGTGTGATTTCGTTTGAAGGTATTTTAGTGAGCCTTTCCCTCTTGCAGCGAGTTTACTGCCCTTGCCGAAAAATGGACCTTCCATCCCCTATGACCCAGAAGCTGCAGTTCTCCAATTTCCTGCCCCTGCAGAGACCTTGTACCCTTCAGGACTCTCATCATCCTAGGTCACGTGTGCTCACTGCTATTTGTCTCTCTCTGATTCTCTCCAGAAGATGATATTGTCAACATACCACATTTTGAGCTCGGCTCAGATTCTATCAATAAATATATAAGACAGATTGTGAGAGGAGGGAGAGGTTGCGCGAAATATAATGTAACAGTGACAATATCTTCAGGCCACCCACCTGGCTGTGACTGAGCAGCACTGCCTCCAGAGGCCGAAGCTGATCGGGGAGGCAGCTACAGAGTTGTGCCCGTTTCTTCAAGGAGATTGGCAGAAGCCTTCTGCATAGGGATGGCAGTGCCAGTGGCTGTCAAGGTGACCACAGCCCTCAATTTCTATTCCACCAGTTGCTTCAATGTCCGTTTGCTGCCCATCGAGTGATTATAGTTAGGAAGAAAGGCTCAAATAATAGGTGCTTTTTTTTTGCACTGGAGCAGAGACGGGCAAAGGGGATCTAATCCAAGTTTCTAAAACTCTGAAAGATGTTGAGAGGATAAATAATGAATGGAAAGGACTTGCATTTATATAACGCCTTTCACCTCAGGACATCCCAAAGTGCTTCACAGCTAATGAAGTACTGTTGTACTTCTGAAGAAGGGTTTCGACCTGAAACATTGACTCTGTTTCTCTCTCCACGGATGTTGTCCGGCCTGCTGAGTTTTTCCAGCGTCTTCGGTTGTTATTACACCCAACTTTCTTTCCTGGCTCCCATATTAACTGATGTTGCTAACGGTTCCCTCTCCTCAGCTACTGTCCCCCCTCCTTCAAATCTGCAATCATCACCCCCTCTCCTCAAAAAAAAACAGCATTGACCCGCTCTGTCCTTGTAAACTACCGCCCCATCTTCAAACCTCGCTTCCCTCTCCAAATTGCTTCAACGAGTTGTCGCCTCCCAAATCTTTCCCACAATTCTATGTTTGAATCCCACCAATCAGGGTTCCGCCCCAGCACAGTATTGAATCACAAATGACATCTTGTGTGACGGTGACTATAATAACCTATCCCTCCTCATCTCCCTCAACCTGTCTGCAGCCTCCGACATTTGTTGACCACTCCATCCTCCTCCAACGCTTCTGCTCCGTGGCCCAGCTGGGTGGGACTGCACTCGCCTGCTTTCATTCTTATCTAGCCAGTTGTACCAGGGATTCACCTGCAATGGCTTCTCTTCCCGCTCCCGCACCGTTACCTATGATGTCCCCCAAGGATCTATCCTTGGGCCCCCTCCTATTTCTCATCCACATGTTGCCCCCTGGCGACATCATCCGAAAACACAACATCAGTTTTCACACGTACGCTGACGACACCCAGCTCTACTTCACCACCACCTCTCTCGACCGCTCCACTGTCTCTAAATTGTCAGACTGCTTGTCCGACATCCAGTACTGGATGAATAGAAATTTGCTCCAACTAAATATTGTGAGGACATTGTCATTGTCTTCAGTCCCCATCACAAACTCCATTCCCTAGCCACCAGCTCCATCCCTCTCCCTGACCACTGTCTGAGATTGAATCAGAGGGCTTGATTTTGCCATTGGGGGTGGGCTGGGGCGTGTCAGGTGGTTTTCATGTCAGGACCCCAACTCCGATGTGAAGTGGGAAACAAGTGCGATTTTGCCCTAATTGGGCACTTGATTTCCAGCGTGTGGGAACCCCTGGCCCAATGAGTCTTTTCATACAGAAAGTCGCCTCCGATGACATCATCAATGCTGCTGGATTTAAGGCCTGCAAGCAGCCTTGCTTTTTCTGAAGACTTTAAACTTCATGCCCATTGTTGTGATCGCTTCATTCAGCAACTATGTCCAGCAGTAGGCCAAAGTGTGCTCCAAGGTTCGATGAGGCCTCCCTCCAAGCTCTGGTGGAGGGAGCAAGATCAAATAAGGAGGTGCTCGTTGTAGTGTATGTATCCGTCTACCTTTAAGAAAACCATTGTATGTAACCATTCACCTTTAAGAGAACTATTTTAGGTGTGGCACTACTTTGTTGGCTTCTGTATACTGTAATACCGACGGTGACCACACCGGTATATAAGTGCTGTGTCAGGATTTATTTGGCAGATTCGCCCTGACCTTCGAATAGTAAAGTCCTGTTTTAAGTTACTCTGGTAGTCTGTGTATTAATTAACTAAACAACCCACAGACTTTACAGTGGCGACGAGTCCGATCGTACCCTGCGGCAACAATACTTCCGAAGCAGTTAACAAGCGTCGAGAAGAGGCAACCGCCCTCGTCATTCTGCTGGGAGAAAACTCGAGTCTGCAGAGCTGGAAAGGAGGAAGAATTCAGAGACAAAGACTTCCATCAGCAACAGGCACTGACTGTCCCTTCTGCCACGGTGAGGAGTGAGCCGATCAGCACGAGAAGCAAGCCGGCCACGGTGACTGTGAGTAAGGGAAAAGTAAAAAGAATAACCGGAGGATAAGGGCGGTGCACTTGACCACGGTCGAGGGGGAAAGGAGCCGGACAGAAGTCGGGCCCAGAGGCGCTGAGACTGGGGCAGCGTGGAGCAAAGAAGCTGCGGTACAGACAGGCTGGGGACGCAACGGCGTCGTGAGACAGCTAGACCGCGACCGGCGAAAAAGGCCGGGCAGCGACCGAAGCCACGAAGCGCTGCGACCGGGAGCGTAGGTGCGGGAAGATATAAAAACTCAGCCGCAGCCGGGGAGGGAAGCACCGGACTGTGAGAGGGCTGGGAGGCGCGATTGGGAGCCGAGCGAGTGGGAGAGGCAGAGCCGACCAAGGGAGACTGAGCGAGAGCCAGTCCAGCGGCTGAAACTGTTCGCCGTCAACGGGGTGTACGCAGCGCCGGTTGCCCTGCCGAGAAAAGGGAAAGCACTGAAGCCGACGCGCAGGCTGTGAACCTGAAAGCCAGTGGCCGTCGCCCGTGGGGAAAGTGTACCCCTCCCGCTAGGGGAAGAAACGCGGGAAGCCGCCATTAGGCGGAGAAGAAGACAGAAGCGGGGAACCGCCATTGAAGTGGGCGGGGAGAGAAGATAAGCGCGGGAAACCGCCATTTTCGCGGGAACCGCCATCTTGAAGAAAAAAAAAGAAAATTTAAAGAAATAATTCGTGGTGTTATCAGGAAGAGAGGAAGATGCCTAAGCGTGGTAACATCAACGATTTTAATTCCGAGGTAGAAGACTGGGCCACGTATGTGGAACGCATTGAGATCTATTGTGAGGCCAAGAACCTTGCTAAACTCGATGGGCGCGAAGACATACGGGCTCTTGAAGCATCTACTAGCACCAGCTAAACCGGCGGATCAGACTTTCGATGATATTGTGACTGTTCTGAAGGATCACTTGAACCCCACACCGTTGATGTTGGCGGAACGATTCAAATTCTATGCGAGAACGCAAAGGAAAGACGAAAGCAACGCAGAATACTTGGTCGAACTGCGTAGACTAGCGAAACACTGCCAGTTTGGAGGGAATCTGACAGAGGCATTGCGAGACAAGTTCGTGTGCGGGTTGTCAAAGGAAGGAACGCAAAAGCGACTACTCGAAGAGAACGACCTTACACTTGACAGGGCTGTCCTTATTGCAGCATCGCACGAAGCCGCAGCGAAGGGAACTGCGGAAATGCAGCTAAAGGCAGCGGCACTCAGTGTGGATCAAATTACCTCGAGTACAACAAAATGCTATCGTTGTGGGAAGACAACACACGACCAGAACCAATGCTGGTTTAAGAACCAGGAATGTAGGAAATGTGGCAAACTGGGTCACATAGCTAAGGTATGCCGGTCAGGGAAGAAGACCAACAACCAAAGGAAGCCATCACAGGAAAAGTACAACAAGGTACACAAGGTGGCTGAGAAGAGTTCAGACGAACAGAATTCGGACTCAGACCCAAACGGCCAGGAGCTGGGCAGTCTGAGAATTCACAATGTGAGTAAGGAAGCTGACCTACAAACTATCTGGGTCATGCTAAAAATAGCTGGAGTCCAAGTGAAAATGGAGTTGGACACTGGATCAGCTCTATCAGTCATAAATCGAAGGGATTACCACCGGCTATTCTCACATATGGCATAGTGGTTAGCACTGTTGCCTCACAGCGCCAGGGACCCGGGTTCGAATCCGGCCTCGGGTGACTGTCTGTGTGGAGTTTGCACATTCTCCCCGTGTTTGCGTGGGTTTTCCCCGGGTGCTCCGGTTTCCTCCCACAGTCCAAAGATGTGCGGGTTAGGTTGATTGGCTATGATAAATTGACCCTTAGTGTTAGGGGGATTAAATACGTGGGGTTACGGGGATAGGGTGGGATATGTGTCGGTGTAGGGGTTACGGGGATCGAGTGGGATATGTGTCGGTGCAGGCTCGATGGGCCGAAATGGCCTCTATCTGCACTGTGGGGTTTCTGTGATTTCTGTGATATCCCCTTAAGAGATACCAAGTTCGTATTGCAGACATACACGGGGCATAAAGTATACCCCATGGGGAAGATAAGAGTCAAGGTGAGAGATGGGGGTAAAGAACACCCAAGAATGAACTTATACGTACTACCTGAGGGAGGACCACCACTTCTGGGACGGGAGTGGATCAAGAAAATAGACATGGAATGGCACTATCTAAAAGCCATAACGAGTGAGGACTCGGTGCAGACAATCAGCTCAGATTCTGAAACGGATGACGATAAGACCAACCCAAATATGAAAGACAAGGCTAAAATGGACTTGCCGACTAAGGTTGGAAGAACGAAGGCATGCATAAAGGCTTATGCTCCAGAGAAGAACAAAGTTTCAGAACAGAACTCCACCAAACAACGACAACATAGTTTGACAGAGAATTCTGAGTCTGTTCAGTTTACGGACATATCCATGACTGACGAACACCGAGCTCGGACTCAACTTTATTTCAAATTACGACAGCAAGTAGAACAAGTGAGTTACCGTCTCGAACAAGAGATGAAAACAATGAAAAAGTTCTATGACACCGAATGGGAGAATCTGGAAAGACAACAGAAGCAGCTAGCTCAAGCAGAGAGCGACCATAGAGCCATTGTGACCAATTACCGATCACATCTCCCTTATGCTGTTCAGGAGTTAGAATATTTGCAGGAAGGAGCAAATGAAGAGGAATCTTCAGGAAGCCAGGATTTTATTCCCGTTCTTCTCTACGACTCCTTACAAGCAGAGTTTGAGAAGTTGAAGGAACAGTATGAACAGGCCCAGGCTACAATCCTGGAGGGGATTAACTCGGCAACCTCCGAAAAGCTAGTTTCAGTAGAAGCATATGAGCAACTAAAGGTTGAACATGAGCAAGAAGTCCAAAGGCTGCAGGAAATTCTTGATGAGCTCAAGGCCAAGACAGACTCATCGGTAGAAGTTCCATCCATAGATGAGAAATTAGAGGTGAAAGACATGGCAGAACATGAAAGACAAGATGTCCAAGAACTCATAAAAATATTGAAGGAAACCCAAGACAAATATGAGGCGGCAATGACCGAGGTTCAACAACTTGAAGAACAGATTCAACTGGGAATCCTTTCAGTGGAAGAAAAGGAAACTGTAAGAAACACAGAGACTGTAAGAATGGCCCCTGAACATGAGCTAGAGAGCATCAAGGCGCAACTTCTCCAAGTGCTGAAAGCCAAAGTACAAGAGGAAAAGAAGGTGAAAGCATTGGAGGAAAAGGTGGATGAAATGGAGAAGACTCTGATCCACAGTGTTCCCGTGGAAGAGTTAACGGTCAGCCAACTCCTTCATATGCTGAGGGACAAGACTCTGCAATGGGAACAATCTGAACACGAGCTTCAATCTTCAAAGGGAAGGAGTTCGGAGCTCTCAAAAGTTATGGAAATAGCTGAGGTTGCAACACAGATTTTACTGGGATGCCAAAAGTACGCTGAATCACGTCTATGTGAACAACAGAATGTTGAAACAGCTGCTCCAGTAGAAGGATTGAATAGCCCGATCAATCAATCCCCGATGGAAGGGGAAGTATTGAAATCACAAATGAGGTCATTAGTGAAGGATTTGCAGGAAACCCAGGAAGAGCGGGATGAATATGAACGCATGAAGAAGTCTCTTCAGGAAAGATGTCTAGGGAGGGAACAACAGTCGGCTAACGTCCAGTTGGGTAAGGAAAAAGTAGCAGGCCCTCTCGCTAGACTAGTTCAGGACGACACCGAATATTACCATGACCTGTTGAGTGACACGGAATATTACGAGGACTTGGTCTGCCCAGCTTGTGATGAAAACTCCCAAAGTGCAGAAATCAGGATGAAGCACTTAAAGTCTAAGGAACATAGGGAGATGGTGGCGCTACAGCTGGCAGCTGATAAGGGAGCCCCGAGAGTCTCCAAGAAGCAGAAAAGAAAAAGACGAAGCAGAAGGTGATAACCATCTAAATCATTATCACTTCTACCAGATCATGTACGTGGGCCCTACGAAGGGAGCCAAATCAGTTGGCAAGTAGGAAAAATTACCAAGGCAGTCCAGCTGTTTTAAAAGTCAGCACTGCTGATTCAGCAGGACGGAAGTTCAGGCTGTTAAGTCAAGGGAAAGACTATTGGATGAGTCACGCTAGCAATGTGAACCGGCTACACCACAGAGATGTTGTTCGGACCGAGTCAAGACCAGAGACTGAATCTGTGAACTGTTCCTGCAGAGACTGTATCTGTAAACTGTTTCCCGCATAGATTATACCTGTGAATTGTTTTACATGAAGTTGAATATATGTTATGTTTAATGGGGGACTAAGTATGTTGTAAGCTAAAAAGGGAGGATTGTAGTGTATGTATCCGTCTACCTTTAAGAAAACCATTGTATGTAACCGTTCACCTTTAAGAGAACTATTTTAGGTGTGGCACTACTTTGTTGGCTTCTGTATACTGTAATACCGACGGTGACCACACCGGTATATAAGTGCTGTGTCAGGATTTATTTGGCAGATTCGCCCTGACCTTCGAATAGTAAAGTCCTGTTTTAAGTTACTCTGGTAGTCTGTGTATTAATTAACTAAACAACCCACAGACTTTACACTCGTCCCTTCCTCGGGGAGGAAAAAGCCTCCCCAGCAAACTAAAGCTGTGTGGATGCAAGTGGCCCAGGAGGTCAACTCAATCTCTATGTGCCGCAGAACCTGGCTGCAGTGCAAGAAGAGGTTTCATGACCTTCTCCGCACAGGAAAAGTGAGTATGACTTTCCCATCACCCTCAATCTGATCCCCATTGCCTCTCCTCACCAGCACTCTGCTTTGCCAACCTCTTCCTCCACATCCCACTTGACACTTATATCCCTACACCCTTACCCATTCCCTCTCTCTCTCTATGGTCACATTCACTTAACTATTTGAACATGCAACCCTCACACTCCCTATCAATGTGATGCAATGACAACAACTTACAACACACAGGGAGGGCCCTTTGTCTCCTAAGCATCTATGCTATGGATTCTCTGCACTCACTCCTTCATTCTCACTCAAACTCTACTTGTGTCCCTCATTGCAGGAAAAGAGAGCCCACAATAAGAGGGAAAGAGCGAGGACAGGAGGAGGGCCACCTTCAGTAGCCCAGCTCACCACCTCAGAGGAGGTGGCCCTGGAAATCGCCGGTGTCGAGGAAGATTCGCAAGTGGGGGATGGATAGACGGGCGCATCACAGCAAGCCGGTGACAGAATAGTTTGGCATCTCTCATTGACATTGCATGAGTGACTGATAATGATTCTGATGCTCTAACAGATTGACTTATGATCATCTGCACAATTCAATGTGCATGCAACCTTTACCTCACATCTCTAACTCTTTCCTTTACTGCCCCACAGGACCATCGACAGCCCCCGTCCCCACTGTCCAGGAGGAACAGCCTGAGCCTCAAGACTCCTCAGAGGAAGCTGCAACCTCTGAGGGCGCAGCGTCAGCAGAATTCAGCGCACCCAGCACCAGCGCAGACACACCTCGGTGGGACTGTCGCGAGATAGAGTAGTGTTGTCATCTGGTGTATCACAGCTCACAAGTGAGCATCAGCCATGGAGGAGCTAAGTCACCAGAGTGTTGAAAACATGGTCACTGTTCAGAATAGACTGACATCTCTGGAGGAGCGATGGGCAGCTATTGAGCATAGAAACCAGACTTTCATGGAATTCCTCTGGAGTAGGACTTCCAGTGCAGAAACGGGTGCTCATGGCCCCCCTGGAGCGCAGCAAGGTGCTGTCAAGCCACTTGCTAGCTCTGAAGTGGGGCTGACCTATGAGAGGGATGTTGGTGGCAGACAACAAGGAAGTGGGGGCTCCTCGCCAAGCGCTCACATGACCATGCCACTGCAAAGCCCTCGGTCAGAGACCCAGATTCCTCACCCAACTGAGATGGGCGTCTCAGCCCCTGCACAGCTGCAGGAGCAGCAGACTGTTTCCGAGCCCTCACAGGCTCGCAACCACAGAGGACGGCCACCAAAGGTGTCGAGACAGGAGCAGCAAGCAAGTGAGCAAGGGGCCTCCACATCTGCTGAAGCCACAGGGGAAGCACCACGTAGGAGCACGCGTAAGAGGAAAATAAAGCACAAGTAGTCACAAGATAGTCACTTGCGTGTTCTGTTGTATTGTTTTTTAACAAGCCATCCTTGTAATGTGATGATAAACAGATTTGATGGCAAACTGTTGAAGTTGTGGCCTGTGTCATCTCGCTCATGAGACTTCCACATTGAGGGCTTAGGGCGACTTGCAATTGTCAGTATGGTGGTCAGAGTGACAGGAATCCGCAGGTTCTTGTCCATTGTCGATGCTCTGGTAAGAAGATGCGAGGCAAAAGTGTTTGTGCAGGCTAAGTAAATCTGGCCAACATGAGTGCGTCCCTTGCATCCCGGGCAGCAATGTGGTTGCGCGCTGGCGCCTTCTGGCCTGTGCAGCTTCAGGTGGGTCAGCAGCAGCTTGGCGCTCCTGTTGTTGCTCCTGTTGTTGTTGCTGCTGCTGTTCATAGTTCTGCTGCTGCCGCGGCTGGTCTTCATCCGAATCTGATGTCCAGGAGGAAAGGAAATAAATGGTTCCCATGCTTCTGGTATATGCCTCAGTTGAGGAAGCACTGTCAAGGTGGGGAGAGGGGTTTCCCAGGAAGTCACACTGGAGATGGGTGTCAGGCTCCAAACTTCCACAACAATAAATATGCCTGCTAAAAGTTCCCCCAGACCTGAGGCAACAAAGTTCTCAGAGCGCTGGTGAAGCTCAGGTGATGTCAGTCAGCAATGGAACACAGACACACTGGTGCCGGCCAGTTCTTAAAGGGGAGGGCCGATCTTGCTCTTCATCCACACCCTGGTCATTGCAGCCTTGAATCTCCGCCTGGAGAGACATGTGCATCAATTCTGCTGGAAATAACAATGGAGAGGCCCAGGAAAAGAGCTCAGAGTGCAGCCCCCTTAGTCTCTTCTAAATCGATGCAAGGAAGCTCAAATCAAAATGAACCTCCAAAGTGCTGCTCAGTACCCAAAACTCTTTCACACAGCGCTGAATCTATCTAGAAGTGTCTCTCTCTCTCTCTCAGAATGCGTGGTGCAAAAATGTCGCCGACAAAAAAAGGCTGGAAGCGGCCGCCTTTAAATAGCGCACCCCCAGTCCCTTCCCGACGACAAAACACTCCCCTCAACCTGTCGTTGCTAGCGCCAGGCGGAAATGCAGGGGGCGCCACTCAATACCTGGTCCGGGGCGTTGCACGCTCGACTGATATCACGATCTGCGGGCACAGGAGATCGTGGCGGTAGTGTTTAGCGCCGCCGCAAAATGTCTGGTCAATTTTGCGAGCGGTGCAAACATCGCCGCGCCCAGACGTTAGTTGCTTTGCGCCCCATTAGCGCCCTCTTAGGGCACTAACGGGAGGCGCTAAGCAACCGAATTCTTCCCCCATATGCTTTGTTAACCACTCTCTCAATCTGTCCTGCCACCTTCAGGGACCTATGCACATTAACTCCCAGGTCCCTCTATCCCTGCACACTCTTTAAAATTGTGCCATTAAGTGTATATTGGCTCTCCCAGTTCCTTCTGACAAAATGCATCACCTCACATTTCTCTGTATTAAATTCTATCTGCCACTTTTCTGCCCATTCTTGACACTGCGGCAGCGGCGGCGGACCTCAGTGGAGCGAGGTAGTGGCGGAGTGACTACAAGAGGCGGCGGCAGCAGGTAGGCCTCACAGCGGCAGCGGACCTAAGTGGAGCGAGGCAGCATCGGAGCGACTACAAGAGGCAGCGGCAGCAGGTAGGCCTCACAGCGGCAGCAGCGGCGGAGCTAAGTGGAGTGAGGCAGCATCGGAGCGACTACAAGAGGCAGCGGCAGCAGGTAGGTTTACCAATCTCCGAGGGAGGGAGAGAGAGAAGTAAAAAGTAATCAAAGTCTGACGTCACCAGAAAGCAGGTAAGTGATTGGTTGGTGAGTATTTCTCTCTTTTTCCAAATTTAAACTCTGTGGTCTATAGTTTAGAGGGTGTCTGTGGTGTAGCGGGGACTGTTTGTAAACCAGGGCCCTTAAGTATATCATTTAACTGTAGTGTAATTGGTGGGATTGATTTGATTTAATTTAATTTGAATTAATTAAAGGGTAAGTCATGGCAGGAGAGCTCGGCCCCGTGGTATGCTCCTCCTGCGCTATGTGGGAACTCAGGGACACTTCCTGTGTCCCTGGCGACCATGTGTGCAGGAAGTGTATCCAGCTGCAGCTACTGGCAGACCGCCTTGCGGCGCTGGGGCTGCGATTGGCTACACACTGGACCATTCACGATGCTGAGGACATCGTGGATATCACGTTTAACCAATTGGTCACAACGCAGGTAAAGGTTGCACAGGCAGAAAGGGAATGGGTGACCACCAGGCAGAGCAGTAGGCGCAGGCAGGTAGTGCAGGAGTCCCCTGTGACCATCCCCCTCTCAAACAGATATACCACTTTGGATACTGTTGGGGGGATGGCTTATCAGGGGAAAGCAGCAGCAGCCAAAATCCTGGCACCAGGGGTGGTTCTGCTGCACAGGATGGGAGGAAAAAGAGGGGTAGAGCTATAGTCACATGGACAAAAGAGCTGAACTCAAGAGGTGAGGTGAGAGTGACTGCCCTTGACATCAAGGCAGCATTTGATCGAGTGTGGCATCAAGGAGCCCTAGCAAAACTGAAGTCAATGGGAATCAAGGGGAAAACTCTCCATTGGTTGGAATCATACCTAGCACAAAGGAAGTTGGCTGTGGTTGTTGGAGGTCATTTATCTCAATTACATGACATCACTGCAGGAGTTCCTCAGGGCAGTGTCCTAGGCCCAACCATCTTCAACTGTTTCATCAATGACCTTCCCTCCATCATAAGGTCAGAAGTGGGGATGTTCGCTGATGATTGCACACTGTTCAGCACCATTCGAGACTCGTCAGATACTGACGCAGTCCGTGTCCATATGCAGCAAGACCTGGACAACATTCAGACTTGGGCTGACAAGTGGCAAGTAACATTCGCACCACACAAGTGCCAGGCAATGACCATCTCCAACAAGCGAGACTCTAACCATCTCCCCATGACATTCCATGGCATTACCATCGCTGAATCCCCCACTATCAACATCATGGGGGTTACCATTGATCAGAAACTGAACTGGACCAGCCATATAAATACTGTGGCTACAAGAGCAGGCCAGAGGCTGGGAATTCTGCGGCGAGTGTCTCACCTCCTGACTCCCCAAAGCCTTTCCACCATCTACAAGGCACAAGTCAGGAGTGTGATGGAATACTCTCCACTTGCCTGGATGAGTGCAGCTCCAACAACACTCAAGAAGCTCGACACCATTCAGGATAAAGCAGCCCGCTTAATTGGCACTCCACCCACCTTCAACATTCACTCCCTCCACCACCGGCGCACTGTGGCTGCAGTGTGTACCATCTACAAGATGCACTGCAGCAACTCGCCAAAGCTCCTTCAACAGCACCTTCCAAACCCGCGACCTCTACCACTTAGAAGGACAAGGGCAGCAGACGCATGGGAACATCACCACCTACAAGTTCCCCTCCAAGCCACACACCATCCTGACTTGGACCTGTATCGCCGTTCCTTCACTGTCACTGGGCCAAAATCCTGGAACTCCCTTCCTAACAGCATTGTGGGTGTACCTACACCATATGGACTGCAGCGGTTCAAGAAGGCGGCTCACCACCATCTTCTCAAGGGCAATTAGGGATGGGCACTAAATGCAGTCCAAGCCAGCCAGCGACGCCCACATACCATCAATGAATAAAAAATTAAAAAAATAGGGGATTCTATTGTAAGGGGAATAGATAGGAGTTTATGCGGCCACAAACGAGACTCCAGGATGGTGTGTTGCCTCCCTGGTGCAAGGGTCAAAGATTTCTCAGAGTGGCTGCAGAACATTTTGGAAGGGGAGGATGAACAGCCAGTTGTCGTGGTGCATATAGGTACCAACGATATAGGTAAAAAACGGGATGAGGTCCTAAAAGCTGAATATAGGGAGTTAGGAGGCAAATTAAAAAATAGGACCTCAAAGGTAGTAATCTCAGGATTGCTACCAGTGCCACGTACCAGTCAGAGTAGAAATAGAAGGATATTTCAGATGAATACGTGGCTAGAGGAATGGTGCAAGGGGGAGGGATTCAAATTCCTGGGACATTGGAACCGGTTCTGGGGGAGGTGGGACGGTTTGCACCTGGGCAGGGCCAGGACCGATGTCCTAGGGGGAGTGTTTGCTAGTGCTCTGGGGGAAGGTTTAAACTAAAATGGCACAGGGTTGGGAACCTGAGCAGGGAGACAGAGGAAAGGAAAAAAGTATAAAAGCAAAAGACAGGAAGGAGAAAAACAAAAGTGTCAGTCAGAGAAATCAACGGTTTAAATCAAACATGGCCACAGTAAATAATAATTCTAAAAGGCCTAAGAGTGTTAAAAAAACAAGCCTGAAGGCTTTGTGTCTTAATGCGAGGAGCATTCGTAATAAGGTGGATGAATTCACTGCGCAAATAGAGGTAAACAAATATGATATGATTGGGATTACGGAAACATGGCTCCAGGGTGGCCAAGGCTGGGAACTCAACATCCAGGGGTATTCAATATTCAGGAAAGATAGGCAAAAAGGAAAAGGAGGTGGGGTAGCATTGCTGGTAAAAGAGGGAATTAACACAATTGTAAGGAAGGATATTAGCGCTGATGATGTGGAATCTGTATGGGTAGAACTGAGAAATACCAAGGGGCAGAAAACGTTAGTGGGAGTGTTATATAGACCTCCAAACAGTAATGCGGAGGTTGGAGATGTCATTAAAAGGGAAATTAGAGAAGCATGCAATAAGGGCACAGCAGTTATCATGGGTGACTTTAATTTACATATAGACTGGGCTAACCAAATTAGTAACAATACTGTGGAGGAGGAATTCCTGGAGTGTATACGGGATGGTTTCCTGGGCCAATGTGTCGAGGAACCAACTAGAGATCAGGCCAACTTAGACTGGGTATTATGTAATGAGAAAGGATTAATTAGCAATCTTGTTGTACGAGGCCCCTTGGGTCGGAGCGATCATAATATGATAGAATTTTTCATTAAGATGGAGAGTGAAGTAGTTGACTCAGAGACTAGGGTGCTGAATTTAAATAAAGGAAACTACGATGGTATGAGGCGCGAGTTGGGTAGGATTGATTGGGGAATGTTACTCAAAGGGTTGACAGTGGATAGGCAATGGCAAACATTCAAAGACGGCATGGATGAACTACAGAATTTGTTCATCCCAGTTTGGCATAAAAATAAAACAAAAAAGGTGACTCAACCATGGCTAACAAGAAAAATTAGGGATAGCATAAGATCCAAGGAGAGGACATATAAATTGACCATAAAAAGCAGTAAACCTGAGGATTGGGAGCAGTTTAGGATTCAACAAAGGAGGACAAAGGGATTAATTAAGAAGGGGAAAATAGTGTATGAGAGTAAGCTTGCAGGGAATATAAAAACTGACTGTAAAAGCTTCTATAGATATGTGAAGAGAAAAAGATTGGTGAAGTCAAGCATAGGTCCCTTGCAGTCAGAATCAGGGGAATTTATAATGGGGAACAAAGAAATGGCAGAGCAACTAAATACATATTTTGGTTCTGTCTTCACAAAGGAGGACACAAATAACCTCCCAGAGATGTCGGGGAGCATAGGGTCTGATGAAAGGGAGGAACTGAAAGAAATCAGTATTTGTAGGGAAATGGTGTTAGGGAAATTGACGGGATTGAAGGCCGATAAACCCCCAGGGCCTGATAATCTACATCCTAGGGTACTTAAGGAAGTCGCCCTAGAAATAGTAGATGCATTGCTGGTCATCTTCCAACATTCGATAGGCTCTGGAACAGTACCCATGGATTGGAGGGTAACTAATGTTACCCCACTATTCAAAAAAGGTGGTAGAGAGAAAACGGGGAATTATAGACTGGTAAGCCTGACATCAATAGTGGGGTAAATGCTAGAGTCCATTATAAAAGATGTAATAGCAGAGCACTTGGAAAACAGTGACAGTATCGGACAAAGTCAACATGGATGTACAAAAGGTAAATCGTGCTTGACTAATCTACTGGAATTTTTTGAGGATGTAACTGGTAAAATAGATAAGGGAGACCCAGTGGATGTGGTGTATTGGGACTTTCAAAAGGCTTTCGAAAAGGTCCCGCATAAGAGATTAGTGTGTAAAGTTGAGGCGCATGGGATTGGGGGCAAGGTATTGACTTGGATAGAGAACTGGTTGGCAGACAGAAAGCAGAGAGTTGGAATAAACGGGTCTTTTTCCGAGTGGCAGGCAGTGACTAGTGGGGTACCGCAGGGATCGGTCCTTGGGCCCCAGCTATTCACAATATATATCAATGATCTAGACAAGGGAACTAGATGTAATATCTCCAAATTTGCAGATGACACAAAGCTGGGTGGGCGTGTGTGCTGTGAGGAGGATGCCGAGAAACTCCAGTATGATTTGGACAGGTTGGGTGATTGGGCAGAAGCATGGCAGATGCAATATAACGTGGATAAATGCAAGGTTATCCATTTTGGTGGCAAAAACAGGAAGGCAGATTATTATCTGAATGGCAATAAATTGGGAGAAGGGGAAGTGCAACGAGACCTGGGTGTCTTTGTGCACCAGTCGCTGAAGGTAAGCATGCAGGTGCAGCAGGTGGCTAAGAAGGCAAATGGTATGTTGGCCTTCGTAGCAAGAGGGTTCGAGTACAAGAACAAGGATGTCTTGCTGCAGTTGTACAGGGCCTTGGTGAGACCACATCTTGAGTATTGTGTGCAGTTTTGGTCGCCTTCTCTGAGGAAGGATGTTCTTGCCATGGAGGGAGTGCAGCGAAGATTCACCAGGCTGATACCTGGGATGGCAGGAATGACGTATGAGGAGAGATTGGGTCGATTGGACTTGCACTCGCTGGAGTTTAGAAGGATGAGAGGGGATCTTATTGAAACTTATAAAATTCTAACAGCACTAGACAGACTAGATGCAGGAAGGATGTTCCCGATGGTCAGGGAGTCCAGAACCAGGGGTCACAGTCTAAGGATAAGGGGTAAGCCATTTAGGACAGAGATGAGGAGGAATTTCTTCACCCAGAGAGTGGTGAACCTGTGGAATTCTCTACCACAGAAGGCAGTTGAGGCCAATTCATTAAATATATTCAAGAAGGAGTTGGATATATTTCTTAAGGCTAAAGGGATCAAGGGATATGGGGAGAAGGCAGGAACGGGGTACTGAATTTGGATGATCAGCCATGATCTCATTGAATGGCGGAGCAGGCTCGAGGGGCCGAATGTCTCTGAGGCATACAGCAGGGCGGGTATCACTGCTGCTCTGTAGACCATGAGCTTAGTGCTGGGTTTGAGGTCCTGGTCTTCAAACACTCTCTTCCTCAGGCGACTGAAGGTTGCACTGGCACACTGAAGGCAGTGTTGGACTTCGTCGTCGACGTCTGCCCTTGTTGACAGTAGGCTTTCGAGTTATGGAAAGTGGTCCACATTGTCCAAGGCCTTGTCGTGGATTTTGATAATCAGGGGGCAGTACTGTGTGGCGGGGGCAGGTTGGTAGAGGACCTTTGTCTTACGGATGTTTAGTGTAAGGCCCATGCTCTCGTATGC
This sequence comes from Somniosus microcephalus, assembly GCF_052327205.1. NCBI lineage: Eukaryota > Metazoa > Chordata > Chondrichthyes > Squaliformes > Somniosidae > Somniosus > Somniosus microcephalus. The sequence goes on from NC_141007.1 coordinate 8,981,622, forward strand.
TTCAGTGAAGGTGTTGACTGCATACTGTAATTCGACAACAGAGGATGGGACGACCTTGGATCTGGACTGGAGGTGACGGAGGTTGAACAGTTTCTCGTTTGTTCTGTGAATTAGCTCCACTCCAGCGGGGAGCTTACTGAGGGTGAGATGGAGATGGAGCATTGCAGCAAGGAAGATCGAGAAGAGCGTTGGTGCGATGACACAGCCTTGCTTGACCCCGGTTCGTATGTGAATTGGGTCTGTGGTGGAACCGTTGGTCAGGATCACGGCTTGCATGTCATCGTGAAGCAGGCGGAGGATGGTGACAAACTTTTGAGGGCAGCCGAATTTGAGGAGGACACTCCATAATCCCTCACGGTTGACAGTGTCGAAGGCCTTTGTGAGATCAAAGAAGGCCATGTACAGTGGTTGGTGCTGTTCCCGGCATTTCTCTTATAATTGACGTGCGGTGAAGGTCATGTCCATTGTGCCCCTTAGTGGGCAGAATCCGCATTGCGACTCTGAGAGGAGCTCTTCAGACACTGTGAGAACGTGATTGAGGAGGATTCTTGCGATGACTTTCCCTGTGGCAGACAGCAGGGAAACTCCTCTGTAATTACCGCAATCGGATTTGTCACCTTTCTTGAAGATGGTCACAATTACGGCGTCTCTGAGATCCCCTGGCATGCTCTCCTCCTTCCACATAAGAGAAATGAGTTCATGAATTCACGCCAGTAGTGCTTCTCCGCCATGCTTTAGTGCCTCGGCAGGGATTCCACTAATTTGCTGATAAAAAGCCTTTTTATTGCCTTTTATGTCTTTTGATAATTTCCTCTCATAACCTTCCATCACCTTTCTAATCTTTTTTTTTACCTTTCATATATTCTTTATATTAGTCCTGGTTTTCATTGTCATTTTCTGTCCTATGTGCAAAATGCTTCTACTTTTGTTGATAATTTGATTTTATCTCCCTATTCATCCGTGGAGCCCCAGTCATTGATATACACCTTTTATTCTAACTTGGGGGATATTCCTGATTTGTAACCCTTCCATCTCCTGTTCAAATATGTTTCATTGCTAATTCATTGTTCTATTTGCCAACTTTTCTCCTATTTCATCTGGTGAGATTCTTTTTTACCTTGTTATCTTATCTTTTCCGGTAAAGTGCCCTTGCTCTTGACTTTTCTTTCCCCTTTTCGATGCTTACACTGAACCCAAAGTCATCACTGTTTCCCACAACTTTAACATTACTATTAATATACGCCTCTCTAACTTGTCTCCAAATTTCACCCTCCATTTTCTTTCCACTCCAGTTTGTAATGTGCCCCAACCATGTCTCCGATCCTTTGCTTCTCCTCAGATCAATGCAAAGGGATTCTGTCTGTACCACTTCTCCTGGTGACCATGAAGCTATTGGAATGTCATAACACCCCAACTGGTTCACTCATGTCCTTTAGGGAAGCAAGTCTGCTGGTGGTACCCGATCTGGTCTATATGTGAGTCCAGTCCCACACCAATGTGGTTGACTTCCCTTCAAAATGGCCCAACAAAGCCACACAGTTCATGGAAACTAGGGATGGGCTATAAATACCAGCCTTGCCAGAGTCATCCACATCCCGAGAACTAATAATAATAAAAAAGGGTCCTGCCCACCTTGGCAGTGGCTTGGCATCCCACCCCTCCATGTGGGGCGACTGCCACAGATTCTGGTCACACAGGAAAGGTGGGCACCAATGAAACACCTCAATTGGGCCATCCGCCCAATAGTCCCACGCAAATGAGGAGCCCTCCCATTGATCCCCTCCCCCAAACTCTAGGAGCGGTGAGAGTTGGAGGGCTCCACCAGGCAGAATCCCAGCACGGTGGCATAGTGGTTAGCACTGTTGCCTCACAGCGCCAGGGACCCGGGTTCAAATCCGGCCTCGGGTGACTGTCTGTGTGGAGTTTGCACATTCTCCCCGTGTTTGCGTGGGTTTCCTCCGGGTGCTCCGGTTTCCTCCCACAGTCCAAAGATGTGCGGGTTAGGTTGATTGGCTATGATAAATTGACCCTTAGTATTAGGGGGATTAAATACGTGGGGTTACAGGGATAGGGTGGGATATGTGTTGGTGTAGGGTTTACGGGGATCGGGTGGGATATGTGTCGGTGCAGGCTCGATGGGCCGAAATGGCCTCTATCTGCACTGTGGGGTTTCTGTGATTCTGTGAACCACCTGGATTGCCAAACATGGAAGTGTGTCTATCTCTACAGGAGTTTCCAAATAAAACAGGTCCAGCTGCAAAGGCTTGCTTTACATTCTGTGTTGTTATATTGGAGGAGCATCTAACTGCATATTTAAAAAAAATTTCCAGGCCGCTCTTTACTACAGCCATCACATCCGTTCCAGTAACATTTGTTGCAACATATTGGAGGATTGGGATTCCCATCTCTTCATAATTCTACGGTAACAAGTGAAAAGATATTACCACATGGCACAACTGTACAGTTACTGAAAAACCTCTGTGTTGAGAGGACTGTCCTCGGTGCCCAGGTGTGGCAGCAGTATCCATGGCCTGGATGGTCTGAGCTTTAAAGAGAGTTAGGAGATTTTGATGGGATCGCCACTTATTGATTATCCTTGCCTTCTCTTTCATTTTTAAACTTTGTAGGTCCTTCACCTTAAGTTCTCTATAAAAAAAATAGAGAATGTTATTAAAAAGCCTTCCACACTGAATGAGAGCGAATGATCATGTGTCCAGGTGTGGTGTTTCACTGTGAGTTTTTTTTACCGCATTATCTGAATGGAGGAATGTCAATGTTTTGGGGTATCAGCCACCGAGGAACAGCACTGAGGTTTGAGCTGCCTGAGGCGAGTGAGCTCAGTTGTGGGTTGAGTGGTGAAGTGGGCCGCAAACTATCATAGAAACATAGAAGATAGGAGCAGGAGGCCATTCGGCCCCTCAAGCCTGCTCCGCCATTCAATGAGATCATGGCTGATCATCCAAATTCAGTACCCTGTTCCTGCCTTCTCTCCATATCCCTTGATCCCTTTAGCCTTAAGAAATATATCTAACTCCTTCTTGAATATATTTAATAAATTGGCCTCTACTGCCTTCTGTGGTAGAGAATTCCACAGGTTCACCACTCTCTGGGTGATGAAATTCCTCCTCATCTCTGTCCTAAATGGCTTACCCCTTATCCTTAGACTGTGACCCCTGGTTCTGGACTCCCCGACCATCGGGAACATCCTTCCTGCATCTAGTCTGTCTAGTGCTGTTAGAATTTTATAATGAGATCCCCTCTCATTCTTCGAAACTCCAGCGACCCAATCTCCTCATACGTCATTCCTGCCATCCCAGGTATCAGCCTGGTGAATCTTCACTGCACTCCCTCCATGGCAAGAACATCCTTCCTCAGATAAGGCGACCAAAACTGCACACAATACTCAAGATGTGGTCTCACCAAGGCCCTGTACAACTGCAGCAAGACATCCTTGTTCCTGTACTCAAACCCTCTCGCTACGAACATAAGAACATAAGAACATAAGAAATAGGAGCAGGATATTTATCGATAAGATTAAAGATCGAATTGGGAACTGGAGTTAAATTTGAATAAAATTTCTTAACGTGGAAGAATTTTTCCTCATTGATAAAACACGACTCAAATGTTTTCTTGAGACACAAAATCAAATGTGATCATTGTTGTGTATGTACCTTTAAGGGAATAACTGGTCTCAGACTGCATTACCGGCAGTGACCACCCCTGTATAAAAGGCCCTAGCAGGCTTCTGTAGTTTCAGTTTCCAGGTTGTCTCCATTCAGTAAAGACTTGTTATAATCAACTCCTGCAGTCCGTGTCTGAATTATACACGGACATAATACTGGCGACGAGTAAGAAACGAACTTACCTGCAACTCGGCAGCACCTCAGACGACGTTATTGAAGGTCGAAGCCAGAAGAAAGAAAAAAAAAAAATCCAAAGAAACTCGAGAAACGGGCGTCGACCGTGGGCAACTGCCCTCCAAATCATCGAATTGAAAAGTTGCAGGAGATACTGTCGAGAGCCAGGCTTGGTTCTCCAGTCTGTGGTTTCCCAGCTAATCGGGCTGGTGGCAGGTAGTGCACTGATCCTTCCTGGGCTGCGGCAGGCTAGAGCTTGATTGGGTGGCTCTGCAACGGGGTCGGGCAGCGAGTCGGGAAGCAAAGAGAGAGAGAGAGGGTGGAGCACGCAGGGCGCGGCCGGTGTTTCGAAGCCGGGTAGCGTTTGGACCTAAGAAGAGGGAGGGAAGTGTCCCAGAGGGTCCGCTCCACGACGGGAACGGTTCTTCAATTAACGGAGCAAATATTGAAGCGCGATAGAAAAATAAAAATACCGCGGAGAGCGGCGTTGGCAGCAGTGATCGGGGAGGCGCGAAGACCATAGGGCGTCGCCATTACACGATAGTAAAATAAATATAATCGCCAGCAACAGCATTGGCAGCAGCGGCAGCGGCGGGAATGCGCGGGAGGCGCCATCTTAACTCGGCAGGGAAGAAGGAAAAGCGCGGGAGGCGCCATTTTGATCCGTCGGGAACGAAGGCAAAGCGCGGGAGGCGCCGTCTTAGATTTTCAAGATGCCAAAGACTGGCGATATCACTGCCTTCGATAATGCAATAGAAGACTGGACCACGTATGTGGAAAGAGTCGAGGTATTTTGCGAGGGAAACGAAATAGCCGATGAGAAAAAGGCATCGGTATTGCTAAATTTAATGGGCGCAAGAACGTACGGCCTATTGCGGGACCTGATTACTCCAGCCAAACCGAAGGCGAAGAGTTTTAACGAAATTGTTGCTATCCTACAGGAACACCTAAATCCTACACCGCTGCTGATAGCAGAAAGATTTAAATTCCACAGGAGAAATCAGCATAAAAATGAGAGCAATGCTGAATCCCTTATGGAACTACGCAAGCTATCAAAGCACTGCCAGTTCGGAGCAGGACTGGCAGATACCTTACGGGACAAATTTGTCTGTGGACTCCTGAGTGAAGGAACCCAGAAGAGGTTACAATCAGAGAAAGAGCTGACGCTAGATAAGGCTTTCAGCGTGGCAGTATCGTACGAAGCAGCAGCAAGGGGAGCTGTGGAAATACAACAAAAGCCAGAGGAATATGGCACCCACGAAATGACACGGGGATTTGCAAAATGCTTTCGCTGCGGCAGAACAAACCATGACCAGAAGGACTGCTGGTCCAAGGACAAAATATGCAGGCAATGCGGAAAGATGGGACACATTGCACGAGTTTGCAGGTCTGGGAAGAAGACCAACGACAACAAAAAGGCTACTAAGGAACTGTACAGGAAAGTACAAAAGATGACGGACAGTAGTTCCGAAGACCAGATGAGCGACAGTGAATCCGGGAACAAGAGACTAAGCTGTCTCAAACTTCACAACGTAATCGCAAAAGAGGATCACCGAACCATTTGGGTCACCCTCACGATAGCAGGATCCCAAGTCAAAATGGAATTGGATACAGGATCAGCTCTAACCGTCATGAATCGACGAGACTACGAGCGGCTATACTCACACATACCCTTGAGAGAGACATCCATTGTCTTCAGGATGTATACGGGGCAAAAAGTATACCCCAGAGGAAAAATAAGGGTGCCTGTCGAATACAACGGCAAGAAAATACGGAAATTGTATCTCTACATTCTGCAAGATGGTGGACCACCGTTATTGGGACGTGAATGGATCAGAAAGATAAGTTTAGACTGGCACTCCATTCAGGCACTGATGGTGGCTGGTAAAAAGGATGACGACGTCACTCCTGGACGATTGTCAACAATCTTAGCTGACGCCAAAGAGGTATTTCAACAAGAACTGGGCACTCTTAAAGGCGTAACCGCCTCGATAAAAATAGAGGAGAATGCAATTCCCAAGTTTTTCAAAGCAAGACCGGTACCATATGCAATTCGCCCAGCCGTCGAGGCAGAGCTGGAGAATCTGGAGAATGCAGGCGTGTTATCTAAGGTAGACTGGAGCAAGTGGGCGACACCCATCGTTCCTGTCATGAAGAAAACGTTAAACAATAAGTCTGAGGAGCCAAGGAAGGTACGCATCTGTGGGGACTTCAAGGTGACAGTGAACCCAGTCCTTCACACAGTACAATATCCTCTTCCAAAGATAGAAGATATCTTCGCCTCACTATCTGGAGGGAAGCGTTTTACAAAAATTGACCTAGCACAAGCATATTTGCAGATGGAGGTTGAAGAATCCTCTAGGAAGTATCTCACGATAAACACTCACAAAGGTCTTTACCAGTATAATCGACTGGTATTCGGAGTAGCATCAGCTCCGGCGATATGGCAAAGAGCGATGGAACAAGTCCTGCAAGGGATTCCGGGGACTTAGTGTTACTTGGACGACATCCTAGTGACTGGTGAAGATGACAGTGAACACCTTGCCAACCTAGAGCAGGTGCTCACTAGACTACGTGAACACGGGCTACGAGCCAATCGCCCCAAGTGCGAGTTTTTTAAGAAACAGATATCGTATTGTGGCCATGTGATTGATGAAGAGGGGTTGCATAAGTCCCCTGACAAAATTGAAGCGGTAGTTAAGGCTCCAGTGCCTGAAAATGTGTCGCAACTGAGGTCATTCCTCAGATTGGTGAATTACTACCATAAGATTTTGCCGAATTTGTCCACAATTCTGCATCCACTGAACGCCCTACTACGAACGGGAGTAGCATGGAAATGGAGCGATGAATGTAAGCGGGCCTTTCAGAAGAGTAAGGACCTAATCACTTCAAGAGAAGTATTGGCTCACTACAACCCATCACTACCGATAAGACAGGCGTGTGATGCGTCTCCCTACGGCATTGGGGCGGTACTGTCACATAAATTCCTTGATGGTTCAGAGAGGCCGATAGCTTTTGCGTCACGCTCGTTAACTTCAGCTGAGCGTAACTACGCCCAGATTGACAGAGAGGCCCTCAGCCTGGTGTGGGGGGTGAAGAAGTTCAATCACTACCTGCACGGTCAGAAATTTACTCTACTAACTGATCATCAACCTCTCGTCTCCATTTTCAACCCTCAGAAGGGCGTACCGATAATGACGGCACAACGGCTACAGAGGTGGTCCCTTTTCCTAGGGGCACACCAATATGACATCGAGTACAAAGGAACTAAACAGCATGGGAATGCTGATGGATTGTCGTGCCTACCGTTGCCGACGGTGGAAGAAGAACTGGCAGTGGATCCAGTGGAGTTATTCCACTCGACTATAGTCGAATGTCTCCCTGTGACGAATGCAAACATAGAAAAGGAAACACGAAATGACCCGACACTCTCCTGGGTCTATGATTTAACGGTGAAAGGATGGCCAGCACATGGCGAACCACTGCTGCCAGCATTCTCGCCGAGAAGAGAACAGCTGTCAGTGTGCAGAGGAACCTTGATGTGTGGATCCAGAGTAGTAATTCCACCCAAATTGAAGGATAGAGTGCTCAATGAGCTTCATGAGGGTCATCTGGGAGGGGTAAAAATGAAGAACTTAGCCAGAGCGTTTGTGTGGTGGCCGGGAATCGATAGAGAAATCAAAGAGATGACCAAGAGCTGCACAGGATGCCAGAAGGTCCAAAACGCCCCACCACAAGCCCCTCTACATCCATGGGAGTGGCCCTCATCTCCATGGCAAAGGGTGCACATTGATTTTGCTGGTCCCTTTATGGACTTGGTGTTTTTTATTGCGGTGGATGCACATTCAAAGTGGCCAGAGGTAATAAAAATGTCCTCAACCACCACAGAAAAAACTATCACAGTCTTACGAACCATATTCGCCAGGAATGGGCTGCCTGAACAGATTTGCTCTGACAATGGACCACAGTTTGTGTCTGAAGAGTTCCGGAGGTTCTTAAAGAACAATGGTGTTAAGCATTACACATCCGCCCCATATCATCCAGCCACTAATGGATTGGCCGAGAGGTTTGTTCAAACATTCAAGAAGGCTATCAAAGCAATGTGTAATGAAGATATACCCCTACAACACAAGGTGGATAACTTCTTGTTTGCCTACCGGAATGCGACACATGCGGTTACCAACCAAACTCCAGCCATGATGTTCTTCAATCGAAGACTACGATGCCGCTTGGATTTGGTTAAGCCAAACGTCAGAGGAGATGTGGAGAACAGGCAGTTTCAGAATATGAATGAAAGGCCGACCAGGAGTTTTAAGATAGGTCAACCAGTTTTGGCCCGGGACTACCGCACAGAGAAATGGCAGCCAGGAACGATCTGTACACGGCAAGGACCTCTAATGTATACCGTGGACGTTGGAGAGAGCATTGTAAGACGCCATGCTGACCAGATTCTAGAGTCACTGGAAAACGTCAACTCCACACCACGATCTGATACACCTGGCGATGAAACCGAAGTACCAATTGCATCTACCGCAGAATCGGTGATATTGGAAGCAGACGAACCAAACAACGACATTGATCCCGACTCAACCTTGCCAGAAGAACCTGATATCCCAAAGAGGCGTTATCCAGACAGAATCAGGAAGCCTCCTCAAAGACTGAACTTATAATCGCTTAACTTCAACCAATGTATCTAGCAACCGTAATTGTAATTGTAATTAGTTATTATTTAGTTGTTAAATGAATGTTATGTACTGTTTATCTAAAAGGGGAGGAATTGTTGTGTATGTACCTTTAAGGGAATAACTGGTCTCAGACTGCAGTACCGGCAGTGACCACCCCTGTATAAAAGGCCCTAGCAGGCTTCTGTAGTTTCAGTTTCCAGGTTGTCTCCATTCAGTAAAGACTTGTTATAATCAACTCCTGCAGTCCGTGTCTCAATTATACACGGACATAATACTCCACACTCCTCCACACTCCTTCCCCCTCCTCCACCCCTCCTCCACCCTCCTTCATCCTCCTCACCACTCCACCACCCTCCTCCACCCCCCTCCTCCACCCCCTCCCCCCTCCTCCCCCCTCCACCACCCCTCCTCCACCCTCCTCCATAACCCCTCCTCCACCCTCCTCCCCCCTCCACTACCCCTCCTTCACCCTCCTCCACCACCCCTCTTCCACCCTCCTCCAACCTTCCACCCCTCCTTCACCCTCCACCACCCTCCATTCTCACATCATATTAAAAGCTAGCTTTAGAATTGTTGTCAAAAGCAGGAACCATTTGGAGTAAGATTTATGATCTAAAATGGCGAGGCTGATTGTAGACCCAGTTAAATAAGATAAGGCAGGATGTGGCCAAAGTGGACTGGGAGCAGCTACTTATAAGAAAATCCACATCAAAGCAGTGGGAGACTTTCAGAAGGGAAATAGAGAGAGTACAACACCAACATGTTCCCGTAAAGGTCAAGGGTGGGACCAACAAGCAAAGGGAACCTTGGATGACAAGGGATATACAAAAATGCATTAGGAAAAAAAGGGGGGCTTTTGGCAGTTACAAAAGACTAAAGACAGAGGAAGCCCTAGAGGAGTATAAAAAGTGCAGGGGCATACTTAAAAAAGAAATTAGGAGAGCGAGGAGGGGCCATGAAATAACACTGGCGAGCAAAATAAAGGAAAATCCTAAGATGTTTTATAAGTATATTAAGGGCAAGAGGATAACCAGGGAAAGGGTAGGGCCCATTAGGGACCAAAGTGGCAATCTGTGTGTAGAGCCAGATAATGTAGGCGGGGTTTTAAATGAATTTTTTGCATCTGTGTTCACTATGGAGAAAGACGATGTAGACATAGAAATCGGGCAAGGGGACTGTGATATACTTGAACATATTAGCATCGAGAGGGAGGAGGTACTAGCGGTTTTAGCAGGCCAAAAAGTGGATAAATCCCCAGGCCCGGACGAGATGTATCCCAGGCTGCTGTGTGAGGCAAAGGAGGAAATTGCAGGGGCTCTGACACAAATTTTCAGAACCTCTCTGGCCACAGGGGATGTACCAGAGGACTGGAGAACAGCTAACGTAGTACCATTATTCAAGAAGGGTAGCAGGGATAAACCAGGGAATTACAGGCCAGTGAGCCTAACATCTGTGGTAGGGAAATTATTGGAAAAAATTCTGAGGGACAAAATTAGTCTCCACTTGGAGAGGCAAGGATTAATCGGGGATAGTCAGCATGGCTTTGTCAAGGGTAAATCATGTCTGACCAATCTGATTGAATTTTTCGAGGGGGTGACTAGGTGTGTGGATGAGGGAAATGCTGTGGATGTGGTATACATGGACTTCAGTAAGGCTTTTGACAAAGTCCCGCATAGGAGACTGGTCAAGAAGGTAAGAGCCCATGGGATCCAGGGTGCCTTGGCACGTTGGATCCTAAACTGGCTGAGTGGCAGGAGGCAGAGGGTGATGGTCAAAGGTTGCTTTTGTGACTGGAAGCTTCAATTGCTACTTGGCCCTAAACAGACAATATAACATGGCTGATTACCTGACCATGGTAAAGGATAGCAAACTGAGAAAAACCTTGACAATATACAGACTTAGTGAACATAGCCTGGTGATCAAAAAAGGTAGACACAGGCAAACCCGGCTACCAAGAGAGGACAGGATATGCTCTCACTGCAGTCAGGGAGTGGTGGAGACAGAGATGCACTTCCTCACAGCTTGTAAAAAATATCAGGGCATAAGGGAGAATTTCTACCCAAAATTCACAAAAATATGCCCGGAATTCAGAAATTTGAATGACGACCAAAAACTCCCATACCTACTAGGGGAAGAGAGAAATTGTGTAACCTTAGCGGCACACTATGTTACAGCTTGCCATAAACAGAGGGACAACCACTGAATATAAGAAAAGAGTATATACAAATTATATGAATGTATATTTATACACTCAGGGATATATCTGTTTATACACTGTATGGATAGATCTGTATTTTTGTGTACAACCATGAATGTTTTTCGATGCTTTGGCAACATAGGATGTACCTTGTCATGCCAATAAAGTGATTTGAATTGAATTGAATTGAATTGTGTCCAGTGGGGTACCTCAGGGATCGGTGCTGGGTCCCTTGCTATTTGTGATCTACATAAATGATTTGGATGAGAATGTAAAAGGTATGATCAGTAAGTTCGCAGATGACACGAAAATTGGTGGTGTGGTAAATTGCGAGGAGGAAAGCCTCAGGCTACAGGACGATGGGTGGAAAAGTGGCAAATGCAATTTAACCCTGAAAAGTGCGAGGTGATGCATTTTGGACGGCCAAATAAGGCAAGGGAATACACAATGAGTGGTAGGACCCTAGGAAGCACAGAGGGTCAGAGGGACCTTGGTGTACATGTACATAGATCCCTGAAGGCAGCGGAACAGGTAGATAAGGTGGTTAAAAAGGCATATGGGATACTTGCCTTCATTAGCCGAGGCATAGAATATAAGAGCAGGGAGGTTATGATGGAGCTGTACAAAACGCTGGTAAGGCCACAGCTGGAGTACTGTGTGCAGTTCTGGTCGCCTCACTATAGGAAGGATGTGATTGCTTTGGAGAGGGTGCAGAGAAGATTCACCAGGATGTTACCTGGGATGGAGCGCCTCAGCTATGAAGAAAGACTAAACAGGCTGGGGTTGTTTTCCTTGGAGCAAAGAAGGCTGAGGGGGGACCTGATTGAGGTGTACAAAATGATGAGGGGCATAGATAGGGTAGATAAAGAGGAACTTTTCCCCTTAGTAGGGGGATCAATAACAAGGGGGCATAGATTCAGGGTAAGGGGCAGGAGGTTTAGAGGGGATTTGAGGAGGAACTTTTTCACCCAGAGGGTGGTTGGAGTCTGGAACTCACTGCCTGAAAGGGTGGTAGAGGCAGGAACCCTCACAACATTCAAGAAGCATTTGGATGAGCACTTGAAATGCCATTGCATACAAGGCTATGGACCAAATGCTGGAAAATGGGATTAGATTGGACAGGGCTTGATGGACGGCGCAGACACGATGGGCCGAAGGGCCTCTTTCTGTGCTGTATAACTCTATGACTCTATGACTCTAAACACATGTGGCTGCGTTTATTTTGATGTGTGAGTACATGAAAGTTGTACTTTTAAACTGAAATGAGCAAAACCTGGTTAGCATACTGCAGTTTGCAGAATTTTTTTCCAGTGTTTTTACATCAGTTTCAGAAGGTATAAATTATTTTAAATAGCTAAGCTATGTTAAGTCATCAAATAACTACTGGTGGATTTAAACACTGTCTTAAATTCACAAAGATAAGTACAGATGTCAGGGAACACCATCATCTCCAAGTTCCTTTCCAAGTCACAGGCTAACCTGACTAAGACACAGATCACCACTTCATCGCCACTGGGTCAAAATCCCGGGATTCGCTGATTCCCTACCGAACACTGCAGCAACTCGCCAAGGCTTCTTCGGCAGCACCTCCCAAACCCGCGACCTCTTCCACCTAGAAGGACAAGGGCATCAGGCGCATGGGAACACCACTACCTCCAAGTCACACACCATCCTGACTTGGAAATATATCGCCATTCCTTCATCGTCGCTGGGTCAAAATCCAGGAACTCCCTCCCTAACAGCAGTATGGGAGTACCTTCACCACACGGACTGCAGCGGTTCAAGAAGGCAGCTCACCACCACCTTCTCGAGGGCAATTAGGGATGGGCAATAAATGCTGGCCTTACCAGCGACGCCCAGATCCATAAACGAATAAAAAAACATCACTGTGGGAGCAGTACTGCCATAAAGACTGCAGCAGTTCAAGAAGCAGGCCAATGACCACCTTTTCAGGGCCTCACGAGCACTACACATAGTCCCAAGAACAAATATATAAGAAAAGGAGGGAGGCCTTTTGGTCCATCTAACTCATCCTTCCAGAGAAACCTACAATAGTCCTCCACCACTGCATCCAACTGCTTCTTGAATGACTCCATAGATTGTGGGTTCGAGCTCCACTCCAGCACATCGGGGTAGAGTTTCCGGACGCGAATTGCGCTGAAAATCGCGCAAGTTTCCCAAAGTGAGGTTATGGTTTAAGCTTCCGCTCAAACCTATTTCAATAATCACAAACGTAAAATCTTCCATGAACCAGCTCAATCGGGCAGTGTTTTGGAGCATAATGTTTAAAAATATTCCTTGATATATTTAAGAGCGGTAACCTGGTGCAGTTTAATACAGCTGACAATGGGTTCATCACAAAAAATACGCACTTTTAATCAGTCCACCACCTGTGAGTTACCTGATTTTAAATAACTGAAAATGACTTTAAAAACTATACAGAACCATACAGAACTGTACAGTTTCATTGGTGTACAGTAGTCAGTTTCTTAGTAAATGACATTTTTTTAATATTTAAAAGAATTGAAAGATGTCTATTAGTGTCCTCGCGCTTAAAAAAAGGCTTAATTTTAAGAGCCTCTTCAAAGGGCCACAAACAGGCACAATTAGCGGAAACTCGCCTTGCTGACTCATTCGATCTGAGGGCGTGGCCAGTTTTGTGGGCGGGGCCAGCTTCTAACGCGATGTTTCTTAAACCAGCGCAAAAGATCGCGGAAACGGCACGTAACTTGTGCTTGAAATTCCTCGATCTTTTGCGCTGGTTTGGCCGATCTGGGGCGAAACTCTACCCCATAATCCAAGCTGACACTTCAGTGCAGTACTGAGCGAGTTTGCATTGACGGAGATTTTGTATGTTGGAGAAGTCATTAAACCAAGGCCCCCATTTGTTTGTAAAATGAAATCCCATGAAATTATTCGAAGAAGAGCAGGGGATTTCTCCCGGTGTAATGGCCAACATTCACCCTTCAACCAACACCACCGAAAACTGATTCACTGGTTCATTAATCTTGTTGTTTGTCAGACCTTGCTGTGCGTAAAGTGACAACACTTCAAAATTAATTCTTTTGCTTTGGGACATTCTCAGGACATGAAAGGCACGATATCAATTTTTGTTTTATTTATTCATTTATGGGATGTGGGTGTCGCTGGCAAGACCAGCATTTATTGCCCATCCCTAATTGTGCTCGAGAAGGTGGTGGTGAGCCGCCTTCTTGAACCGCTGCAGTCCGTGTGATGAAGGTACTCCCACAGTGCTGTTGGGGAGGGAGTTCCAGGATTTTGACCCAGCAATGATGAAGGAACGGCGATAAACTTTCAAGTCAGGATGGTGTGTGACTTGGAGGGGAACTTGGAGGTGGTGGTGTTCCCATGCGCCTGCTGCCTTTGTCCTTCTAGGTGATAGAGGTCGTGGATTTGGGAGGTGCTGCCGAAGAAAAATGCAAGTTCTTTCGCTCTGTAGCAGAGACAGTGGCCACTCTTTAAAGTGCTTGGATGGGTGACGGTGACTCTTTGTTGGCTTTGCTTACGCCTCCATTGCTGACCTTGTTGAGGTCCAGACCTGTCTCGGAAGTTTTGACTCTGTCAGTGCAGTATAGCCAAGGCTCCTTCCACAGACAGACTAATCAATGCAGAATTTCACACCCATACCAGAATTTCTACTGTCATTCTCCCCACCCCTTGTTATACTTCCTCAAATAGTTTTTCCTGCTGTAATTAGTTTGGAGCCAGTGCTTGATGTACCAATCCCATTATCTGATCTGAATCCAAATAGTGCCAGGATACCAAGGATAGGATTCTCCTCTTCACTGGAGTATGACGGTGAGGTGGGCCGTGGAGGGACCCTGTACCCTGAGACCGCTGAATCCCCGACCCATTTTTTTGCAAGGCATTCTCCAGGGAGGGATCACCGCCACGAGAGAACCTACAAATCATCAGCAACCTGAAGATGCAGTAGTGCTGCAGCACCAGAAGATGTGCCAAGGGACCTGAAGAGACAGAAGAACCAAAGGTGAAGAAACCTACCTGTCTTGTAGGCCTCAGCAGATTGAGGCCTACAAAGGTAAGTGCTGGGGCTGAACAGGAAGTAGAGGAGGCCTCTCCTAGGCCCCCCTCCCTCCATTTAGAGAAATCGGGACCTTTTTCACAACTACCCCGAGCCGACTAACACCTTTCACCATGCAGTCCCGGGGAGCGGCAGTAACAGGGATGGCCGCAGGAAAATCCACTGGGAACTCGAGGCCCAGGACCTGGCTCTCATTTACATGCAGCTGTTGGGAGAAGAGCAGCCAGTGAGGGTCCTGGCGGAGGCAAGGGGTCGGAGCGGGAGCACAGCAAAAGGCTTTACCACCAATGTTGCCCCTTTTCTGCTGCTATCCTGGCCCTTTAGGGAGGAGAAAGCAGAGGAAACCCCAATCTCAAGCCTCTAATCCCCATTATGTGCATATTGTGCACTGAATAGTGTTGAAACATGAAATGCACAGGGACTCTAACACCACGATTGGCAGCTCCTTAACCAACTGTTTATTGCAATTTGGTAGGTTAATAAGCAAGGTGTAAAATGCATGAGGATTACTGAGCTATAAATCAGTGAAGATTAGTGTCACATTCAGATGCAGAACACCATTGACTGGTTTTGGGGTTTCTGAAACAATCCAACAGCTTCATGGTCACTTTTACTGATACCAGCTTTTCATTGCCAGATTTTTTTTAATTGAATTCAAATTCTCGAACTGCCACTGTGGGATTTTAACTCACTTTCACTGGATTATTAAACCAGGCCTCTGGATTACTAGGCCAGTAACATAACCACTGCGCTACCGTTCTCTTGGCAGGACTGGCTTTGGTACATCGGGTATTGGTTACTACTATTGAAGATCTAGTTGCCACGTGTCACCGAACTATCTCACTTTGCTCGGTGAGACAGCCACGTGTTAAGCCACAACTATTACTGCAAGCGCCTGAGCAGTACATTTGGCATAGAGGCGAAACACAGCAAATTGCTTTTAACCTTTTTTTTTTCTAAACAGCCACCAGTTAACTGATGTTTTTATACAGTATCTTTTTTAAAATATATTTATTGCACTGAGATTGGGATGTTTCCAAATCCTGAGCGGGTTTGCTGCAGGAACAACATCCTCATGCCACAGAATTTGGTCCGTTTTTAGTGCAGAAAGGGGCCTTGAGCTGATGCAGAATTTTAGGGACCTTGACTGTTTGCTTGGGAGCGCCTGTCTCCGAGAGCCCAGAATCCGACACACACAAGCCTGCCTAATGAAGGGTGACACCAGCGGTGTTGGAGGGAGTAGCACATCTTTGTCTTGCTGTCGCCGCTCCACGGCAAAGTCCTTTGTCCTTTCCCTTCGACTTCTCAAGGATGTTAGGGCTCAAGACATTGCACATCCAGTCAAGTCAAGAGAGACAGGTCAGCATGTCCTCCAGGGTAGCAGTGGATACAGTGGCTTGAATCTATAAGTTTCTTTATGCTTAACCTTACAACTAGCACACTCATGCTCTGCCAGGGCTCTGTCCGTCCGGCCAGAGGCAGAAACCCCTGGAGTCAACCACAACTTTGGAAGGTAATTGGGAGTTGGAGTCCAATTGTGCCATTCAAGAGGTGGTAAAGAATGAGTCTGCCCTTTTGAAATACCACTCGATCAGGCTGCCTGGATGTTTGAAACCATCGATTCAAGGGTCCCACAGAATTAAATGGGGCAGCTCCCAATACCTTTACTTTATGGTGGAGCCCTTTGCTCTGGATTTCTCAAAAGTCACATTATTCAACTTTTGTGGGATTTGTTTTTGCACTTCTCCCCTTTGGGCAGCTTACAAGGATGTCTGCCCAGATTTGCACAAGGGTTCCATTCATAAATGAACCTTATCGGTGGGTAGGTGGGACAGTACAACTTTCTAGTCAAGTGTTTGGAGGAACGGGTCTCTGCTGACACGAGTCTGATGGTAACGTACCTGAGGGCTGGTCTGCAGTCAGTTTGGTCACAGAGACCTGCAAGGCAGAGAGCTTGGCTTTCATGTTGCGGATCCCATCAGTAAAACGGTTTTCCTGTCCTTTTAGGAATTGTTGCATTTGTCGGATGGCAGTTAGGACCTTCTGTCTGTTCAGGCAACCCTACACAATGAAAATAGGAGTGAATTGGAGGTTAGTTCTGACATTAACCGATTTCTCTGCAGCCTTTGACACGGTTGACCACATCACCCTCCTCCAATGTCTTTCCTCCTTGGTTCCACTGTTACCTATTGAATCGTAGCCAGAGCATCTCCAGAAATAGCTTCTCTTCCCTTCCCTAAAATATTACCTCTAGATTCCTCCAAGGATCTATCCTTAGCCCCCTCCTCTTCCTCACCTATATGGTGGCCCAGGTGACATCATTCAAAGACATAAGGGTCGATTTTCATTGACCCGTGGAGTCAGGATTGGAGGCGTGCGGGGGGTTAAAGTCCCGAATTCGGGGGTCCCGACACGATCCCGCCCCCAACCCGCCTCCAATTAAGTTTCAAAGGAGGCGGATACCCGCCCCGCAATGGGACCCGCCTACCCGAGGCGGGAAGGGATTAGTGCCAATTAACTGCCTGTTAACAGGTAGTTAACAGGCAGTTTTTAGCCTAATCCCTATTTTAAAGCTTGAACTGTGGGATTCCTGATGGCTCCAAACCACGCCAAGTTAGAGGAGTCGGGCCGTCGGGTTGAAGGACTTGGAGGGGTCGAGATAGAAACATAGAAACATAGGAGCAGGAGTAGGCCATTCGGCCCCTCGAGCCTGCTCCGCCATTCAATGAGATCATGGCTGATCATCCAAATTCAGTACCCTGTCCCTGCCTTCTCCCCATATCCCTTGATCCCGTTAGCCTTAAGAAATATATCCAACTACTTCTTGAATATATTTAATGAACTGGCCTCCACCGCCCTCTGTGGCAGAGAATTCCACAGGTTCACCACTCTCTGGGTGAAGAAATTCCTCCTCATTTCAGTCCTAAATGGCTTCCCCCTTATCCTTAGACTATGACCCCCGGTTCTGGACTCCCCGGCCATCGGGAACATCCTTCCTGCATCTAGTCTGTCCAGGCCTGACAGAATTTTATAGGTTTTGATGAGATCCCCTCTCAATCTTCTAAACTCCAGTGAGTATAAGCCCAATCGACACAATCTCTCCTCATACGTCATTCCTGCCATCCCAGGTATCAGCCTGGTGAATCTTCGCTGCACTCCTTCCATGGCAAGAACATCCTTCCTCAGATAAGGCGACCAAAACTGCACACAATACTCAAGGTGCGGTCTCACCAAGGCCCTGTACAACTTCAGCAAGACATCCTTGTTCCTGTACTCGAACCCTCTTGCTATGAAGGCCAACATACCATTTGCCTTCTTAACCGCCTGCTGCACCTGCATGCTTACCTTCAGCGACTGGTGCACAAGAACACCCAGGTCTCTTTGCACTTCCCCTTCTCCCAATCTATTGCCATTCAAATAATAATCTGCCTTACTGTTTTTGCCACCAAAGTGGATAACCTCACATTTATCTACATTATAGTGCATTTGCCATGTTTCTGCCCAATCACCCAACCTGTCCAAATCATACTGGAGTTTCACGACATCCTCCTCACAGCATACCTTCCCACCCAGCTTTGTGTCGTCTGCAAATTTGGAGATACTACATCCAATTCCCTCGTCCAGATCATTAATATATATTGTGAACAGCTGGGGTCCTAGATGTCGGTATTCAGGTGAGTGATGGGTGCATGAGTGCAAAGGTAAGTGTGTTTGGTGTGTCTAAAGTGTGTAAAGAAGTTTAAATTACCTGTACTTACCTTTACAGCCTTCCTTCCTCTAGGTTTCGGGAGTCCATCATCTAATCGGCACAGAAAGCAGAATGGCTGCGATCTGTCAAAAGTGACAGCCTGCAGCTTTCTGTGCTGGTGAGATTTCTAACTGAGTCTGTGTAGAAGGACTCAGGTTAGAAGTAAGACTGTCAGTGTTTGACAGCTTCAAACAGCTGTGAAACGCTGATATTTCATCTGTCAAAAGCTCTTGACAGATGAAATTTCAGTCTGTGATGTCACCTGTAGCCGGGTGGCCCTTAATTGGCCCGCTGAACCCGCTGGGCGGGCTCAACAAGGTCAATCAAGTTAAAATCGCGTGGATTGGCCGCATCTCGATGGAGGCAGGACTACAACCCCGAAAGTTGTAGTCCCGCCTCCTTCTCGACTTCTGAATGAAAATCACCCCCATAGGATCAACTTCCACATGTAAGCTGATGACACCCAATTCTTCTTCTCCACCACCTCTCTTGACTAATGTTCCCTTTAATTTTTTGGGGGTGCGCGGGCCCTTTAAGGGGCTGCGCAGCCCATTCATAATACCACACATGCGTGGTTTTTCCCATTTAAAAGCCGGTGAGCTGGCTGCGTGGGAGCTCCAGAGCGTTGCAGGGCCGCGCAGTTTAACGGGAACATTGCTCTTGACCCCTCCACTGCCTCTCTGTTGTCAGACTGCTTGTCCAATACCCAGTCTTAGATAAGCCTTAATTTCCTCCAGTTAAACATTGGGAACAAAGCCATCATCTTAGGCCCCCAACCAGAACTTCTGTACCCTTGTCACAAATTCCAACCCCCTCCCAGGCCACTGACTCAGGTTGAACTGGACTATTCGCAACATCAGATTCCTGAGCTCAGCTTCTGACCCCATATCCTCTCCATTGCAAAGACCGCCGCTGACCTCCATCTCCACCTCCATCATATACCTGCCTCCTGCCCTAACTCAGCCCACCTGTCACTGAAACCCTATTCCATATCTTTGCCACCTCCAGCCTTAATTGCTCCAATACACTGCTGGCCGGCCTCCCTCAAATCCTGCACTCTTTGTAAACTTCAGCTGCCCATGTCCTATCCTGTATCAAGTCCCGCTCAGCCATCACTCTTGTCCTTGTCTACCTACATTGGCTCCCAGTCCTCCAATTTAAAAGCAAAATATGCGGGAAATCTGAAATAAAAACAGAAGATGCTGGAGACATTTAGCAAGTCAGGCAGCATCTGTGGAGAGAGAAACCGAGTTAACATTTCAGGTCGATGACCCTTCGTCAGAACTGCCTGACCTGCATCTGCATATTTTGTTCTAGCCTTTTCTGTTTTTACCTCCAATTTAATATTCTCATCCTTGTGTTTAAATCCATTTATGACTTTCTTCTCCCTCTCTATGTATCCTCCTCCAGCCCTACAGCCACTTCCCTACCCGAACTCTCCGTTACTCTGACTCTGGCATTTTATTCATCCCCTTCCTCTTTGCCCCGCCGTTGGAAGCTATGCCTTTACCTGCCTGGGCTCCATGCACTGAAAACCCACCTCTTTGACCAAGCTTTTGGTCACCCCCCCATCCTAATATCTCTTTCTCTGGCGGGACCCATTTTTGTCTGACTAGACCTTTGTGCAGCACCTTGGGATGTTTATCTACATTAAAAGCACTATGTAAATGCAAGCACACACATTAAGAAGAGTACTATTTATTTTAACAATTTCATTGAAAAAAATTAAATATTCACCAGAATTTTTCCTGTTGTTTTGGTAAAGATACTTATTTTATTATCCTCATGAAGAGGGTCCTTCCCTGGCAGAGCTGCCATTGACGGGGAGTATCCTGTGCTCCTCTGTAGGAAACATCAGAAGCCACAACTTCAGACTAACTTGGGAGCCGCCAGATCCCAAAGATGCATCTATAAACTGTACCAGGCCCATATGGCAGTGGGCAGCTCTCAGGCTGGTTTAACATTGCATCTCTTCCCCCAGGGTTTTCTTTGTCAGTGAGGTTACCACCCAGCCTAACAAGGAGCGATCTTCAACCTGAGGTCTCCAGGCGTATAATAAAAGCGAGAGAAATTTCTGCTGAAACGTAGAAAGGCCATTTGACCCATCGCGCCCATTCCTTCCACAGCCCACTTACAATCTGCCCAATCATGGACTGCACCACAACAGGTTAACCTTCTGCGGAATTAATTCGGCACAATTACTCCCAGATTCATAAAAGCGATCAGGTGAAACTCCAGAATGTTTATCTATCCTCAAATATCAACTCCTCAATCCTGACCTGCTGCCCTCTCAATCAACAATACTCCCCGGATCCCCAACCCCAGCTCCAACAGCAGAAGATCTATACGTATCTCATGGAGAATTTGCTCATCTCAGTTCACCACCAGACGTTTTTCCAATTCTTTTTTGGAGGACTGATTAACACAGCCGCCTCTGTGTTTTCTGGGAGTCTTTCTGTGGGGCAGAAAGAAAACCACCAAAGGGGGAAAAAAATGACCATTGCCTCTGTCTCATATGTATTTGCACAGGCTGTTTTTAATGCCATTCCATATCAACAGCAAGAATAGATGGCAGGAAGGATGCGGTTGACAGGACAGTGGGTTGTCTGTACAGGGCAGGATGTGGCATCAGATGCTGACAAAATCCAGCAGCAAGTTTGCCAGCAGTTTACACTGGCACATGGCTGCTATGGGACATGGGGCTGGCGCTGATTAGTGCCAACTTAGAATATGTAATTCAGGCAATTTATACTGGTAAACCCAGGGTAGATTTCAGTAAGACGGACTCAACTCCATTTACCATTATTAACATACTGGAAATTGCTCTGAGAATACAGTTAAACTCCAGTCTCAGTACCGTAGCCACTACAACAACAACTTGTATTTATAAAGCGCCTTTAAAGTAGTAAAACGCCCCAAGGCGCTTCACAGGAGCGTTATAAACCAACATCTGACTAAAGCACCAGAGTTTCCCAGATTGTTTATCTTTATGGTCTTTTTAGCTTTCAGGATTCCTGAATTAACGTCAATTCATAGAATCATAGAATAATACAGCACAGAAGGAGGCCATTCGGCCCATCGAGTCTGCGCCAAGCAGATTTGCTGACAAGTCAGTGCTGTGGGCTGATAGGTTGAAACGCTCTGAAACTCATTTTATAAGACACCTGGCAGCTATTAGAGAGAAGAGTTTTGACCCGTTTGCCTGGGCTGGATTGAAATCCATTCTGGCCTAACGCACTCCCTATACGTTTCCTTTTAAGTGGTGAAGGAATATGGTGGAGGACTTGCAAATGAAAAATTGGCAATTGAAAATAAGAAAGTAAGCAAATTGTTAATGTTTACATTCAGGAACAGTAAGGCAGTGATTAATTGGGTTCCTTTTGTTTGACGTCCGCTGAAGTGATGATGTTGAGAGCTCGCTGATAGGGGTGTAAGGTCAGTGGTTGATCAGGTACATTTGAAAGGAGACAGGCGGCAAAACAGCATCCCTATAAGAATGGACAGGGGGAGGCTTGGTTGCTGCTGCTGGTGATGCTGCAAGCCTCCCCCGGTACCACGGTTGAAACCACAGGGAAATCCATCGTCAACCTGTCCGACCACACCCTTCAACCAGACGAAATTGAAGTTCTCAGCCGAGGGCTCAATTTCTGCCCCACCACCAAAATGGACCCCATCGGTCTCGCGGCAGACACAGAGGAATTCATCAGGAGAATGAGGCTCCGGGAATTCTTCCACAAATCCCAAGATGTCAGCAGCGAACCCAATGAGACAATCAATGATCCGGAACAGCAGACAGAGGGATCCGCAGTGCAGCAACCGAAGAAGAAAGAGTCAAATTGGACCCCTCCGGAGGGTCGCTGCCCTAAGCTTGACATGTATGCTCAAGCTGTCAGGAGATGCATCAACGCCAGATTCATCAGCCGCACTCACAAGACAGTCCAGAATGTCACCCGAGCACAACGCAACGCCATCCACGCTCTCAAGACCAACCGCAACATCGTCATCAAACCAGCAGACAAAGGAGGTGCCATCGTCATACAGAACAGAACGGACTATTGCAAAGAAGTATACCGACAACTGGACAACCAGGAACACTACAGACAGTTACCCGCAGATCCGACCAAAGAACACACCCGCCAACTCAACAGACTGATCAAAACCTTCGATCCAGACCTTCAAAGCATCCTACATGCTCTCATCCCACGTACTCCCCGCGTGGGAGACTTCTACTGCCTCCCAAAGATACACAAAGCCAACACACCTGGACGTCCTATCGCATCAGGCAACGGAACCCTGTGTGAGAACCTCTCTGGATATGTCGAGGGCATCCTGAAACCCATCGTACAGGGAACCCCCAGCTTCTGTCGCGACACTACAGACTTCTTACAGAAGCTCAGCACCCACGGACCAGTTGAACCAGGAACACTCCTCGCCACGATGGACGTCTCGGCACTCTACACCAGTATCCCCCACGATGACGGCATCGCTGCGACAGCCTCAGTACTCAACACCAACAACAGCCAATCTCCAGACGCCATCCTACAACTCATCCGCTTCATCCTTGACCACAATGTCTTCACCTTCGACAACCAGTTCTTTACCCAAACACACGGAACAGCCATGGGGACCAAATTCGCACCCCAATACGCAAACATCTTCATGCACAAGTTCGAGCAAGACTTCTTCGCTACACAGGATCTCCAACCAACGCTATACACCAGATACATCGACGACATTTTCTTCCTATGGACCCACGGCGAAGAATCACTGAAAAGACTACACGATAACATCAACAAGTTCCATCCCACCATCAAACTCACCATGGACTACTCCTCAGAATCAGTCTCATTCCTGGACACACGAATCTCCATCAAAGATGGACACCTCAGCACTTCACTCTACCGCAAGCCCACGGACAACCTCATGATGCTTCACTTCTCCAGCTTCCACCCTAACCACGTTAAAGAAGCCATCCCCTATGGACAAGCCCTGCGAATACACAGGATCTGCTCAGACGAGGAGGAACGCGATGGACACCTACAGACACTGAAAGACGCCCTTGTAAGAACGGGATATGACGCTCGACTCGTCGATCGACAGTTCCGACGGGCCACAGCGAAAAATCGCATAGACCTCCTCAGAAGACAAACACGGGACACAACCAACAGAGTACCCTTCGTCGTCCAGTACTTCCCCGGAGCGGAGAAACTACGCCATGTTCTTCGCAGCCTTCAACATGTCATCGATGATGACAAACACCTCGCTAAGGCCATCCCCACGCCTCCACTACTCGCTTTCAAACAGCCGCCTAACCTCAAACAGACCATCGTTCGCAGCAAATTACCCAGCTTTCAGGACAACAGCGACCACGACACCACACAACCCTGCCACAGCAACCTCTGCAAGACATGCCAGATCATCAACACAGATACCATCATCACACGTGAGGACACCACCCACCAGGTACATGGTACATACTCATGTGACTCGGCCAACGTTGTCTACCTCATACGTTGCAGGAAAGGATGCCCCGGAGCATGGTACATCGGCGAGACCATGCAGACACTGCGACAACGGATGAACGGACACCGCACAACAATCACCAGGCAGGAGTGTTCCCTCCCAGTCGGGGAACACTTCAGCAGTCAAGGACATTCAGCCTCCGATCTTCGGGTAAGCATTCTCCAAGGTGGCCTTCGAGACACACGACAACGCAAAATCGTCGAGCAGAAACTGATAGCCAAGTTCCGCACCCATGAGGACGGCCTCAACCGAGATCTTGGGTTCATGTCACGCTACATGTAACCCCACCTGATGCAGGGTCATCCAGACTCGAGTCGACATTGGCTTGTTCTCTCTACACAGATGCGGCCGAACCTGCTGTGATTTCCAGCCAAAAAAATGTTTTTTGTCTGTTTTTTTGTTTTTCATACAGACCCCAGCATCTGCAATATTTGACCCCTTGTGACCCCACCTCATTGTTCTTTGATATAATGTTTCCCTGACTGACCTGTTTGGACACCATTCACACCTTTGACTGCTGTGATTATCTCTCTGCCGAGATGTGATAAATGGCAGTTGGAAAGGTTACCTGTAAACATCTGACATGATTCTCTGACTATATAAGCTGTGGCCTAGAAATTCACTGGCCTTAGCGCCGCTTTTGAGGCGGTAGAGGGCCTAGCGGCGAAGTTATGGCCAGTTTTGAAATTGACAGGGGCCCTAAATCGGCGTTAGGCCGGTAGCGCTGCGCCGGCACTGATGACATCATCGGTGTGCGCAGCGTCCCGGTTGCCATGGTAACCCGCCCGAACTCGGAAATTGAGTTGCGGCCGCCTCGCCCGTGGCAGCCGCAAGCAACGTTCTGGTAGAGGTGCCTTACAGAACGTTGCGCCGGCGCATTAAAGGCCCCGCGGCAGCCGGCCGCTTTCCCGCCGCCCGCCTGGCTGCAGCTCCCTGCCCGGACTTCCCCCCCCCGCCCCCCGGAACAGAAGCAAGCCCGGCACTTGTCCGAGGTGCCGGGCTCATTTTTAAAAAGATTATTGCGGGCCGCGGCCGGGTGCAGGCAGCTCCTCCTTAAGGGAAGGAGGAGGCCTGCACTTCCCGAACCTGCCGCACCGCAGCGGGCGCCGCAGCGCCGGAATAGCGCCGAAATTCAGTGCATAGCGCCAGTTTTCAGGCGCTAACAGCTTTCAGCAGCGCCGGCAGCCGTTTGGGCGCAGAAGTAGTGAATTTTTGGCCCGCCCAGCGCGACTTAGCTCCGGCACTAACTTCCGGCGCTAAAGCCGTCGCTTCGCCAAAACCCAATTTCTAGGCCTGTGTCTTTATGCATTTCTCCACTTCAGCTGAAGAAGGAGCAGCGCTCCGAAAGCTTGTGATTTCAAATAAAGCTGTTGGACTATAACCTGGTGTTGTGTGACTTCTTACATTTGTCCACCCCAGTCCAACTCCGGCATCTCCACACCTTGTTTTATCCAGTTAACTTTGAGCCTTGAAGTTATTGAGGCGCATCAAGGGGTTCCTTTTCATGGGACAGGAAGGAGTTGTACCGATGGGACGGGCTCCACTTGAACCGGGATGGGACCCGTGTCCTAGCGGAAATGGGAAATAGGGAGGTGACAAAGGCTTTAAACTAGTAAGAAGGGGGGAGGGATCGACAAGAAATGAAACCAGCCTAAATATAAACAAGGAAAGGAGAGCATAGGAAAGAGTAAAGAAAGGGAGGACATTGATGGCTAGGGAATAAATAGAGTTAAAAAACAGGAGTTTAAAAAGATGGTTAAAAATAAAGTGAGAGGAACTACTATTAAAAATGAGTTAAACTGTCTGTACAACAATGCACACAATGTCCATAATAAAACAGGGGAGCTGGAGGCAATCATGCGTTGCGAGGAACCAGACATAGTAGGGATTACTGAGACATGCTAAATTCAGCGCGAGTTTAGCGGCGGCGGTAACCGGTACCACCCCACTCCGCTGCACAGGCGACGACGATGTCATCACCGTGCGCAGCGCCCAGTTTTCACCCCGCCTGCAAAATTGGCCGCACGTCCCCTGAATCTGTGCTGGGCGATGACAGCAACTGATTTAAGGGGCAGGAACGGACAACAGGAGGCGCGTGGGGCGGTTAGTAAACGGGAGGTGGCGAGGGGGGAAAATAAAATCGGCGACTTACTTGTTGTGGCTCGTTGCGTCTTTGAGTGCGGGGTCCGTGCCACGATCTGGCAGCCCAGCACTTCACTTGTGTGCCGGGCTGCTGGCATGGCACCCCGCTCCCCGGAGGTCCAGGTAGGGCCCCACAGAGTTGTGGGCTTGGGCCCTCCCCTTTAATGAGGGGAAGAACCCTTCCATGTGACAGCACGACGTGGCCCAGTGCAAAGCGCTGCAGAACGCACTGCCCCGATATTCGGGGTTAGTGCTCTAAGAAGGAAGTGGAGCGTTTGAATTAGCGCTCCACCTCCCTCTTGGGGCGCTAAAACTGAAGTTAGCGATCGCCGGCGCTATTTTTGCGCCGGGCACTAAATTTAGCGCCCAGGCGATATTGGTTGCTAACGAACTTTTCCGCCATGGACTTTCAAAAGGCATTTGATGAAGTATCACATAATAGACTTATTCAGAAAATAGAAGGATATGGTATCAAAGGGACAGTGGTAACTTGATACATTATTGGCTAAGGGATAGGAGGCAGAGAGTAGTGGTGAACCAATGTTTTTCTGACTGGAGGGAAGTGTGCAGTGGGGGTCTCAAGGGGTCAGTATTAGGACTATTGCTTTTTTGTTATATATAAATGACGTGGACTTGAGTATAGGGAGCACAATTTCGAAGTTTGCGGACTATACAAAACTTGGCAACGTAGTAAATAGTGAGCAGGGTAGTAGCAGATTTCAGGAGGACATAGACAGACTGGTGAAATGGGCAGATACATGGCAGCTGCAATTTACTGCAGATAAGTGTGAAGTGATGAACTTTGGAAGGAACAACATGGAGAGGCAGTATAATCTAAATGGTACTATTTTAAGGGGGTGCAAGAACAGAGGGACCTGGGGGTACATATTCACAAATCCTTGAAGGTGGCAGGGCAAGTTGATAAGACAGTTAAGAAAGTGTATGAGATACATGGCTTTGTAAATAGGGCTATTGAATACAAAAACAAGGAAGTCATGCTAAACCTTTACAAATCATTGGTTAGGCCTCAGCTGGAATATTGTGTCCAATTCTGGGCACCGCACTTTAGGAAGGATGTCAAGGCCTTGGAGAGGGTAGAGACGAGGTTTATCAGGATGATACCAGGGATGAGGGACTTCAGTTATGTGGAGAGATTGAAGAAGCTGGGGTTGTTCTCCATAGAGCTGAGAAGGTTGAGGTGAGAGCGAATAGAGGTATTCCAAATTGAGGTGTTCTGATAGATCAAGTAGGGAGAAACTGTTTCCTCTGGCAAGTGGGTGGGCAACCAGAGGTCATAGATTTCAAATAATTGGTAAAAGAACCAGAGGGGAAATGAGAACTTTCTTCACACAGAGAAGGTCTGTTAAGGTCTGAACGCGTTACCTGAAAGGGAATCAGATTCCATAAGAATTTTCAAAAGGCAATTAGACATGTACTTGAAGGCGACTAATTTGCAGAGTTATGGCGGAAAAGTTGGGGTGTGGGACTAAATTGGACAGCTCTTCAAAGAGCCGGCATGGACATGATGGGCCGAATGGCTTCCTTCTGTCCTATCAGATTCTATAATTCCATGACTGTGCCATTGAGGCAGATTTACTGTAAAATATGTGGCTTTGCTCTGCAAATTTCAGTGTCAGCATCGAGCGCTCCCAGGGCAGGCACAGCACTCGTTAGATATAGTGCCGAGCTCCCACTTAATAACAGAGTAACTCGAGGCTTTTCTGCTTGTGCCCGGATGGGAATTTCCCACATCCTGCGCCCTGAACAAGTTGATACAAGTTGTTCAGACGGGATTATGTTACCAGCTGTCAGGATAGTTTGATTGCTGTTTTGAATGACTCAGTATAAACTCTGAGAACAGTTCCCGAATCACTCCAAAAGACGCTTTAAACCACAAGTGAGTTGATCTTTTTGACACTGCATCAGCACACACTGGGTTCTTGCTCCGAAAAACATGTGTGTACGTGAGCCTTTACTGGAACAGTTTATTACTGAAATATAGACTGGCATTTATATCGTGCCTTTCACCACCTCAGGACGTCCCAAAGCGCTTTACAACTAATGAAGTGTAGTCACTGTTGTAATGTAGGAAACTTGGCAGTCAATATGTGCACAGCAAGCTCCCACAAACAGGAATGTGAGATGACCAGATCAACGGATTTTTAGTGATTTTTTTAGTGATGTGGGTTGAAGGATAAATATTAGCCACAGGACACCGGGGAGAACGCTCCTGCTCTTCTTCCAAAACTGGGCGTGGGATCTTTTACGTCCACCTCAGAGGGCAGAAGGGACCTCGGTTTAATGTCTCATCTGAAAGAGGGTGCCTCTGGCAGTGCAGCACTCTCTCAGTACCGCCCCTCCGACAGTGCAGCGCTCCCTCAGTACTGCCCCTCCAACAGTGTGGCGCTCCCTCAGTACTGCCCCTCCAACAGTGCGGCGCTCCCTCAGTACTTCCCCTCCAACAGTGCGGCGCTCCCTCAGTACTGCCCCTCCGACAGTGCGGCGCTCCCTCAGTACTGCCCCTCCGACAGTGCGGCGCTCCCTCAGTACTGCCCCGCCGACAGTGCGGTGCTCCCTCAGTACTGCCCCGCCGACAGTGCGGTGCTCCCTCAGTACTGACACTCCCACAGTGCAGCGCTCCCTCAGTACCGCCCCTCCAACAGTACTGACCCTCCCTCAGTATTGCCCCTCCGACTGTGCAGCGCACCATCAGTACCGCCCCTCCAACAGTGCAGCGCACCATCAGTACCGCCCTTCCAACAGTGCAGCGCCCCCTCAGTACTGCCCCTCCAACAGTGCAGCACTCCCTCAGTACCGCCCCTCCCACAGGGCAGCGCACCATCAGTACTGACCCTCCCACAGTGCAGCGCACCATCAGTACTACCCCTCCAACAGTGCGGCGCTCCCTCAGTACCGCCCCTCCGACAGTGCAGTGCACCATCAGTATTACCCCTCCAACAGTGCGGTGCTCCCTCAGTACCGCCCCTCCGACAGTGCAGTGCACCATCAGTATTACCCCTCCAACAGTGCGGCACTCCCTCAGTACCGCCCCTCCGACAGTGCGGCGCTCCCTCAATATTGCCCCGCCGACAGTGCGGTGCTCCCTCAGTACTGACCCTCCCACAGTGCAGCGCTCCCTCAGTACGGCCGCTCTGACTGTGCAGATCTCCCTCAATGCTGGCACTGGGGCAATGTCGGGAGTTTCAGAGAAGGCACGGGGGCAATTGAACAAAGGGAGAGCTTTTTCAGAGGGAGGGTCACAGTGCCTATCTATTCTAATCCCATTTTCCAGCACTTAGTCTGTAGCCTTGTATGCTATGGCATTTCAAGTGCTCATCTAAATGCTTCTTGAATGTTGTGAGGGTTCCTGCCTCTACCACCCTTTCAGGCAGTGAGTTCCAGATTCCAACCACTCTCTGGGTGAAAAAGGTTTTGCTCAAATCCCCTCTAAACCTCCTGCCCCTTACCTTGAAACTATGCCCCCTGGTTATTAACCCCTCTACTAAGGGGAATAGTCCTTTTCTAACTACCCTATCTATGCCCCTCATAATTTTGTACACCTCAATCAGATTCCCCCCTCAGCCTTCTCTGCTCTAAGGAAAACAACCCCAGCCTGTCCAGTCTCTCTTCATAGCTGAAACGCTCCAGCCCAGGTAACATCCTGGTGAATCTCCTCTGCACCCTCTCCAATGCAATCACATCCTTCCTATAGTGTGGCGACCAGAACTGCACACAGTATTCCAGCTGTGGCCTAACTAGCGTTTTGTACAGCTCCATCATAACCACCCTGCTCTTATATTCTATGCCTCGGCTAATGAAGGCAAGTATCCCATATGCCTTCTTAACTACCTTATCTACCTGTCCTGCTGCCTTCAAGGATCTATGTAAATGCACACCAAGGTCCCTCTGATTCTCTGTCCTTCCTAGGGTCCTACCATTCATTGTGTATTCCCTTGCCTTGTTAGTCCTCCCAAAATGCATCACCTCACACTTTTCAGGGTTAAATTCCATTTGCCACTGTTCTGCCTATCTGACCAACCCCTCTATATTGTCCTGTAGCCTAAGGCTTCCCTCCTCACTATTTACCACTCTACCAATTTTCGTGTCATCTGCAAACTTACTGATCATACCTCCTACATTCATATCTAAATCATTAATGTACACTACAAACAGCAAGGGACCCAACACCGATCCCTGCGGTACACCACTGGACACAGGCTTCCAGTCATAAAAACAACCTTCGACCATCACCTTCTGCCTCCTGCCACTAAGCCAATTTTGGATCTAATGTGCCAAATTGCCGTGGATCCCATGGGCTCTTACCTTCTTGACCAGTCTCCCATGCGGGACTTTGTCTAAAGCCTTACTGAAGTCCATGTAGACTACATCAACTGCATTACCGTCATCCACACACCTAGTCACCCCCTCAAAAAATTCAATCAAATTGGTTAGACATGATCTCCCCCTGACAAAGCCATGCTGACTATCCTTGATTAATCCTTGTCTCTCCAAGTGGAGACTAATCCTGTCCCTCAGAATTTTTTCTAGGCCTGGTAGCACTGCCATTAAGAAGTATCACCATGGCGAACTTCGACCCTAATGCTGAGTTCAGTGCTGGGTCCTAAGCTCACCAGGTAAAGCCAGTGTGAATACAGACTCACAGAGGCGCTGTCAGCACCTGTTAAAGGGACACACACATCGTTCATGTAAGTTTGCATTTAAGCTTTTGGACTGTTTAAAAAAAAATTTTGCTGAAGTAGTGGCTTGTTGCAATAGATGATAAAAGTTTTTTAAGCGTGTAGGGAGTGCTGCTGAATGTTTGCAAGGCCTCGGATAGTAAAGGATGGCCTCTGAGAAGACAAAAAATGCTGCAAATACTCAGTAGGTCAGGCAACATCCGTGGAGAGAGAAACAGAGTTCACGGTCGGGAACCTGCTGTCAAAACATGCCCACCTGCATTTCCTGATGTCAGGTTTGCCAGCGCTGAGCCGTCCCAACAGGCAGCGGCGGGGGACCCAATTCAAATCATTAACAATGCTTTTTTCCCCAGCTTTTTGAATTTGACAGGTTGCCCACCAGTTTCCTGCAGTGCCTAGACTTTGTCTTTGAAGCTGAGGCAGGAGGTCACTGGCCATTGAATCAGATGTGGAGTTGACAGCTTCAGATGTCAAGTCAAAGCTCCCCGCTGATTGAGAAATGTTCCCTTAACCACTAGCTTCTCTAAACTGCATTTCCACTACAGAGTCACAAGTCTCCATCCAGTCTGGCTTCATTACCTCTCCCACCATTGACAGATCGCTTCTGTCATCTCTGTTTCACCTGCCATCTATTCCATCAGCATGGGTGTACTTTATATTGTCTCACCTTGGTCCTCAGAATCTGACCACGATCAGCCCCAACACCAGCATCACCAGGCACACCAGCAGCACCAACAATCACACCAACCTTCTCCGTAATCACCTGATGCTGCACAGAACAGAGGGCATCAGCACCCGACCAGATTTCTGTCCGGGACGCCAGGGATGGCCTCAACAATGCCACATTTACTTCACTTGACGCTGCACACCCTGGCTGCCACATGATGTGCCAAGTTGGCACCATCCCACACCAACAACATAATGCATCTCTACAATGCCCAAGCCATAGAAAAGCAGAGTGTTTTTTGAATGTTGAGAGATTGGGAAATATTGGTATTCAGAGGGACCTGGGTGTCCTTGTACATGAATCATTGAAAGTTAACATGCAGGTACAGCAAGTAATTAGGAAAGCAAATGGTATGTTGGCCTTTATTACACGAGGATTTGAGTATAAGAGTAAAGACGTCTTACTGCAATTATATAGGGCCCTGGTGAGACCCAACCTGGAGCATTGTGTACAGTTTTGATCTCATTACCTAAGGAAGGATATACTTGCCATAGAGGGAGTGCAACGAAGGTTCACCAGACTGGTTCCTGGGATGGGGGGATTGTCCTATGAGGAGAGATTGAGTAGACTAGGCCTATATTCTCTAGGGTTTAGAAGACTGAGAGGTGATCTCATTGAAACATACAAAATACTTACAGGGCTTGACAGGTTAGTTGCAGGGAGGATGTTTCCGCTGGCTGGGGAGTTTAGAACCAGGAGTCACAGTCTCAGAGTATGTGTCGGCCATTTAGGACTGAGATGAGGAGAAATTTCTTCACTCAGAGGGTGGTGAATCTTTGGAATTCTCTACCCCAGAGGGCTGTGGAGGCTCAGTCATTGAGTATATTCAAGACAGAGATCGATAGATTTTTGAATATTAAGGGAATCAAGGGATATGGGGATAGTGCAGGAAAGTGGAGATGAGGTAGAAGATCAGCCATGATCTTATTGAATGGCGGAGCAAGCTGAAAGGGCCGAATTGCTTACTCCTGCTCCTGTTTCTGATGTTCTTATGTTCTTATTTCTTTCACACTCATCACCATTGTGGGGAAGGGGTACCGTTATGTCTCATCACTCACTGCAACACACTAAGCCACTTCCAAAGATGCACACAAATCTGTCCAAGAATGCAAAGTGTTGAAAATAAAGATTTCAATGTTTGACGGCACATTAACAGAAACTTAACATGAACATTGGCTAAAACACACAAGTGCCTACCCTTGTGTGTTGTTAGTTAGTATGATTGGACTAGGATGAGGGTGAGTGTGAGGGGTAACTAGTGAGATGGGGATGTGATAATATAGATAGAGAGGGATGGGTGGAGGTGCAAGGTAAGTTGGTGTGAGTAATGATGTGCAGCAGTAGGGTAGGGAAGGCAGAGTGATGGGGATGTAATGAGTGGCACAACAGGATGAGGTTGAGTGTGCCTTTGCAGTAACGTTTTGTGATCTACTGACATCATTGAAAGGTTTGCGCCACTGCAGCCTGGTCCTCCTGATGACGCTCCTGCTTGTGTCCTCCTATGCAATGTGCAACTAGGCTGTGTTGATCTCCTGGGGAGGTCTCTTCTGACTTTGGAAGGGAAGAGAACCTCCCGGTGCGCTGTGACTCCCTCCATAAGCATATGGAGAGAGTCATGGGAGAGCCTGGGTGCAGCCGTGCACCTCTGTGCAGTGATTGTCAGTGTTTGCAGCACCTCAATGCTGTAGAACACTGAAAGCACAAATGTCAAAGTAAATATTGTTATAAAACACATTTTGTCGTGCACTTGAGTAGTAACAAATTCAGTCATCTGGTTATAATCATTTTATTCTTTAACTTCAGTATTAAAAGCAATTTACAACCTGAGTATTGTCACAGATAGAGTGTACGAACTTAGGCATGGGTCCTGTCTCGAGCTGCTTGAACAAATGAAAAAGTTTATATTTATACATTGTTTTCTTATCAAACTGGAACTGGCATTGCACAATATGTTAGTCTCTGGCTACAGCATAGTCCAGAGATTCAAGGCTACATTTTCTTCAACATGATGCACACAAAAATACCATGGCCTTGCTGTGGTAAGCCTAACCCTTCTAGTTTCTAGACATTCTTACCATAAATAAACATATCCAAGGCTGGTTGGTTGCGAACACCAGCAGTTGCTCAGTGAAATCTGTATCTCTCTCTCTCACTCTATCTCTCTCTCTCTCTAATGATGCCATCCACCTTTTTTCCCTAAATTCAATGAACTAAACATGAACACCTTTCAGAAGCTGAATTAACCGAGTTCCATACGCCAACACTTTGTATCTCACTCATGCTGTACCTGCCTTGGGAGTGTTTGATGGGATAGTGTAGAGGGAGCTTTACTCTGTATCTAACTCGTGTTACATAGAAACATAGAAGATAGGAGTAGGAGTAGGCCCGTCGAGCCTATTCTGCCAATTAATGACATCATGGCTGATCATCCAAACTCAGTATCCTGTCCCTGCTTTCTCCCCATATCCCTTGATCCCTTCAGCCTTAAGAAATATATCTAACTCCTTCTTGAATATAATTAATGAATTGGCCTCAACTGCCTTGTGTGGTAGAGAATTACACAGGTTCACCACTCTCTGGGTGAAGAAATTCCTCCTCATCTCAGTCCTAAATGGCTTACCCCTTATCCTTATACTGTGACCCCTGGTTCTGGACTCCCCGACCATCGGGAACATCCTTCCTGCATCTAGTCTGTCTAGTCCTGTTAGAATTTTATAAGTTTCAATTAGATCCCCTCTCATTCTTCTAAACTCCAGCGAGTACAAGCCCAATCGACCCAATCTCTCTTTATACGTCTGTCATAAATCTCATCATCGAGAAACTAACTATGAAATAACACTGGACGGCCAGCTGGTGGCGCCGTCCAAGGAGTATAAATACTCGGGCGTTGGCCCCAGCTTGCCAGGGACATTTTGTAAAGACAAGGGAGCTGGTGGATACAACTAGACCTCCATGTTCTGAAATAAGTTGATTAAAGCCTTGCTTTATGCTCAAACCAAGTGCGTAGTGAGTTTTATTACATCAACGTCATTCCTGCCATTCCAGGTATCAGCCTGGTGAATCTTTGCTGCACTCCCTCCATGGCAAGAACATCCTTCCTCAGATAAGGCGACCAAAACTGCACACAATACTCAAGGTGTGGTCTCACCAAGGCCCTGTACAACTGCATCAAGACATCCTTGTTACTGTACTCGAACCCTCTTGCTATGAAGGCCATTTGCCTTCTTAACCGCCTGCTGCACCTGCATGCTTACCTTCAGCGACTGGTGCACAAGGACACCCAGGTCTCGTTGCACTTCCCCTTTTCCCAATCTATTGCCGTTCAGATAATAATCTGCCTTCCTGTTTTTGCCACCAAAGTGGATAACCTCTCATTTATCCACATTATACTGCATCTGCCATGCATCTGCCCAATCACCCAACCTGTCCAAATCATACTGGAGTTTCTTGGCATCCTCCTCACAGCACACACGCCCACCCAGCTTTGTGTCGTCTGCAAACTTGGAGATATTACATCTAGTTCCCTCGTCTAGATCACTAATATATATTGTGAATAACTGGGGTCCTAGCACCGATCCCTGCGGTACCCCACTAGTCACTGCCTGCCACTTGGAAAAAGACCCATTTATTCCAACTCTTTGCTTCCTGTCTGCCAACCAGTTCTCTATCCAAGTCAGTACCTTACCCCCAGTCCCATTGGCTTTAACTTTGCATGCTAATCTCTTATGCACGACCTTATTAAAAGCCTTCTGAAAGTCCAAATACACCACATGCAGTGGTTCTCCCTTATCTATTCTACCAGTTACATCCTCAAAAAATTCCAGCAGATTAGTCAAGCACGATTTACCTTTTGCAAATCCATGTTGACTTTGTCCGATCCTGTCACTGTTTTCCAAGTGCTCTGCTATTACATCTTTTATAATGGACTCTAGCATTTTCCCCACTACCGATGTCAGGCTTACCGGTCTATAATTCCCCGTTTTCTCTCTACCAGCTTTTTTAAATAGTGGGGTTACATTAGCTACCCTCCAATCCATGGGTACTGTTCCAGAGTCGATAGAATTTTGGAAGATGACCAGCAATGCATCTACTATTTCTAGGGCCACTTCCTTAAGTACCCTAGGATGTAGATTATCAGGCCCTGGGGATTTATCGGCCTTCAATCCCGTCAATTTCCCTAACACCATTTCCATACAAATACTGATTTCTTTCAGTTCCTCCCTCTCATTAGATCCTATGTTCCCCGACATCTCTGGGAGGTTATTTGTGTCCTCCTTTGTGAAGACAGAACCAAAGTATGTATTTAAGTGGTCAGCCATTTCTTTGTTCCCCATTATAAATTCCCCTGATTCTGACTACAAGGGACCTACACTTGACTTCACCAATCTTTTTCTCTTCACATATGTATAGAAGCTTTTACAGTCAATTTTTATGTTCCCTGCAAGCTTACTCTCATACTCTACTTTCCCCCTCTTAATTAATCCCTTTGTCCTCCTTTGCTGAATCCTAAACTGCTCCCAATCCTCAGGTTTGCTGCTTTTTCTGGCCAATTTATATGTCCTCTCCTTGGACCTTATGCTATCCCTAATTTCCCTTGTTAGCCACGGTTGAGTCACCTTTTTTGTTTTATTTTTATGCCAAACAGGGCTGAACAAATTCTGTAGTTCATCCATGCGATCTTTAAATGTTTGCCATTGCCTATCCACCGTCAATCCTTTAAGTAACATTCCCCAATCCATCCTAGCCAACCCACGCCTCATACCATCGTAGTTTCCTTTATTTAAATTCAGGACCCCAGCCTCTGAGTCAACTACTTCACTCTCCATCTTAATGAAGAATTCGATCATATTATGATCGCTCCGCCCCAAGGGGCCTCGCACAACAAGATTGCTAATTAATCCTTTCTCATTACATAATACCCAGTCTAAGATGGCCTGATCTCTAGTTGGTTCCTCGACATATTGGTCCAGGAAACCATCCCGTATACACACTAGGAATTCCTCCTCCATAGTATTGTTACTAATTTGGTTAGCCCAATCTATATGTAGATTAAAGTCACCCATGATAACTGCTGTGTTCTTATTGCATGCATCTCTAATTTCCCATTTAATGCCATCCCCAACCTCAGCATTACTGTTTGGGGGTCTATATACAACTCCCACTAATATTTTCTGCCCCTTGGCATTTCTCAGCTCTGCCCATACGGATTCCACATCATCAGAGCTAATATCCTTCCTTACTATGATGTTAATCTCCTCGTTAACCAGCAATGCTACCCCACCTCCTTTTCCTTTTTGCCTGTCTTTCCAGAATATTGAATACCCCTGGATGTTGAATTCCCAGCCTTGGTCACCCTGGAGCCATGTCTCCGTAATCCCAATTATATCATATCCGTTTACATCTATTTGCGCAGCTAATTTATCCACCTCATTACGAATGCTCCTCGCATTAAGACACAAAGCCTTCAGGCTTGTTTTTTTAACACTCTTAGACCTTTTAGAATTATTATTTACTGTGGCCATGTTTGATTTACACCTTTGATTTCTCTGACTGCCACTTTTGCTTTTCTCCTTCCTGTCTTTTGCTTCTATCCTTGCTTCCCTTTCCTCTGTCTCCCTGCACAGGTTCCCACCCCCCTGCCATTTTAGTTTAAACCTTCCCCAATAGCACTAGCAAACACTCCCCCTAGGACATCGGTCCCGGTCCTGCCCAGGTGCAAACCGTCCAGTTTGTACTGGTCCCACCTCCGCCAGAACCGGTTCCAATGTCCCAGGAATTTGAATCCCTCCCCCTTCCACCATTCCTCTAGCCATGTATTCATCTGAAATATCCTTCTATTTCTACTATGACTAGCAGGTGGCACAGGTAGCAATCCTGAGATTACTACCTTTGAGGTCCTATTTTTTAATTTACCTCCTAACTCCCTATATTCTGCTTTTAGGACCTCATCCCGGTTTTTACCTATATCATTGGTACCTATATGCACCACGACAACTGGCTTTTCACCCTCCCCCTTCAGAATGCCCTGCAGCCACTCTGAGACATCCTTGACCCTTGCACCAGGGAGGCAACATACCATCCTGGAGTCTCGTTTGCGGCCACAGAAACTCCTATCTATTCCCCTTACAATAGAATCCCCTATCACTATAGCTCTCCCGCTCTTTTTCCTCCCGTCCTGTGCAGCAGAACCACCCATGGTGCCAGGACATTGGCTGCTGCTGCCTTCTCCCGATAAGCCATAAGAACATAAGAACATAAGAAATAGGAGCAGGAGTAGGCCAATCGGCCCCTCGAGCCTGCTCCACCATTCAATAAGATCATGGCTGATCTGATCCTAACCTCAAATCTACTTCCACTCTCCATCCCACCCGAACCCATGTGATCTCCCGGGAGAGGCGAAAAACCAGATTAAAAAAACCAATGGCCAATTTGGGAGAAAAAATCTGGGAAATTCCTCTCCGACCCATCTAGGTGATCGAAACTCGTCCAGGAGATCACTCTGTCCCTATATTTTCTACAGTACTTACCTTCTGTAAAAGGTGCTCTCCACCCCAGCCAGGAACAGGAATAGAACATCTTCTGAAATCTAACACAGAATTAGAACACAAGATGTAGGAGCAGAACCAGGCTACACGGCCCCTGGGCCCGCTCCGCTACCCACAGGGCCATGACCGTTCCGAACCTAGACTCATGTCCAATTTCCTGCCCGCTCCCCGTAAACCCTAATTCCCTTTACTTCTAGGAAACTGTCTATTTCTGTTTTAAATGTATTTAATGATGTAGCTTCCACAGCTTTCTGGGGCAGCAAATTCCACAGACCTACTACCCTCTGAGTGAAGAAGTTTCTCCTCATCTCAGTTTTGAAAGAGCAGCCCCTTATTCTAAGATTATGCCCCCTAGTTCTAGTTTCACCCATCATTGGGAACATCCTCACCGCATCCACCCAATCAAGCCCCTTCACAATCTTATATGTTTCAATAAGATCGCCTCTCATTCATCTCCCTCAACAATATCCAAAGTGGTATATCTGTTTGAGAGGGGGATGGCCACAGGGGACCCCTGCACTACCTGCCTGTGCCTAATACTCTGCCTGGCGGTCACCCATTCCCTTCCTGCCTGTGCAGCCTTTACCTGCGGTGTGACCAACTGATTAAACATGATATCCTGCCTGGGAGTGTTTGATGGGTTAGGATGCTCTGATGGTC
Organism: Somniosus microcephalus; assembly: GCF_052327205.1. Taxonomy (NCBI): domain Eukaryota; kingdom Metazoa; phylum Chordata; class Chondrichthyes; order Squaliformes; family Somniosidae; genus Somniosus; species Somniosus microcephalus. Next base: position 9,020,466 of record NC_141007.1, read on the forward strand.
CCTCTCTTTGATACCCTGAAGATCCCTCCACTTATTGCTTCTGACACTATTCCTCTAACAGGGAATAGACTTGTTTCAGAGCACAGAGGAGGTTGTGATATCCTTGCCTCATCCCAAACACCATTTTCACAAACTGCCTCTCTCTGCCAAAGCAGGAGGGAGACACAGTGGCTGATATAAAGAGAGGGGAGACTTTCTGGTGTATAAAGCAAGAGCCATTGAATAGTGGGACCTCACATTTGAAGATTGGGAGTTATAATTTATCAGTGGTAATTTTGGGAGTCTGTTCTCCCTATTCGGAGTCTCAGTACCTGGGAGCAAGGTTGGAGATGGGACTGATTGTAAAACCTGTGTTCATGCCCAGTGAGACTGCACACCAGGAGCAGAGCCTGGTCATGTGACCCTGTTATACCTTGAGTGGGAGGGGCCTGGGCTGCTTTGTGACATGGTTCCTGTGGTGTATGTGCCTTTAAGAGCCCCCTGTGTACTGTAATGCCGGTAATGGCCATTCGGGCTATATAAGCCTGTATAGTCTCTTGTATCTGTTAGTTCACCTCCAGACTTTGTTCAGTAAACACCTGTGAAACCAACTCCTGCATTCCGTGTCTCCATTAACACACGGATACAACAGTGGCAACGAATTGGAAACGGACTTACCTGCAATTCGGCAGCACCTCAAGGAGATCGATTCCTCAGACGAAAGTCGAAGAAAAACAAGAAAGAAAAAAAAAACTGTGGTTTCACCAGCTAGCCGAGCTGGCAGCAGGTAGTGCAATAATCCTTCCTGGGTGGCGGGCTGGGGCTCCATCGGCTGTCTCTGCAGCGGGGCCGAGCAGCGAAGGCGGAGTCAAACAGAGACAGAGGGTGGAGCACTCGGGAGATGGCCGGCGCTGCAACGCAGGTCAGCGTTCGGACCAAGCAGAGGGAGGGAAAAGTTCCAGAGAGTCTGGCGGGAACTAGTCTCCACCTATTAAAAAAAATACCTGTGTAAATAAAAACCGCGGAGAACAGCGTTGTCAGCAGCGGCAGCAGCGGGAAAGAGCAGGAGGCGCCATTTTTTTCTGCGGGGAAGAAAGGAAAGCGCGGGAGGTGCCATTTTTTTTCAGGATGCCTAAGACTGACAATATTACTGCTTTCGATAGCGATATAGAGGGATTGGACCACATATATGGAAAGAGTGGAGGTATATTGCACAGCAAATGAAATAGAGGATGATAAAAAGGCATCAGTACTTCTAAATCTAATGGGCGCAAGGACATATGGGCTGTTACGAAACTTAATCACTCCAGCCAAACCGAGGGACAAGAATTTTAAGGAGATTGTTGATACCCTACAGGAGCACTTAAACCCAACACCGCTGCTGATAGCGGAACGATTCAAATTCTTCAGGAGGAATCAGCACAAGAATGAAAGTAACGCTGATTACCTCACCGAATTAAGGAAGCTGTCAAAACACTGCCAATTCGGAGCAGGACTGGCAGATTCTCTTCGAGACAAATTCGTCTGCGGTCTCCTAAGTGAAGGAACACAGAAAAGGCTACTTTCTGAGAAAGATTTGACACTGGACAAGGCTTTCAGTGTGGCTGTATCATATGAAGCAGCCGCAAGAGGAGCTGCAGAGATACAGCAAAAGCCACAGGACTTCGGCACCCATGAAATGACACAGGGTTTCGAGAGATGTTATCGCTGCGGCAGATCCACCCATGACCAGAGGGACTGCTGGTTCAAGGACAAAGCATGCAGGCAATGCGGAAAGATTGGACACATTGCACGTGTATGCCGATCTGGAAAAAAAAAATCCACGGACAGGAAAAAAATCAATAAGGAAAAGTACAGAAAGGTACAAATCATGACGGACAGTAGCTCCGAATACCAGAAGAGCGATAGCGACTCCGGAAACAAGAGACTAAGCTGTCTCAAATTACATAATGTAATTGCCAAAGAAGATTACCAGACCATTTGGGTTACCCTCACAATAGCGGGGTCCCCAGTTAAAATGGAGCTAGATACAGGATCAGCTCTGACCGTCATAAGTCGACGGGATTACGAGCGGCTATTTCCGCATATACCTCTGAAAGACACATCCATTACCTTGAAAACATATATGGGGCAGAAAGTATACCCAAAAGGGAAAATAAGGGTGCCTGTTGTATACAACGGCAAGGAAATACAGAAGTTGTATTTATACGTTCTGCAAGATGGTGGTCCACCGCTGTTGGGACGTGAATGGATCAGGAAGATACGTTTTGACTGGCACTCCATTCAGGCACTGACGGTGACCAGTAAGAAAAAAAATGAGGATGACGTCATACCTGAACGATTAAAAGACATCTTGGCCAACGCCAAGGAAGTGTTTCAACAGGAACTAGGAACCTTCAAAGGCGTCACCGCCTCAATAAAAGTGGAAGATGCGGCAATTCCCAAGTTTTTTAAGGCAAGGCCGGTGCCATACGCAATTCGTCCAGCAGTCGAGGCAGAGCTGGAGAATTTGGAAAAGGCAGGCGTATTATCCAAGTGGGCAACACTCATCGTCCCGGTCATGAAGAAAACGTTAAATAATGATAAATCTGAAGAACAGAGAAAAATTCGCATCTGTGGGGACTTCAAGGTGACTATAAACCCGGTCCTTCACACGGTACAGTATCCTCTTCCGAGGATAGAAGATATTTTCGCCTCACTATCCGGAGGGAAACGTTTCACCAAAATTGACTTGGCACAAGCATATCTACAGATGGAGGTTGAAGAGGCCTCTAAAAAGTATCTCACGATTAATACACACAAAGGCCTGTACCAGTACAATCGACTGGTTTTCGGAGTAGCATCAGCTCCAGCTATCTGGCAAAGAGCTATGGAGCAAGTCCTCCAAGGGATTCCGGGGACTCAATGCTACCTAGACGACATCCTTATAACAGGAGAAAACGACAAGGAGCACCTTGCCAATTTGGAGCAGGTGCTCACTAGGCTGAGAGAACGGGGCCTACGAGCAAATCGCCCCAAGTGCGAATTTTTCCAGAAACAAATATCATATTGTGGCCACATAATTAACGAGGAAGGGTTGCATAAGTCACCTGAAAAAATTGAAGCGGTCATAAAAGCCCCAGCACCTGAAAATGTCTCACAATTAAGGTCGTTCCTGGGATTGATAAATTACTATCATAAATTTTTACCGAACTTGTCAACTGTTCTGCACCCTCTTAACGAACTGCTACAAACGGGAGTAATTTGGAAATGGAGCGAAGACTGTAAACGTGCCTTCCATAAATGCAAAGGCTTGATCACGTCCAAGGAAGTTTTGGCTCATTACAACCCATCACTGCCAATCAGACTGGCGTGCGATGCATCCCCTTACGGCGTAGGAGCGGTATTATCGCATCGATTCCCTGATGGCTCGGAGCGGCCGATAGCTTTTGCGTCACGCTCATTGAACTCAGCTGAGCGTAGCTATGCCCAGATCGACAGGGAAGCACTCAGCCTGGTATGGGGAGTTAAGAAATTCAAGCATTACCTACACAGACAAAAATTTACCTTGTTGACTGACCATCAACCCCTCGTCTCCATATTTAACCCTAAAAAGGGTGTTCCCATTATGACAGCGCAAAGGCTACAGAGGTGGTCCCTTTTCCTAGGGGCACACCAATATGACATAGAATACAAAGGATCAAAACAGCATGGGAACGCTGATGGTTTATCGCGCCTACCGTTGCCAACGGTAGAAGAGGCACCTACAGTGGACCCAGTGGAGATGTTCCACTCAACCATAGTGGAATGTCTACCAGTAACAAATTCTGCCATTGAAAAGGAAACGAGAAATGACCCGACTCTCTCACGAGTCTACGATTTAACGGTGAAGGGATGGCCAGCACATGGCGAACCACTGTTGCCAGCATTCTCGCAAAGAAGAGAACAGCTGTCAGTGTGCCGAGGAACCTTGATGTGTGGATCCAGAGTGGTGATTCCACCCAAACTCCAGGATAAAGTGCTAAAAGAGCTTCACGAGGGGCATCCGGGTGGAGTGAAAATGAAGAACCTAGCCAGAGCATTTGTGTGGTGGCCAGGTATCGATGGAGACATCGAAGAAATGACCAAGAGCTGTCTAGGATGCCAGAAGGTCCAAAACGCCCCACCACAAGCCCCTCTACATCAATGGGAGTGGCCCTCATCTCCATGGCAAAGGGTACACATCGACTTTGCTGGTCCATTTATGGACTCAATGTTCTTAATCGCGGTTGATGCACACTCCAAGTGGCTGGAGGTAATAAAGATGTCCTCCACCACCACGGAAAAAACCATCACAGTATTAAGGACCATATTTGCCAGGAATGGGCTGCCTGAACAGATCTGTTCTGATAATGGACCGCAATTTGTGTCCGAAGAATTCAGGAAGTTCTTAAAAAACAATGGGGTTAAGCACTACACGTCCGCCCCATACCATCCCGCCACCAATGGATTGGCTGAAAGGTTTGTCCAGACCTTCAAGAAGGCCATAAAGGCCATGGGTAATGAGGACATAAATCTACAGCATAAGGTAGATAACTTCTTGTTTGCATACAGGAATGCAACACATGTGGTTACCAACCAAACTCCCGCCATGATGTTCTTCAATAGAAGCCTAAGATGCCGGCTGGATTTGATCAAGCCAAACATCAGAAGGGACGTGGAGAACTGGCAATTTCAAGGCATGAATGAAAGGCCAACTAGAACCTTCCAGATAGGTCAACAAGTTTTGGCCCGGGACTACCGTACCGAGAAATGGCAGCCTGGAACTATTTGCACACGACTAGGACCGCTGATGTATACCGTGGACATTGGAGAAAGCATAATAAGGTGCCATGCTGACCAGATCATAGAGTCATCCGAAAAGGGACAACCTACACCACAACTCTATACGCCTAATGATGAAGCAGAGATACCCATAGTATCTACCTCCAATCCGGTGATACTGGAACCAGATGAACCTGACACTGGCATTCAAGCCGAATCGACCTTGCCAAAAGAACCTACTACACCACCAGAAACTACTACACCACCAAGGCGTTATCCGGACCGAGTCAGGAAGCCTCCAGAGAGACTGACTTATAATTGATTAACTGCAGCAAATGTGTAGATTATTGTTCTTGTAACATGTTAATTAATGATTACTTAAAATGTTCTGTACTGGTTGTCTAAAAGGGGAGGAATTGTGGTGTATGTGCCTTTAAGAGCCCCCTGTGTACTGTAATGCCGGTAATGGCCACTCGGGCTATATAAGCCTGTATAGTGTCTTGTATCTGTTAGTTCACCTCCAGACTTTGTTCAGTAAACACCTGTGAAACCAACTCCTGCATTCCGTGTCTCCATTAACACACGGATACAACAGTTCCTGGCTCCTTTGTGATGTCACCTGGAGACAGGTTTACGCCCCTGATTACACAGGATCAGTGGGAGTCACTGTTGGAGGAGCTGAACTTGGCAGCTGACACTGCGAGTGAGTTTAGTCCATATATGATGCGCTATCAATCACTCAAAAGACTGAGGTTAAGCGAGTAACTAACAGGCTTTTATTAACAAGAGAATGAAGGTGTGCCTCGAGTGGTCTACCAGTCCAGAATACAGAGGGACTGTGGAGCAGTCACATTTATACCTGGACTCGTGGGAGGAGTCAGCCGAGGCATGTACAGACATGTACACAGTAGAATACAAACACTCATACAGGCAGGTATAACAGTGGTTTACCACATTCACCCCTTGTTTAATAATGAGTCCGGCGGGGTGAAGTGTATTAAAAGTTTGTGTATTGGAGTCTCTCCGGAGGTCTTGTCTGCCGCTGTGATCGACGTGGCGACGGCCGGGGTAGTGAAGCTTCCGGCGTCGAGTCCCGCGTAGGCTGGGGCACTGGTGTGTAGTCCTCGTGGGTGTCGAGCGGGTCGCGGGGCCCAGGCGTGCCGTCTGCTGGGGTTGGATATTGGATCGTGGGGGGGGGGTGGTAGTGGGTAGTGGGTTACTGGGGCCCCCGAGGGTGCGAGGTCTCGTATGGAGACTGTGTCCTCCCGCCTGTCCGGGTATGCAATGTAAGCATACTGGGGGTTGGCGTGGAGGAGGTCGACCCTCTCGACCAGGGGGTCCATTTTATGGGTCCTCACGTGTCTTCTCAGTAGGACCGGCCCTGGGGACGTCAGCCATGGTGGTAGCGATGTCCCCGATGTGGACTTCCTTGGGAAGACAAACATTTTCTCATGAGGGGTGGCGTTAGTGGCAGTGCAGAGCAGTGACCGGATAGAGTGGAGCGCATCGGGGAGCACATCCTGCCAGCGGGAGGTCGGAAGGCCCCTAGACTTTAAGGCTAGCAGGGCGGCCTTCCAAACTGTCGCATTCTCTCTTTCCACCTGTCCGTTCCCCCGGGGGTTGTAACTGGTGGTCCTGCTTGTGGCAATACCCCTAGCGAGCAGGTACTGGCGGAGTTCGTCGCTCATAAACGATGAGCCCCGGTCGCTATGGATATAGCTGGGGAAACCGAACAGGGTGAAGAGGTCGTTCAGACATTTAATGACCGTGGCACTGGTCAAGTCCGGGCAGGGGATGGCGAACGGGAGTACTCATCAATAATGTTGAGGAAGTACACATTGCGGTCGGAGGAGGGGAGAGGCCCTTTAAAATCAACGCTCAGGCGCTCGAAGGGGCGAGTGGCTTTCATCAGGTGAGCCCTGTCTGGTCTATAAAAGTGCGGTTTGCACTCAGCGCAGGCTTGGCAGTTCCTGGTCATGGTCCTGACCTCCTCAATGGAGTAAGGCAGGTTGCGGGCCTTGATGAAGTGGAAGAACCTGGTGACCCCCGGGTGGCAGAGGTCATTGTGGAGGGCCCGCAGTCTATCGATCTGCGCGCTGGCGCAGGTGCCACGCGATAGAGCATCCGGGGGTTCATTGAGCTTCCCGGGCCGGTACAAGATCTCATAATTGTAGGTGGAAAGTTCGATTCTCCACCTCAAGATCTTATCGTTTTTGATTTTGCCCCTCTGCTTGTTGTTAAACATAAAAGCAACTGAACGCTGGTCAGTGAGCAGGGTAAATCGTTTTCCGGCCAGGTAGTGCCTCCAATGATACACAGCCTCCACAATAGCCTGGGCCTCCTTCTCAACAGCGGAGTGTCTGGTCTCCGGGCCCTGGAGGGTTCGTGAAAAGAAGGCCACGGGTCTCCCCGCCTGATTAAGGGTAGCGGCCAGGGCAAAGTCGGACGCGTCGCTTTCCACCTGGAAGGGGATGGATTCGTCCACTGCGTGCATGGTGGCTTTGGCAATGTCCTCCTTGATACGGTGGAAGGCTAAGCTGGCCTCTGCCGTCAAGGGAAAAGAGGTGGACTTGATCAGTGGGCGGGCCTTGTCCACATAGTAGGGGACCCACTGGGCGTAATAGGAGAAAACCCTAGGCACCTCTTCAGGGCCTTGAGGCAGTGGGGCAGTGGGAGTTCCATAAGGGGACGCATCTGGTCGGGGTCGGGACCGATGACTCCGTGTTCCACAACACAGCCAAGGATGGCGAGGCAGGTTGTGCGGAATATGCACTTCTCCTTGTTATACGTCAGGTTCAGGAGTTGGGCGGTGCAGAGGAATTTTTCGAGGTTTGTGTCATGGTCCTGCAAGTCGTGGCCGCAGATGGTCACATTGTCCAGATATGGGAAAGTGGCCTGCAATGCATTTTGATCGACCATCCGGTCCGTCTCCCTTTGGAAGACAGAGACCCCGTTGGTGACGCCAAAGGGAACCCTAAGGAAGTGATAGAGGCGGCCGTTTGCCTCGAAGGCAGTATACTGGCAGTCCTCAGGGTGGATAGGGAGCTGGTGGTACGCTGATTTCAGGTCAATGGTCGAGAAGACGCGGTACTGCGCGATCTGGTTGACCATATCAGCTATGCGGGGGAGTGGGTAAGCGTCCAGCAGGGTGTAGCGATTTATTGTCTGGCTGTAGTCGATGACCAGGCGCTGCTTCTCACCGGTCTTAACGACCACAACCTGGGCTCGCCAGGGGCTGGTGCTGCCTTCAATAATCCCCTCCTTCAGGAGCCGCTCCACTTCGGTTTTAATGAAAACCCTGTCCCCGGCACTGTATCGCCTGCTCTTTGTGGCGATGGGCTTACAGTCGGGGGTGAGGTTAGCAAACAGTGGGGGGGGGGTGACTCTGAGTGTGGAGAGGTTGCACCTGGTGCGCGGCGGGCAATTTGGAAGCTGCTGGCTGCGGACTGTGAGTGGGGGGAGGGGTCCACCGTACGCCATCGTAACACTTTTAAGGTGGCACTGAAAATCTAACCCCAGTAGGATGGCAGCGCAGAGGTGGGGCAGGACCAGAAGTTTAAAATTATCGTACACAGTCCCGTCTACTAAGAGTGTCACCACGCAGTAGCCGCCAATGTCCGCCAACTGGGACTCGGAGGCCATGGAAATCCGCTGGTGCGCAGGCAGGACTGGGAGAGAGCAACCCCGCACCGTGTCGGGGTCGATGAAGCTCTCCGTGCTCCCAGAGTCAAAAAGGCAGATTGTTTCGTGACCATTTACCTTAATGTCCATTGTGGACCGGGCCAGTTGGTGCGGTCTCGCTTGGTCCAGCATAACGGAGGCCAGCGTAGGGGTCGGTGTGTCGTTGCGGGTATCAGATGAGGCGGTGTTGGGGGCCAAGATGGCGGCTGGCGTCCAAGATGGCGGCGTCCATGATCCCCATGTGGCTGGAGGCGTCCAAAATGGCTGCTGTTCCGGTGGTTCGCACATGGCTGGGGAGGCCCAAGACGGCGGCCCGCACGGCCCACACGCGGCGCTGCTGGGGTTTGGGGTGGCTTTGGCCCTGCAGATGCTGGCATAGTGTCCCTTCTTCCCGCAGCCCGAGCAGATCGCATTTTTTGCCGGGCAGCGCGCTCTGGGGTGTTTGGCCTGGCCACAGAAGTAGCATTTCTGGCCTTGGGACACTGCTGCGGTAGTTGGGCCGTTGCTGGGATGTGGCTGGGGTGGCACGGCGCTATGAGACGGTCCTACCGTGTCCCAGGCTGTCGTTCCCCGCGGCGTCCACGGTGCAGAGGAGTAGGCATCCATGCCCCGGTAGGCTGCGTCCAATGATAGTGCGAGTTCAGAGGCCTTGTTGAGGTCGAGGTCACTCTGCTCCAACAGTCGCTGTCGGGTGTAATTGGACCTGTGGCCCGCCACAAAAGCGTCCCGGATAAGTTCCTCTGTGTACACGGCGGCCTTTACATCCTTACAACCACAGGCCCGGCCAAGCACAGACAGTGCCTGAAGGTATTCCTCGGTCGATTCCCCAGGTTGTTGTTTACGACTCCCCAGGAGGTGCCTGGCGTACACCTCGTTCACTGGGCGCGTGTACTGGTCCTTGAGGAGCTTGAGAGCAGCTGTGTACGAGGTCGCGTCCTGGATGACCGAGTACGCTCGGTGGTTCACTTTGGAGATCAGGACATCCAGTTTGTCCTCATCCGATTTGACCGTTGCAGTGGAGGCGATCAGGAATTTTTCAAAGCACTTAAGCCAGTGAGCAAACTTGGTGGATGCGTCCGATATTCTCCATTATAAAAAAATCTTGTTAATAAAATTGATGCGCTATCAATCACTCAAAAGACTGAGGTTAAGCGAGTAACTAACAGGCTTTTATTAACAAAAGAATGAAGGTGTGCCTCGAGTGGTCGACCAGTCCAGAATACAGAGGGACTGTGGAGCAGTCACCTTTATACCTGGGCTCGTGGGAGGAGTCAGCCGAGGCATGTACAGACATGTACACAGTGGAATACAAACACTCATACAGGCAGGTATAACAGTGGTTTACCACAATATAAATAGGGGGAAGGGAAAGTACAATGTAATATGAAAGTAAGTAATTCAACCAAATGTCATCAATTGCAATTATATTCACATTAAATATAATCATAGTCACAAAAATAGTCGCACTGTATTCCAAATACAGATTCTAGAATAAATATTAATCACTTATATTTTAAAAGATTCTTGGAGTGAAGAGAATCTCTGGAAGGTGGAAAGAGAGGAGTCGAATCATCATCACACTAACTGGGACTGGAAATGGTCGCTGGATTCACAGAGCAGACCTGGTGGGACCAAGAACTCCAGAGGTGAGAGTCTAACCAGCTACTACTGGGAGCTGTCTGACAGTTGCCATAAGGCTCAGCCTTTGCTGTGACAAGTTGACCTGAGCTTAACCCGTGTGTGAAGCTCGCCAATACCTCAGCTGGGAGTGCTTGACACTTACATGTAGATGAAGTTTTATTCTGTGTTCTTACAATGCAGTACCTGAGCTGGTGTGCTTCATTGGATAGTTTCAGAGGAGCTGCACGCTGCATTTAACACATGCTGGATCTGAGTTGGCTGTGCTTGGTCAACCAATTTAGAGAGAGCTTCACTCTGTATCTAACCCGTGCTCGGCCTGCCCTGGCTGGGAGTGTTTCATGGGAAAGTGTAGATGGAGCATTACTCACTATCTAACCCCATACTGCACCTGCCTCTGGGAGTGTTTGATGGGATCGTGTAGATCAAGCTTTACTCTGTACCTATCCCGTGCTCTGCCTGCCCAGGGAGTGTTTGATGGGACAGTGTAGAGGGAGCTATAGTCTGTACCTAAACTGTGCTGTACCTGGCCTGGGAGTGTCTTATGGGATAGTACAGAGGGAGCTTTACCCCATTATTGTCCATGATGCACCCTCCAATTAATGCTCCGATGATCCCACCACTTGATACCCCTGAAGATCCCTCCACTTATTGCCTATGACACCCTTCTTGTTACAGGGAATAGACTTATTTCAGAGCACAAAGGAGGATGTAATATCGTTGCCTCATCCCAAACACCATTCCCACAAACTGCCTCTCTCTGCCAAAGCAGGAGGGAGACACACTGGCTGATATAAAGAGAAGGGAGACTTTCTGGTGTATAAAGCAAGAGGTAGACATGGGGGCCTTTGAATAGTGGGACCTCACATTTGGAAGATGGGAGGGATAATTTATCAGTGGTAATTTTGGGAGTCTGTGCTCCCTGACTGGAATCTCAGTACATGGGAGCAGGATTGGAGACGGGATTGATTGTATAACCTGCGTTCATGCCCAGTGAGACTGCACACCAGTGCTCCGATGATCCCACCACTTGATACCCATGAAGATCCCTCCACTTATTGCCTGTGGCACCCTTCCTGTTACAGGGAATAGGCTTGTTTCAAGGCACAAAGGAGGCTGTGATATCCAGGGTTGGAGAAGGGACTGATTGTACAACCTGCTTTCATGCCCAGTGAGACTGCACACCAGGAGCAGAGACTGGTCATGTGACCCTGTAATACCTTGAGTGGGAGGGGCTTGGGCTGCTTTGTGACATGTTTCCTGGCTCCTTTGTGATGTCACCTGGAGACAGGTTTACACCCCTGGTTACGCAGCATCAGTGGGAGTCACTGTGGGATGAGCTGGACTTGGCAGCTGACACTGCCAGTGAGTTTAGTCCTTATAAATAGGGGAAAGGAAAGAACAATTTAATATTAAGGTAAGTAATTCAACCAAATGTCATTCATTACAAACATATTCAAATTAAATATAATCATAGTAACAAAAATAGACCGAATGTATTCCAATTACAGATTCTAGAATTAATATTAATTTTTATATTAAATGTTTCATGTAGTGAAGAGTATCTCAGGAGGGTGGAGAGAGTGGAGCCAAATCATCATCACACTAACTGGGACTGGAGAAATGTCGCTGGATTCACAGAGCAGATCTGGTGGGACCAAGACCCTCAATGTCAAAGACGGGATGAAACAAGAAGCCCCAACAATGATTGTAAAGGTAAGGAACTTTACTGAGGATCCCATCAGTCCAGGATTTTGCCAAGGTGAGAGTCTAACCATCGACTGGGTGCTTCTTCGACAAATGCCATAAGGGACTGCCTTTGATACGACAAGTACAATTGAGCTCAACTTGTATGTAAAGCTAGCCCATACCTGGAACAACAACAGAAAATGCTGGAAAAACTCAGCAGGCCAGGCAACATCCGTGGAGAGAGAAATAGAGTCAACGTTTCAGGTCGAAACCCTTTGTCAAGACTGAAAAAACACAGGAAATGAAACAAATTAAAAGGCCAGTTTGGGGCTGGGAAAGAACAAAAGAGAAGTGAAGAGACATTGGGGGAAAAATTGGGTGAGTAGCACCACCTGTTAGCGCCTAAAGAGGCAGTCAGTGGCTGTAGCGCCACTGGCCGCGCCTCCCGTGATATTCAGCAGGGGCGCTAATGGTGGCGCTGCGCCACCACCGATGACGTCATCGGTGTGCGCAGCGCCCCATTCACGCCCCGAACGTGATATTTGGTAGCGAACACCGCTGTAGCGCCGTTCGCTTCCCGCGCCCGGTTCACGGGGCCTTCTTGCGCCGGCAGAGGCGCAAGTTAAGGTGGCGGTGCGGGGCGGCCGCTTTTTCGGCGGCCGCCTGCCAACACCTCCGTCCCCGGCCTCCTGTTCCCCCCCCCGCGGCATTGCCGGCTGTTTCCCGAGAGCCCGGCACTTCTCCTTGGTGCCGGGCTCTTTTGCCAGCACTCGCGATCGGGGTTCGTGCTGTTGCAGGCCCCTCCCCCTTAACAGTGGGAGGAAGGCCTGCAGTACCACAGCATGCCGTGTCGCAGCGTATGGCGCTGCGGCACGTTGCGCTGCGATATTCAGTTTCAACGCCCTAAGAGGGACACGGAGCGCCTCGAGCCTCGCCCCATCTCCCTCTAGGGGCACTTCAACTGAATTTCTGACGATCGCTACAGCTTCGAATGCTGCGCAAAAACCAGCGCCCAGGCGAACTTGACGCCAGTTTGGCGCCTCAACCCAAAGAGGTATTCAAAACGAGACGAGATGGTGATAGGACTAGTGGAGACAAAAGACGGCTCTAGATTAGGTGTGAAATGCGCTGGCAGAATGGGAGACAGCTGCCATGTGGGAGAGAAAAAAAGGGGGAAGGGCACAAAACAAAGGTGTGGATAAAAATTATAAGTAAAAATGCAATGGGGGCCGAGGTTATGATCTGAAATTGTTGAACTCGATATTGAGTACGGAAGGCTGTAAAGTGTCTAATCATACCTGGGACTGCCTGACACTTACATGTAGAGGGATTTTTATTCTAAGTTCATCCCATGCTGTACCTGAGCTGGTGTGCTTCATTGGGTAGTGTCAGAGGAGCTGTACGCTGAATTTAAAACATGCTGGATCTGAGTTGGCTGTGTGTGATCAACCAATTTAGAGAGAGCTTTACACTTCATCTAAGTTGTACTGTACCTGGCCTGGGAGTGTTAGATGGTAATGTAAATGGGAGACTTTACTCTGTATCTAACCAGTGCTATACCAGGCCTGGGAGTGTTTGATGGGACACTGTAGAAGGAACTTTACTCTGTATCTAACCCGTGCTGTACCTTCCCTGTGAGTGTTTGATGAGACAGTGTAGAGGGAGCTTTACTCTGCATTAACTGAGATTGACTGATACTTTCATTGAATATTTCTTTCATATACCCAGCACTGGCCTGAACTCAGATACTTTCTGCATACTCACAGAGATCAGCACGAGAGCACAAAACATCCCAAACACAGGAGCTGACCCTGGGATGGTGCGACACTAACTCTGCAGGTACATTAACAACCTCTAGAGATGAACCCCTGTCCGCACCCATCCTACTTTATCATTTTCTGTTGGAATATTGCGGGTGTGTGACGGCATGCCTAAGGAATTTCCCACCTTTGACCTCTTCAATTTTTTAATTTCAGCTCAGCTTTGAAAACCAGGGCTATCCTTCAGATGTCACGCATTTCCTGACAGCGCATTTCCAGCACTAGACATGTGACAAGAGAATGACACCAAAGAGGTAGGACATGTGCAGCCACACTCATCAACATCCATCTTGCCCACACCTGTTGCTGTGCTGTGAAAGATCGAGAAATGCTGGAGTTCCCCTGTGGAGGGAGGCAACGGCAGCTCTGCTGCAAAAGACAGTCAGTCACTCGACACAAGAGATGGTGAAGGAAAGAATCAGAAAATGTAAAGCTTTGAGGAGCTGGATTCTGAACAAAATGAGGTTCCTCAGATCATGGTGTATTCATACCAGATACACGTGTCAGAAATGTTTGTGTCCACAATTAATCCTGAGTGCCTCCAGCTCCAGAGGAGTAACAGTCAATTCCAGATTAACACATATTGAGGCCTGTTACAAAGGTATTGGAAACCAAACAGGACAAAGACAAATAGCACTGAACTATTGATTAATGGGAAGATCTGAATTATAGACAGATTCAATTTGATCCTGCAGGAAGGAAGGAAAAAATGAAGGAAGGAAGATGCTAATCTGTAATAACCGGGACACAAGCACGAATGTGCTGTGCCATGGACTGAATAGGAGTATCAACATTTCCCACTTTCACTTTCCCACTGCTGATTATGGAGTGGGTTGGCCCCATTAGCTGGGCTTACAGTGAATCACGCCATTTGTTTCTAACATCCAATTTGTTTAAATTCAGTTTATTGTTATGTTTCCTCTCCAGAGGCTGATGGTACAGAGCTGACCAATGTACAGACACTGGCCAACGCTGAAACAGTGGGGAAATTTATAGAGAACATTTTCTCCTCTTTTACCTCACCCATAACTCTTTGGAGACACAAGTGGTAACTTCTGGCTCTGTTAGTCACCATTCCTGTTAATGCTGGGCCAGATTGGGGACACAAGGTCCTGTCCCTCTGAAGTACTTAGATGACATTTCCATAGCCATGGAAAGCTTCATGCGACTGATGTAGAATCCAGTCTCTGGCACTTCATGAGTGGGAGGAGGATCTGCTCTAATGTCACCAGCACTGTCCTTGGGTCTTTTTCTCCCATCAGCAGCAGAACATCCCTTTACCATCTCCTGTATCAAAAACTCGGGTTGACCTGACTGGTCTTCCTTTGATTCCTTTCCTTAGTTTACAGACTTTTCTGCCGTTTATTTTTTGTAATTGTGAACCCAGGTGGAGGGCCCAGACCCAGTAGAAGCAGAGCGTGATTGAGGCCGAAGGCAAATTTGTTGGAACAAATCTCTGGGACTTAGGAATAGAATGACTGTGGAGGCTAAAAAAGTAAATAGAAAAAGAGGCCACGAGAACGGGAAAAGGTTAAAGCAAAATTAAGTTACAATTAAGAAAAACAAGAAACACAATATATAAAAAACACGTTTTAATTCTAATTTATTCATTCTCGGGATGTGGGCATCACTCACAAGGCCAGCATTTATTGCCCATCCCTAGTTACCCTTGAGAAGGTGGTGGTGAGCCGCCTTCTTGAACCGCTGCAATCCGTGTTGTGAAGGTTCTCCCATAGTGCTGTTAGGTAGGGAGTTCCAGAATTCTGTGAGACTTGGAGGGGAACTTGGAGGTGGTGGTGTTCCCATGCACCTGCTGCCCTTGTCCTTTGAGGTGATGCCGCAGGTTTGGGAGGTGCTGTCGTGGAAGCCTTGCTGAGTTGCTGCAGTGCATCTTGTAGATTGAACACACTGCAGCCACAGTGTGCTGGTGGAGGAGGCAGTAAATGCTTAAGGTGGTGGATGGGATGCCAATCAAGCAGGTTGCTTTGTCCTGGATGGTGTTGAGGTTTTTGAGTGTTGTTGGAGCTGCACTCATCCAAGGACATGGAGAGTATTCCATCACACTCCTGACTTGTGCTTTGTAGGTGGTGGAAAGGTTTGGGAAGTCAGGAGGTGAGACACTCGCCGCTAAATACCCAGCTTCTGCCTAGTTCTTGCAGCCACAGTATTTATGTGGCTGGTCTAGTTAAGTGTCTGGTAAATGGTGAACTCCAGGATTTGATGGTGGGGGATTCAACGATGGTAATGCCATTGAACGTCACGGGGAGCTGGTTAGACTCTCTCTTGTTGGCGATGATCATTGTCTGGTGCTTGTGTGGTACAAATGTTACTTGCCACATATCATCCCCGACCTGAACATTGCCCAGGTCTTGCTGCATGACTGCCTCATTTTCTGACGAATTGTAATGTTATCGGGTAGATGCCAGTACTGGATCAGCTTGGCTAGAGGTGCAGCTAGTTCTGGAGCACAGGTCTTCAGCTCTGCAGCTGGGATGTTGCCGGGGCCCACAGTTTTTGCTGTATCCAGTGCGGTCTACTGTTCTTGATATCATGTGGAGTGAAGTGAATTGGCTGAAGACTGGCTTCAGTGAAGGTGGGGACCTCAGGAGCAGGCCGAGATGCATCATCCACTTGGCAGTTGTGACTGAAGATGGTTGCGAAGGCTTCAGCCTTGTCTTTTGCACTCACGTGCTGTGCTCCGCCATCGTTGAGGATGGGGATGTTCAAGGAGCCTCCTCCTCCCGTTAGTTGTTAATTGTCCATCACCATTCACGATGAAGGGATCTCCTCAGTGACTCAATAGTACCATGATTGACCGAGCTTCCTGAGTCCTGAAGGATATAGCAGCCAGACAGGCTCACGGCAGTGAGAGAATAAACACGAGCCACTACCGAGCCACACTTGGTGATGGGCATTGAAGTCCCCCGCCCACAGGACATTCTGTGCCATGACGCCACAGTGCACTGGATAAGAGATTAGCGTGTAAAGTTAAAGCACATGGGATTGGGGGTAAGGTACTGACTTGGACAGAGAACTGGTTGGCAGACAGGAAGCAAAGAGTTGGAATAAACGGCTCTTTTTTCGAGTGGCAGGCAGTGACTAGTGGGGTACCGCAGGGATCGGTGCTAGGACCCCAGCTATTCACAATATATATTAATGATCTAGACGAGGGAACTAGGTGTAATATCTCCAAGTTTGCAGATGACACAAAGCTGGGTCGGTGTGTGTGCTGTGAGGAGGATGCCGAGAAACTCCAGTATGATTTGACAGGTTGGCTGGTTGGGCAGATGCATGGCAGATGCAATATAATGTGGATAAATGCGAGGCTATCCACTTTGGTGGCAAAAACAGGAAGGCAGATTATTATCTGAACAGCAATAGATTGGGAGAAGGGGAAGTGCAACGAGACCTGGGTGTCCTTGTGCACCAGTTGCTAAAGGTAAGCACGCAGGTGCAGCAGGCACTTAAGAAGGCAAATGCTACGTTGTCCTTCATAGCAAAAGGATTTGAGTACAGGAGCAAGGGTATCTTGCTGCATTTGTACAGGGCCTTGGTGAGACCACACCTTGAGTATTGTGTGCAATTTTGGTCGCCTTATCTGAGGAAGGATGTTCTTGCCATGGAGGGAGTGCAGCGAAGATTCACCAGATTGATACCTGGGATGGCAGGAATGATGTCGATTGGGCTGGAGTTTAGAAGAATGAGAGGGGATCTCATTGAAACTTATAAAATTCTAACAGTGCTATACAGACTAGATGCAGGAAGGATGTTCCCGATGGCGGCGGAGTCCAGAACCAGGGGTTACAGTCTAAAGATAAGGGGTAAGCCGTTTGGGACAGAGATGAGGAGGAATTTCTTCACCCAGAGAGTGGTGCTCCTGTGGAATTCTCGACCACAGAAGGCAGTTGAGGCCAATTCATTAAATATATTCAAGAAGGAGTTAGATATATTTCTTAAGGCTAAAGGGATCAAGGGATATGGGGAGAAAGCAGGGCCAGGGTACTGAATTTGGATGATCAGCCATGATCTCATTAAATGGCGGAGCAGACTCGAGGGGCCGAATGGCCTACTCCTGCTGCTATCTTCTATGTTTCTATGGATGAGGAGGGAGTAAATGTTTAAGATGGTGGATGGGTGGCTGATTAAGCGGCCTGCTTTCCTCTGGATTCTGTCGAGCTTCGTGAGTATTGATGGAGCTGCAACTGTCCAGGCAAGTGGAGAATATTCCATCGCACTCCTGACTTGTGCCTTGTAGGGAGTGAAAAGGCTTTGGGGAGTCAGGAGGTGGTGAGTCACTTACGCAGACGACCCAGTGTCTGACTAGCTCTTGTAGTTACAATATTTATTTGGCTGATCTAGTTAAGTTCCTGGTCAATGGTGACCCCCAGGATGTTGATGGTGGGGAATTCAACAATGGTAATGCCATTGATTGTCATGGGGTGGTGGTTAGACTCTCTCTTGTTGGAGATGGTCATTGTCTGGCACTTGTGTGGCACAAATGTTACTTGCCACTTATCATCCCCAACCAGAATGCTGTCCAGGTCGTGCTGGACACAGACTGCCTCATTATCTGATGAAATGCGAATGTAACTTGACACTGTGCAATCAGTAGCGAACATCCCCACTTCTGAAGGTCATTAACAAAGCAGCTAAGATGTTGGGCCTAGGACACTGTCCTGAGTAACTGCTGCAGCGTTGACCTGGGTCCGACATGATTGGCCTCCAATAACCACAACCATCTTCCTTTGTGCTAGATATGACACCATCCAGTGGAGAGTTTTCCCCTGATCCCCATTGATTTCAGTTTTATTAGGGCTCCTTGGTGCCACACTCGGACAAATGCTGCCTTGATGTCGAGGACAGCCACTCTCACCTCACCTCTGGAATTCAGCTCTTTTGTCCATGTTTGGACCAAGGTTGTAATGAGGTCAGGAGCCAAGAGGTCCTGGCGGAAACCAAACTGGGCATCGGTGAGGAGGTTATTTGTGAGTTAGTGCCGCTTGATAGCATTGTCGATGACAGCTTCCATCACTTTGCTGATGATGGAGAGGTGGTTAATGGGGTGGTAACTGTCTGTTGGATTAGTCCAGCTTTATGTGGACTGGACATACCTGGGCAATTTACTACTTTGCCGGGTAGAAGCCAGTACTGGAACAGCTGGGCTAGAGGTGCAGCTATTTCTGGAGCAGAGGTCTTCAGCTCTGTATCGGGGATGTTGTCGGGTCCCAGAGCCTTTGCTGTATCCAGTGCGCTCTACCGTTCTTGATATCATGTCAGTGAAGCGAATTAGTTGTAGACTGGCTTCTGTGATGGTGGGACCTCAGGAGCTGTAATGCATCATCCACTTGGCACTTGTGGCTAAAGGTGGTTGCGAATGCTTCAGCCTTGTCTTTTGCACTCACGTACTGTGCTCTGCCAACGTTGAGGATGGGGATGTTCAAGGAGCCTCCTCCTCCCGTTAGTTGTTAATTATCCATCACCATTCACGACTGGATGTGGCAGGACTGCAGAGCTTTGATCTGATCCATTGGGTGCGGATCGCTTAGCTCTGTCTATAAAATGCTGCTTTCGCTATTTAGCATGCATATAGCCCTGTGTTTTCAGATACACTTGGTGCAGCTCCTGGCATGCTCTTCAACACTCCTTATTGAACCAGGGCTGGTTTGATGGTAATGGTAGAATGAGGGATATGCCGGGCCATGAGGTTACAGATTATGGTGGAATAAAATTCTGTTGCTGCTGATGGGCCCAGCGCCTCATGGATGCCCAGTTTTGAGCTGCTAGATGTGTTCTTAATCTATCCCACTTAGCACGGTGGTAGGGCCACAGGACACGATGAAGGGGTGTCCTCAGTGACTCAATAGTACCATGATTGACCGAGCTGCCTGAGTCCTGAAGGACATAGCAGCCAGACTGGCTCACGGCAGGTTGTGAGAGAATAAACACGAGCCACTACCGAGCCACACTTGGTGATGGACATTGAAGTCCCCCGCCCAGAGGACATTCTGTGCCATGGCGCCACAGTGCACTGGATAAGAGATTAGCGTGTAAAGTTAAAGCTCATGGGATTGGGGGTAAGGTACTGACTTGGATAGAGAACTGGTTAGCAGACAGGAAGCAAAAAGTTGGAATAAACGGCTCTTTTTCCGAGTGGCAGGCAGTGACTAGTGGGGTACCGCAGGGATCGGTGCTAGGACCCCAGCTATTCACAACATATAAGAATGATCTAGACGAGGGAACTAGATGTAATATCTCCAAGTTTGCAGACGACACAAAGCTGGGTCGGCGTGTCTGATGTGAGGAGGATGCCGAGAAACTCCAGTATGATTTGACAGGTTGGCTGATTGGGCAGATGCATGGCAGATGCAATATAATGCGGATAAATGCGAGGTTATCCACTTTGGTGGCAAAAACAGGAAGGCAGATTATTATCTGAACAGCAATAGATTGGGAGAAGGGGAAGTGCAACGAGACCTGGGTGTCCTTGTGCACCAGTTGCTAAAGGTAAGCACGCAGGTGCAGCAGGCACTTAAGAAGGCAAATGCTACGTTGGCCTTCATAGCAAAAGGATTTGAGTACAGGAGCAAGGATGTCTTGCTGCAGTTGTACAGCGCCTTGGTGAGACCACACCTTGAGTATTGTGTGCAATTTTGGTCGCCTTATCTGAGGAAGGATGTTCTTGCCATGGAGGGAGTGCAGCCAAGATTCACCAGATTGATTCCTGGGATGGCAGGAAAGATGTATGAGGAGAGATTGGGTCGATTGGGCTGGAGTTTAGAAGAATGAGAGGGGATCTCATTGAGACTTATAAAATTCTAACAGGGCTAGACAGACTAGATGCAGGAAGGATGTTCCCGATGGCGCGGGAGACCAGAACCAGGGGTTACAGTCTAAAGAAAAGTGGTAAGTCATTTAGGACGGAGATGAGCAGGAATTTCTTCACCCAGAGAGTGGTGAACCTGTGGAATTCTCTACCACAGAAGGCAGTTGTGGCCAATTCATTAATATATTCAAGAAGGAGTTAGAGATATTTCTTAAGGCTAAAGGGATCAAGGGATATGGGGAGAAAGCAGGGCCAGGGTACTGAATTTGGATGATCAGCCATGATCTCATTAAATGGCAGAGCAGACTCGAGGGGCCGAATGGCCTACTCCTGCTGCTATCCTCTATGTTTCTATGGATGAGGAGGGAGTAAATGTTTAAGATGGTGGATGGGTGGCTGATTAAGCGGCCTGCTTTCCCCTGGATTCTGTCGAGATTCGTGAGTATTGATGGAGCTGCAACTGTCCAGGCAAGTGGAGAATATTCCATCGCATTCCTGACTTGTACCTTGTAGGGAGTGAAAAGGCTTTGGGGAGTCAGGAGGTGGTGGGTCACTTACGCAGACTAACCAGTGTCTGACTAGCTCTTGTAGCCACAATATTTATTTGGCTGATCTAGTTAAGTTCCTGGTCAATGGTGACCCCCAGGATGTTGATGGTGGGGAATTCAACAGTGGTAATGCCATTGATTGTCATGGGGTGGTGGTTAGACTCTCTCTTGTTGGAGATGGTCATTGTCTGGCACTTGTGTGGCACAAATGTTACTTGCCACTTATCATCCCCAACCTGAATGTTGTCCAGGTCGTGCTGGACACAGACTGCCTCATTATCTGATGAATTGCGAATGTAACTTGACACTGTGCAATCAGTAGCGAACATCCCCACTTCTGAAGGTCATTAACAAAGCAGCTAAGATGTTGGGCCTAGGACACTTTCCTGAGTAACTGCTGCAGCGATGACCTGGGTCTGAGATGATTGGCCTCCAATAACCACAACCATCTTCCTTTGTGCTAGATATGACACCATCCAGTGGAGCGTTTTCCCCTGATCCCCATTGATTTCAGTTTTATTAGGGCTCCTTGGTGCCACACTCGGACAAATGCTGCCTTGATGTCGAGGACAGTCACTCTCACCTCACCTCTGGAATTCAGCTCTTTTGTCCATGTTTGGACCAAGGTTGTAATGGGGTCAGGAGCCAAGAGGTCCTGGCGGAAACCAAACTGGGCATCGGTGAGGAGGTTATTTGTGAGTTAGTGCCGCTTGATAGCATTGTCGATGACAGCTTCCATCACTTTGCTGATGATGGAGAGGTGGTTAATGGGGTGGTAACTGTCTGTTGGATTAGTCCAGCTTTATGTGGACTGGACATACCTGGGCAATTTACCAGTTTGTCGGGTAGAAGCCAGTACTGGAACAGCTGGGCTAGAGGTGCAGCTATTTCTGGAGCAGAGGTCTTCAGCTCTGTATCGGGGATGTTGTCGGGTCCCAGAGCCTTCGCTGTATCCAGTGCGCTCTGCCGTTCTTGATATCATGTCAGTGAAGCGAATTGGTTGAAGACTGGCTTCTGTGATGGTGGGACCTCAGGAGCTGTAATGCATCATCCACTTGGCACTCGTGACTAAAGATGGTTGCGAAGGCTTCAGCCTTGTCTTTTGCACTCACGTACTGTGCTCTGCCATCGTTGAGGATGGGGATGTTCAAGGAGCTTCCTCCTCCCGTTAGTTGTTAATTGTCCATCATCATTCACGACTGGATGTGGCAGGACTGCAGAGCTTTGATCTGATCCATTGGGTGCGGATCGCTTAGCTCTGTCTATAAAATGCTGCTTTCACTATTTAGCATGCATATAGTCCTGTGTTTTCAGATACATTTGGTGCAGCTCCTGGCATGCTCCTCAACACTCCTTATTGAACCAGGGCTGGTTTGATGGTAATGGTAGAATGAGGGATATGCCGTGCCATGAGGTTACAGATTATGGTGGAATAAAATTCTGTTGCTGCTGATGAGCCCAGCGCCTCATGGATGCCCAGTTTTGAGCTGCTAGATGTGTTCTTAATCTATCCCATTTAGCACGGTGGTAGGGGCACAGGACACGATGAAGGGGTGTCCTCAGTGACTCAATAGTACCATGATTGACCGAGCTGCCTGAGTCCTGAAGGACATAGCAGCCAGACTGGCTCACGGCAGTGAGAGAATAAACACGAGCCACTACCGAGCCACACTTGGTCATGGGCATTGTAGTCCCCCGCCCAGAGTACATACTGTGCCATGACGCCACAGTGCGCTGGATAAGAGATTAACGTGTAAAGTTAAAGCACGTGGGATTGGGGGTAAGGTACTGACTTGGATAGAGAACTGGTTGGCAGACAGGAAGCAAAGAGTTGGAATAAACGGCTCTTTTTCCGAGTGGCAGGCAGTGACTAGTGGGGTACCGCAGGGATCGGTGCTAGGACCCCAGCTATTCACAATATATATTAATGATCTAGACGAGGGAACTAGATGTAATATCTCCAAGTTTGCAGACGACACAAAGCTGGGTGGGCGTGTGTGCTGTGAGGAGGATGCCGAGAGACTCCAGTATGATTTGACAGTTTGGCTGATTGGGCAGATGCATGGCAGATGCAATATAATGTGGATAAATGCGAGGCTATCCACTTTGGTGGCAAAAACAGGAAGGCAGATTATTATCTAAACAGCAATAGATTGGGAGAAGGGGAAGTGCAACGAGACCTGGGTGTCCTTGTGCACCAGTTGCTAAAGGTAAGCACGCAGCTGCAGCAGGCACTTAAGAAGGCAAATGCTACGTTGGCCTTCATAGCAAAAGGATTTGAGTACAGGAGCAAGGATGTCTTGCTGCAGTTGTACAGCGCCTTGGTGAGACCACACCTTGAGTATTGTGTGCAATTTTGGTCGCCTTATCTGAGGAAGGATGTTCTTGCCATGGAGGGAGTGCAGCCAAGATTCACCAGATTGATTCCTGGGATGGCAGGAAAGATGTATGAGGAGAGATTGGGTCGATTGGGCTGGAGTTTAGAAGAATGAGAGGGGATCTCATTGAGACTTATAAAATTCTAACAGGGCTAGACAGACTAGATGCAGGAAGGATGTTCCCGATGGCGCGGGAGACCAGAACCAGGGGTTACAGTCTAAAGAAAAGTGGTAAGTCATTTAGGACGGAGATGAGCAGGAATTTCTTCACCCAGAGAGTGGTGAACCTGTGGAATTCTCTACCACAGAAGGCAGTTGTGGCCAATTCATTAATATATTCAAGAAGGAGTTAGAGATATTTCTTAAGGCTAAAGGGATCAAGGGATATGGGGAGAAAGCAGGGCCAGGGTACTGAATTTGGATGATCAGCCATGATCTCATTAAATGGCAGAGCAGACTCGAGGGGCCGAATGGCCTACTCCTGCTGCTATCCTCTATGTTTCTATGGATGAGGAGGGAGTAAATGTTTAAGATGGTGGATGGGTGGCTGATTAAGCGGCCTGCTTTCCCCTGGATTCTGTCGAGATTCGTGAGTATTGATGGAGCTGCAACTGTCCAGGCAAGTGGAGAATATTCCATCGCATTCCTGACTTGTACCTTGTAGGGAGTGAAAAGGCTTTGGGGAGTCAGGAGGTGGTGGGTCACTTACGCAGACTAACCAGTGTCTGACTAGCTCTTGTAGCCACAATATTTATTTGGCTGATCTAGTTAAGTTCCTGGTCAATGGTGACCCCCAGGATGTTGATGGTGGGGAATTCAACAATGGTAATGCCATTGATTGTCATGGGGTGGTGGTTAGACTCTCTCTTGTTGGAGATGGTCATTGTCTGGCACTTGTGTGGCACAAATGTTACTTGCCACTTATCATCCCCAACCTGAATGTTGTCCAGGTCGTGCTGGACACAGACTGCCTCATTATCTGATGAATTGCGAATGTAACTTGACACTGTGCAATCAGTAGCGAACATCCCCACTTCTGAAGGTCATTAACAAAGCAGCTAAGATGTTGGGCCTAGGACACTTTCCTGAGTAACTGCTGCAGCGATGACCTGGGTCTGAGATGATTGGCCTCCAATAACCACAACCATCTTCCTTTGTGCTAGATATGACACCATCCAGTGGAGCGTTTTCCCCTGATCCCCATTGATTTCAGTTTTATTAGGGCTCCTTGGTGCCACACTCGGACAAATGCTGCCTTGATGTCGAGGACAGTCACTCTCACCTCACCTCTGGAATTCAGCTCTTTTGTCCATGTTTGGACCAAGGTTGTAATGGGGTCAGGAGCCAAGAGGTCCTGGCGGAAACCAAACTGGGCATCGGTGAGGAGGTTATTTGTGAGTTAGTGCCGCTTGATAGCATTGTCGATGACAGCTTCCATCACTTTGCTGATGATGGAGAGGTGGTTAATGGGGTGGTAACTGTCTGTTGGATTAGTCCAGCTTTATGTGGACTGGACATACCTGGGCAATTTACCAGTTTGTCGGGTAGAAGCCAGTACTGGAACAGCTGGGCTAGAGGTGCAGCTATTTCTGGAGCAGAGGTCTTCAGCTCTGTATCGGGGATGTTGTCGGGTCCCAGAGCCTTCGCTGTATCCAGTGCGCTCTGCCGTTCTTGATATCATGTCAGTGAAGCGAATTGGTTGAAGACTGGCTTCTGTGATGGTGGGACCTCAGGAGCTGTAATGCATCATCCACTTGGCACTCGTGACTAAAGATGGTTGCGAAGGCTTCAGCCTTGTCTTTTGCACTCACGTACTGTGCTCTGCCATCGTTGAGGATGGGGATGTTCAAGGAGCTTCCTCCTCCCGTTAGTTGTTAATTGTCCATCATCATTCACGACTGGATGTGGCAGGACTGCAGAGCTTTGATCTGATCCATTGGGTGCGGATCGCTTAGCTCTGTCTATAAAATGCTGCTTTCACTATTTAGCATGCATATAGTCCTGTGTTTTCAGATACATTTGGTGCAGCTCCTGGCATGCTCCTCAACACTCCTTATTGAACCAGGGCTGGTTTGATGGTAATGGTAGAATGAGGGATATGCCGTGCCATGAGGTTACAGATTATGGTGGAATAAAATTCTGTTGCTGCTGATGGGCCCAGCGCCTCATGGATGCCCAGTTTTGAGCTGCTAGATGTGTTCTTAATCTATCCCATTTAGCACGGTGGTAGGGGCACAGGACACGATGAAGGGGTGTCCTCAGTGATTCAATGGTACCATGATTGACCGAGCTGCCTGAGTCCTGAAGGACATAGCAGCCAGACTGGCTCATGGCAGGTAGTGAGAGAATAAACACGAGCCACTACCGAGCCACACTTGGTCATGGGCATTGTAGTCCCCCGCCCAGAGGACATTCTGTGCCATGACGCCACAGTGCGCTGGATAAGAGATTAACGTGTAAAGTTAAAGCACGTGGGATTGGGGGTAAGGTACTGACTTGGATAGAGAACTGGTTGGCAGACAGGAAGCAAAGAGTTGGAATAAACGGCTCTTTTTCCGAGTGGCAGGCAGTGACTAGTGGGGTACCGCAGGGATCGGTGCTAGGACCCCAGCTATTCACAATATATATTAATGATCTAGACGAGGGAACTAGATGTAATATCTCCAAGTTTGCAGACGACACAAAGCTGGGTGGGCGTGTGTGCTGTGAGGAGGATGCCGAGAAACTCCAGTATGATTTGACAGGTTGGCTGATTGGGCAGATGCATGGCAGATGCAATATAATGTGGATAAATGCGAGGCTATCCACTTTGGTGGCAAAAACAGGAAGGCAGATTATTATCTAAACAGCAATAGATTGGGAGAAGGGGAAGTGCAACGAGACCTGGGTGTCCTTGTGCACCAGTTGCTAAAGGTAAGCATGCAGGTGCAGCAGGCACTTAAGAAGGCAAATGCTACGTTGTCCTTCATAGCAAAAGGATTTGAGTACAGGAGCAAGGGTATCTTGCTGCATTTGTACAGGGCCTTGGTGAGACCACACCTTGAGTATTGTGTGCAATTTTGGTCGCCTTATCTGAGGAAGGATGTTCTTGCCATGGAGGGAGTGCAGCGAAGATTCACCAGATTGATACCTGGGATGGCAGGAATGATGTCGATTGGGCTGGAGTTTAGAAGAATGAGAGGGGATCTCATTGAAACTTATAAAATTCTAACAGTGCTATACAGACTAGATGCAGGAAGGATGTTCCCGATGGCGGCGGAGTCCAGAACCAGGGGTTACAGTCTAAAGATAAGGGGTAAGCCGTTTGGGACAGAGATGAGGAGGAATTTCTTCACCCAGAGAGTGGTGCACCTGTGGAATTCTCTACCACAGAAGGCAGTTGAGGCCAATTCATTAAATATATTCAAGAAGGAGTTAGATATATTTCTTAAGGCTAAAGGGATCAAGGGATATGGGGAGAAAGCAGGGCCAGGGTACTGAATTTGGATGATCAGCCATGATCTAATTAAATGGCGGAGCAGACTCGAGGGGCCGAATGGCCTACTCCTGCTGCTATCTTCTATGTTTCTATGGATGAGGAGGGAGTAAATGTTTAAGATGGTGGATGGGTGGCTGATTAAGCGGCCTGCTTTCCTCTGGATTCTGTCGAGCTTCGTGAGTATTGATGGAGCTGCAACTGTCCAGGCAAGTGGAGAATATTCCATCGCACTCCTGACTTGTGCCTTGTAGGGAGTGAAAAGGCTTTGGGGAGTCAGGAGGTGGTGAGTCACTTACGCAGACGACCCAGTGTCTGACTAGCTCTTGTAGCCACAATATTTATTTGGCTGATCTAGTTAAGTTCCTGGTCAATGGTGACCCCCAGGATGTTGATGGTGGGGAATTCAACAATGGTAATGCCATTGATTGTCATGGGGTGGTGGTTAGACTCTCTCTTGTTGGAGATGGTCATTGTCTGGCACTTGTGTGGCACAAATGTTACTTGCCACTTATCATCCCCAACCAGAATGCTGTCCAGGTCGTGCTGGACACAGACTGCCTCATTATCTGATGAAATGCGAATGTAACTTGACACTGTGCAATCAGTAGCGAACATCCCCACTTCTGAAGGTCATTAACAAAGCAGCTAAGATGTTGGGCCTAGGACACTGTCCTGAGTAACTGCTGCAGCGTTGACCTGGGTCCGACATGATTGGCCTCCAATAACCACAACCATCTTCCTTTGTGCTAGATATGACACCATCCAGTGGAGAGTTTTCTCCTGATCCCCATTGATTTCAGTTTTATTAGGGCTCCTTGGTGCCACACTCGGACAAATGCTGCCTTGATGTCGAGGACAGCCACTCTCACCTCACCTCTGGAATTCAGCTCTTTTGTCCATGTTTGGACCAAGGTTGTAATGAGGTCAGGAGCCAAGAGGTCCTGGCGGAAACCAAACTGGGCATCGGTGAGGAGGTTTTTGTGAGTTAGTGCCGCTTGATAGCATTGTCGAAGACAGCTTCCATCACTTTGCTGATGATGGAGAGGTGGTTAATGGGGTGGTAACTGGCTGTTGGATTAGTCCAGCTTTATGTGGACTGGACATACCTGGGCAATTTACTACTTTGCCGGGTAGAAGCCAGTACTGGAACAGCTGGGCTAGAGGTGCAGCTATTTCTGGAGCAGAGGTCTTCAGCTCTGTATCGGGGATGTTGTCGGGTCCCAGAGCCTTTGCTGTATCCAGTGCGCTCTACCGTTCTTGATATCATGTCAGTGAAGCGAATTGGTTGAAGACTGGCTTCTGTGATGGTGGGACCTCAGGAGCTGTAATGCATCATCCACTTGGCACTTGTGGCTAAAGGTGGTTGCGAATGCTTCAGCCTTGTCTTTTGCACTCACGTACTGTGCTCTGCCAACGTTGAGGATGGGGATGTTCAAGGAGCCTCCTCCTCCCTTTAGTTGTTAATTGTCCATCACCATTCACGACTGGATGTGGCAGGACTGCAGAGCTTTGATCTGATCCATTGGGTGCGGATCGCTTAGCTCTGTCTATAAAATGCTGCTTTCGCTATTTAGCATGCATATAGCCCTGTGTTTTCAGATACACTTGGTGCAGCTCCTGGCATGCTCTTCAACACTCCTTATTGAACCAGGGCTGGTTTGATGGTAATGGTAGAATGAGGGATATGCTGGGCCATGAGGTTACAGATTATGGTGGAATAAAATTCTGTTGCTGCTGATGGGCCCAGCGCGTCATGGATGCCCAGTTTTGAGCTGCTAGATGTGTTCTTAATCTATCCCACTTAGCACGGTGGTAGGGCCACAGGACACGATGAAGGGGTGTCCTCAGTGACTCAATAGTACCATGATTGACCGAGCTGCCTGAGTCCTGAAGGACATAGCAGCCAGACTGGCTCACGGCAGGTTGTGAGAGAATAAACACGAGCCACCACCGAGCCACACTTGGTGATGGACATTGAAGTCCCCCGCCCAGAGGACATTCTGTGCCATGGCGCCACAGTGCACTGGATAAGAGATTAGCGTGTAAAGTTAAAGCTCATGGGATTGGGGGTAAGGTACTGACTTGGATAGAGAACTGGTTAGCAGACAGGAAGCAAAAAGTTGGAATAAATGGCTCTTTTTCCGAGTGGCAGGCAGTGACTAGTGGGGTACCGCAGGGATCGGTGCTAGGACCCCAGCTATTCACAACATATAAGAATGATCTAGACGAGGGAACTAGATGTAATATCTCCAAGTTTGCAGACGACACAAAGCTGGGTGGGCGTGTCTGATGTGAGGAGGATGCCGAGAAACTCCAGTATGATTTGACAGGTTGGCTGATTGGGCAGATGCATGGCAGATGCAATATAATGCAGATAAATGCGAGGTTATCCACTTTGGTGGCAAAAACAGGAAGGCAGATTATTATCTGAACAGCAATAGATTGGGAGAAGGGGAAGTGCAACGAGACCTGGGTGTCCTTGTGCACCAGTTGCTAAAGGTAAGCACGCAGGTGCAGCAGGCACTTAAGAAGGCAAATGCTACGTTGGCCTTCATAGCAAAAGGATTTGAGTACAGGAGCAAGGATGTCTTGCTGCAGTTGTACAGCGCCTTGGTGAGACCACACCTTGAGTATTGTGTGCAATTTTGGTCGCCTTATCTGAGGAAGGATGTTCTTGCCATGGAGGGAGTGCAGCCAAGATTCACCAGATTGATTCCTGGGATGGCAGGAAAGATGTATGAGGAGAGATTGGGTCGATTGGGCTGGAGTTTAGAAGAATGAGAGGGGATCTCATTGAGACTTATAAAATTCTAACAGGGCTAGACAGACTAGATGCAGGAAGGATGTTCCCGATGGCGCGGGAGACCAGAACCAGGGGTTACAGTCTAAAGAAAAGTGGTAAGTCATTTAGGACGGAGATGAGCAGGAATTTCTTCACCCAGAGAGTGGTGAACCTGTGGAATTCTCTACCACAGAAGGCAGTTGTGGCCAATTCATTAAATATATTCAAGAAGGAGTTAGAGATATTTCTTAAGGCTAAAGGGATCAAGGGATATGGGGAGAAAGCAGGGCCAGGGTACTGAATTTGGATGATCAGCCATGATCTCATTAAATGGCAGAGCAGACTCGAGGGGCCGAATGGCCTACTCCTGCTGCTATCCTCTATGTTTCTATGGATGAGGAGGGAGTAAATGTTTAAGATGGTGGATGGGTGGCTGATTAAGCGGCCTGCTTTCCCCTGGATTCTGTCGAGATTCGTGAGTATTGATGGAGCTGCAACTGTCCAGGCAAGTGGAGAATATTCCATCGCATTCCTGACTTGTGCCTTGTAGGGAGTGAAAAGGCTTTGGGGAGTCAGGAGGTGGTGAGTCACTTACGCAGACTAACCAGTGTCTGACTAGCTCTTGTAGCCACAATATTTATTTGGCTGATCTAGTTAAGTTCCTGGTCAATGGTGACCCCCAGGATGTTGATGGTGGGGAATTCAACAATGGTAATGCCATTGATTGTCATGGGGTGGTGGTTAGACTCTCTCTTGTTGGAGATGGTCATTGTCTGGCACTTGTGTGGCACAAATGTTACTTGCCACTTATCATCCCCAACCTGAATGTTGTCCAGGTCGTGCTGGACACAGACTGCCTCATTATCTGATGAATTGCGAATGTAACTTGACACTGTGCAATCAGTAGCGAACATCCCCACTTCTGAAGGTCATTAACAAAGCAGCTAAGATGTTGGGCCTAGGACACTTTCCTGAGTAACTGCTGCAGCGATGACCTGGGTCTGAGATGATTGGCCTCCAATAACCACAACCATCTTCCTTTGTGCTAGATATGACACCATCCAGTGGAGCGTTTTCCCCTGATCCCCATTGATTTCAGTTTTATTAGGGCTCCTTGGTGCCACACTCGGACAAATGCTGCCTTGATGTCGAGGACAGTCACTCTCACCTCACCTCTGGAATTCAGCTCTTTTGTCCATGTTTGGACCAAGGTTGTAATGAGGTCAGGAGCCAAGAGGTCCTGGCGGAAACCAAACTGGGCATCGGTGAGGAGGTTATTTGTGAGTTAGTGCCGCTTGATAGCATTGTCGATGACAGCTTCCATCACTTTGCTGATGATGGAGAGGTGGTTAATGGGGTGGTAACTGGCTGTTGGATTAGTCCAGCTTTATGTGGACTGGACATACCTGGGCAATTTACCACTTTGTCGGGTAGAAGCCAGTACTGGAACAGCTGGGCTAGAGGTGCAGCT
Source organism: Somniosus microcephalus (assembly GCF_052327205.1). NCBI lineage: Eukaryota > Metazoa > Chordata > Chondrichthyes > Squaliformes > Somniosidae > Somniosus > Somniosus microcephalus. The sequence continues at coordinate 9,051,535 of NC_141007.1, forward strand.
ATTTCTGGAGCAGAGGTCTTCAGCTCTGTATCGGGGATGTTGTCGGGTCCCAGAGCCTTTGCTGTATCCAGTGCGCTCTACCGTTCTTGATATCATGTCAGTGAAGCGAATTGGTTGAAGACTGGCTTCTGTGATGGTGGGACCTCAGGAGCTGTAATGCATCATCCACTTGGCACTCGTGGCTAAAGATGGTTGCGAAGGCTTCAGCCTTGTCTTTTGCACTCACGTACTGTGCTCTGCCATCGTTGAGGATGGGGATGTTCAAGGAGCCTCCTCCTCCCGTTAGTTGTTAATTGTCCATCACCATTCACGACTGGATGTGGCAGGACTGCAGTGCTTTGATCTGATCCATTGGGTGCGGATCGCTTAGCTCTGTCTGTAAAATGCTGCTTTCGCTATTTAGCATGCATATAGTCCTGTGTTTTCAGATACACTTGGTGCAGCTCCTGGCATGCTCTTCAACACTCCTTATTGAACCAGGGCTGGTTTGATGGTAATGGTAGAATGAGGGATATGCCGGGCCATGAGGTTACAGATTATGGTGGAATAAAATTCTGTTGCTGCTGATGGGCCCAGCGCCTCATGGATGCCCAGTTTTGAGCTGCTAGATGTGTTCTTAATCTATCCCATTTAGCACGGTGGTAGGGCCACAGGACACGATGAAGGGGTGTCCTCAGTGACTCAATAATACCATGATTGACCAAGCTGCCTGAGTCCTGAAGGACATAGAAGCCAGACTGGCTCATGGCAGGTACTGAGAGAATAAACACGAGCCACTACCGAGCCACACTTGGTGATGGGCATTGAAGTCCCCCGCCCAGAGGACATTCTGTGCCATGACGCCACAGTGCGCTGGATAAGAGATTAGCGTGTAAATTTAAAGCACATGGGATTGGGGGTAAGGTACTGACTTGGAAAGAGAACTGTTTGGCAGACAGGAAGCAAAGAGTTGGAATAAACGGCTCTTTTTCCGAGTGGCAGGCAGTGCCTAGTGGGGTACTGCAGGGATCGGTGCTAGGACCCCAGCTATTCACAATATATATTAATGATCTAGATGAGGGAACTAGATGTAATATCTCCAAGTTTGCAGATGACACAAAGCTGGGTGGGCGTGTGTGCTGTGAGGAGGATGCCGAGAGACTCCAGTATGATTTGACAGTTTGGCTGATTGGGCAGATGCATGGCAGATGCAATATAATGTGGATAAATGCGAGGCTATCCACTTTGGTAGCAAATACAGGAAGGCAGATTATTATCTGAACAGCAATAGATTGGGAGAAGGGGAAGTGCAACGAGACCTGGGTGTCCTTGTGCACCAGTTGCTAAAGGTAAGCATGCAGGTGCACCAGGCACTTAAGAAGGCAAATGCTACGTTGTCCTTCATAGCAAAAGGATTTGAGTACAGGGCCTTGGTGAGACCACACCTTGAGTATTGTGTGAAGTTTTGGTCGCCTTATCTGAGGAAGGATGTTCTTGCCATGGAGGGAGTGCAGCGAAGATTCACCAGATTGATACCTGGGATGGCAGGAATGATGTCGATTGGGCTGGAGTTTAGAAGAATGAGAGGGGATCTCATTGAAACTTATAAAATTCTAACAGGGCTAGACAGACTAGATGCAGGAAGGATGTTCCCGATGGCGGGGGAGTCCAGAACCAGGGGTTACAGTCTAAAGATAAGGGGTAAGCCATTTAGGACTGAGATGAGAAGGAATTTCTTCAGCCAGAGAGTGGTGAACCTGTGGAATTCTCTACCACAGAAGGCAGTTGAGGCCAATTCATTAAATATATTCAAGAAGGATTTAGATGTATTTCTTAAGGCTAAAGGGATCAAGGGATATGGGGAGAAAGCAGGGCCAGGGTGATGCGCTATCAACAATACCAAAGAGTACGAGATGGACTTAAATGAAGTAGGCTTTTATTGACTAAGAACTGGAGCATGCCTCTGCTGGTGAATCCATCCTAAGAGCTCTCAGGGGAAGGGTGGTGAGTCACTTTTATACCCGGGCTTAGGGGTGGAGCCAGGGGCTGAGACATGCCTGGACTTGTACAGGGTTAACAGTGGTTTACCACACAGGCATGTACAGGTTAACAGTGGTTTACCACATTCACCCCTCGTTTAAAAATGAGTCCGGCGGGGTGAAGTGTTTCAAAAGTTCGTATACGAAAGTCTCTCCGGGGGTCTTGTCTGCCGTAATGATCTTCGTGGTGCCGGTTGCGGCGGTTCTTTGCCCGCGGCCGCTTCTCGCGTGGGACGGAGCACTGGCATGTCGTCCTCTCGGGGTAGGGATGGCACCGGCATGTCGTCAGTTCGTGGTAGACACCCCAGTGGTGCGTCGTGGGTAGTGGTAGTGGGTGGAGGTAGTGGATGGTGATCGATGGTGTTTTGGGTGGTACCTGAGGGCGCGAGGTCTCGAATTGAGACTGTGTCCTCCCGCCCGTCAGGATACGCCACGTAGGCGCACTGTGGGTTGGCGTGGAGGAGGTGAACCTTTTCGACCAGGGGGTCCGTCTTATGGCTCCTCACGTGTTTCCTGAGCAGGATGGGTCCCAGAGACGTCAGCCATGGCGGTAGTGATGTCCCCGAGGTGGATTTCCTGGGGAAGACGAACATCTTCTCGTGAGGGGTGGCGTTTGTGGCAGTACAGAGCAGTGATCGTATGGAGTGGAGCGCATCGGGGAGGACATCTTGCCAGCGGGAGATTGGGAGGCCCTTGGATTTTAGGGCGAGCATGGCGTTCTTCCACACCGTTGCGTTCTCCCTCTCTACCTGTCCGTTACCCCGGGGGTTGTAGCTGGTAGTCCTGCTCGTGGCTATGCCCTTCTCGAGCAGGTACTGGCGCAGCTCGTCGCTCATGAACGACGAGCCCCTGTCGCTGTGGATGTAATTGGGGAAGCCAAATATGGCGAACAGGTCATGGAGGCACCTGATGACTGTGGCGCTGGTCATGTCCGGGCAGGGGATGGCGAAGGGGAAACGGGAGTACTCGTCAATAATATTGAGGAAGTACGTGTTGCGGTCAGAGGAGGGAAGGGGCCCCTTGAAATCGACGCTGAGACGTTCGAAGGGGCGGGTGGCTTTAATCAGGTGTGCCCTGTCTGGCCTATAAAAATGCGGTTTGCATTCGGCGCAGACCTGGCAGTTCCTGATCATGGTCCTGACCTCCTCGATGGAGTAAGGCAGGTTGCGAGCTTTAATAAAGTGGAAGAACCTGGTGACCCCCGGGTGGCAGAGATCATTGTGGAGGGTCCGTAGCCTATCGACTTGTGCGTTGGCACATGTCCCACGGGATAGGGCGTCTGGGGGCTCATTAAGTTTCCCGGGCCGGTATAAGATATCGTAGTTGTAGGTGGATAACTCGATCCTCCACCGCAATATCTTATCATTTTTGATTTTCACCCTTTGTCTGTTGTTAAACATAAATGCTACTGACCGTTGGTCAGTGAGCAGGGTGAAACGTTTACCGGCCAGGTAATGTCTCCAGTGCCGTACAGCCTCCACTATCGCCTGGGCCTCCTTCTCGACTGAGGAGTGTCGAATTTCGGGGCCCTGGAGGGTCCGTGAAAAGAAGGCCACGGGTCTCCCCGCCTGGTTAAGGGTTGCGGCTAGGGCGAAGTCGGATGCATCGCTCTCCACTTGGAAAGGGATGGACTCATCCACTGCGTGCATTGTGGCCTTCGCAATGTCCTCTTTTATGAGGGTGAAGGCCGCACGGGCCTCTGCCGTCAGGGAGAAGGAGGTTGACTTGATGAGGGGCCGGGCTTTGTCCGCATAGTTGGGCACCCACTGGGCGTAGTAAGAGAAGAACCCTAGGCATCTCTTCAGGGCTTTTAGGCAGTGGGGGGGGGGGGGGGTAGTTCCAGGAGGGGGCGCATTCGGTCAGGGTCGGGGCCGATGACTCCGTTTTCCACCACGCAGCCAAGAATAGCGAGGCGCGCGGTGCGGAACATACATTTTTCTCTGTTGTATGTCAGATTCAGCCGTTGGGCCGTACGGAGGAATTTTTCTAGGTTAGCGTCGTGGTCCTGCCGGTCATGGCCGCAGATGGTGATGTTGTCTAGATAGGGGAAGGTGGCCTGCAGCGCGTTCTGGTCAACCATCCAGTCCATCTCCCTTTGGAAGACCGAGACCCCGTTGGTGACGCCGAAGGGGACTCGGAGGAAGTGGTAGAGGTGACCGTCATCCTCGAAGGCCGTGTACTGGCGGTCCTCAGGCCTGATGGGGAGCTGGTGGTATGCCGACTTCAGATCAATCGTCGAGAATACCCGGTATTGTGCTATCTGGTTGACCATGTCAGATATGCGGGGAAGTGGGTATGCGTCTAATTGCGTGTATCGATTGATCGTCTGGCTGTAGTCAATAACCAGGCGCTGTTTTTCGCCGGTCTATACTACCACCACTTGGGCTCGCCATGGGCTGGTGCTGCCCTCGATAATCCCTTCCCTCAGGAGTCTTTGTACTTCTGATTTAATAAAGCTCCTATCCCCGGCACTGTACCGCCTGCTTTTAGTAGCAATTGGCTTGCAGTCTTTGGCGAGGTTAGCAAACAACGGGGGGGGGTTTGACCTTCAGGGTGGACAGGCTACATACTTTGCGCGGCGCCGTGTTTAAATTCTGCTGGCTGCAGACTGTAAGTGGGGGCAGGGGCCCGCCATATGCCATCGTGACGCTCTCCAGATGGCACTGGAAGTCTAATCCTAGCAGTACGGGAGCGCAGAGCTGTGGCAGGACGAGGAATTTAAACTCTCTGTACTCCACGCCGTTCACTGTCAGAGTCGCTACACAGTAGCCGCCGACGTCCGCCGTATGGGACTTTGAGGTCATAAAGACCTGGTGGCGTGTGCGCATAACCGATAGGGAGTAGCGTCGCGCCGTGTCGGGGTGGATGAAGCTCTCCGTGCTTCCGCAGTCGAAAAGGCAATTTGTGGCATGGCCATTTACCTTTACGTTCATCATGGACCTGGCTAGTTGATGGGGCCTAGATTGGTCCAGGGTGATGGAGGCCATCGTCGAGGTCGGTGGGTCGCTGTAGTATTCGCCCGCGCCGAGGGCCTGGTCCCGAGATGGTGTCCAAGATGGCGGCTCCCCCTCGGCTGGTGGTGTCCAAAATGGCGGCCCGCACGGCTCACACGTGGTTGGTGGGGTCCAAAATGGCGGCCTGTACGGTTCACACGCGGCGCTGCTGGAATTGGGGGTCGATTTCGCCTTGCACACTCTCGCGTCGTGGCCTTTCTTGCCGCATTTGGAGCAGGTCGCGTCCTTTGCTGGGCATTGCTGTCTGGGGTGCTTGGCCTGGCCGCAGAAGTAGCATTTCTGGCCTCTGGTCATTGCAGCTGTAGTTGGGCTGCTGGCGGCTTGTGGCCTTACCGGGTCCCAAGATGGCTGCTCCCGTGGCATCCACGTGGCCATCCGGTCAGGGGGGTAGGCGTCCATGTTCTGGAGGGCCACGTCTAACGAGTTAGCGAGGGCCACCGTCTTCTGCAGGTCGAGCCCCCTCTGTTCCAGCAGCCTCTGCCGAGTATAGTTGGACCTGATGCCGGCTACGTAGGCGTCTCGGATCAGGTATTCCGTGCATTCCTTGGCCGTCACCGCTTTGCAATTACAGTCCCGGACGAGGACTCTCGGTGTCAGTAAATATTCAGCGCCCGATTCCCCGGGGCGCTGCTTTCGGGTAGCCAGGAGGTGTCTGGCGTAGACCTCGTTAACAGGCCTCACATATTGTTCCTTTAGCGTTGCGATGGCGGCCGCGTAAGTAGTGGCGTCTCGGATGATCGAGTAGACTCGGTGGCTCACCCGTGAGTTCAAGACAAGCCGTTTCGCATCATCTGTAGTGACAGTAGTGCTGGAGGCCTCAAGGAAGGCTTCGAAACAGCTCAGCCAGTGTTCAAAGTTATTGGCTGCATCTGCTGCTTGAGGATCCAGGTCTAAACGTTCCGGATTCATGATTTGCTCCATGTTGAAAATTAGTCAATAAAATTGATGTGCTATCAACAATGCCAAAGGCTACGAGATGGACTTAAATGAAGTAGGCTTTTATTGACTAAGAACTAGAGCATGCCTCTGCTAGTGAATCCATCCTAAGAGCTCTTGGGGGAAGGGTGGTGAGTCACCTTTATACCCGGGCTTAGGGTTGGAGCCAGGGGCTGAGACATGCCTGGACTTGTACAGGGTTAACAGTGGTTTACCACACAGGGTACTGAATTTGGATGATCAGCCATGATCTCATTAAATGGCGGAGCAGACTCGAGGGGCCGAATGGCCTACTCCTGCTGCTATCTTCTATGTTTCTATGGATGAGGAGGGAGTAAATGTTTAAGATGGTGGATGGGTGGCTGATTAAGCGGCCTGCTTTCCCCTGGATTCTGTCGAGCTTCGTGAGTATTGATGGAGCTGCAACTGTCCAGGCAAGTGGAGAATATTCCATCGCACTCCTGACTTGTGCCTTGTAGGGAGTGAAAAGGCTTTGGGGAGTCAGGAGGTGGTGAGTCACTTACGCAGACTACCCAGTGTCTGACTAGCTCTTGTAGCCACAATATTTATTTGGCTGATCTAGTTAAGTTCCTGGTCAATGGTGACCCCCAGGATGTTGATGGTGGGGAATTCAACAATGGTAATGCCATTGATTGTCATGGGGTGGTGGTTAGACTCTCTCTTGTTGGAGATGGTCATTGTCTGGCACTTGTGTGGCACAAATGTTACTTGCCACTTATCATCCCCAACCTGAATGTTGTCCAGGTCGTGCTGGACACAGACTGCCTCATTATCTGATGAATTGCAAATGTGACTTGACACTGTGCAATCAGTAGCGAACATCCCCACTTCTGAAGGTCATTAACAAAGCAGCTAAGATGTTGGGCCTAGGACATTGTCCTGAGTAACTGCTGCAGCGATGACCTGGGTCTGAGATGATTGGCCTCCAATAACCACAACCATCTTCCATTGTGCTAGATATGACACCATCCAGTGGAGAGTTTTCCCCTGATCCCCATTGATTTCTGTTTTATTAGGGCTCCTTGGTGCCACACTCGGAAATATGCTGCCTTGATGTCGAGGACAGTCACTCTCACCTCACCTCTGGAATTCAGCTCTTTTGTCCATGTTTGGACCAAGGTTGTAATGAGGTCAGGAGCCAAGAGGTCCTGGCGGAAACCAAACTGGGCATCGGTGAGGAGGTTATTTGTGAGTTAGTGCCCCTTGATAGCATTGTCGATGACAGCTTCCATCACTTTGCTGATGATGGAGAGGTGGTTATTGGGGTGGTAACTGGCTGTTGGATTGGTCCAGCTTTATGTGGACTGGACATACCTGGGCAATTTACCACTTTGTCGGGTAGATGCCAGTACTGGAACAACTTGGCTAGAGGTGCAGCTAGTTCTGGAGCACAGGTCTCCAGTTCTGCAGCCGGGATGGTTTCGGGGCCCATAGCCTTTGCTGTATCCAGTGCGCTCTACCAATCTTGATATCACGTTCAGTGATGATGAGGACCTCAGGAGCCAGCCGAGATGCATCATCCACTTGGCACTTCTGACTGAAGATGGTTGCGAAAGCTTCAGCCTTGTCTTTTGCACTCACGTGCTGTGCTCTGCCATCATTGAGGATGGGGATGTTCAAGGAGCCTCCTCCTCCCATTAGTTGTTAATTGTCCATCACCATTCCCGACTGGGTGTGGCAGGACTGCAGAGCTTTGCTCTGATCAATTGTGTGAAGGATCGCTTAGCTCTGCCTATAGCATGCAGCTTCCACTGTTTAGCCTGCATATAGTCCTGTGTTGTAGCTTCACCAAGTTGGTTTCTGATTTTCAGATACACTTGGTGCAGCTCCGGGCATTCTCTTCAACACTAATTATTGAACCAGGGCTGGTTTGATGCTAATGGTAGAATGAGAGATATGCCGGGCCATGAGGTTACAGATTATGGTGGAATACAATTCTGTTGCGGCTGATGGGCCCACAGCGCCTCATGGTTGCCCAGTTTTGAGCTGCTAGATGTGTTCTTAATCTATCCCATTTAGCACGGTGGTAGGGCACACAACACGATGAAGAGGTCTCCTCAGTGGCTGGGTAGTACCATGAATGATCAAGCTGGCTGAGTCCTGAAGGACTTAGAAGCCAGACTGGCTCACGGCAGGTGGTGAGTGACAAACACGAGCCACTATCGAGCCACACTTGGTGATGGACATTGAAGTCCCCCATCCAGAGGACATTCTGTGCCCTTGATGCCACAGTGAGCCGGATGAGGAGGGAGTAAATGTTTAAGATGGTGGATGGGGGGCTGATTAAGCGGCCTGCTTTCCCCTGGATTGTGCCGAGCTTCGTGAGTTTTGATGGAGCTGCAACTGCCCAGGCAAGTGGAGTATATTCCATCACACTCCTGACTTGTGCCTTGTAGGGGGTGGAAAGGCTTTGGGGAGTCAGGAGGTGGTGAGTCACTTGTCACAGAATACCCAGCGTCTGACTAGCTCTTGTAGCCACAACATTTATTTGGCTGATCTAATTAAGTGTCTGGTCAATGGTGACCCCCAGGCTGTTGGTGGGGAATTCAACAATGGTAATGCCATTGAATGTCATGGGGAGGTGGTTAGACTCTCTCTTGTTCGAGATGGTCATTGTCTGGCACTTGTGTGGTACAAATGTTACTTGCCAATTATCATCCCCAACCTGAATGTTGTCCAGGTCTTGCTGCATGTGGACACAGACTGCCTCATATCTGATGAATTGCGAATGTAACTTGACACTGTGCAATCAGCTGCGAACATCCCCACTTCTGAAGGTCATTAATAAAGCAGTTGAAGATGTTGGGCCTAGGACACTGTCCTGAGTAACCGCTGTACCGATGACCTGGGGCTGAGATGATTGGACTCCAATAACCACAACCATCTTCCTTGTGCTAGATATGACACCCTCCAGTGGAGAGTTATCCCCCAATCCCCATTGATTTCAGTTTTACTAGGGCTCCTTGGTGCCACACTCGTTCAAATGCTGCCTTGATGTCGAGGACAGTAACGCTCACCTCACTTCTGGAATTCAGCTCTTTTGTCCATATTTGGACCAAGGCTGTAATGAGGTCAGGAGCCAAGTGGTCCTGGCAGACACCAAACTGGGCATAGGTGAGCAGGTTATTTGTGCATAAGTGTCGCTTGATCGCATTGTCGATGACAGCTTCCATCACTTTGCTGATGATGGAGAGGTGGTTAATGGGTAGTAACTGGCTGTTGGATTAGTCCAGCTTTTTGTGTACTGGACATACCTGGGCACTTTACCACTTTGTCGGGTAGAAGCCAGTACTGGAACAGCTGGGCTAGAGGTGCAGCTATTTCTGGAGCAGAGGTCTACAGCTCTGTATCCGGGATGTTGTCGGGTCCCAGAGCCTTTGCTGTATCCAGTGCGCTCTACCGTTCTTGATATCATGTCAGTGAAGCGAATTGGTTGAAGACTGGCTTCTGTGATGGTGGGACCTCAGGAGCTGTAATGCATCATCCACTTGGCACTCGTGACTAAAGATGGTTGCGAAGGCTTCAGCCTTGTCTTTTGCACTCACGTACTGTACTGTGCCATCGTTGAGAATGGGGATGTTCAAGGAGCCTCCTCCTCCCGTTAGTTGTTAATTGTCCATCACCATTCACGACTGGATGTGGCAGGACTGCAGAGCTTTGATCTGATCCATTGGGTGCGGATCGCTTAGCTCTGTCTATAAAATGCTGCTTTCGCTATTTAGCATGCATATAGTCCTGTGTTTTCAGATACACTTGGTGCAGCTCCTGGCATGCTCTTCAACACTCCTTATTGAACCAGGGCTGGTTTGATGGTAATGGTAGAATGAGGGATATGCCGGGCCATGAGGTTACAGATTATGGTGGAATAAAATTCTGTTGCTGCTGATGGGCCCAGCGCCTCATGGATGCCCAGTTTTGACCTGCAAGATGTGTTCTTAATCTATCCCATTTAGCACGGTGGTAGGGGCACAGGACACGATGAAGGGGTGTCCTCAGTGACTCAATAGTACCATGATTGACCGAGCTGCCTGAGTCCTGAAGGACATAGCAGCCAGACTGGCTCACGGCAGTGAGAGAATAAACACGTGCCACTACCGAGCCACACTTGGTGATGGGCATTGAAGTCCCCCGCCCAGAGGACATTCTGTGCCATGACGCCACAGTGCGCTGGATAAGAGATTAGCGTGTAAAGTTAAAGCACATGGGATTGGGGGTAAGGTACTGACTTGGATAGAGAACTGGTTGGCAGACAGGAAGCAAAGAGTTGGAATAAACGGCTCTTTTTCCGAGTGGCAGGCAGTGACTAGTGGGGTACCGCAGGGATCGGTGCTAGGACCCCAGCTATTCACAATATATATTAATGATCTAGACGAGGGAACTAGATGTAATATCTCCAAGTTTGCAGACGACACAAAGCTGGGTGGGCGTGTGTGCTGTGAGGAGGATGCCGAGAAACTCCAGTATGATTTGGCAGGTTGGCTGATTGGGCAGATGCATGGCAGATGCAATATAATGTGGATAAATGCGAGGCTATCCACTTTGGTGGCAAAAACAGGAAGGCAGATTATTATCTGAACAGCAATAGATTGGGAGAAGGGGAAGTGCAACGAGACCTGGGTGTCCTTGTGCACCAGTTGCTAAAGGTAAGCATGCAGGTGCAGCAGGCACTTAAGAAGGCAAATGCTACGTTGTCCTTCATAGCAAAAGGATTTGAGTACAGGAGCAAGGGTATCTTGCTCCAGTTGTACAGGGCCTTGGTGAGGCCACACCTTGAGTATTGTGTGCAATTTTGGTCGCCTTATCTGAGGAAGGATGTTCTTGCCATGGAGGGAGTGCAGCGAAGATTCACCAGATTGATACCTGGGATGGCAGGAATGATGTCGATTGGGCTGGAGTTTAGAAGAATGAGAGGGGATCTCATTGAAACTTATAAAATTCTAACAGGGTTAGACAGACTAGATGCAGGAAGGATGTTGCCGATGGCGGGAGAGTCCAGAACCAGGGGTTACAGTCTAAAGATAAGGGGTAAGCCATTTAGGACTGAGATGAGGAGGAATTTCTTCACCCAGAGAGTGGTGAACCTGTGGAATTCTCTACCACAGAAGGCAGTTGAGGCTAATTCATTAAATATATTCAAGAAGGAGTTAGATATATTTCTTAAGGCTAAAGGGATCAAGGGATATGGGGAGAAAGCAGGGCCAGGGTACTGAATTTGGATGATCAGCCATGATCTCATTAAATGGCGGAGCAGACTCGAGGGGCCGAATGGCCTACTCCTGCTGCTATCTTCTATGTTTCTATGGATGAGGAGGGAGTAAATGTTTTAGATGGTGGATGGGTAGCTGATTAAGCGGCCTGCTTTCCCCTGGATTCTGTCGAGCTTCGTGAGTATTGATGGAGCTGCAAATGTCCAGGCAAGTGGAGAATATTCCATCGCACTCCTGACTTGTGCCTTGTAGGGAGTGAAAAGGCTTTGGGGAGTCAGGAGGTGGCGATTCACTAACGCAGACTGTCCAGTGTCTGACTAGCTCTTGTAGCCACAATATTTATTTGGCTGATCTAGTTAAGTTCCTGGTCAATGGTGACCCCCAGGATGTTGATGGTGGGGAATTCAACAATGGTAATGCCATTGATTGTCATGGGGTGGTGGTTAGACTCTCTCTTGTTGGAGATGGTCATTGTCTGGCACTTGTGTGGCACAAATGTTACTTGCCACATATCATCCCCAACCTGAATGTTGTCCAGGTCGTGCTGGACACAGACTGCCTCATTATCTGATGAATTGCGAATGTAACTTGACACTGTGCAATCAGTAGCGAACATCCCCACTTCTGAAGGTCATTAACAAAGCAGCTAAGATGTTGGGCCTAGGACACTGTCCTGAGTAACTGCTGCAGCGATGACCTGGGTCTGAGATGATTGGCCTCCGATAACCACAACCATCTTCCTTTGTGCTAAATATGACACCATCCAGTGGAGAGTTTTCACCAGATCCCCATTGATTTCAGTTTTATTAGGGCTGCTTGGTGCCACACTCGGACAAATGCTGCCTTGATGTCGAGGACAGTCACTCTCACCTCACCTCTGGAATTCAGCTCTTTTGTCCATGTTTGGACCAAGGTTGTAATGAGGTCAGGAGCCAAGAGGTCCTGGCGGAAACCAAACTGGGCATCGGTGAGGAGGTTATTTGTGAGTTAGTGCCGCTTGATAGCATTGTCGATGACAGCTTCCATCACTTTGCTGATGATGGAGAGGTGGTTAATGGGGTGATAACTGGCTGTTGGATTAGTCCAGCTTTATGTGGACTGGACATACCTGGGCAATTTACCAGTTTGTCGGGTAGAAGCCAGTACTGGAACAGCTGGGCTAGAGGTGCAGCTATTTCTGGAGCAGAGGTCTTCAGCTCTGTATCGGGGATGTTGTCGGGTCCCAGAGCCTTTGCTGTATCCAGTGCGCTCTACCGTTCTTGATATCATGTCAGTGAAGCGAATTGGTTGAAGACTGGCTTCTGTGATGGTGGGACCTCAGGAGCTGTAATGCATCATCCACTTGGCACTCGTGACTAAAGATGGTTGCGAAGGCTTCAGCCTTGTCTTTTGCACTCACGTACTGTGCTCTGCCATCGTTGAGGATGGGGATGTTCAAGGAGCCTCCTCCTCCCGTTAGTTGTTAATTGTCCATCACCATTCACGACTGGATGTGGCAGGACTGCAGAGCTTTGATCTGATCCATTGGGTGCGGATCGCTTAGCTCTGTCTATAAAATGCTGCTTTCGCTATTTAGCATGCACATAGTCCTTTGTTTTCAGATACACTTGGTGCAGCTCCTGGCATGCTCTTCAACACTCCGAACAGTTGCAACACTGTTGGACGGAGTATTAATCAGGAAATAGTTGAGGCTTGTAATAAGGGAACAGCTATAATTATGGGGGATTTTAATTATCATATTAACTGGACAAATCAAATTGGGCAGAGCAGCCTTGAGGAAGAGTTCATTGAGTGTATTAGGGATCGGTTTCTTGAGCAGTATGTAACTGAACCGACCAGGGGGCAAGCAACCTTAGATTTGGTCCTGTGTAATGAGACAGGATTAATTAAAAATGTCCTAGTAAAGGATCCCCTTGGAATGAGTGACCATAACATGGTTGAGTTCCATATTCAATTAGAGGGTGAGAAGGTTGGATCTCAAACAAGCGTGCTGAGCTTGAATAAAGGAGACTATGAAGGTATGAGAGCGGAATTAATTAGAGTGGACTGGGAAAATAGATTAAAGGGTAAGACGGTACATGACCAGTGGTGTACATTTAAGGAGTTATTTTACAACTTCCAAAAAAAATATATTCCACTGAGGAAAAAAGGGTGTAAAAGAAAAGTTAGCCATCCGTGGCTAAGTAAAGTAATTAAGGATAGTATCCGACTAAAAACAAGGGCATATAAGGTAGCCAAATCTAGTGGGAGGATGGAAGATTGGGAAGTCTTTAAAAGACAGCAAAAAATAACAAAAAGATTGATTAAGAAAGGGAAGATAGATTATGAAAGTAAATTAGCAAAAAATATAAAAACAGACAGTAAAAGTTTCTATAGTTATATAAAAAGAAAAAGGATGGCTAAAGTAAATGTTGGTCCCTTAGAGGATGAGACCGGGAAATTAATGGTGGGAAACATGGAGATGGCAAAAACACTGAACAATTATTTTGTATCAGTCTTTACAGTAGAGGACACTAAGAATATCCCAACACTGGACAAACAGGGGGCTCTAGGGGGGGAGGAACTAAATACAATTAAAATCACTAAGGAAGTGGTACTTGGTAAAATAATGGGACTCAAGGCGGATAAATCCCCTGGACCTGATGGCTTGCATCCCAGGGTCTTGAGGGAAGTAGCGGTAGGGATTGTGGATGCATTGGTAATAATTTTCCAAAACTCACTGGACTCAGCAAAGGTCCCGGCAGATTGGAAAACTGCTAATGTAACACCCTTATTTAAAAAGGGTAGTAGGCAGAAGGCTGGAAACTATAGACCTGTTAGCCTAACATCTGTGGTTGGTAAAATGTTAGAGTCCATTATTAAGGAGACAGTAACGGGACATTTGGATAAACATAATTTAATAGGGCAAACTCAGCATGGTTTCATGAAGGGGAAGTCATGTTTAACAAATTTGCTTGAGTTTTTTGAGGAAGTAACATACAGGGTGGATAAAGGGGAACCAGTGGACGTAGTGTATTTAGACTTCCAAAAGGCATTTGACAAGGTGCCACACAAAAGATTATTGCTCAAGATAAAAAATCACGGGATTGGGGGTAATATTCTGGCGTGGGTGGAGGATTGGCTCTCTAACAGAAAGCAGAGAGTTGGGATAAATGGTTCGTTCTCAGATTGGCAACCAGTAACTAGTGGTGTTCCGCAGGGGTCAGTGCTGGGTCCCCAACTCTTTACAATCTATATTAACGATTTGGAGGAGGGGACCGAGTGTAACATATCAAAGTTTGCAGATGATACAAAGATGGGACGGAAAGTAGTGAGTGAGGAGGACATAAAAAACCTGCAAAGGGACATAGACAGGCTAAGTAAGTGGGCAGAGATTTGGCAGATGGAATACAATACTGGAAAGTGTGAGGTTATGCACTTTGGCAGGAAAAATCATAGAGCAAGTTATTATCTTAATGGCAAGAAACTGGAAAGTACTGTAGTACAAAGGGATCTGGGGGTCCTGGTGCACGAAACTCAAAAAGTTAGTATGCAGGTGCAGCAAGTGATTAAGAAGGCCAATGGAATGTTGGCTTTTATTGCTAGGGGGTTGGAATATAAAAACAGGGAGGTATTGCTGCAGTTGTACAAGGTATTGGTGAGGCCGCACCTGGAATACTGCATACAGTTTTGGTGTCCATACTTAAGAAAAGACATACTTGCTCTCGAGTCAGTACAAAGAAGGTTCACTCGGTTAATCCCGGGGATGAGGGGGTGGTCATATGAGGAGAGGTTGAGTAGATTGGGACTCTACTCATTGGAGTTCAGAAGAATGAGAGGCGATCTTATTGAAACATATAAGATTGTGAAGGGGCTTGATCGGGTGGATGCGGTGAGGATGTTCCCAATGATGGGTGAAACTAGAACTAGGGGGCATAATCGTAAAATAAGGGGCTGCTCATTCAAAACTGAGATGAGGAGAAACTTCTTCACTCAGAGGGTGGTAGGTTTGTGGAATTTGCTGCCCCAGAAAGCTGTGGAATCTACATCATTAAATAAATTTAAAACAGAAATAGATAGTTTCCTAGAAGTAAAGGGAACTAAGGGTTACGGGGAGCGGGCAGGAAATTGGACATGAGTCTGGGTTCGGAATGGTCATGGCCCTGTGGGTAGTGGAGCGGGCCCAGGGGCCGTGTAGCCTTGTTCTGCTCCTACTGTGTTCTAATTCTGTTAGATTTCAGGAGATGGTTTTATTCCTGTTCCTGGCTGGGGTGGAGATCGCCTTTACAGAAGGTAAGTACTGTAGAAAATATAGGGACAGAGTGATCTCCTGGAAGAATTTCGATCGCCTAGATGGGTCGGAGAGGAATTTCCCAGATTTTTTTCTCCCAAATTGGCCATTGGGTCTTTATCTGGTTTTTCGCCTCTCCCGGGAGATCACATGGGTTCGGGTGGATGCAGAGTGATAGAAGATTTGAGGTTAGGATCAGATCGGCCATGATCTTATTGAATGGTGGAGCAGGCTCGAGGGGCCGATTGACCTACTCCTGCTCCTATTTCTTATGTTCTTATGTTCTTATGTCCTTATTGAACCAGGGCTGGTTTGATGATAATGGTAGAATGAGGGATATGCCGTGCCATGAGGTTACAGGTTATGGTGGAATAAAATTCTGTTGCTGCTGATGTGCCCAGCGCCTCATGGATGCCCAGTTTGAGCTGCTAGATGTGTTCTTAATCTATCCCATTTAGCACGGTGGTAGGGCCACAGGACACGATGAAGGGGTGTCCTCAGTGACTCAATAGTACCATGATTGACCGAGCTGCCTGAGTCCTGAAGGACATAGCAGCCAGACTGGCTCACGGCAGGTAGTGAGAGAATAAACACGAGCCACTACCGAGCCACACTTGGTGATGGACATTGAAGTCCCCCGCCCAGAGGACATTCTGTACCATGACTCCACAGTGCGCTGGATAAGAGATTAGCTTGTAAAGTTAAAGCACATGGGATTGGGGTAAGGTACTGACTTGGATAGAGAACTGGTTGGCAGACAGGAAGCAAAGAGTTGGAATAAACGGCTCTTTTTCCGAGTGGCAGGCAGTGACTAGTGGGGTACCGCAGGGATCGGTGCTAGGACCCCAGGTATTCACAGTATATATTAATGATCTAGACGAGGGAACTAGATGTAATATCTCCAAGTTTGCAGACGACACAAAGCTGGGTGGGCGTGTGTGCTGTGAGGAGGATGCCGAGAAACTCCAGTATGATTTGACAGGTTGGCTGATTGGGCAGATGCATGGCAGATGCAATATAATGTGGATAAATGCGAGGCTATCCACTTTGGTGGCAAAAACAGGAAGGCAGATTATTATCTGAACAGCAATAGATTGGGAGAAGGGGAAGTGCAACGAGACCTGGGTGTCCTTGTGCACCAGTTGCTAAAGGTAAGCATGCAGGTGCAGCAGGCACTTAAGAAGGCAAATGCTACGTTGGCCTTCATAGCAAAAGGATTTGAGTACAGGAGCAAGGATGTCTTGCTGCAGTTGTACAGGGCCTTGGTGAGACAACACCTTGAGTATTGTGTGCAATTTTGTTCGCCTTATCTGAGGAAGGATGTTCTTGCCATGGAGGGAGTGCAGCCAAGATTCACCAGATTGATACCTGGGATGGCAGGAATGATGTATGAGGAGAGATTGGGTCGATTGGGCTGGAGTTTAGAAGAATGAGAGGGGATCTCATTGAAACTTATAAAATTCTAACAGTGCTATACAGACTAGATGCAGGAAGGATGTTCCCGATGGCGGGAGAGTCCAGAACCAAGGGTTACAGTTTAAAGATAAGGGGTAAGCCGTTTAGGACGGAGATGAGGAGGAATTTCTTCACCCAGAGAGTGGTGAACCTGTGGAATTCTCTACCACAGAAGGCAGTTGAGGCTAATTTGTTAAATATATTCAAGAAGGAGTTAGATATATTTCTTAAGGCTAAAGGGATCAAGGGATATGGGGAGAAAGCAGGGACAGGGTACTGAATTTGGATGATCAGCCATGATCTCATTAAATCGTGGAGCAGACTCGAGGGGCCGAATGGCCTACTCCTGCTGCTATCTTCTATGTTTCTATGGATGAGGAGGGAGTAAATGTTTAAGATGGTGGATGGGGGGCTGATTAAGCGGCCTGCTTTCCCCTGGATTCTGTCGAGCTTCGTGAGTATTGATGGAGCTGCAACTGTCCAGGCAAGTGGAGAATATTCCATCGCACTCCTGACTTGTGCCTTGTAGGGAGTGAAAAGGCTTTGGGGAGTCAGGAGGTGGTGAGTCACTTACGCAGACTACCCAGTGTCTGACTAGCTCTTGTAGCCACAATATTTATTTGGCTGGTCTAGTTAAGTTCCTGGTCAATGGTGACCCCCAGGATGTTGATGGTGGGGAATTCAACAATGGTAATGCCATTGACTGTCATGGGGTGGTGGTTAGACTCTCTCTTGTTGGAGATGGTCATTGTCTGGCACTTGTGTGGCAGAAATGTTACTTGCCACTTATCATCCCCAACCTGAATGTTGTCCAGGTCTTGCTGGACACAGACTGCCTCATTATCTGATGAATTGCGAATGTGACTTGACACTGTGCAATCAGTAGCGAACATCCCCACTTCTGAAAGTCATTAACAAAGCAGCTAAGATGTTGGGCCTAGGACACTGTCCTGAGTAACTGCTGCAGCGATGACCTGGGTCTGAGATGATTGGCCTCCAATAACCACAACCATCTTCCTTTGTGCTAGATATGACAGCATCCAGTGGAGAGTGTGCCCCTGATCCCCATTGATTTCTGTTTTATTAGGGCTCCTTGGTGCCACACTCGGACAAATGCTGCCTTGATGTCGAGGACAGTCACTCTCACCTCACCTCTGGAATTCAGCTCTTTTGTCCATGTTTGGACCAAGGTGGTAATGAGGTCAGGAGCCAAGAGGCCCTGGCGGAAACCAAACTGGGCATCGGTGAGGAGGTTATTTGTGAGTTAGTGCCCCTTGATAGCATTGTCGATGACAGCTTCCATCACTTTGCTGATGATGGAGAGGTGGTTAATGGGGTGGTAACTGGCTGTTGGATTGGTCCAGCTTTATGTGGACTGGACATACCTGGGCAATTTACCACTTTGTCGGGTAGATGCCAGGACTGGATCAACTTGGCTAGAGGTGCAGCTAGTTCTGGAGCACTGGTCTTCAGTTCTGCAGCCGGGATGGTGACGGGGCCCATAGCCTTTGCTGTATCCAGTGCGCTCTACCAATCTTGATATCACGTGGAGTGAAGTGAATTGGCTGAAGGCAGGCTTCAGTGATGATGAGGACCTCAGGAGCCAGCCGAGATGCATCATCCACTTGGCACTTGTGACTGAAGATGGTTGCGAAAGCTTGAGCCTTGTCTTTTGCACTCACGTGCTGTGCTCTGCCATCATTGAGGATGGGGATGTTCAAGGAGCCTCCTCCTCCCATTAGTTGTTAATTATCCATCACCATTCCCGACTGGGTGTGGCAGGACTGCAGAGCTTTGATCTGATCGATTGTGTGAAGGATCGCTTAGCTCTGTCTATAGCATGCAGCTTCCACTGTTTAGCCTGCATATAGCCCTGTGTTGTAGCTTCACCAAGTTGGTTTCTGATTTTCAGATACACTTGGTGCAGCTCCGGGCATTTTCTTCAACACTAATTATTGAACCAGGGCTGGTTTGATGCTAATGGTAGAATGAGAGATATGCCGGGCCATGAGGTTACAGATTATGGTGGAATACAATTCTGTTGCTGCTGATGGGCCCAACGCGCCTCATGGTTGCCCAGTTTTGAGCTGCTAGATGTGTTCTTAACCTATCCCATTTAGCACGGTGGTAGGACACACAACACGATGAAGAGGTCTCCTCAGTAGCTGGGTAGTACCATGAATGACCAAGCTGGCTGAGTCCTGAAGGACTTAGAAGGCAGACTGGCTCACGGCAGGTGGTGAGTGACAAACACGAGCCACTATCGAGCCACACTTGGTGATGGACATTGAAGTCCCCCATCCAGAGGACATTCTGTGCCCGCAGCCACAGTGCGCCGGATGAGGAGAGAGGAAATGTTTAAGATGGTGGATGGGGAGCTGATTAAGCAGCCTGCTTTCCCCTGGATTGTGTCGAGCTTCGTGAGTGTTGTTGGAGCTGCAACCGTCCAGGCAAGTGGAGAATATTCCATCGCACTCCTGACTTGTCTTGTAGGGGGTGGAAAGGCTTTGGAGAGTCAGGAGGAGGTGAGGCACTTGTGCAGAATACCCAGCCTCTCACTAGCACTTGTAGCCACAATGTTTATTTGGCTGATCTAGTTAAGTTTTTGGTCAATGGGGATCCCCAGGATGTTGATGGTGGGGGATTCAATGATGGTAATGCCATTGAATGTCATGGGGAGGTGGTTAGACTCTCTCTTGTTGGAGATGCTCATTGTCTGGCACTTGTGTGTCACAAATGTTACTTGCCACTTATCATCCCCAACCTCAATGTTGTCCAGGTCATGCTGGACACAGACTGCCTCATTATCTGACGAATAGCAAATGTAACTTGACACTGTGCAATCAGCATCGAACGTCCCCAATTCTGAAGGTCATTAATAAAGCAGTTGAAGATGTTGGGCCTAGGACACTGTCCTGAGTAACCGCTGCAGCGATGACCTGGGGCTGAGATGATTGGACTCCAATAACCACAACCATCTTCCTTGTGCTAGATATGACACCATCCAGTGGAGAGTTTTCCCCTGATCCCCATTGATTTCTGTTTTATTAGGGCTCCTTGGTGCCACACTCGGTTAAATGCTGCCTTGATGTCGAGGACAGTCACTCTCACCTCACCTCTGGAATTCAGCTCTTTTGTCCATGTTTGGACGAAGGTTGTAATGAGGTCAGGAGCCAAGAGGTCCTGGCGGAAACCAAACTGGGCATCGGTGAGGAGGTTACTTCTGAGTTAGTGCCACTTGATAGCATTGTCGATGACAGCTTCCATCATTTTGCTGATGATGGAGAGGTGGTTAATGGGGTGGTAACTGGCTGTTGGATTAGTGCAGCTTTTTGTGGACTGGACATACCTGGGCAATTTACCACTTTGTCGGGTAGATGCCAGGACTGGAACAGCTGGGCTAGAGGTGCAGCTATTTCTGGAGCACAGGTCTTCAGCTCTGCAGCCGGGATGGTGACGGGGCCCATAGCCTTTGCTGTATCCAGTGCGCTCTACCAATCTTGATATCACGTGGAGTGAAGTGAATTGGCTGAAGGCAGGCTTCAGTGATGATGAGGTCCTCAGGAGCCAGCCAAGATGCATCATCCACTTGGCACTTGTGACTGAAGATGGTTGCGAAAGCTTCAGCCTTTTCTTTTGCACTCACGTACTGTGCTCCGCCATCGTTGAGGATGGGGATGTTCAAGGAGCCTCCTCCTCCCATTAGTTGTTAATTGTCCATCACCATTCCCGACTGGGTGTGGCAGGACTGCAGAGCTTTGATCTGATCGATTGGGTGAAGGATCGCTTATCTCTGTCTATAGCATGCAGCTTCCACTGTTTAGCCTGCATATAGTCCTGTGTTGTAGCTTCATCAAGTTGGTTTCTGATTTTCAGATACACTTGGTGCAGCTCCGGGCATTCTCTTCAACACTAATTATTGAACCAGGGCTGGTTTGATGCTAATGGTAGAATGAGAGATATGCCGGGCCATGAGGTTACAGATTATGGTGGAATACAATTCTGTTGCTGCTGATGGGCCCACAGCGCCTCATGGTTGCCCAGTTTTGAGCTGCTAGATGTGTTCTTAATCTATCCCATTTAGCACGGTGGTAGGGCACACAACACGATGAAGAGGTCTCCTCAGTAGCTGGGTAGTACCATGAATGACCAAGCTGGCTGAGTCCTGAAGGACTTAGAAGCCAGACTGGTTCACGGCAGGTGGTGAGTGACAAACACGAGCCACGATCGAGCCACACTTGGTGATGGACATTGAAGTCCCCCACCCAGAGGACATTCTGTGCCCGCAGCCACAGTGCGCCGGATGAGGAGGGAGTAAATGTTTAAGATGGTGGATGGGGAGCTGATTAAGCGGCCTGCTTTCCCCTGGATTGTGTCGAGCTTCGTGAGTGTTGTTGGAGCTGCAACCGTCCAGGCAAGTGGATAATATTCCATCGCACTCCTGACTTGTCTTGTAGGGGGTGGAAAGGCTTTGGAGAGTCAGGAGGTGGTGAGTCACTTGCACAGAATACCCAGCCTCTCACTAGCTCTTGTGGACACAGTAATTATTTGGCTGATCTAGTTAAGTTTCTGGTCAATGGTGACCCCCAGAATGTAGATGGTGGGGATTTCAATTATGGTAATGCCATTGCATGTCATGGGGAGGTGGTTAGACTCTCTCTTGTTGGAGATGGTCATTGTCTGGTACTTGTGTGGCACAAATGTTACTTGCCACTTATCATCCCCAACCTGGATGTTGTCCAGACCTTGCTGCATGTGGACACAGACTGCCTCATATCTGACGTATTACAAATTTACTTGACACTGTACAATCAGCAGCAAACATCCCCACTTCTGAAGGTCATTAATAAAGCAGTTGAAGATGTTGGGCCTAGGACACTGTCCTGATTAACTGCTGCAGCGATGACCTGGGGCTAAGATCATTGGCCTCCAATAACCACAGCCAGCTTTCTTGTGCTAGATATGACACCGTCCAGTGGAGAGTTTTCCCCCGATCCCCACTGACTTCAGTTTTAAGAGGGCTCCTTGGTGCCACACTTGGTCAAATGCTGCCTTGATGTCGAGGACAGTCACTCCCACCTCACCTCTGTATTTCAGCTCTTTTGTCCATGTTTGGACCAAGGCTGTAATGAGACTGAAGATGATTGCGAAGGCTTCAGCCTTGTCTTTTGCACTAACGTGCTGTGCTCCGCCATCGATTAGGATGGGGATGTTCAAGGAGCCTCCTCCTCCCATTAGTTGTTTAATTGTCCATCACCATTCACGACTGGATGTGGCAGGACTGCAGAGCTTTGATCTGATCCATTGGGTGTGGGATCACTTAGCTCTGTCTATAGCAATGTTGCTGCTGTTTAGCATGCATATAGTCCTGTGTTGTAGCTTCACCAAGTTGGTATCTGATTTTTACATACCCCTGGCATGCTTTTTAACACTCCTCATTGAACCAGGGTGGGTTTGATGGCAATGTTAGAGGGAGGGATATATCACTCCATGAGGTTACAGAGTGTGGTGGAATACAATTCCGTTGCTGCTGATGGCCCACTGCACCTCCTTGGTGCCCAGTTTTGAGCTGCTAGATATATTCTGATTCTATCCCATTTAGTACGGTGGTAGTGCCACAAAACACGATGAAGGGGTGTGCTCAGTGTGAATACTGGACTTCATCCCCACAAGGACTGTGCAATGGTCACTGTGACCAATACTGTCATGGACAGATGATCTGCGACAGGTAGATTGTTGAGGACGAGATCAAATCGGTTTTTTCCTCGTGTTTGCTCTCTCTCCCCCTGCAGTGAGTCCAGTCTGGCAGCTATCTCCTTGAGGACTTAGCCAGCTCAGTGAATAGTGGTACTACCGAGCCACTCTCGGTGATGCCCTAGCAGCCACAGTGTGCCGGATGAGGAGGGAGTAAATGTTTATGATGATGGATTAAGCGGACTGCTTTCTGCTGGATTGTGTCGCGCTTCTTGAGTGTTGTTCGATCTGCAACCATCCAGGCAAGTGGAGAATATTCAATCACAATCCTGACTTGTGCCTTGTAGGTGCTCGAATGGTTTTGGGGAGTCAGGAGGTGAGTCACTTGCCGGAGAATACCCAGCCTCTGACCTGCTCTTATAGCCACAGTATTTACGTGGCCTGGCTAGTTACTTTGCTGATGATTGAGAGTAGACTGATGGGGCAGTAATTGGCTGGATTGGAATTTTCCTGCCTTTTGCAGAAAGGACATACCTGCCCAATTTTCCACTTTGTCAGGTAGATGCCAGTACAGGAACAGCTTGGCTAGCGGTACGGCTAGTTCTGGAGTGCAGGTCTTTAGCTCTACAGCTGTGATGTTGTTGGGGCCCACAGCCTTTGCTGTATCCAGTGTGCTCTGACATTTTTTGATATCAAGTGGAGTGAATTGAATTGGCTCAGGACTGGTATCTATGAGGGTGGGGAGCTCAGGAGGAGGCCGCGATGGATCCACTTGTCACTTGTACAGGGCCTTGGTGAGACCTGACCTGGAGTACTGTGCACAGTTTTGGTCTCCTTATCTAAGGAGGAGTACACTTGCCTTGGAGGTGGTGCAACGAAGGTTCACTAGATTGATTCCTGGGGTGAGAGGGCTGTCCTATGAGGAGAGATTGTGTAGAATGGGCCGATACTCTCTGGAGTTTAGAAGAATGAGAGGTGATCTCATTGAAACATACAAGATTCTGAAGGGGATTGACAGGGTAGATGCGGAGAGGTTGTTTCCCCTGGCCGGAGTGTCTAGAACTAGGGGGCATAGTCTCAGGATAAGGGGCGGCCATTTAAGACTGAGATGAGGAGGAATTTCTTCACTCAGAGGGTTGTGAATCTTTGGAATTCTCTGCCCCAGAGGGCTGTGAATGCTGAGTCATTGAGTATATTCAAGGCTGAGATCGATAGATTTTTGGACTCTAGGGGACTCGAGGGATATGGAGATCGGGCGGGAAAGTGGAGCTGAGGTCGATGATCAGCCATGATGTTATTGAATGGCGGAGCAGGCTCGAGGGGCCGTATGGCCTACTCCTGCTCCTATTTGTTATTTCTTATTTTCTGCCTGAAGGTGGTTGTGAAAGAAGATGAGGAGAGAGAAAACACAATACAAAAGCTAGAGCTGACTTTAATCATTTATAAAAATGGACCAAATATAACACTAACCGTTTACATATTTTGTTCATGGACGAACAAAATGCCACCAATTAATTCTCCCCTGAGGCTAACGGAACAGACTGCTGCTGATTGGAGGCAAAGAGCTCGAGACACTTTCAGAGTGAGACCTGTATGGGAGGGGAGGCGATGCCATGTGACCCAGGCAGCTCCTGGAGGGCACAGAGTTCAAAGGAACGGTGAACCCAAGGTCTCTCCCTCCTCCCGTCTTCCCTCTCCCCTCCCTCTCCCCATTTTAGATGCTGTCTTATTACAGATGTTAAAATATGAGGGCGTTCACTGTATTTCCCACTCCATGAAAAAAAAACAACGTGGGATTTTAAACATCGTTCGGAGTTACATTTCATACTTCATGTACAGATTGCTGACTTTGAGAACTACTTCAGTGTAAAAACCTGTTTCATGTAACAATTAAAAAATTGTATTTACCTACTTGTTGGTCAATGTTTTCATTTCATACTTTCATCTCATCAACTCATGTAAATAGTCGATATTTATCAACACAGATTAATGTGAGGTATTACATTTTGGTAAGAAAAATAGGGAGGTCACATATTACTTGGAAATAACGAATCTAAATGGGGTAGAAGATCAAAGGGATCTGGGAGTACAAACACAAAAATCACTGAAAGTAGTGACACAGCTTAACAAGGCCATAAAAAACGCAAGCACTGGGGTTTATTTCTGGAGGGATTGAATTGAAAAGTAGTGAAGTTATGCTAAACGTGTATCGAACCTTGGTTGGACCACACTTGGAGTACTGCGGACAATTCTGGACACCATGTCATAAAAAGGAATTCGAGGCACTGAAGAGGGTGCAAAAAAGATGAGTCAAACATTAGAGCTGAAGGACAGGCGAGGGTGTGTGGCCCAAATAAGGGTTCTTTACACAAATGCACGGAGTATAAGGAATAAATTGAATGAACTGCAGGCATGAATTCAAATTGGAGGGTATGACATTGTAGCCATTACTGAGACATGGCTGCAAGACGGTCAGGACTGGGAACTAAATATACCAGGTTATAAGGTCTACAGGGAAGATAGGGAAAATGGCAGAGGGGGAGGAGTAGCCTTAGTGATTAAGGATGAAATCACTTCAATGATAAGAGAGGATTTAAAGAGAGGTAAGCAGGCAATGGCGACTTTAAGGGATGAATTAAGAAATAAATGATCTAAGACTGTATTGGGAGTTGTGTATAGGCCTCCTATAGCAGCTCTGAAGTGCTACATTGTATAAATGAAGAGATTAGACAAGCATGTAGCAAAGGCAGAGTGTTTTTAATGGGGGATTTTAACTTTCATAGAGATTGGGAAAAGCAGACTAGCACCTGTCAGAAAGGTAGTGAATTTCTTGTGTGTCTGGGATAGTTTTCTACAACAATATGTCCTAGAGGCAACAAGGGGGCATGTCATATTAGATTTAGTGATGAGTAATGAGCCAGATTTAGTTAACAGTCTAACTGTGCATGAACATTTATCCAATAGCGATCATAACATGATCGAGTTCAACATAGTGTTTGAAGGGGGAAAAACGCAAAACAGCTACTAAGATTCTAGATTTAGGTAAGGCTGACCAATGGGATGTCCGCAGTAAACTGGGCAAATCTGTTAATGGGTAAAACGACAGAAGATCAGTGGGAGATGTTTAAAAAAGAATTTAATGTGATACAGAACCAGTTTATACCCCTGAGGGGCAAGAGCTCTACTTGTCAATAAAACCCAGCCATGAACCACTAAAGAGGTAAAGGCCAGCATAAAACTATAAAGGGAAAGGGTATACAAAAATACAAAAAATAGCTCAGATCCTGGCGAATGGGAAAGATACAAAGAACAGCAAAGGGTCACACAACAGTTAGTAAGAGTTACAAAAAGGGAGTATGAAAAGAAACTTGCAAGAGATATCAAAATCAATGCGAACATTTTTTACAGTTACATTAGGAAAAAGAGGGTGGTCAGGAGCAATGTTGGCCCCTTAAAAATAAAGTGGTGATATTGTCAATGACAGTGGGGAAATGGCGGACATGTTGAATAATTACTTTGCGTCAGTATTTACAGTAGAGGAAGAGGACACCATGCCGGAAATCCTAAAGAAACTAATATTGAATCGGGGAAAGGGACTCAATAAAACTAACGTAAGTAAAATAACAGTAATGAAGAAAATAATGGCACAAAAGAGTGACAGATCCCCAGGACCAGATGGTTTCCATCCCAGGGTTTTAAAGGAACTAGGAGCACATTGCAGATGCCCTAATTATAATCTTCCAATGTTCTCTAGATTCAGGAACCGTCCTTTCGTTTGGAAAATTGCGCATGTTACTCTGCATTTAAGAATGGCAAGAGAGGGAAACCAGTGAATTATAAACCAGTTAGTCTAATATCTGTTGTCGGGAAATTACTAGGGTCTATAATTAAGGATAGGGTGACAGAACACCTCGAAAATTTTCAGCTGATCAGAGGGAGCCAGCATGGATTTGTGAAAGGTACCATTAATTAGAGGGAAACTAAAATAAATCAAGGGAATGCACTTATTGTAATCAATATTAGTAATAAAATGGTAATGGAGAAAATAATGGGACCAGGATAAATAAATCACCAGGACCTGATGGTTTCCATCCCAGGGTATTAAAAGAAGTGGGGAAATTGCAGAAGCATTAGCTATAATCATTCAAACTCTTGATTTGGGAACTATGCTGCTAAACTCAAAAATTGCAAATGTCAGTCCATTATTTAAGAAGGGTGGGAGAGGGAAACCAGGTAACCACAGGCCTGTGAATTTAAAATCAATTGTGGGGACGCTACTAGAATCTCTCATTAGGGATAGAGTGACTGAGCACTTGTCCAAAAATGAGCTGATCAGAGAGAGCCAGCATGGCAAGACTTGGGTTGGAAGTTGGTTGGGAGGTAGGAGACAGTGATTGGGGATAAAGGGTTTGTACTCAGATTGGCAGAATGTGACAAGTGGATCTGTTCTGGAGCCGCAACTTTTTCCCATATTTATTAATCAATTGGATCAAGGAATAGAGCTGTATATCCAAGCTTCCAGATGACACTAAAGTCAGAGACACAGTAAGTAGTGTGGGAGCAGGAAGTTGCAAAACTATGACAGATGGACAAGTGTGAGGTCGTCCACTTTGGACCAAAGAAAACTACATTTTCCAAATGGTGAGAAACTAGGAACTGTAGAGGAGCAAAGAGATTTGGGAGTCTAACTCCACAAATCATTTAAAACTAGTCGACAGGTACAAAAAGTAATAAATAAGGCCAATGGAAATTTGGCCTTTATCTTAAGATGTCTGGATTACAAATAGGAAGAATTGTAATTTTAAAATGTGGCCATTTAGGATGAAAGTCATGAAGTACCTTTTCACACAAGGCATTAGAAATCTGGAATTCTCTCCCCAAAGGGCTGTGGATTCGAGGACAAGTGGAGCTTTTAAGGCTGAGATTGATAGATTTTAGTTGGGAAAGACTAACAAGGGACATGGGGCAAAGGTGGGTAAATAGACTTGAGGCACAGATCAGCAGTGATCTAATTGAATGGCATTGGAGGCTCGAGGGACGGAATGGCCGACTCCTGTTCCTATCTTCCTTTTAATCTGCTTGGTTTCCGACAGGTTTTGTCAGGAGCAATAAAAATTCTTCGGGCTAGATTTTCAGTTGATAGCGCCAGCAGTTAGCGCCTTAAGAGAAGTGATTTTCGGGCGCTATGCGTGTAGCGCCCGTGCGCAGCGCAGTTTGCGCCCCACCCCAAATTAAGTTGCCCGTTAGCGCCGGCGCAAAGTTTAGCGCCCGCCCGGATGCGCGCGCAGAAAATGACGTCACATCCTCGTGCAACGCCCTTTGTGCGCCCCTATTCCAAACTTCAGTCGGACCGCCCCATTGTGCGGCTGGCGGCCGGAGCGTTTGGAAAAAGGAACGCAACACAACCAGCGCGGGCCCCGGGGGGCGCAAATTAAAGGGGACGTGCTCTCCAGTATAAAGGCCAGCCTTTTTTCAGAATACACTCTTGTGCAACGCATTTCTGGAGACACAACAAGGAGGATAGCTAACTGGTTTCAAGCAGCAAGAGCTCAGGTATTTTTGGACTCAGGCCAGAGCGCTGCAAGTGGCCTTTTGGAAATTAGAGTGTTTGCCAGGATTTGATGGGGGTTGCATGGGGTGCCAACGCGGAGCTGCAGCTCCATGTCCGTAGGGCTCGCAGACGCATTGTGAGAGGGGCAGCCCTGGCTAGAGGCAGAGGGGGCTACAGGCGTCGGCCACGTAGGCCTTACCCAGTCAGGCTATACCGCCAGCAGCGCTCCTACCTAAACATGAGTGCCGCGCGATGTGTTAGAAGGCTCCGATTCCGAAAGGAGGTGATTGCAGAGATCTGCCACCTGCTTCGCCGAGATCTGCGGCCAAAGCTCAGGTGCAGGACGTCTCTGTCGGTGGATGTGAAGGTGACGGTGGCATTGAACTTCTATGCCACCGGCTCCTTCCAATACGCTGCTGGGGACATAGCAAACATCTCCCAGTACGGCGCGCATCGCTGCATCCGCCAGGTGACCGAAGCACTGTTCAGAAGGAGAAGCCAATTCATCTCCTTCCCCATGGCCCTGGAGAGCCAGCATCAGCGCGCATTGGGATTTTCCAGACTCGGGGAATTCCCCTTGGTGCAGGGCGCCATTGACTGTACGCATGTGGCTTTGCGGGCCCCTCTGGAGCATGGCGAGCAGTATCGCAACAGGAAGGGCTACCATTCTCTGAATGTGCAGCTGGTGTGTGACCACAAGCAGCGCATCATGGCAGTCAATGCCAGCTTCCCAGGCAGCAGCCACGATGCCTTTATCCTGCGGCAGAGTACTGTGCATGACATGTTCCAGGCACAGCCTCCCGCAAGAGGATGGCTACTCGGGGACAAAGGCTATCCTTTGTGCACCTGGCTCATGACCCCGCTCCGCGCGCCCAGGACCGCTGCTGAAGAGGCCTACAACGAGAGCCATCAAACCACCCGCAACATCATCGAGCTAACTATTGGGGTCCTCAAGCAGCGGTTCCGCTGCCTTGATCGCTCCGGAGGAGCTCTCCAGTATTCGCCGGACCGGGTCTCCCAATTTGTGGTGGTTTGCTGCATGCTGCACAACCTGGCTATCCGCAGGACTCAGGCACTGCCACCTGACGTTGGACCAGCACCTCAGGAGGAGGAGCAGGAGGAGCATGAGGAGGAGGAGGAGGAGGAGCAGGAGTACGTTCCCAGGAGGGAGCGACCAGGGCCAAGGGCCGCACGACGCCACCTTATTACACGGTACTTCTAAGCCCCCTGTCAGGGAATGGCCAGGGGCCATGAGGGAAGATGAATGCAGCCGCTCCGCAAGCCCTCAGCCGGCGAAGCCAACAAACACTAAGAAGAACAACCATGGAGACTGCATGAATAAAGATAATTTTTTATTACACAAAAATGAAAAGCCCTTCCCTCATGAATCCCCAAAAACAATAAACGGGCCCCACAAAAAGCCCAACAAATGACTCACTCCCACAAACTGGGGAGGAGTCACTCCACCTTTCTTCAAACCGGGCCTCAACGTCGGCCTAACGCAAAAAATAAGCCCTCCAACAACACAACCATGGGCAAAATAAAGATGGCCACCGCCATATAAAACGAAAGCTGGCCACACCCTCTACTGAGTGGCCTGCGAGGGCGAGACCTTGCCCAGCCTTTTGCCTCCCCTGCCCGGCCTGCTGCTCCTTCGCAAGCTCTGCCCAGTGGCTGCTGCGAGGCTGGGGGAAGGTGCCTGAGGCTCAGATGCCCTTCCGCCAGATGCCGCTGGGGGGCGGCCTACACGGTGTTTGGGCCTCGAGGGGCCGTCTGCTGAGTGGCGCACCTGAGCCTGGCCACCATCAGCTGCAGCCGCTTGCCCTTGACGCCCCAGTGGGGGAATGGCGGCGACGGATGGCGCAATGTGGGCCAGCTGGCGTCTGGGATGCGCTGGCTGGTGCTGTGGCGCGGTGGCACTCGGCCGGGCCCGCATTGCAGGATCCGCAACAATCAGCCGAGGGGCGGCTTGCTGGGATGGTCCAGCGCGGCGGCTGCCCTGGCGATGCCTGCCTGAGACAGCGCGTGTGGCAGCAGTGAGTGCCCCTGTTGTCCTGGTGTGCGCGCGCATCACATCCGCCAGGGTCTTGACGGCATCAGTCAGCATGCGTCCACTCGCGGCAGTTGCTGCCCCGAACTCGCGCACACTGGTCGCCAGCGACTCGATGGCCTCAGGCATGCGCCCCACCACGCTCATGAGCTCCGTGTGGCGCCGGTCCGAATCCTCGGCCATCTTATCCAGCTTCCGCACCTCCTCCGAGGTGAAGGTGTCCGGATTGGAGTCGCGGCTCTCCCGCTGGGGAGGAGGGGGCCGAACTAAGGGACCCTTGCCACGTTGGTGGCGGCGAGTGTGCCGATCAGCAGCACTCCCCTCTGCTCCTCCCCCCCTTTGGGGGGAAGGCCGCGGGCCACGCGCACGGCTCCTGGGTGGCTGGACGCCACTGGTCCCAGAAGCTGCATTGCCCTGCGACAGTTCCTCCAGGCACTCGTCCAGTGAGGAGGTGTCAAGCATTTCCTCCTCTCCTGCGGGACGTGACTGTTCCCCCGATGGTCCGGCTTGCTCCTCCTCCTCCTCCTACTCGGAGGTGCTGTCACTGGCAGCTTCAGGGTCCTGGTCGTCACCAGCTGAAAGCAGGAATGCACAAGAGTAGCTTCAGAGTGAGGAGACGGCGTCAGCGAGGGAGTTAGGACTGGTGGTATTCAGCACATTGGTGGGACAGTGGCAAAGGAGGTAGCTCGGATGGGCCAGTGCGACGCGAGAGGGCCAAAAGGCGAGGTCCTTACCATTGCCGGGCAGTGGAGGGTCGGATACTCCGCACGCTGTGGGGACAATCACACGGGCTCCCATGAGCACACACACGCGCTCCTCCAGCCGAGTGAGCTTCTGCAGCTTGGCGCGGCCACCCCTGGCACGGGCCTGGCGATTAAAGGCTACTTTAGCCTGCAAGAGAAAGGACGGGCTGTAAGTGCGCAGTGTAGCCCTGATGTAGTGTGCACTGCCTCCCATGGTGGAATAGCTTGGCCAGAGTGAAGCCCTGATGTAGTGTGCACTGCCTCCCATGGTGGAATAGCTTGGCCAGAGTGAAGCCCTGATGTAGTGTGCACTGCCTCCCATGGTGGAATAGCTTGGCCAGAGTGAAGCCCTGATGTAGTGTGCACTGCCTCCCATGGTGGAATAGCTTGGCCAGAGTGAAGCCCTGATGTAGTGTGCACAGCCTCCCATGGTGGAATAGCTTGGCCAGAGTGAAGCCCTGATGTAGTGTGCACAGCCTCCCATGGTGGAATAGCTTGGCCAGAGTGAAGCCCTGATGTAGTGTGCACAGCCTCCCATGGTGGAACAGCTTGGCCAAAGTGTAGAGTGCCGAATGGCCATTTGATGCTCATGACTGTCCCAATGCTGCTGGCTGAGGGCTGGCCAATAGGACTTTCAGCTCCCTTTGCCCATCATGTCAGGTGTACATGCAAGAATGAGGAGGAGACTGGAAAGGCTACTCACCTTGACAATCCTGGTCAGGTCGTTGTATTTTTTACGACATTGTTTGTGGGTCCTGGGGGCATCGCCGGTGAACGTCACCCTCTGGGCGATCTGCTTCCAGGCTTTGGTGTAGTCGTGGCGGGTTGGATTCCTCCCACTCTCTGGGAACAAGATCTTGCGCCTCACCTCCAGAGCTGTGACCATTATGTCCAGATCACCCTCTGAGAAGCGCAGGACACGCTGACGGGCCTTCTCTGGCGTTGCCATGACTCCCTGGGGCTGAGCAGCAGTGTTGAGGCCTCTTTGCAAGGCTGCAGTGTGCAGGGCGTCGCAGCAGACCAATTCGTCCCTTCCCCCTTTAAGAGCTGGTCGGCGCCACGGGGTCTGCTGTCAGTCCAAAAATGACCGCACCCGCGCTGCGCCCCGCCTGGGCGCTATCCCTCTGGACCGCCGGCTTAGCGCCTAAAGATAGTAGTGGAACGCCTCTTTTAGCGCTCCACCAACCTCTTAGGGCGAAGCCACTGAATTCCCGGCAACGGGGCGCTACTTTGGGGCGGGCGCTAACTTCGGGCGGGCGCTAAGGTTAGCGCCCCAAAACTGCCTATACTGAAAATCTAGCCCTTCATTCTTAATTCTGTTGCAGGGATTTCAAAAACAATGGTCATTTTCATGAAGGACTCGTGGCAGAATTATTAAGGTCTTGGAGCAAGACAATTGATAAGAGTTCCTTTTACATGTATTTTTCCAGCTTACGTGGGTTAGTTGCCTTGTTGAAGAAAGATGAATGAAACTTTTCTGAAAGGTTCTGTTCCCGTTATAGACATCAAACATTGAGATGTACTTAACTCTATTCTTAAACTGCTTTGACCTGCCACCAACGCCATATTGGATTTAACCCTATGCATGTGGCAGTGTTGGAATTTTGAATGATTCCCCCCAGGCCCCATCTCCAGAGCCCTGTGCATGGTGACCCTGTTTATAAATACTGCCCTCTACTGGCAGTTGCCAGTTTTTGTCTCCCACCCACACTGCTGCATTGTGAGGTGGAGCTTCTTCATTCACAATTATTCAGCGACGTTAACTCCAACACGGAGATTTTCTTTCACAATCTCTGGTTTGAAACTGATGTCCTAGGGGGCATCTTTGCTAGTGCTGTTGGGGAGGGTTTAAACTAAAATGGCAGGGGGTTGGGAACCTGTGCCGGGAGACAGAGGAAAGGGAAACAAGGATAGAAACAAAAGACAGGAAGGAGAAAAGCAAAAGTGGAAGGCAGAGAAATCAAGGGTGTAAATCAAACAGGGCCACAGTAAATAATAATTCCAAAAAGGCTAAGAGTGTTAAAATATCAAGCCTGAAGGCTTTGTGCCTTAATGCGAGGAGCATTCGTAATAAGGTGGATGAATTAGCTGCGCAAATAGATGTAAACGAATATGATATAATTAGGATTATGGAGATATGGCTCCAGGGTGACCAAGACTGGGAATTCAACATCCAGGGGTATTCAATATTCAGGAAGGACAGGAAAAAAGGAAAAGAAGGTGGGGTAGCATTGCTGGTTAAAGCGGAGATTAACACAATAGTAAGGAAGGATATTAGCTCTGATGATGTGGAATCTGTATGGGTCGAGCTGAAAAATACAACGGTGCAGAAAACGTTAGTGGGAGTTGTAAACAGACCCCAAACAGTAATGCTAAGGTTGGGGATGGCATTAAACAGGAAATTGGAGACGCGTGCAATAAGGGCACTGCAGTTATCATGGGTGGCTTTAATCTACATATAGATTGGGCTAACCAAATTAGTAACAATACTGCAGAGGAGGAGTATACGGGATGGTTTCCTGGACCAATATGTCGAGGAACCAACTAGAGATCAGGCCATCTTAGACTGGGTATTATGTAATGAGAAAGGATTGATTAGCAATCTTGTTGTGCGAGGCCCCTTGGGGAGGAGCGATCATAATATGATAGAATTCTTCATTAAGATGGCGAGTGAAGTAGTTGACTCAGAGACTAGGGTCCTGAATTTAAATAAAGGAAACTACGATGGTATGAGGCGTGAGTTGGCTAGGATGGATTGGGGAACGTTACTTAAAGGGTTGACGGTGGATAGGCAATGGCAAGCATTTAAAGATCGCATGGATGAACTACAGAATTTGTTCATCCCTGTCTGGCATAAAAATAAGACAAAAAAGGTGGCGCAACCGTGGCTCACAAGGGAAATTAGGGATAGCATAAGATCCAAGGAGAGGACATATAAATTGGCCATAAAAAGCAGCAAACCTGAGGATTGGGAGCAGTTTAGGATTCAGCAAAGGAGGACAGAAGGATTAATTAAGAGGGGGAAAATAGAGTATGAGAGTAAGCTTGAGGTAACATAAAAACTGACTATAATAGCTTCTATAGATATGTGAAGAGAAAAAGATTGGTGAAGTCAAGCGTAGGTCCCTTGCAGTCAGAATCAGGGGAATTTATAATGTGGAACAAAGAAATGGCTGACCAATTAAATACATATTTTGGTTCTCTCTTCACAAAGGAGGACACAAATAACCTCCCAGAGATGTTGGGGAACATAGCGTCTAATGAGAGGGAGGAACTGAATGAAATCAGTATTTGTAGGGAAATTATGTTAGGGAAATTGACGGGATTGAAGGCCAATAAATCCCCAGGGCCCGATAATCTACATGCTAGGGTACTTAAGGAAGTGGCCCTAGAAATAGTAGATGCATTGCTGGTCATCTTCCAAAATTCTACAGACTCTGGCACAGTTCCCATGGATTGGAGGGTAGCTAATGTAACCCCACTATTTAAAAAAGATGGTAGAGGGAAAACGTAGAATTATAGACCGGTAAGCCTGACATCGGTACTGGGGGAAATGCTAGTATCCATTATAAAAGGTGTAATAGCAGAGCACTTGGAAAACAGTGACAGGATCGGACAAAGTCAACATGGATTTGCAAAAGGTAAATCGTGCTTGACTAATCTACTGGAATTTTTTGAGGATGTAACTGGTAGAAAAGATAAGGGAGAACCAGTGGATGTGGTGTATTTGGACTTTCAGAAGGCTTTCGATTAGTGCGTAAAGTTAAAGCACATGGGATTGGGGGTAAGGTACTGACTTGGATAGAGAACTGGTTGGCAGACAGGAAGCAAAGAGTTGGAATAAACGGGTCTTTTTTCGAGTGGCAGGTAGTGACTAGTGGGGTACGGCAAGGATCAGTCCTAGGACCTCAGCTGTTCACAATATATATTAATGATCTAGACAACGGAACTAGATGTAATATCTCCAAGTTTGCAGATGACACAAAGCTGGGTGGGCGTGTGTGCTGTGAGGAGGATGCCGAGAAACTCCAATATGATTTGGACAGGTTGGGTGTTTGGGCAGACGCATGGCAGATGCAATATAACGTGGATAAATGTGAGGTTATCCACTTTGGTGGCAAAAACAGAAAGGCAGATTATTATCTGAACAGCAATAGATTGGGAGAAGGGGAAGTGCAACGAGACCTGGGTGTCCTTATGCACCAGTCGCTGAAGGTAAGCATGCAGGCGCAGCAGGCGGTTACGAAGGCAAATGGTTTGTTGGCCTTCATAGCGAGAGGATTCGAGTACAGGAGCAAGGATGTCTTGCTGCAGTTGTACAGGGCCTTGGTGAGACCACACCTTGAATATTGTGTGCAATTTTGGTCGCCTTATCTGAGGAAGGATGTTCTTGCCATGGAGGGAGTGCAGCGAAGATTCACCAGATTGACACCTGGGATGGCAGGAATGATGTATGAGGAGAGATTGGGTCGATTGTGCTGGAGTTTAGAAGAATGAGAGGGGATCTCATTTAAACTTATAAAATTCTAACAGGGCTAGACAGACTAGATGCAGGAAGGATGTTCCCAATGGCGGGGGAGTCCAGAACCAGGGGTTACAGTCTAAAGATAAGGGGTAAGCCATTTAGGACGGAGATGAGGAGGAATTTCTTCACCCAGAGAGTGGTGAACCTGTGGAATTCTCTACCACAGAAGGCAGTTGAGGCCAATTCATTAAATATATTCAAGAAGATATATTTCTTAAGGCTAAAGGGATCAAGGGATATGGGGAGAAAGCAGGGGCAGGGTACTGAATTTGGATGATCAGCCATGATCTCATTAAATGGCGGAGCAGACTCGAGGGGCCGAATGGCCTACTCCTGCTGCTATCTTCTATGTTTCTATGGATGAGGAGGGAGTAAATGTTTGAGATGGTGGATGGGTGGCTGATTAAGCG
Source organism: Somniosus microcephalus (assembly GCF_052327205.1). Classification (NCBI taxonomy): domain Eukaryota; kingdom Metazoa; phylum Chordata; class Chondrichthyes; order Squaliformes; family Somniosidae; genus Somniosus; species Somniosus microcephalus. The sequence goes on from NC_141007.1 coordinate 9,087,429, forward strand.
GCCTGCTTTCCCCTGGATTCTGTCGAGCTTCGTGAGTATTGATGGAGCTGCAACTGTCCAGGCAAGTGGAGAATATTCCATCGCACTCCTGACTTGTGCCTTGTAGGGAGTGAAAAGGCTTTGGGGAGTCAGGAGGTGGTGAGTCACTTACGCAGACTACCCAGTGTCTGACTAGCTCTTGTAGCCACAATATTTGTTTGGCTGATCTAGTTAAGTTCCTGGTCAATGGTGACCCCCAGGATGTTGATGGTGGGGAATTCAACAATGGTAATGCCTTTGAATGTCTTGGGGGGGTGGTTAGACTCTCTCTTGTTAGAGATGGTCATTGTCTGGCACTTGTGTGGCACAAATGTTACTTGCCACTTATCATCCCCAACCTGAATGTTGTCCAGGTCTTGCTACATGTGGACACAGACTGCCTCATTATCTGACGAATTGCGAATGTAACTTGACACTGTGCAATCAGCAGCGAACATCCCCACTTCTGAAGGTCATTAATAAAGCAGTTGAAGATGTTGGGTCTAGGACACTGTCCTCAGTAACTGCTGCAGCGATGACCTGGGTCTGAGATGATTGGACTCCAATAACCACAGCCATCTTCCTTGTGCTAGATATCACACCCTCCAGTGGAGAGTTTTCCTGCGATTAACATTGACTTCAGTTTTACTAGGGCTCCTTGCTGCCACACTCGGTCAAATGCTGCTTTGATGTCGAGGACAGTCACTCTCACCTCACCTCTGGAATAGAGCTCGTGTCCATGTTTGGACCAAGGCTGTAATGAGGTCAGGCGGAAACCAAACTCGGCATCGGTGAGCAGGTTATTTGTGCGTAAGTGTCACTTGATAGCATTGTCGATGACAGCTTCCATCACTTTGCTGATGATGGAGTGATGGCTGATGGGGTGGTAACCGGCTGTTGGAATAGTCCAGCTTTTTGTGCACTGGACATCCCTGGCCAATTTACCACTTTGTCGAGTACATTCAGTGCGCTCTATCGTTCTTGATATCACGTGGAGTGAAGCGAATTGGCTGAAGACTGGCTTCTGTGATGGTGGAAGCTCAGGAGCAGGCCGAGATGCATCATCCACTTGGCACTTGTGACTGAAGATGGTTGCGAAGGCATTGTCTTTTGCACTCACGAGGTGGGCTCTGCCATCATTGAGGATGAGGATGTTCAAGGAGCCTCCTCCTCATGTTAGTTGTTAATTGTCCATCACCATGCACGACTGGATGTGGCAGGACTGCAGAGCTTTGATCCGATCCATTGGGTGTGGGATCGCTCAGCTCTGTGTATAGCATGCTGCTTCCGCTAGTTAGCATGCATATAGTCCTGTGTTGTAGCTTCACCAAGTTGGTATCTGATTTTCAGGTACACCTGGCATGCTCGTCAACACTCCTCATTGAACCAGGGTTGGTTTGATGGGAATGGTAGAGGGAGGGATATATCAGCCCATGAGGTTACAGAGTGTGGTGGAATACAATTCCGTTGCTGCTGATGGCCCACTGCACCTCCTTGGTGCCCAGTTTTTAGCCACTAGATCTGTTCTGATTCTATCCCATTTAGTACGGTTGTAGTGCCACACAACACCATGAAAGGTTGTCCTCAGTGTGAAGACGGGCCTTCATACCCACAAGGAGTGTGCGGTGGTCACTGCAACCAATACTGTCATGGACAGATGATCTGCGACATGTAGTTTGGTGAGGACGAGATCAAGTAGGTTTTTTCCTCGTGTTTGCTCTCTCACCACCTGGTATGAGTCCAGTCTGGCAGTTATCTCCTTGAGGACTTGGCCAGCTCGGTGAATAGTGGTACTACCGACCCACACTTGGTGATGGACATTGAAGTCCCCCACCCAGAGGACATTCTGTGCCCGCAGCCAAAGTGCGCCGGAAGAGGAGGGAGTAAATGTTTAAGATGGTGGATGGGGAGCTGATTAAGCAGCCTGCTTTCCCCTGGATTGTGTCGAGCTTCATGAGTGTTGTTGGAGCTGCAACCGTCCAGGTAAGTGGAGAATATTCCATCGCACTCCTGACTTGTCTTGTAGGGGGTGGAAAGGCTTTGGAGAGTCAGGAGGAGGTGAGGCCCTTGCGCAGAATACCATTGTCTGACTAGCTCTTGTAGCCACAATATTTATTTGGCTGATCTAGTTAAGTTTCTGGTCAATGGTGATCCCCAGGATGTTGATGGTGGGGAATTCAAAGATGGTAATGCCATTGAACATCATGGGGAGGTGGTTAGACTCTCTCTTGTTGGAGATGGTCATTGTCTGGTACTTGTGTGGCACAAATGTTACTTGTAACTTATCATCCCCAACCTGAATGTTGTCCAGGTCTTGCTGCATGTGGACACAGACTGCCTCATTATCTGACGAATTGCGAATGTAACTTGACACTGTGCAATCAGCAGCGAACCTCCCCACTTCTGAAGGTCATTTAACAAAGCAGTTGAAGATGTTGGGCCTAGGACACTGTCCTGAGTAACTGCTGCAGCGATGACCTGGGTCTGAGATGATTGGCCTCCAATAACCATAGACATCTTCCTTTGTGCTAGATATGACACCATCCAGTGGAGAGTTTTCCCCCGATTCCCATTGACTTCAGTTTTACTAGGGCTCCTTGGTACCACACTCGGTCAAATGCTGCCTTGATGTCGAGGACAGTCACTCCCACCTCGCCTCTGGAATTCAGCTCTTTTGTCCATGTTTGGACCAAGGCTGTAATGAGGTCAGGAGCCAAGTGGTCCTGGTGGAAACCAAACTGGGCTTCAGTGAGCAAGTTATTTGTGCTTTGTTAGTGCCGCTTGATAGCATTGTCAATGACAGCTTCCTTCATTTTGCTGATGCTGGAGAGGTGGCTGATGGGGTGGTAACTGGCTGTTGGATTAGTCCAGCTTTTTGCTCACTGGACATACCTGGCCAATTTACCACTTTGTCGGGTAGATGCCAGTACTGGAACAGCTTGGCTGGAGGTGCAGCTAGTTCTGGGGCACAGGTCTTCAGCTCTGCAGCCGGGATGGTGTTGGGGCCCTTAGCCTTTGCTGTATCCAGTGCGCTCCACCGTTCTTGATATCACGTGGAGTGAAGTGAATTGGCTGAAGACTGGCTTCAGTGATGGTGGGGACCTCAGGAGTCAGCCGAGATGCATCATCCACTTGGCACTTGTGACTGAAGATGGTTGCGAAGGCTTCAGCCTGGTCTTTTGCCCTCACGTGCTGTGCTCTGCCATCATTGAGGATGGAGATGTTCAAGGAGCCTCCTCCTCCCGTTAGTTGTTAATTGTCTATCACCAATTACGACTGGATGTGGCAGGACTGCAGAGCTTTGATCTGATCGATTGGGTGTGGGATCGCTTAGCTCTGTCTATAGCATGCAGCTTCCACTGTTTAGCCTGCATATAGTCCTGTGTTGTAGCTTCACCAAGTTGGTTTCTGATTTTCAGATACACTTGGTGCAGCTCCGGGCATTCTCTTCAACACTAATTATTGAACCATGGCTGGTTTGATGCTAATGGTAGAATGAGAGATATGCCGGGCCATGAGGTTACAGATTATGGTGGAATACAATTCTATTGCTGCTGATGGGCCACAGCACCTCATGAATGCCCAGTTTTGAGCTGCTAGATGTGTTCTTAATCTATCCCATTGAGCACGGTGGTAGGGCACACAACACAATGAAGGGGTATCCTCAGTGGCTGGGTAGTACCATGAGTGACCAAGCTGGCTGAGTCCTGAAGGACATAGCAGCCAGACTGGCTCACGGCAGGTGGTGAGAGAACAAACATGAGCCCACTACCGTGCCACACTTGGTGATGGACATTGAAGTCCCCCATCCAGAGGACATTCTGTGCCCTTGCTGACACAGTGCATCATATGAGGAGGGAGTAAATGTTTAAGATGGTGTATGGGGGGCTGATTAAGCGGCCTGCTTTCCCCTGGATTGTGTCGAGCTTCGTGAAACTTGGAGCTGCAACCGTCCAGGCAAGTGGAGAATATTCCATCGCACTCCTGACTTGTGCCTTGTAGGGGGTGGAAAGGCTTTGGGGAGTCAGGAGGTGGTGGGTCACTTGCATAGAATACCCAGCCTCTCACTAGCACTTGTGGACACAGTAATTATTTGGCTGATCCAGTTAAGTTTCTGGTCAATGGTGACCCCCAGAATGTAGATGGTGGGGAATTCGATTATGGTAATGCCATTGTATGTCATGGGGAGCTGGTTAGACTCTCTCTTGTTGGAGATGGTCATTGTCTGGTACTTGTGTGGCACAAATGTTACTTGCCACTTATCATCCCCAACCTGAATGTTGTCCACATCTTGCTGCATGTGGACACAGACTGCCTCATATCTGACGAATTGCAAATTTACTTGACACTGTACAATCAGCAGCAAACATCCCCACTTCTGAAGGTGATTAATAAAGCAGTTGAAGATGTTGGGCCCAGGACACTGTCCTGATTAACTGCTGCAGTGATGACCTGGGGCTAAGATCATTGGCCTCCAATAACCACAGCCAGCTTTCTTGTGCTAGATATGACACCGTCCAGTGGAGAGTTTTCCCCCGATCCCCACTGACTTCAGTTTTAAGAGGGCTCCTTGGTGCCACACTTGGTCAAATACTGCCTTGATGTCGAGGACAGTCACTCCCACCTCACCTCTGTATTTCAGCTCTTTTGGCCATGTTTGGACCAAGGCTGTAATGAGACTGAAGATGATTGCGAAGGCTTCAGCCTTGTCTTTTGCACTAACGTGCTGTGCTCCGCCATCGATTAGGATGGGGATGTTCAAGGAGCCTCCTCCTCCCATTAGTTGTTTAATTGTCCATCACCATTCACGACTGGATGTGGCAGGACTGCAGAGCTTTGATCTGATCCATTGGGTGTGGGATCACTTAGCTCTGTCTATAGCAATGTTGCTGCTGTTTAGCATGCATATAGTCCTGTGTTGTAGCTTCACCAAGTTGGTTTCTGATTTTTACATACCCCTGGCATGCTTTTCAACACTCCTCATTGAACCAGGGTTGGTTTGATGGTAATGGTAGAGGGAGGGATATATCACTCCATGAGGTTATAGAGTGTGGTGGAATACAATTCCGTTGCTGCTGATGGCCCACTGCACCTCCTTGGTGCCCAGTTTTGAGCTGCTAGATATGTTCTGATTCTATCCCATTTAGTACGGTGGTAGTGCCACAAAACACGATGAAGGGGTGTGCTCAGTGTGAATACTGGACTTCATCCCCACAAGGACTGTGCAGTGGTCACTGTGACCAATACTGTCATGGACAGATGATCTGCGACAGGTAGATTGTTGAGGACGAGATCAAATCGGTTTTTTCCTCGTGTGTGCTCTCTCTCCACCTGCAGTGAGTCCAGTCTGGCAGCTATCTCCTTGAGGACTTAGTCAGCTCAGTGAATAGTGGTACTACCGAGCCACTCTCGGTGATGCCCTAGCACCCACAGTGTGCCGGATGAGGAGGGAGTAAATGTTTATGATGATGGATTAAGCGGACTGCTTTCTGCTGGATTGTGTCGCGCTTCTTGAGTGTTGTTCGATCTGCAACCATCCAGGCAAGTGGAGAATATTCAATCACAATCCTGACTTGTGCCTTGTAGGTGCTCGAATGGTTTTGGGGAGTCAGGAGGTGAGTCACTTGCCGGAGAATACCCAGCCTCTGACCTGCTCTTATAGCCACAGTATTTACGTGGCCTGGCTAGTTACTTTGCTGATGATTGAGAGTAGACTGATGGGGCAGTAATTGGCCGGATTGGAATTTTCCTGCCTTTTGCAGAAAGGACATACCTGCCCAATTTTCCACTTTGTCAGGTAGATGCCAGTACAGGAACAGCTTGGCTAGCGGTACGGCTAGTTCTGGAGTGCAGGTCTTTAGCTCTACAGCTGTGATGTTGTTGGGGCCCACAGCCTTTGCTGTATCCAGTGTGCTCTGACATTTTTTGATATCAAGTGGAGTGAATTGAATTGGCTCAGGACTGGCATCTATGAGGGTGGGGAGCTCAGGAGGAGGCCGCGATGGATCCACTTGTCACTTGTACAGGGCCTTGGTGAGACCTGACCTGGAGTAATGTGCACAGTTTTGATCTCCTTATCTAAGGAGGAGTACACTTGCCTTGGAGGCGGTGCAACGAAGGTTCACTAGATTGATTCCTGGGATGAGAGGGCTGTCCTATGATGAGAGATTGTGTAGAGTGGGCCTATACTCTCTGGAGTTTAGAAGAATGAGAGGTGATCTCATTGAAACATACAAGATTCTGAAGGGGATTGACAGGGTAGATGCGGAGAGGTTGTTTCCCCTGGCTGGAGTGTCTAGAACTAGGGGGCATAGTCTCAGGATAAGGGGCGGCCATTTAAGACTGAGATGAGGAGGAATTTCTTCACTCAGAGGGTTGTGAATCTTTGGAATTCTCTGCCCCAGAGGGCTGTGAATGCTGAGTCATTGAGTATATTCAAGGCTGCGATCGATAGATTTTTGGACTCTAGGGGACTCGAGGGATATGGAGATCGGGCGGGAAAGTGGAGCTGAGGTCGATGATCAGCCATGATGTTATTGAATGGCGGAGCAGGCTCGAGGGGCCGTATGGCCTACTCCTGCTCCTATTTCTTATTTCTTATTTTCTGCCTGAAGGTGGTTGTGAAAGAAGATGAGGAGAGAGAAAACACAATACAAAAGCTAGAGTTGACTTTAATCATTTATAAAAATGGACCAAATATAACACTAACCGTTTACATATTTTGTTCATGGACGAACAAAATGCCACCAATTAATTCTCCCTGAGGCTAACGGAACAGACTGCTGCTGATTGGAGACAAAGAGCTCGAGACACTTTCAGAGTGAGACCTGTATGGGAGGGGAGGCGATGCCATGTGACCCAGGCAGCTCCTGGAGGGCACGGAGTTCAAAGGAACGGTGAACCCAAGGTCTCTCCCTCCTCCCGTCTTCCCTCTCCCCCTCCCTCTCCCCATTTTAGATGCTGTCTTATTACAGATGTTAAAATATGAGGGCGTTCACTGTATTTCCCACTCCATGAAAAAAAAACAACGTGGGATTTGAAACATCGTTCGGAGTTACATTTCATACTTCATGTACAGATTGCTGACTTTGAGAACTACTTCAGTGTAAAAACCTGTTTCATGTAACAATTAAAAAATTGTATTTACCTACTTGTTGGTCAATGTTTTCATTTCATACTTTCATCTCATCAACTCCTGTAAATAGTCGATATTTATCAACACAGATTAATGCGAGGTATTACATTTTGGTAAGAAAAATAGGGAGGTCACATATTACTTGGAAATAACGAATCTAAATGGGGTAGAAGATCAAAGGGATCTGGGAGTACAAACACAAAAATCACTGAAAGTAGTGACACAGCTTAACAAGGCCATAAAAAACACAAGCACTGGGGTTTATTTCTGGAGGGATTGAATTGAAAAGTAGTGAAGTTATGCTAAACGTGTATCGAACCTTGGTTGGACCACACTTGGAGTACTGCGTACAATTCTGGACACCATGTCATAAAAAGGAATTCGAGGCACTGAAGAGGGTGCAAAAAAGATGAGTAAAACATTAGAGCTGAAGGACAGGCGAGGGTGTGTGGCCCAAATAAGGGTTCTTTACACCAATGCACGGAGTATAAGGAATAAATTGAATGAACTGCAGGCATGAATTCAAATTGGAGGGTATGACATTGTAGCCATTACTGAGACATGGCTGCAAGACGGTCAGGACTGGGAACTAAATATACCAGGTTATAAGGTCTACAGGGAAGATAGGGAAAATGGCAGAGGGGGAGGAGTAGCCTTAGTGATTAAGGATGAAATCACTTCAATGATAAGAGAGGGTTTAAAGAGAGGTAAGCAGGCAATGGCGACTTTAAGGGATGAATGAAGAAATAAATGATCTAAGACTGTATTGGGAGTTGTGTATAGGCCTCCTATAGCAGCTCTGAAGTGCTACATTGTATAAATGAAGAGATTAGACAAGCATGTAGCAAAGGCAGAGTGTTTTTAATGGGGGATTTTAACTTTCATAGAGATTGGGAAAAGCAGACTAGCACCTGTCAGAAAGGTAGTGAATTTCTTGTGTGTCTGGGATAGTTTTCTACAACAATATGTCCTAGAGGCAACAAGGGGGCATGTCATATTAGATTTAGTGATGAGTAATGAGCCAGATTTAGTTAACAGTCTAACTGTGCATGAACATTTATCCAATAGCGATCATAACATGATCGAGTTCAACATAGTGTTTGAAGGGGAAAAACGCAAAACAGCTACTAAGATTCTAGATTTAGGTAAGGCTGACCAACGGGATGTCCGCAGTAAACTGGGCAAACCTGTTAATGGGTAAAACGACAGAAGATCAGTGGGAGATGTTTAAAAAAGAATTTAATGTGATACAGAACCAGTTTATACCCCTGAGGGGCAAGAGCTCTACTTGTCAATAAAACCCAGCCATGAACCACTAAAGAGGTAAAGGCCAGCATAAAACTATAAAGGGAAAGGTATACAAAAATACAAAAAATAGCACAGATCCTGGCAAATGGGAAAGATACAAAGAACAGCAAAGGGTCACACAACAGTTAGTAAGAGTTACAAAAAGGGAGTATGAAAAGAAACTTGCACGAGATATCAAAATCAATGCGAACATTTTTTACAGTTACATTAGGAAAAAGAGGGTGGTCAGGAGCAATGTTGGCCCCTTAAAAATAAAGTGGTGATATTGTCAATGACAATGGGGAAATGGCGGACATGTTGAATAATTACTTTGCGTCAGTATTTACAGTAGAGGAAGAGGACACCATGCCGGAAATCCTAAAGAAACTAATATTGAATCGGGGAAAGGGACTCAATAAAACTAACGTAAGTAAAATAACAGTAATGAAGAAAATAATGGCACAAAAGAGTGACAGATCCCCAGGACCAGATGGTTTCCATCCCAGGGGTTTAAAGGAACTAGGAGCACATTGCAGATGCCCTAATTATAATCTTCCAATGTTCTCTAGATTCAGGAACCGTCCTTTCGTTTGGAAAATTGCGCATGTTACTCTGCATTTAAGAATGGCAAGAGAGGGAAACCAGTGAATTATAAACCAGCTAGTCTAATATCTGTTGTCGGGAAATTACTAGGGTCTATAATTAAGGATAGGGTGACAGAACACCTCGAAAATTTTCAGCTGATCAGAGGGAGCCAGCATGGATTTGTGAAAGGTACCATTAATTGGAGGGAAACTAAAATAAATCAAGGGAATGCACTTATTGTAATCAATATTAGTAATAAAATGGTAATGGAGAAAATAATGGGACCAGGATAAATAAATCACCAGGACCTGATGGTTTCCATCCCAGGGTATTAAAAGAAGTGGGGAAATTGCAGAAGCATTAGCTATAATCATTCAAACTCTTGATTTGGGAACTATGCTGCTAAACTCAAAAATTGCAAATGTCAGTCCATTATTTAAGAAGGGTGGGAGAGAGAAACCAGGTAACCACAGGCCTGTGAATTTAAAATCAATTGTGGGGACGCTACTAGAATCTCTCATTAGGGATAGAGTGACTGAGCACTTGTCCAAAAATGAGCTGATCAGAGAGAGCCAGCATGGCAAGACTTGGGTTGGAAGTTGGTTGGGAGGTAGGAGACAGTGATTGGGGATAAAGGGTTTGTACTCAGATTGGCAGAATGTGACAAGTGGATCTGTTCTGGAGCCGCAACTTTTTCCCATATTTATTAATCAATTGGATCAAGGAATAGAGCTGTATATCCAAGCTTCCAGATGACACTAAAGTCAGAGACACAGTAAGTAGTGTGGGAGCAGGAAGTTGCAAAACTATGACAGATGGACAAGTGTGAGGTCGTCCACTTTGGACCAAAGAAAACTACATTTTCCAAATGGTGAGAAACTAGGAACTGTAGAGGAGCAAAGAGATTTGGGAGTCTAACTCCACAAATCATTTAAAACTAGTCGACAGGTACAAAAAGTAATAAATAAGGCCAATGGAAATTTGGCCTTTATCTTAAGATGGCTGGATTACAAATAGGAAGAATTGTAATTTTAAAATGTGGCCATTTAGGATGAAAGTCATGAAGTACCTTTTCACACAAGGTATTAGAAATCTGGAATTCTCTCCCCAAAGGGCTGTGGATTCTAGGACAAGTGGAGCTTTTAAGGCTGAGATTGATAGATTTTAGTTGGGAAAGACTAACAAGGGACATGGGGCAAAGGTGGGTAAATAGACTTGAGGCACAGATCAGCAGTGATCTAATTGAATGGCATTGGAGGCTCGAGGGGCGGAATGGCAGACTCCTGTTCCTATCTTCCTTTTAATCTGATTGGTTTCCGACAGGTTTTGTCAGGAGCAATAAAAATTCTTCAGGCTAGATTTTCAGTTGATAGCGCCAGCAGTTAGCGCCTTAAGAGAAGTGATTTTCGGGCGCTATGCGTGTAGCGCCCGTGCGCAGCGCAGTTTGCGCCCCACCCCAAATTAAGTTGCCCGTTAGCGCCGCCGCAAAGTTTAGCGCCCGCCCGGATGCGCGCGCAGAAAATGACGTCACATCCTCGTGCAACGCCCTTTGTGCGCCCCAATTCCAAACTTCAGTCGGACCGCCCCATTGTGCGGCTGGCGGCCGGAGCGTTTGGAAAAAGGAACGCAACACAACCAGCACGGGCCCCGGGGGGCGCAAATTAAAGGGGACGTGCTCTCCAGTATAAAGGCCAGCCTTTTTTCAGAATACACTCTTGTGCAACGCATTTCTGGAGACACAACAAGGAGGATAGCTAACTGGTTTCAAGCAGCAAGAGCTCAGGTATTTTTGGACTCAGGCCAGAGCGCTGCAAGTGGCCTTTTGGAAATTAGAGTGTTTGCCAGGATTTGATGGGGGTTGCATGGGGTGCCAACGCGGAGCTGCAGCTCCATGTCCGTAGGGCTCGCAGACGCATTGTGAGAGGGGCAGCCCTGGCTAGAGGCAGAGGGGGCTACAGGCGTCGGCCACGTAGGCCTTACCCAGTCAGGCTATACCGCCAGCAGCGCTCCTACCTAAACATGAGTGTTAAAAGGCTCCGATTCCGAAAGGAGGTGATTGCAGAGATCTGCCACCTGCTTCGCCGAGATCTGCGGCCAAAGCTCAGGTGCAGGACGTCTCTGTCGGTGGAAGTGAAGGTGATGGTGGCATTGAACTTCTATGCCACCGGCTCCTTCCAATACGCTGCTGGGGACATAGCAAACATCTCCCAGTACGGCGCGCATCGCTGCATCCGCCAGGTGACCGAAGCACTGTTCAGAAGGAGAAGCCAATTCATCTCCTTCCCCATGGCCCTGGAGAGCCAGCATCAGCGCGCATTGGGATTTTCCAGACTCGGGGAATTCCCCTTGGTGCAGGGCGCCATTGACTGTACGCATGTGGCTTTGCGGGCCCCTCTGGAGCATGGCGAGCAGTATCGCAACAGGAAGGGCTACCATTCTCTGAATGTGCAGCTGGTGTGTGACCACAAGCAGCGCATCATGGCAGTCAATGCCAGCTTCCCAGGCAGCAGCCACGATGCCTTTATCCTGCGGCAGAGTACTGTGCATGACATGTTCCAGGCACAGCCTCCCCCAAGAGGATGGCTACTCGGGGACAAAGGCTATCCTTTGTGCACCTGGCTCATGACCCCGCTCCGCGCGCCCAGGACCGCTGCTGAAGAGGCCTCCAACGAGAGCCATCAAACCACCCGCAACATCATCGAGCTAACTATTGGGGTCCTCAAGCAGCGGTTCCGCTGCCTTGATCGCTCCGGAGGAGCTCTCCAGTATTCGCCGGACCGGGTCTCCCAATTTGTGGTGGTTTGCTGCATGCTACACAACCTGGCTATCCGCAGGACTCAGGCACTGCCACCTGACATTGGACCAGCACCTCAGGAGGAGGAGCAGGAGGAGCATGAGGAGGAGGAGGAGGAGGAGGAGGAGCAGGAGTACGTTCCCAGGAGGGAGCGACCAGGGCCAAGGGCCGCACGACGCCACCTTATTACACGGTACTTCTAAGCCCCCTGTCAGGGAATGGCCAGGGGCCATGAGGGAAGATGAATGCAGCCGCTCCGCAAGCCCTCAGCCGGCGAAGCCAACAAACACTAAGAAGAACAACCATGGAGACTGCATGAATAAAGATAATTTTTTATTACACAAAAATGAAAAGCCCTTCCCTCATGAATCCCCAAAAACAATAAACGGGCCCCACAAAAAGCCCAACAAACGACTCACTCCCACAAACTGGGGAGGAGTCACTCCACCTTTCTTCAAACCGGGCCTCAACGTCGGCCTAACGCAAAAAATAAGCCCTCCAACAACACAACCATGGGCAAAATAAAGATGGCCACCGCCAAAAAAAAGGAAAGCTGGCCACACCCTCTACTGAGTGGCCCGCGAGGGCGAGACCTTGCCCAGCCTTTTGCCTCCCCTGCCCGGCCTGCTGCTCCTTCGCAAGCTCTGCCCAGTGGCTGCTGCGAGGCTGGGGGAAGGTGCCTGAGGCTCAGATGCCCTTCCGCCAGATGCCGCTGGGGGGCGGCCTACACGGCGTTTGGGCCTCGAGGGGCCGTCTGCTGAGTGGCGCACCTGAGCCTGGCCACCATCAGCTGCAGCCGCTTGCCCTTGACGCCCCAGTGGGGGAATGGCGGCGACGGATGGCGCAATGTGGGCCAGCTGGCGTCTGGGATGCGCTGGCTGGTGCTGTGGCGCGGTGTCACTCGGCCGGGCCCGCACTGCAGGATCCGCAACAATCAGCCGAGGGGCGGCTTGCTGGGATGGTCCAGCGCGGCGGCTGCCCTGGCGATGCCTGCCTGAGACAGCGCGTGTGGCAGCAGTGAGTGCCCCTGTTGTCCTGGTGTGCGCGCGCATCACATCCGCCAGGGTCTTGACGGCATCAGTCAGCATGCGGCCACTCGCGGCAGTTGCTGCCCCGAACTCGCGCACACTGGTCGCCAGCGACTCGATGGCCTCAGGCATGCGCCCCACCACGCTCATGAGCTCCGTGTGGCGCCGGTCCGAATCCTCGGCCATCTTATCCAGCTTCCGCACCTCCTCTGAGGTGAAGGTGTCCGGATTGGAGTCGCGGCTCTCCCGCTGGGGAGGAGGGGGCCGAACTAAGGGACCCTTGCCACGTTGGTGGCGGCGAGTGTGCCGATCAGCAGCACTCCCCTCTGCTCCTCCCCCCCTTTGGGGGGAAGGCCGCGGGCCACGCGCACGGCTCCTGGGTGGCTGGACGCCACTGGTCCCAGAAGCTGCATTGCCCTGCGACAGTTCCTCCAGGCACTCGTCCAGTGAGGAGGTGTCAAGCATTTCCTCCTCTCCTGCGGGACGTGACTGTTCCCCCGATGGTCCGGCTTGCTCCTCCTCCTCCTCCTGCTCGGAGGTGCTGTCACTGGCAGCTTCAGGGTCCTGGTCGTCACCAGCTGAAAGCAGGAATGCACAAGAGTAGCTTCAGAGTGAGGAGACGGCGTCAGCGAGGGAGTTAGGACTGGTGGCATTCAGCACATTGGTGGGACAGTGGCAAAGGAGGTAGCTCGGATGGGCCAGTGCGACGCGAGAGGGCCAAAAGGCGAGGTCCTTACCATTGCCGGGCAGTGGAGGGTCGGATACTCCGCACGCTGTGGGGACGATCACACGGGCTCCCATGAGCACACACACGCGCTCCTCCAGCCGAGTGAGCTTCTGCAGCTTGGCGCGGCCACCCCTGGCACGGGCCTGGCGATTAAAGGCTACTTTAGCCTGCAAGAGAAAGGACGGGCTGTAAGTGCGCAGTGTAGCCCTGATGTAGTGTGCACTGCCTCCCATGGTGGAATAGCTTGGCCAGAGTGAAGCCCTGATGTAGTGTGCACTGCCTCCCATGGTGGAATAGCTTGGCCAGAGTGAAGCCCTGATGTAGTGTGCACTGCCTCCCATGGTGGAATAGCTTGGCCAGAGTGAAGCCCTGATGTAGTGTGCACTGCCTCCCATGGTGGAATAGCTTGGCCAGAGTGAAGCCCTGATGTAGTGTGCACAGCCTCCCATGGTGGAATAGCTTGGCCAGAGTGAAGCCCTGATGTAGTGTGCACAGCCTCCCATGGTGGAATAGCTTGGCCAGAGTGAAGCCCTGATGTAGTGTGCACAGCCTCCCATGGTGGAATAGCTTGGCCAAAGTGTAGAGTGCCGAATGGCCATTTGATGCTCATGACTGTCCCAATGCTGCTGGCTGAGGGCTGGCCAATAGGACTTTCAGCTCCCTTTGCCCATCATGTCAGGTGTACATGCAAGAATGAGGAGGAGACTGGAAAGGCTACTCACCTTGACAATCCTGGTCAGGTCGTTGTATTTTTTACGACATTGTTTGTGGGTCCTGGGGGCATCGCCGGTGAACGTCACCCTCTGGGCGATCTGCTTCCAGGCTTTGGTGTAGTCGTGGTGGGTTGGATTCCTCCCACTCTCTGGGAACAAGATCTTGCGCCTCACCTCCAGAGCTGTGACTATTATGTCCAGATCACCCTCTGAGAAGCGCAGGGCACGCTGACGGGCCTTCTCTGGCGTTGCCATGACTCCCTGGGGCTGAGCAGCAGTGTTGAGGCCTCTTTGCAAGGCTGCAGTGTGCAGGGCGTGGCAGCAGACCAATTCGTCCCTTCCCCCTTTAAGAGCTGGTCGGCGCCACGGGGTCTGCTGTCAGTCCAAAAATGACCGCACCCGCGCTGCGCCCCGCCTGGGCGCTATCCCTCTGGACCGCCGGCTTAGCACCTAAAGATAGTAGTGGAACGCCTCTTTTAGCGCTCCACCAACCTCTTAGGGCGAAGCCACTGAATTCCCGGCAACGGGGCGCTACTTTGGGGCGGGCGCTAACTTCGGGCGGGCGCTAAGGTTAGCGCCCCAAAACTGCCTATACTGAAAATCTAGCCCTTCATTCTTAATTCTGTTGCAGGGATTTCAAAAACAATGGTCATTTTCATGAAGGACTCGTGGCAGAATTATTAAGGTCTTGGAGCAAGACAATTGATAAGAGTTCCTTTTACATCTATTTTTCCAGCTTACGTGGGTTAGTTGCCTTGTTAAAGAAAGATGAATGAAACTTTTCTGAAAGGTTCTGTTCCCGTTATAGACATCAAACATTGAGATGTACTTAACTCTATTCTTAAACTGCTTTGACCTGCCACCAACGCCATATTGGATTTAACCCTAGGCATGTGGCAGTGTTGGAATTTTGAATGATTCCCCCCAGGCCCCATCTCCAGAGCCCTGTGCATGGTGACCCTGTTTATAAATACTGCCCTCTACTGGCAGTTGCCAGTTTTTGTCTACCACCCACACTGCTGCATTGTGAGGTGGAGCTTCTTCATTCACAATTATTCAGCGACGTTAACTCCAACACGGAGATTTTCTTTCACAATCTCTGGTTTGAAACTGATGTCCTAGGAGGCATCTTTGCTAGTGCTGTTGGGGAGGGCTTAAACTAAAATGGCAGGGGGTTGGGAACCTGTGCCGGGAGACAGAGGAAAGGGAAGCAAGGATAGAAACAAAAGACAGGAAGGAGAAAAGCAAAAGTGGAAGGCAGAGAAATCAAGGGTGTAAATCAAACAGGGCCGCAGTAAATAATAATTCCAAAAAGGCTAAGAGTGTTAAAATATCAAGCCTGAAGGCTTTGTGCCTTAATGCGAGGAGCATTCGTAATAAGGTGAATGAATTAGCTGCGCAAATAGATGTAAACGAATATGATATGATTAGGATTACGGAGATATGGCTCCAGGGTGACCAAGACTGGGAATTCAACATCCAGGGGTATTCAATATTCAGGAAGGACAGGAAAAAAGGAAAAGAAGGTGGGGTAGCATTGCTGGATAAAGTGGAGATTAACACAATAGTAAGGAAGGATATCAGCTCTGATGATGTGGAATCTGTATGGGTCGAGCTGAAAAATACAACGGTGCAGAAAACGTTAGTGGGAGTTGTAAACAGACCCCAAACAGTAATGCTAAGGTTGGGGATGGCATTAAACAGGAAATTGGAGACGCGTGCAATAAGGGCACTGCAGTTATCATGGGTGACTTTAATCTACATATAGATTGGGCTAACCAAATTAGTAACAATACTGCAGAGGAGGAATTCCTAGAGTGTATACGGGATGGTTTCCTGGACCAATATGTCGAGGAACCAACTAGAGATCAGGCCATCTTAGACTGGGTATTATGTAATGAGAAAGGATTGATTAGCAATCTTGTTGTGCGAGGCCCCTTGGGGAGGAGCGATCATAATATGATAGAATTCTTCATTAAGGTGGAGAGTGAAGTAGTTGACTCAGAGACTAGGGTCCTGAATTTAAATAAAGGAAACTACGATGGTATGAGGCGTGAGTTGGCTAGGATGGATTGGGAAACGTTACTTAAAGGGTTGACGGTGGATAGGCAATGGCAAGCATTTAAAGATCGCATGGATGAACTACAGAATTTGTTCATCCCTGTCTGGCATAAAAATAAGACAAAAAAGGTGGCGCAACCGTGGCTCACAAGGGAAATTAGGGATAGCATAAGATCCAAGGAGAGGACATATAAATTGGCCAGAAAAAGCAGCAAACCTGAGGATTGGGAGCAGTTTAGGATTCAGCAAAGGAGGACAGAAGGATTAATTAAGAGGGGGAAAATAGAGTATGAGAGTAAGCTTGAGGTAACATAAAAACTGACTATAATAGCTTCTATAGATATGTGAAGAGAAAAAGATTGGTGAAGTCAAGCGTAGGTCCCTTGCAGTCAGAATCAGGGGAATTTATAATGTGGAACAAAGAAATGGCTGACCAATTAAATACATATTTTGGTTCTCTCTTCACAAAGGAGGACACAAATAACCTCCCAGAGATGTTGGGGAACATAGCGTCTAATGAGAGGGAGGAACTGAATGAAATCAGTATTTGTAGGGAAATTATGTTAGGGAAATTGACGGGATTGAAGGCCAATAAATCCCCAGGGCCTGATAATCTACATGCTAGGGTACTTAAGGAAGTGGCCCTAGAAATAGTAGATGCATTGCTGGTCATCTTCCAAAATTCTATAGACTCTGGCACAGTTCCCATGGATTGGAGGGTAGCTAATGTAACCTCACTATTTAAAAAAGATGGTAGAGGGAAAACGTAGAATTATAGACCGGTAAGCCTGACATCGGTACTGGGGGAAATGCTAGTATCGATTATAAAAGGTGTAATAGCAGAGCACTTGGAAAACAGTGACAGGATCGGACAAAGTCAACATGGATTTACAAAAGGTAAATCGTGCTTGACTAATCTACTGGAATTTTTTGAGGATGTAACTGGTAGAAAAGATAAGGGAGAACCAGTGGATGTGGTGTATTTGGACTTTCAGAAGGCTTTCGATGAGTGCGTAAAGTTAAAGCCCATGGGATTGGGGGTAAGGTACTGACTTGGATAGAGAACTGGTTGGCAGACAGGAAGCAAAGAGTTGGAATAAACAGGTCTTTTTTCGAGTGGCAGGTAGTGACTAGTTGGGTACCACAGGGATCGGTGCTAGGACCCCAGCTGTTCACAATATATATTAATGATCTAGACAAGGGAACTAGATGTAATATCTCCAAGTTTGCAGATGACACAAAGCTGGGTGGGCGTGTGTGCTGTGAGGAGGATGCCGAGAAACTCCAGTATGATTTGGACAGGTTGGGTGTTTGGGCAGACGCATGGCAGATGCAGTATAACGTGGATAAATGTGAGGTTATCCACTTTGGTGGCAAAAACAGAAAGGCAGATTATTATCTGAACAGCAATAGATTGGGAGAAGGGGAAGTGCAACGAGACCTGGGTGTCCTTATGCACCAGTCGCTGAAGGTAAGCATGCAGGCGCAGCAGGCGGTTACGAAGGCAAATGGTTTGTTGGCCTTCATAGCGAGAGGATTCGAGTACAGGAGCAAGGATGTCTTGCTGCAGTTGTACAGGGCCTTGGTGAGACCACACCTTGAGTATTGTGTGCAATTTTGGTCGCCTTATCTGAGGAAGGATGTTCTTGCCATGGAGGGAGTGCAGCGAAGATTCACCAGATTGATACCTGGGATGGCAGGAATGATGTATGAGGAGAGATTGGGTCGATTGTGCTGGAGTTTAGAAGAATGAGAGGGGATCTCATTTAAACTTATAAAATTCTAACAGGGCTAGACAGACTAGATGCAGGAAGGATGTTCCCAATGGCGGGGGAGTCCAGAACCAGGGGTTACAGTCTAAAGATAAGGGGTAATCCATTTAGGACGGAGATGAGGAGGAATTTCTTCACCCAGAGAGTGGTGAACCTGTGGAATTCTCTACCACAGAAGGCAGTTGAGGCCAATTCATTAAATATATTCAAGAAGATATATTTCTTAAGGCTAAAGGGATCAAGGGATATGGGGAGAAAGCAGGGGCAGGGTACTGAATTTGGATGATCAGCCATGATCTCATTAAATGGCGGAGCAGACTCGAGGGGCCGAATGGCCTACTCCTGCTGCTATCTTCTATGTTTCTATGGATGAGGAGGGAGTAAATGTTTGAGATGGTGGATGGGTGGCTGATTAAGCGGCCTGCTTTCCCCTGGATTCTGTCGAGCTTCGTGAGTATTGATGGAGCTGCAACTGTCCAGGCAAGTGGAGAATATTCCATCGCACTCCTGACTTGTGCCTTGTAGGGAGTGAAAAGGCTTTGGGGAGTCAGGAGGTGGTGAGTCACTTACGCAGACTACCCAGTGTCTGACTAGCTCTTGTAGCCACAATATTTGTTTGGCTGATCTAGTTAAGTTCCTGGTCAATGGTGACCCCCAGGATGTTGATGGTGGGGAATTCAACAATGGTAATGCCTTTGAATGTCTTGGGGGGGTGGTTAGACTCTCTCTTGTTAGAGATGGTCATTGTCTGGCACTTGTGTGGCACAAATGTTACTTGCCACTTATCATCCCCAACCTGAATGTTGTCCAGGTCTTGCTAGATGTGGACACAGACTGCCTCATTATCTGACGAATTGCGAATGTAACTTGACACTGTGCAATCAGCAGCGAACATCCCCACTTCTGAAGGTCATTAATAAAGCAGTTGAAGATGTTGGGTCTAGGACACTGTCCTCAGTAACTGCTGCAGCGATGACCTGGGTCTGAGATGATTGGACTCCAATAACCACAGCCATCTTCCTTGTGCTAGATATCACACCCTCCAGTGGAGAGTTTTCCTGCGATTAACATTGACTTCAGTTTTACTAGGGCTCCTTGCTGCCACACTCGGTCAAATGCTGCTTTGATGTCGAGGACAGTCACTCTCACCTCACCTCTGGAATAGAGCTCGTGTCCATGTTTGGACCAAGGCTGTAATGAGGTCAGGCGGAAACCAAACTCGGCATCGGTGAGCAGGTTATTTGTGCGTAAGTGTCACTTGATAGCATTGTCGATGACAGCTTCCATCACTTTGCTGATGATGGAGTGATGGCTGATGGGGTGGTAACCGGCTGTTGGAATAGTCCAGCTTTTTGTGCACTGGACATCCCTGGCCAATTTACCACTTTGTCGAGTACATTCAGTGCGCTCTATCGTTCTTGATATCACGTGGAGTGAAGCGAATTGGCTGAAGACTGGCTTCTGTGATGGTGGAAGCTCAGGAGCAGGCCGAGATGCATCATCCACTTGGCACTTGTGACTGAAGATGGTTGCGAAGGCATTGTCTTTTGCACTCACGAGGTGGGCTCTGCCATCATTGAGGATGAGGATGTTCAAGAAGCCTCCTCCTCATGTTAGTTGTTAATTGTCCATCACCATGCACGACTGGATGTGGCAGGACTGCAGAGCTTTGATCCGATCCATTGGGTGTGGGATCGCTTAGCTCTGTGTATAGCATGCTGCTTCCGCTAGTTAGCATGCATATAGTCCTGTGTTGTAGCTTCACCAAGTTGGTATCTGATTTTCAGGTACACCTGGCATGCTCGTCAACACTCCTCATTGAACCAGGGTTGGTTTGATGGGAATGGTAGAGGGAGGGATATATCAGCCCATGAGGTTACAGAGTGTGGTGGAATACAATTCCGTTGCTGCTGATGGCCCACTGCACCTCCTTGGTGCCCAGTTTTTAGCCACTAGATCTGTTCTGATTCTATCCCATTTAGTACGGTTGCAGTGCCACACAACACCATGAAAGGTTGTCCTCAGTGTGAAGACGGGCCTTCATACCCACAAGGAGTGTGCGGTGGTCACTGCAACCAATACTGTCATGGACAGATGATCGGCGACATGTAGTTTGGTGAGGACGAGATCAAGTAGGTTTTTTCCTCGTGTTTGTTCTCTCACCACCTGGTATGAGTCCAGTCTGGCAGTTATCTCCTTGAGGACTTGGCCAGCTCGGTGAATAGTGGTACTACCGAGCCACACTTGGTGATGGACATTGAAGTCCCCCACCCAGAGGACATTCTGTGCCCGCAGCCACAGTGCGCCGGATGAGGAGGGTGTAAATGTTTATGATGATGGATTAAGCGGACTGCTTTCTGCTGGATTGTGTCGCGCTTCTTGAGTGTTGTTCGATCTGCAACCATCCAGGCAAGTGGAGAATATTCAATCACAATCCTGACTTGTGCCTTGTAGGTGCTCGAATGGTTTTGGGGAGTCAGGAGGTGAGTCACTTGCCGGAGAATACCCAGCCTCTGACCTGCTCTTATAGCCACAGTATTTACGTGGCCTGGCTAGTTACTTTGCTGATGATTGCGAGTAGACTGATGGGGCAGTAATTGGCCGGATTGGAATTTTCCTGCCTTTCGCAGAAAGGACATACCTGCCCAATTTTCCACTTTGTCAGGTAGATGCCAGTACAGGAACAGCTTGGCTAGCGGTACGGCTTGTTCTGGAGTGCAGGTCTTTAGCTCTACAGCTGTGATGTTGTTGGGGCCCACAGCCTTTGCTGTATCCAGTGTGCTCTGACATTTTTTGATATCAAGTGGAGTGAATTGAATTGGCTCAGGACTGGCATCTATGAGGGTGGGGAGCTCAGGAGGAGGCCGCGATGGATCCACTTGTCACTTGTACAGGGCCTTGGTGAGACCTGACCTGGAGTACTGTGCACAGTTTTGGTCTCCTTATCTAAGGAGGAGTACACTTGCCTTGGAGGCGGTGCAACGAAGGTTCACTAGATTGATTCCTGGGATGAGAGGGCTGTCCTATGATGAGAGATTGTGTAGACTGGGCCGATACTCTCCGGAGTTTAGAAGAATGAGAGGTGATCTCATTGAAACATACAAGATTCTGAAGGGGATTGACAGGGTAGATGCGGAGAGGTTGTTTCCCCTGGCCAGAGTGTCTAGAACTAGGGGGCATAGTCTCAGGATAAGGGGCGGCCATTTAAGACTGAGATGAGGAGGAATTTCTTCACTCAGAGGGTTGTGAATCTTTGGAATTCTCTGCCCCAGAGGGCTGTGAATGCTGAGTCATTGAGTATATTCAAGGCTGAGATCGATAGATTTTTGGACTCTAGGGGACTCGAGGGATATGGAGATCGGGTGGGAAAGTGGAGCTGAGGCCGATGATCAGCCATGATGTTATTGAATGGCAGAGCAGGCTCGAGGGGCCGTATGGTCAACTCCTGCTCCTATTTCTTATTTCTTATTTTCTGCCTGAAGGTGGTTGCGAAAGATGAGGAGAGAGAAAACACAATACAAAAGCTAGAGCTGACTTTAATCATTTATAAAAATGGACCAAATATAACACTAACCGTTTACATATTTTGTTCATGGACGAACAAAATGCCACCAATTAATTCTCCCCTGAGGCTAACGGAACAGACTGCTGCTGATTGGAGACAAAGAGCTCGAGACACTTTCAGAGTGAGACCTGTATGGGAGGGGAGGCGATGCCATGTGACCCAGGCAGCTCCTGGAGGGCACAGAGTTCAAAGGAACGGTGAACCCAAGGTCTCTCCCTCCTCCCGTCTTCCCTCTCCCCCTCCCTCTCCCCATTTTAGATGCTGTCTTATTACAGATGTTAAAATATGAGGGCGTTCACTGTATTTCCCACTCCATGAAAAAAAACAACGTGGGATTTGAAACATCGTTCGGAGTTACATTTCATACTTCATGTACAGATTGCTGACTTTGAGAACTACTTCAGTGTAAAAACCTATTTCATGTAACAATTAAAAAATTGTATTTACCTACTTGTTGGTCAATGTTTTCATTTCATACTTTCATCTCATCAACTCATGTAAATAGTTGATATTTATCAACACAGATTAATGCGAGGTATTACATTTTGGTAAGAAAAATAGGGAGGTCACATATTACTTGGAAATAACGAATCTAAATGGGGTAGAAGATCAAAGGGATCTCGGAGTACAAACACAAAAATCACTGAAAGTAGTGACACAGCTTAACAAGGCCATAAAAAACGCAAGCACTGGGGTTTATTTCTGGAGGGATTGAATTGAAAAGTAGTGAAGTTATGCTAAACGTGTATCGAACCTTGGTTGGACCACACTTGGAGTACTGCGGACAATTCTGGACACCATGTCATAAAAAGGAATTCGAGGCACTGAAGAGGGTGCAAAAAAGATGAGTAAAACATTAGAGCTGAAGGACAGGCGAGGGTGTGTGGCCCAAATAAGGGTTCTTTACACCAATGCACGGAGTATAAGGAATAAATTGAATGAACTGCAGGCATGAATTCAAATTGGAGGGTATGACATTGTAGCCATTACTGAGACATGGCTGCAAGACGGTCAGGACTGGGAACTAAATATACCAGGTTATAAGGTCTACAGGGAAGATAGGGAAAATGGCAGAGGGGGAGGAGTAGCCTTAGTGATTAAGGATGAAATCACTTCAATGATAAGAGAGGATTTAAAGAGAGGTAAGCAGGCAATGGCGACTTTAAGGGATGAATGAAGAAATAAATGATCTAAGACTGTATTGGGAGTTGTGTATAGGCCTCCTATAGCAGCTCTGAAGTGCTACATTGTACAAATGAAGAGATTAGACAAGCGTGTAGCAAAGGCAGAGTGTTTTTAATGGGGGATTTTAACTTTCATAGAGATTGGGAAAAGCAGACTAGCACCTGTCAGAAAGGTAGTGAATTTCTTGTGTGTCTGGGATAGTTTTCTACAACAATATGTCCTAGAGGCAACAAGGGGGCATGTCATATTAGATTTAGTGATGCGTAATGAGCCAGATTTAGTTAACAGTCTAACTGTGCATGAACATTTTTCCAATAGCGATCATAACATGATCGAGTTCAACATAGTGTTTGAAGGGGAAAAACGCAAAACAGCTACTAAGACTCTAGATTTAGGTAAGGCTGACCAACGGGATGTCCGCAGTAAACTGGGCAAATCTGTTAATGGGTAAAACGACAGAAGATCAGTGGGAGATGTTTAAAAAAGAATTTAATGTGATACAGAACCAGTTTATACCCCTGAAGGGCAAGAGCTCTACTTGTCAATAAAACCCAGCCATGAACCACTAAAGAGGTAAAGGCCAGCATAAAACTATAAAGGAAAAGGTATACAAAAATACAAAAAATAGCACAGATCCTGGCGAATGGGAAAGATACAAAGAACAGCAAAGGGTCACACAACAGTTAGTAAGAGTTACAAAAAGGGAGTATGAAAAGAAACTTGCAAAAGATAGCAAAATCAATGCAAAATTTTTTTACAGTTACATTAGGAAAAAGAGGGTGGTCAGGAGCAATGTTGGCCCCTTAAAAATAAAGTGGTGATATTGTCAATGACAGTGGGGAAATGGCGGACATGTTGAATAATTACTTTGCGTCAGTATTTACAGTAGAGGAAGAGGACACCATGCCGGAAATCCTAAAGAAACTAATATTGAATCGGGGAAAGGGACTCAATAAAACTAACGTAAGTAAAATAACAGTAATGAAGAAAATAATGGCACAAAAGAGTGACAGATCCCCAGGACCAGATGGTTTCCATCCCAGGGTTTTAAAGGAACTAGGAGCACATTGCAGATGCCCTAATTATAATCTTCCAATGTTCTCTAGATTCAGGAACCGTCCTTTCGTTTGGAAAATTGCGCATGTTACTCTGCATTTAAGAATGGCAAGAGAGGGAAACCAGTGAATTATAAACCAGTTAGTCTAATATCTGTTGTCGGGAAATTACTAGGGTCTATAATTAAGGATAGGGTGACAGAACACCTCGAAAATTTTCAGCTGATCAGAGGGAGCCAGCATGGATTTGTGAAAGGTACCATTAATTGGAGGGAAACTAAAATAAATCAAGGGAATGCACTTATTGAATTCAATATTAGTAATAAAATGGTAATGGAGAAAATAATGGGACCAGGATAGATAAATCACCAGGACCTGATGGTTTCCATCCCAGGGTATTAAAAGAAGTGGGGAAATTGCAGAAGCATTAGCTATAATCATTCAAACTCTTGATTTGGGAACTATGCTGTTAAACTCAAAAATTGCAAATGTCAGTCCATTATTTAAGAAGGGTGGGAGAGAGAAACCAGGTAACCACAGGCCTGTGAATTTAAAATCAATTGTGGGGACGCTACTAGAATCTCTCATTAGGGATAGAGTGACTGAGCACTTGTCCAAAAATGAGCTGATCAGAGAGAGCCAGCATGGCAAGACTTGGGTTGGAAGTTGGTTGGGAGGTAGGAGACAGTGATTGGGGATAAAGGGTTTGTACTCAGATTGGCAGAATGTGACAAGTGGATCTGTTCTGGAGCTGCAACTTTTTCCCATATTTATTAATCAATTGGATCAAGGAATAGAGCTGTATATCCAAGCTTCCAGATGACACTAAAGTCAGAGACACAGTGGGAGCAGGAAGTTGCAAAACTATGACAGATGGACAAGTGTGAGGTTGTCCACTTTGGACCAAAGAAAACTACATTTTCCAAATGGTGAGAAACTAGGAACTGTAGAGGAGCAAAGAGATTTGGGAGTCTAACTCCACAAATCATTTAAAACTAGTCGACAGGTACAAAAAGTAATAAATAAGGCCAATGGAAATTTGGCCTTTATCTTAAAATGGCTGGATTACAAATAGGAAGAATTGTAATTTTAAAATGTGGCCATTTAGGATGAAAGTCATGAAGTACCTTTTCACACAAGGTATTAGAAATCTGGAATTCTCTCCCCAAAGGGCTGTGGATTCTAGGACAAGTGGAGCTTTTAAGGCTGAGATTGATAGATTTTAGTTGGGAAAGACTAACAAGGGACATGGGGCAAAGGTGCGTAAATAGACTTGAGGCACAGATCAGCAGTGATCTAATTGAATGGCATTGGAGGCTCGAGGGGCGGAATGGCAGACTCCTGTTCCTATCTTCCTTTCAATCTGCTTGGTTTCCGACAGGTTTTGTCAGGAGCAATAAAAATTCTTCATTCTTAATTCTGTTGCAGGGATTTCAAAAACATTGGTCATTTTCACGAAGGACTCGTGGCAGAATTATTAAGGTCTTGGAGCAAGACAATCGATAAGAGTTCCTTTTACATCTATTTTTCCAGCTTACGTGGGTTAGTTGCCTTGTTAAAAGAAAGATGAATGAAACTTTTCTGAAAGGTTCTGTTCCCGTTATAGACATCAAACAGTGAGATGTACTTAACTCTATTCTTAAACTGCTTTGACCTGCCACCAACGACATATTGGATTTAACCCTATGCATGTGGCAGTGTTGGGATTTTGAATGATTCCCCCCAGGCCCCATCTCCAGAGCCCTGTGCATGGTGACCCTGTTTATAAATACTGCCCTCTACTGGCAGTTGCCAGTTTTTGTCTCCCACCCACACTGCTGCATTGTGAGGTGGAGCTTCTTCATTCACAATTATTCAGCGACGTTAACTCCAACACTGAGATTTTCTTTCACAATTTCTGGTTTGAAACCGATGTCCTAGGGGGCATCTTTGCTAGTGCTGTTGGGGAGAGTTTAAACTAAAATGGCAGGGGGTTGGGAACCTGTGCCGGGAGACAGAGGAAAGGGAAGCAAGGATAGAAACAAAAGACAGGGAGAAGAAAAGCAAAAGTGGAAGGCAGAGAAATCAAGGGTATAAATCAAACAGGGCCACAGTAAATAATAATTCCAAGAAGGCTAAGAGTGTTAAAAAATCAAGCCTGAAGGCTTTGTGCCTTAATGCGAGGAGCATTCGTAATAAGGTGGATGAATTAGCTGCGCAAATAGATGTAAATGGATATGATATAATTGGGATTACGGAGATATGGCTCCAGGGTGACCAAGACTGGGAATTCAACATCCAGGGGTATTCAATATTCAGGAAGGACAGGAAAAAAGGAAAAGGAGGTGGGGTAGCATTGCTGGTTAAAGTGGAGATTAACACAATAGTAAGGAAGGATATCAGCTCTGATGATGTGGAATCTGTATGGGTCGAGCTGAGAAATACCAAGGGGCAGAAAACGTTAGTGGGAGTTGTAAACAAACCCCCAAACAGTAATGCTGAGGTTGGGGATGGCATTAAACAGGAAATTAGAGACGCGTGCAATAAGGGCACAGCAGTTATCATGGGTGACTTTAATCTACATATAGATTGGGCTAACCAAATTAGTAACAATACAGTGGAGGAGGAATTCCTGGAGTGTATACGGGATGGTTTCCTGGACCAATATGTCGAGGAACCAACTAGAGATCAGGCCATCTTAGACTGGGTATTATGTAATGAGAAAGGATTGATTAGCAATCTTGTTGTGCAAGGCCCCTTGGGGAGGAGCGATCATAATATGATAGAATTCTTCATTAAGATGGAGAGTGAAGTAGTTGACTGAGAGACTAGGGTCCTGAATTTAAATAAAGGAAACTACGATGGTATGAGGCGCGAGTTGGCTAGAATGGATTGGGGAACGCTACTTAAAGGGTTGATGGTGGATAGGCAATGGCAAACATTTAAAGATCGCATGGATGAACTACAGAATTTGTTCATCCCTGTCTGGCATAAAAATAAAACAAAAAAGGTGGTGCAACCGTGGCTCACAAGGGAAATTAGGGATAGCATAAGATCCAAGGAGAGGACATATAAATTGGCCATAAAAAGCAGCAAACCTGAGGATTGGGAGCAGTTTAGGATTCAGCAAAGGAGGACAAAAGGATTAATTAAGAGGGGGAAATAGTATATGAGAGTAAGCTTGCAGGTAACATAAAAACTGACTGTAATAGCTTCTATAGATATGTGAAGAGAAAAAGATTGGTGAAGTCAAGCGTATGTCCCTTGCAGTCAGAATCAGGGGAATTTATAATGGGGAACAAAGAAATGGCTGACCAATTAAATACATACTTTGCTTCTGTCTTCACAAAGGAGGACACAAATAACCTCCCAGAGATGTTGGGGAACATAGCGTCTAATGAGAGGGAGGACCTGAATGTAATCAGTATTTGTAGGGAAATTGTGTTAGGGAAATTGCCAGGGTTGAAACCCGATAAATCTCCAGGGCCTGATAATCTACATGCTAGGGTACTTAAGGAAGTGGCCCTAGAAATAGTAGATGGATTGCTGGTCATCTTCCAAAATTCGATAGACTCTGGCACAGTTCCCATGGATTGGAGGGTAGCTAATATAACCTCACTATTTAAAAAAGGTGGCAGAGAGAAAACGTGGAATTATGGACCGGTAAGCCTGACATCGGTAGTGGGGGAAATGCTAGTGTGCATTATAAAAGGTATAATAGCAGAGCACTTGGAAAACAGTGACAGGATCGGACAAAGTCAACATGGATTTACAAAAGGTAAATCGTACTTGACGAATCTACTGGAATTTTTTGAGGATGTAACTAGTAGGATAAGGGAGAACCAGTGGATGTGGTGTATTTGGACTTTCAGAAGGTTTTCGATAAGGTCCCGCATAAGAGATTAGCACGTAAAGTTAAAGCCCATGGGATTGGGGGTAAGGTACTGACTTGGATAGAGAACTGGTTGGCAGACAGGAAGCAAAGAGTTGGAATAAACAGGTCTTTTTCCGAGTGGCATGTAGTGACTAGATAGGTACCGCAGGGTTCGGTCCTTGGACCCCAGCTGGTCACAATATATATTAATGATCTAGACGAGGGAACTAGATGTAATATCTCCAAGTTTGCAGATGACACAAAGCTGGGTGGGCGTGTGTGCTGTGAGGAGGATGCTGAGAAACTCCAGTATGATTTGGACAGGTTGAGTGTTTGGGCAGATGCATGGAAGATGCAGTATAATGTGGATAAATGTGAGGTTATCCACTTTGATGGCAAAAACAGGAAGGCAGATTATTATCTGAATGGCAATAGATTGGGAGAAGGGGAAGTGCAACGAGACCTGGGTTTCCTTGTGCATCAGTCGCTGAAGGTACGCATACAGGCGCAGCAGGCGGTTAAGAAGGCAAATGGTATGTTGGCCTTCACAGCGAGAGGATTCGAGTACAGGAGCAAGGATGTCTTGCTGCAGTTGTACAGGGCCTTGGTGAGACCACACCTTGAGTATTGTGTGCAGTTTTGGTCGCCTTACCTGAGGAAGGATGTTCTTGCCATGGAGAGAGTGCAGCAAAGAGTCACCAGACTGATTCCTGGGATGGCAGGAATGACGTATGAAGAGAGATTGGGTTGATTAGGCTTATATTCGCTAGAGTTTAGAAGAATGAGAGGGGATCTCATTGAAACTTATAACATTCTAACAGGACTAGACAGACTAGATGCAGGAAGGATGTTCCCGATGGTCGGGGAGTCCAGAACCAGGGGTCACAGTCTAAGGATAAGGGGTATGCCATTTAGGACTGAGATGAGGAGGAATTTCTTCACCCAGAGAGTGCTGAACCTGTGGAATTCTCTACCACACAAAGCAGTTGAGGCCAACTCATTAAATATATTCAAGAAGGAGTTAGATATATTTCTGAAGGCTAAAGGGATCAAGGGATATGGGGAGAAAGCAGGGACAGGGTACTGAATTTGGATGATCAGCCATGATCTCATTAAATAGCGGACCAGGCTCGAGGGGCCGAATGGCCTGCTCCTGCTCCTATCTTCTATGTTTCTATTTTCCAATCTAAAGGGATGGTTCCTGAATCGAGAGAACTTTGGAAGATTATAGTTAGGGCATCTGCAATGTGCTCACCTACTTCCTTTAAAAACCCTGGGATGGAAACCACCTGGCCCTGGGGATTTCTCACTCTTTAATGCCATTATTTTCTTCATTACTGTTATTTTACTTCCGTTAATTTTATCGAGTCCCTGTCCCCGATTCAACATTAGTTTCTTTGGGATTCCCAGCATGCTATTCTCTTCTTCTGCTGTAAATACTGTAGAATGGAAGATTGCTGTGGTTGTTGGAGGTCAATCATCTCAGCCCCAGGACATCGCTTCAGGAGTTCCGCAGGACAGTGTCCGAGGCCCAACCATCTTCAGCTGCTTCATCAACGTCCTTCCCTCCATCATAAGTTCAGAAGTGTAGATGTTCACTGATGACTGCACAGTGTTCAGTTCCATTCGCAACTCCTCAGATAATGAAGCAGTCTAAGCCCGCATGCAGCAAGACCTGGACAACATTCAGGCTAGGGCTGATAAGTGGCAAGTAACAGTCACGCCACACAAGTGCCAGGCAATGACTATCTCCAAAAAGCGAATGTCTAACCAACTCCCCATGACATTCAATGGGATTACCATCGCTAAATCCCCCACCATCAACATCCTGGGGGTCACCATTGACTAGAAACTTAACTGGCCCAGCCACATAAATACTATGGCGACAAGAGCAGGTCAGAGGCTAGGTATTTTGTGGCGTGTGTCTCACCTCATGACTCCCCAAAGCCTTTCCACCATCTACAAGGCACAAGTCAGGAGTGTGATGGAATACTCTCCACAAGACTGAAAACTTGGCTTCTATCACCCCTGGAGGTGATTAGAGCGCTAAATCAGGTGCTACACACCTCTCTTAAGGCGCAAATGCCGAGGAGCAAGGCGCTACCTCAGAACGCTGGCGAAGCTGATGTGATGTCAGTCAGCAATGGAACACAGACACAATGGCGCCGGCCAGTTCTTAAAGGGGAGGATCGATCTTGCTCGACATCCACACCCTGCTCATTGCAGCCTTGAATCTTGACCTGGAGAGACCTGTACATCAATTCTGCTGGAAAGAACAATGGAGAGGCCCAGGGAAAGAGCTCAGAGTGCAGCCCCCATAGTCTCTTCTAAATCGATGCAAGGAAGGTCAAATCAAAATGAACCTGCAAAGTGCTGCTCAGTAACCAAAACTCCTTCACGCAGTGTTGAATCTCTCCAGAAGTTTCTCTCTCTCTCTCAGAATGCGTGGTGCAAAAATGTCGCCGACAAAAAAAGGCAGGAAGCGGTCGCCTTTAAATAGCGCTCCCCCAGTCCCTTCCCGACTGCAAAATGCTCCCTTCAAACTGTTGTTGCTACCAACGGGCAGTAAGACAGGGGGCACCACTCAATATCCCATCTGGGGTGCTACCAGGGCGTTGCACTCTCGACTGACATCACGATTGGGCAGCACGGTGGCATAGTGGTTAGCACTGTTGCCTCACAGCGCCAGGGACCCGGGTTCGAATCTGGCCTCGGGTGACTGTCTGTGTGGAGTTTGCACATTCTCCCCGTGTTTGCGTGGGTTTCCTCCGGGTGCTCCGGTTTCCTCCCACAGTCCAAAGATGTGCGGGTTAGGTTGATTGGCTATGATAAATTGACCCTTAGTGTTAGGGGGATTAAATACGTGGGGTTACGAGGATAGAGTGGGATATGTGTTGGTGTAGGGGTTACGGGGATCGGGTGGGATATGTGTCGGTGCAGGCTCGATGGGCCGAAATGGCCTCTATCTGCACTGTAGGGTTTCTGTGATTCTGTGATTCTGTGATTTGCGGACGCAGGAGATACATAGAAACATAGACGTGGAAACATAGAAGATAGGAGCAGGAGTAGGCCATTCGGCCCTTCGAGCCTGCTCCGCCATTCAATGTGATCATGGCTGATCATCCAAATTCAGTACCCTGTCCCTGCCTTTTCCCCATATCCCTTGATCCCTTTAGCCTCAAGAAATATATCCAACTCTTTCTTGAATATATTTAATGAACTAGCCTCCACCGCCCTCTGTGGCAGAGAATTCCACAGGTTCACCACTCTCTGGGTGAAGAAATTCTTCCTCATTTCAGTCCTAAATGACTTACCCCTTGTCCTTAGACTATGACCCCTGGTTCTGGACTCCCCGGCCATCAGAAACATCCTTCCTGCATCTAGTCTGTCCAGACCTGACAGAATTTTATAGGTTTCGATGAGATCCCCTCTCAATCTTCTAAACTCCAGTGAGTATAAGCCCAATCGACACAATCTCTCCTCATACGTCATTCCTGCTATCCCAGGTATCAGCCTGGTGAATCTTCGCTGCACTCCCTCCATGGCAAGAACGTCCTTCCTCAGGTAAGGTGACCAAAACTGCACACAATACTCAAGGTGCGGTCTCACCAAGGCCCTGTACAACTGTAGCAAGACATCCTTGTTCCTGCACTCGAACCCTCTTGCTACGAAGGCCAACATACCATTTGCCTTCTTAACCGCCTGCTGCACCTGCATGCTTAACTTCAGCGACTGGTGCACAAGGACACCCAGGTCTCTTTGCACTTCCCCTTCTCCCAATCTATTGCCATTCAAATAATAATCTGCCTTCCTGTTTTTGCCACCAAAGTGGATAACCTCACATTTATCCACATCGTGCCGGTAGTGTTCAGCACCGCCGCAAAATGTCTGGTCAATTTCGCGAGCGGCGCAAACATCGCTGCACCCGGGCGCTAGTTGCTTTGCGCCCCATTAGCGCCCTCTAATGGGAGGCACAAAGCAACCAAATTTTCCCCCCATGAGGCCTAGAAATTGGGTATAGCCCCGCTGCGCAAAGTTTAAAGCCAGACGAAACTTATCGTTGCCTGGCGAGATATTGGGTTGCATCGCCCCCAGAGGGGATTGAGGCACGAACTCAGACGTTGCACGGGGCTCCTAAAGCGCAAAAGTTCAGGCGCTACCCAATATCGGTGCGGACAGGCGCAGCGCAGGTGATCTCAATTACCGGAAACCACGAGACTTCCAGGCGCAGGCCAGCTCTTAAAGGGGTGGGTCAGTCAGCCTGAGCTGCCACACTCAACGCCCTGTAGGCCTCAGAATCGGCGCTCGCCCTTCTCTGGCGCAAGAAACTTGGTCAGAATGGAGAAGGTGAGACAGAGAGCAGAGCGCTTCAGCACTGAGGCTCTGGACCAGTTGGTGTCTGCAGTTGAGCGCCGTTGAGATGTTCTGTATCCTGACAATGGCAAGAGGCCGAATCAAAAGGCTTACCGGCGATCTTGGAGGGAGGTTTCTCTGAGGGTCAACTCCAGCAGCATGGCGACCAGGACCCCTGTTCAGTGCAGGAAGAAATTCAACGACCTCACTCGGGTCGTTAGGGTGAGTGTTGGTTATGCAAACTTCTGATTCCCTCCATCTGCACCTGACTTCGAGCACCCTGTTGCCATGATGCCCCAATGGCCATCTGTCAGCAAGCACCCATGGCCCTTTCTGGGCACACACATGGACATTTCACTCAAGGCCACATGTAAGGGCTCTTGCACCATGGGGGGCATGCGATGATCTCTCAAGGCCTCATGTAAGAGCTCTTGCACCATGGGGGGCATGCGATGATCTCTCAAGGCCACATGTAAGGGCCCTTGCACCATGGGGGGCATGCGATGATCTCTCAAGGCCTCATGTAAGAGCTCTTGCACCATGGGGGGCATGAGATGATCTCTCAAGGCCTCATGTAAGGGCTCTTGCACCATGGGGGGCATGAGATGATCTCTCAAGGCCTCATGTAAGGGCTCTTGCACCATGGGGGGCATGCGATGATCTCTCAAGGCCTCATGTAAGGGCTCTTGCACCATGGGGGGCATGCAATGATCTCTCAAGGCCTCATGTAAGGGCTCTTGCACCATGGGGGGCATGAGATGATCTCTCAAGGCCTCATGTAAGGGTTCGTGCACCGTGGGGGGCATGCGATGATCTCTCAAGGTCTCATGTAAGGGCTCTTGCACCATGGGGGGCATGCAATGATCTCTCAAGGCCTCATGTAAGGGCTCTTGCACCATGGGGGGCATGAGATGATCTCTCAAGGCCTCATGTAAGGGTTCGTGCACCGTGGGGGGCATGCGATGATCTCTCAAGGTCTCATGTAAGGGCTCTTGCACCATGGGGGGCATGCGATGATCTCTCAAGGCCTCATGTAAGGGCTCTTGCACCATGGGGGGCATGAGATGATCTCTCAAGGCCTCATGTAAGGGCTCTTGCACCATGGGGGGCATGAGATGATCTCTCAAGGCATCATGTTACAGAATTTCCCCTTCTTTCCCCTGCAGTCCAAGCTGGTGGCGAGGCGAAAGGACCAGACTCGAACCGGTGGCGGGCCTCCACAAGTCGTCACTCTGACGGATCTCGAGGAGAGAGTGCACCAGATTCTTGGAGGACGTCTGTCTGGTCCTGTTACCACTGCAGCTGCTAACCCCATTTCCGACAGCGAGGGTAAGGCTCTCTCCTTTTTCAGCTGTTTCCTTCCACTTGGTCCCCCCGCCAGCATGCTTCCTCAGTGTGCAGCCATGTCAGAGCCTTGCCGCAATCTGGCATGCCTTTCCGCCAACCTGTCCTTTTGCTAAAGCCACTCTTCCACCTCCCTGCTTTCAGATGATGCATCACCAACTCGGGCTCAACGCCCTGAAGCTGCCAGTGCCAGTGCCTCTGGAGGCAAGGATCAGGAGGAAGCCGGACCATCCATTCCAATCTCAGGGGAGCATACACATCTACAGACTGGGGATAGTAGTTCCCTGGAGGGGAGGGGGGGCGGACTCTGAGGATCAGCCAGTTGCCGGAACAAGCAGCATGCAGCAACGCAAGGGGGGTAGGCAAGTTCGGCCACCGTCTCCCCGGAGGGCAAGGCAGGTAGTGATGACTGCTGCACAGAGTGCAGAGGAGGTGCATCGCCTGGCTGAAATGAGCACCCAGGCCTGGCTCAGGCACACTGAGCTGATGGCTGCAGTGGGGAGGATGCCTCAGTCAATAGATACACGGGGCAACAATGGAGAGGACTCTCCAGGGCTTCGGGGCAACAATGGACAGGACTCTCCAGGGCTTCAGGGCAACAATGGACAGGACTCTCCAGGGCTTCGGGGCAACAATGGACAGGACTCTCCAGGGCTTTTGGGGCAACAATGGAGAGGACTGTCCAGGGCTTCGGGCCAACAATGGAGAGGACTCTCGAGGGCTTCGGGGCAACAATGGAGAGGACTGTCCAGGGCTTCGGGCCAACAATGGAGAGGACTGTCCAGGGCTTCGAGGCCGCTATGGAAAGGACTGTTCAGCGCCTCGGACAATCCCTGGAAAGGTCTGTCCAGGGCTTGTCCGAGGCAGTGGAGCGGTCGGCACCGGCCTTGTCCGAAGCAATGGAAAGAACTGTCCAGGGCTTCTCCGAAGCACTGGCACCTGGCTCACAGGTCCTCACTGCTGCCACGCAGTCACTTTCTGGCCTCGTCCACACCCAGATTGAGGCAACGCGAACTCTCACTGCAGCCACCCTATCTGCATCAGCTAGGATCACCCCGGGCCCTTTCAGTCCCATACAAGGCCAGGAATCAGTGGAGCATGCAATTGTGGCGGATGAGCCGAGCCGGTCCCCTCAGAGAGCCAGTGTGTCGTCCGACCATGGTGCAGGTGTCCTCTCTCGGCAGGTGACCATTGCACATGCCAGCGCTGGTACATCTGCAGTGCAGCTGCCACCACCTGCAGGGCACACTGCTTCCAGCCATGCTCAAATCAAGCATCCTGCATCCGCACCCTCCAAGCCCAGAGGTCGGCCAGGCCGTCCCTCAGGGGCTTCTGCGCTTCCACACAGTCAGCAGGCGTCCCCCAGCCTTCACCCCGCCACTGGGGTTCAATTACGTAGGAGCAGCAGGGAGGGAAGGGGCCGTCCGCGAAAGAGAAGTCGTTCTCCATCAAGGGGCCAGCAGTAGAGGGAGGTGCTGAGACGTTTCCTTGGTCAAATTGAAGGACACCCTCACTTGTTGTAATTGTTGGAAATGGTTTGTTTAGTTTTGCGGCTTTGCCGAAGAGTTAACTGTTATTTTGTTAGTTATGGTTTCTGTTGACATGATGTTGTTTTGCTGTAATGAAAGACTTTTGTGACAATAAAGAGAAGTTTTAATGTGCTATGGTGCACGTGACTAATTACAGTGATGCTGGCCTTCAGAGGCTTTCCAACATCCAAAGTGCGCAGGAGTAAAGAAAGTCATCATTCCGCCAGAGGGGCCTCGAAACGAGTCCTCATGAGCCTCTGACGGATGGCCCTTTCACTTTCAGGAGCCCTTCCATCTTCCTCCCCCTCTTCCTCCTCCTCCTCCTCCTCATCCGCATGCTCCTCCTCCTCCTCCTCCTCCGCCTGCTCTTCCTCCTCCTCCTCCTCGACCGCCTGCTCTGCTGGTCGTTGAGGGACAGCTGGAATTGGCTGGGTGCGTCGAATCGCCAAGTTGTGGAGCATGCAGCAGACGATGACGATGTGACCCACTTGCTCCGGCGAGTACCGCAGGGCTCCCCCCGAATGGTCAAGCCATCGGAAACGCTTTTTGAGCACACCAATAGTGTGCTCTACAATGTTCCTGGTCGCCTGATGGCTGCTGTTGAACAGCTCTTCTGCTGGGGTGGCAGACACACGGAGTGGTGTCATCAGCCATGGGCAGAGAGGATAGCCCTTGTCCCCAATAAGCCAGCCTCGTGGTCGAGCCGGCCCCTCAAAAAGGCCACAAACTGAGGTCTACCGCAGGATAAAGGCATGGTGGCTGCTCCCTGGGAATTGGGCGTTGACTGCCATGATGATTTGGCGGTGGTCACAGACCAGCTGCACGTTGAGGGAGTGGAACCCCTTGCGGCTGCGGAAGTCCTCAGGATTCTGGAATGGCACCCTCAAAGCCACGTGTGTACAGTCAATCGCCCCCTGCACCATGGGGAAGACCACAATAGCAGCGAAGCCCTGCGCGCGCTCCCTCTGCTTCTCCAGGATCAGAGGGAAGGTGATGAATTGACGCCCTCGCCTATAAAGGGCAGCTGTAACTTGCCGGATGCAACAGTGGACTGCAACCTGAGAGATATTCGCAATGTCCCCAATGGCTGACTGAAAGGATCCGTTGCCATAAAAATTGAGGGCAACAGTCAGTTTAACGGCCACCGACAGAGAGGTCCTGCACCATAGACGTGGCTGCAGATCCTCAGCAAGCAGGTGCCACAGCTCAGTAACAACGTCCCTCCCGATTCGGAGCCTTCGCACACACTGCTCCTCCGACATGTCAAGGTATGACACCTGCTGCCTAAAGTCCCTCGCAGCATACCCTCGGATTGGCTGACCTCCATTGCCCCTCCTCCTTCTGGCCAATCCCGGCCCTCTCCCGCCATCTCTCTGCCCCTTCATAGTGTTCGGCCATGAGGCGGTCGCCCTCCAAAGCATCTCCCATTCCGATGCCAGTTGGTCAAAAGGCCGTTAGGTCTAGTGCTCCAACTGCTCCGGACAGGTTTGAAGGTCCCAAGTACTCTAATGCTAAATTCCAAAAACTCTGCTCCACAGTAGCTCGCCAACTCTCTCCACCAACGATCGCAATGAACAGGCCAAGTAGCTGAAGCTTCCATACTAGAGCTGTCCCCTTTAAATAGCGCCCCCCGACTCCGAGAAGGGCCTGCTAACGCTCCTTTGAACTGTCACTAATAGCGCTAGGCGTAAAGGCTCCGGGCGCCACCCAATATCCGCTCAGGCGCCCCTAAAAGGCGTTGCACACTGAAATGACGTCATGATCTGCTTGCGCTCGCGGGCGCGCGCAAACACTTAGCGCAGGCGTTAAATGTATAGTCAATATGGGAGTTGTCGCTATCTTCATTGCGCCCGCCCCAACATTGGGTAACGCCCCAATTCTCGGTCTCTTTAGGCGCTAACCGCTGGCGCAAACAACCGAATTTCTAGGCCTGAGTGTCTCTGCTTCCACCTCTTCCGTCGGCAGCGAATTCCAGGTCATCACCACTTGCTGCATAAAAAAGTTTTTCTTCACGTCACCCCTGTATCTCTTGCGCAAAACCTTAAATCTGTGTCCCCTAGTCCTTGTACCATCAGCTACTGCGAACAGCCTTTCCCCGTCTAGCCTATCCAAACCCGTCATATTCTTGTACACCTCAATCAAATCATCCCTCAACCTCCTTTGCTCTAATGAAAACAAATCCAACTTCTCCAACCTGTCCTTGTAGCTAAGATCCCCCATTCACGGAACCATTCTGGTAAATTTCCTCTGCACCCTCTCAAGGGCCTTCACACCCTTCCAAAAGTGTGGTGACCAGAACTGGAAGCAATATTCCAGTTGTGGCCTAACCAGCACTTAATAAAAGTTCAGCATAACTTCTCTACTTTTGTACTCAATACCTCTATTTATGAAGCCCAAGATCCCTTGGGGGAGAAATTCGGTATCGCCCCATTTGGGGCGCAATTATCGGCCGGGTGCAAAGTTTAGCGCCTGGCGCTAATTATCACCTCCGACTGCAAACTTGGCTTCTATCTCCCCTGGAGGTGATTGGAGCGCTAAATCAGGCGCTACACACCTCTCTTAAGGCGCTAACGCTGAGGAGCGAGGCATTAGCTCAGAGCGCTGGTGAAGCTCAGGTGATGTCAGTCAGCAATGGAACACAGACACACTGGTGCCGGCCAGTTCTTAAAGGGGAGGGTCGATCTTGCTCTCCATCCACACCCTGGTCATTGCAGCCTTGAATCTCCGCCTGGAGAGACCTGTGCATCAATTCTGCTGGAAATAACAATGGAGAGGCCCAGGAAAAGAGCTCAGAGTGCAGCCCCCTTAGTCTCTTCTAAATCGATGCAAGGAAGCTCAAATCAAAATGAACCTCCAAAGTGCTGCTCAGTACCCAAAACTCTTTCACACAGCACTGAATCTCTCTAGAAGTGTCTCTCTCTCTCTCTCAGAATGCGTGGTGCAAAAATGTCGCTGACAAAAAAAGGCTGGAAGCGGCCGCCTTTAAATAGCGCACCCCCAGTCCCTTCCCGACGACAAAACACTCCCCTCAACCTGTCGTTGCTAGCGCCAGGCGGAAATGCAGGGGGCGCCACTCAATACCTGGTCCGGGGCGTTGCACGCTCGACTGATATCACGATCTGCGGGCACAGGAGATCGTGGCGGTAGTGTTTAGCGCCGCCGCAAAATGTCTGGTCAATTTCGCGAGCGGTGCAAACATCGCCGCGCCCAGGCATTAGTTGCTTTGCGCCCCATTAGCGCCCTCTTAGGGCACTAACGGGAGGTGCTAAGCAACCGAATTCTTCCCCCATATGCTTTGTTAACCACTCTCTCAATCTGTCCTGCCACCTTCAGGGACCTATGCACATTAACTCCCAGGTCCCTCTATCCCTGCACACTCTTTAAAATTGCGCCATTAAGTGTATATTGGCTCTCCCAGTTCCTTCTGACAAAATGCATCACCTCACATTTCTCTGTATTAAATTCTATCTGCCTCTTTTCTCCGCATTCTTGACACTGCGGCAGCGGCGGCGGACCTCAGTGGAGCGAGGTAGTGGCGGAGCGACTACAAGAGGCGGCGGCAGCAGGTAGGCCTCACAGCGGCAGCGGACCTAAGTGGAGCGAGGCAGCGGCGGAGCGACTACAAGATGCGGCGGCAGCAGGTAGGCCTCACAGCGGAAGCAGCGGCGGAGCTAAGTGGAGTAAGGCAGCATCGGAGCGACTACAAGAGGCAGCGGCAGCAGGTAGGTTTACCAATCTCCGAGGGAGGGAGAGAGAGAAGTAAAAAGTAATCAAAGTCTGACGTCACCAGAAAGCAGGTAAGTGATTGGTTGGTGAGTATTTCTCTCTTTTTCCAAACTTAAACTCTGTGGTCTATAGTTTAGAGGGTGTCTATGGTGTAGCGGGGACTGTTTGTAAACTAGGGCCCTTAAGTATATCATTTAACTGTAGTGTAATTGGTGGGATTGATTTGATTTAATTTAATTTGAATTAATTAAAGGGTAAGTCATGGCAGGAGAGCTCGGCCCCGTGGTATGCTCCTCCTGCGCTATGTGGGAACTCAGGGACACTTCCTGTGTCCCTGACAACCATGTGTGCAGGAAGTGTATCCAGCTGCAGCTACTGGCAGACCGCCTTGCGGCGCTGGGGCTGCGATTGGCTACATACTGGACCATTCGCGATGCTGAGGACATCGTGGATATCACGTTTAACCAATTGGTCACAACGCAGGTAAAGGTTGCACAGGCAGAAAGGGAATGGGTGACCACCAGGCAGAGTAGTAGGCGCAGGCAGGTAGTGCAGGAGTCCCCTGTGACCATCCCTCTCTCAAACAGATATACCACTTTGGATACTGTTGGGGGGATGGCTTATCAGGGGAAAGCAGCAGCAGCCAAAATCCTGGCACCAGGGGTGGTTCTGCTGCACAGGATGGGAGGAAAAAGAGGGGTAGAGCTATAGTCACATGGACAAAAGAGCTGAACTCAAGAGGTGAGGTGAGAGTGACTGCCCTTGACATCAAGGCAGCATTTGATCGAGTGTGGCATCAAGGAGCCCTAGCAAAACTGAAGTCAATGGGAATCAAGGGGAAAACTCTCCATTGGTTGGAATCATACCTAGCACAAAGGAAGTTGGCTGTGGTTGTTGGAGGTCATTCATCTCAATCACATGACATCACTGCAGGAGTTCCTCAGGGCAGTGTCCTAGGCCCAACCATCTTCAGCTGTTTCATCAATGACCTTCCCTCCATCATAAGGTCAGAAGTGGGGATGTTCGCTGATGATTGCACACTGTTCAGCACCATTCCAGACTCGTCAGACACTGACGCAGTCCGTGTCCATATGCAGCAAGACCTGGACAACATTCAGACTTGGGCTGACAAGTGGCAAGTAACATTCGCACCACACAAGTGCCAGGCAATGACCATCTCCAACAAGCGAGACTCTAACCATCTCCCCTTGACATTCAATGGCATTACCATCGCTGAATCCCCCACTATCAACATCATGGGGCTTACCATTTATCAGAAACTGAACTGGACCAGCCATATAAATACTGTGGCTACAAGAGCAGGCCAGAGGCTGGGAATTCTGCGGCGAGTGTCTCACCTCCTGACTCCCCAAAGCCTTTCCACCATCTACAAGGCACAAGTCAGGAGTGTGATGGAATACTCTCCACTTGCCTGGATGAGTGCAGCTCCAACAACACTCAAGAAGCTCGACACCATTCAGGATAAAGCAGCCCGCTTAATTGGCACTCCATCCACCTTCAACATTCACTCCCTCCACCACCGGCGCACTGTGGCTGCAGTGTGTACCATCTACAAGATGCACTGCAGCAACGCGCCAAAGCTCCTTGAACAGCACCTTCCAAACCCGCAACCTCTACCACTTAGAAGGACAAGGGCAGCAGACGCATGGGAACATCACCACCTACAAGTTCCCCTCCAAGCCACACACCATCCTGACTTGGACCTGTATCGCCGTTCCTTCACTGTCACTGGGCCAAATCCTGGAACTCCCTTCCTAACAGCATTGTGGGTGTACCTACACCATATGGACTGCAGCGGTTCAAGGTGGCGGCTCACCACCATCTTCTCAAGGGCAATTAAGGATGGGCACTAAATGCAGGCCTAGCCAGCCAGCGACACCCACATCCCATCAATGAATAAAAAATTAAAAAAATAGAGGATTCTATTGTAAGGGGAATAGATAGGAGTTTATGCGGCTGCAAACGAGACTCCAGGATGGTGTGTTGCCTCCCTGGTGCAAGGGTCAAAGATTTCTCAGAGTGGCTGCAGAACATTTTGGAAGGGGAGGGTGAACAGCCAGTTGTCGTGGTGCATATAGGTACCAACGATATAGGTAAAAAACGGGATGAGGTCCTAAAAGCTGAATATAGGGAGTTAGGAGGTAAATTAAAAAATAGGACCTCAAAGGTAGTAATCTCAGGATTGCTACCATTGCCACGTACTAGTCAGAGTAGAAATAGAAGGATATTTCAGATGAATACGTGGCTAGAGGAATGGTGCAAGGGGGAGGGATTCAAATTCCTGGGACATTGGAACCGGTCCTGGGGGAGGTGGGACGGTTTGCACCTGGGCAGGGCCAGGACCGATGTCCTAGGGGGAGTGTTTGCTAGTGCTCTGGGGGAAGGTTTAAACTAAAATGGCACAGGGTTGGGAACCTGAGCAGGGAGACAGAGGTTAGGAAAAAAGTATAAAAGCAAAAGACAGGAAGGAGAAAAAAAGTGGCAGTCAGAGAAATCAACAGTTTAAATCAAACATGGCCACAGTAAATAATAATTCTAAAAGGCCTAAGAGTGTTAAAAAAACAAGCCTGAAGGCTTTGTGTCTTAATGCGAGGAGCATTCGTAATAAGGTGGATGAATTAGCTGCGCAAATAGAGGTAAACAAATATGATATGATTGGGATTACGGAAACATGGCTCCAGGGTGGCCAAGGCTGGGAACTCATCATCCAGGGGTATTCAATATTCAGGAAAGATAGGCAAAAAGGAAAAGGAGGTGGGGTAGCATTGCTGTTAAAAGAGGGGATTAACACAATTGTAAGGAAGGATATTAGCGCTGATGATGTGGAATCTGTATGGGTAGAACTGAGAAATACCAAGGGGCAGAAAACGTTAGTGGGAGTGGTATATAGACCTCCAAACAGTAATGCGGAGGTTGGGGATGTCATTAAAAGGGAAATTAGAGAAGCGTGCAATAAGGGCACAGCAGTTATCATGGGTGACTTTAATTTACATATAGATTGGGCTAACCAAATTAGTAACAATACTGTGGAGGAGGAATTCCTGGAGTGTATACGGGATGGTTTCCTGGACCAATGTGTCGAGGAACCAACTAGAGATCAGGCCATCTTAGACTGGGTATTATGTCATGAGAAAGGATTAATTAGCAATCTTGTTGTACGAGGCCCCTTGGGTCAGAGCGATCATAATATGATAGAATTTTTCATTAAGATGGAGAGTGAATTTAAATAAAGGAAACTACGATGGTATGAGGCGCGAGTTGGGTAGGATTGATTGGGGAATGTTACTCAAAGTGTTGACGGTGGATAGGCAATGGCAAACATTCAAAGACGGCATGGATGAACTACAGAATTTGTTCATCCCAGTTTGGCATAAAAATAAAACAAAAAAGGTGACTCAACCGTGGCTAACAAGGAAAATTAGGGATAGCATAAGATCCAAGGAGAGGACATATAAATTGGCCATAAAAAGCAGTAAGCCTGAGGATTGGGAGCAGTTTAGGATTCAACAAAGGAGGACAAAGGGATTAATTAAGAAGGGGAAAATAGTGTATCAGAGTTAGCTTGCAGGGAATATAAAAACTGACTGTAAAAGCTTCTATAGATATGTGAAGAGAAAAAGATTGGTGAAGTCAAGCGTAGGTCCCTTGCAGTCAGAATCAGGGGAATTTATAATGGGGAATAAAGAAATGGCAGACAAGCTAAATACATATTTTGGTTCTGTCTTCACAAAGGAGGACACAAATAACCTCCCAGAGATGTCGGGGAGCATAGGGTCTGATGAAAGGGAGGAACTGAAAGAAATCAGTATTTGTAGGGAAATGGTGTTAGGGAAATTGACGGGATTGAAGGCCGATAAATCCCCAGGGCCTGATAATCTGCATCCTAGGGCACTTAAGGAAGTTGCCCTAGAAATAGGAGATGCATTGCTGGTCATCTTCCAACATTCGATAGGCTCTGGAACAGTACCCATGGATTGGAGGGTAACTAATGTTACCCCACTATTCAAAAAAGGTGGTAGAGAGAAAACGGGGAATTATAGACTGGTAAGCCTGACATCAGTAGTGGGGTAAATGCTAGAGTCCATTATAAAAGATGTAATAGCAGAGCACTTGGAAAACAGTGACAGTATCGGACAAAGTCAACATGGATTTACAAAAGGTAAATCGTGCTTGACTAATCTACTGGAATTTTTTGTGGATGTAACTGGTAAAATAGATAAGGGAGACCCAGTGGATGTGGTGTATTGGAACTTTCAGAAGGCTTTCAAAAAGGTCCTGCATAAGAGATTACCGTGTAAAGTTGAGGCACATGGGATTGGGGGCAAGGTATTGACTTAGATAGAGAACTGGTTGGCAGACAGAAAGCAAAGAGTTGGAATAAACGGGTCTTTTTCCGAGTGGCAGGCAGTGACTAGTGGGGTACCGCAGGGATCGGTCCTTGGGCCCCAGCTATTCACAATATATATCAATGATCTAGACAAGGGAACTAGATGTAATATCTCCAAATTTGCAGACGACACAAAGCTGGGTGGGCGTGTGGGCTGTGAGGAGGATGCCGAGAAACTCCAGTATGATTTGGACAGGTTGGGTGATTGGGCAGAAGCATGGCAGATGCAACATAACGTGGATAAATGCGAGGTTACCATTATGGTGGCAAAAACAGGAAGGCCGATTATTATCTGAATGGCAATAGATTGGGAGAAGGGGAAGTGCAACGAGACCTGGGTGTCCTTGTGCACCAGTCGCTGAAGGTAAGCATGCAGGTGCAGCAGGCGGTTAAGAAGGCAAATGGTATGTTGGCCTTCGTAGCGAGAGGGTTTGAGTACAGGAACAAGGATGTCTTGCTGCAGTTGTACAGGGCCTTGGTGAGACCACATCTTGAGTATTGTGTGCAGTTTTGGTCGCCTTCTCTGAGGAAGGATGTTCTTGCCATGGAGGGAGTGCAGCGAAGATTCACCAGGCTGATACCTGGGATGGCAGGAATGACGTATGAGGAGAGATTGGGTCGATTGGACTTGCACTCGCTGGAGTTTAGAAGAATGAGAGGGGATCTCATTGAAACTTATAAAATTCTAACAGCACTAGACAGACTAGATGCAGGAAGGATGTTCCCGATGGTCAGGGAGTCCAGAACCAGGGGTCACAGTCTAAGGATAAGGGGTAAGCCATTTAGGACAGAGATGAGGAGGAATTTCTTCACCCAGAGAGTGGTGAACCTGTGGAATTCTCTACCACAGAAGGCAGTAGAGGCCAATTCATTAAATATATTCAAGAAGGAGTTGGATATATTTCTTAAGGCTAAAGGGATCAAGGGATATGGGGAGAAGGCAGGAACGGGGTACTGAATTTGGATGATCAGCCATGATCTCATTGAATGGCGGAGCAGGCTCGAGGGGCCAAATGTCTCTGAGGCATACAGCAGGGCGGGTATCACTGCTGCTCTGTAGACCATGAGCTTAGTGCTGGGTTTGAGGTCCTGGTCTTCAAACACTCTCTTCCTCAGGCGACCGAATGTTGCACTGGCACACTGAAGGCAGTGTTGGACTTCGTCGTCGACGTCTGCCCTTGTTGACAGTAGGCTCTCGAGTTATGGAAAGTGGTTCACATTGTCCAAGGCCTTGTCGTGGATTTTGATAATCAGAGGGCAGTACTGTGTGGCGGGGGCACGTTGGTAGAGGACCTTTGTCTTACGGATGTTTAGTGTAAGGCCCATGCTCTCGTATGCTTCAGTGAAGGTGTTGACTGCATACTGTAATTCGACAACAGAGGATGGGACGACCTTGGATCTGGTCTGGAGGCAACGGAGGTTGAACAGTTTCTCGTTTGTTCTGTGAATTAGCTCCACTCCAGCGGGGAGCTTACTGAGGGTGAGATGGAGATGGAGCATTGCAGCAAGGAAGATCGAGAAGAGCGTTGGTGCAATGACACAGCCTTGCTTGACCCCGGTTCGTATGTGAATTGGGTCTGTGGTGGAACCATTGGTCAGGATCACGGCTTGCATGTCATCGTGAAGCAGGCGGAGGATGGTGACAAACTTTTGAGGGCA
Source organism: Somniosus microcephalus (assembly GCF_052327205.1). Lineage (NCBI taxonomy): Eukaryota > Metazoa > Chordata > Chondrichthyes > Squaliformes > Somniosidae > Somniosus > Somniosus microcephalus. The sequence goes on from NC_141007.1 coordinate 9,132,226, forward strand.
GCCGAATTTGAGGAGGACACTCCATAATCCCTCACGGTTGACAGTGTCGAAGGCCTTTGTGAGATCAAAGAAGGCCATGTACAGTGGTTGGTGCTGTTCCCTGCATTTCTCTTGTAATTGACGTGCGGTGAAGATCATGTCCATTGTGCCCCTTAGTGGGCAGAATCCGCATTGCGACTCTGAGAGGAGCTCTTCAGACACTGTGAGAACGCGATTGAGGAGGATTCTTGCGATGACTTTCCCTGTGGCAGACAGCAGGGAAACTCCTCTGTAATTACCGCAATCGGACTTGTCACCTTTCTTGAAGATGGTCACAATTACGGCGTCTCTGAGATCCCCTGGCATGCTCTCCTCCTTCCACATAAGAGAAATGAGTTCATGAATTCACGCCAGTAGTGCTTCTCCGCCATGCTTTAGTGCCTCGGCGGGGATTCCACTAATTTGCTGATAAAAAGCCTTTTTATTGCCTTTTATGTCTTTTGATAATTTCCTCTCATAACCTTCCATCACCTTTCTAATCTTTTTTTTTACCTTTCATATATTCTTTATATTAGTCCTGGTTTTCATTGTCATTTTCTGTCCTATGTGCAAAATGCTTCTACTTTTGTTGATAATTTGATTTTATCTCCCTATTCATCCGTGGAGCCGCAGTCATTGATATACACCTTTTATTCTAACTTGGGGGATATTCCTGATTTGTAACCCTTCCATCTCCTGTTCAAATATGTTTCATTGCTAATTCATTGTTCTATTTGCCAACTTTTCTCCTATTTCATCTGGTGAGATTCTTTTTTACCTTGTTATCGTATCTTTTCCGGTAAAGTGCCCTTGCTCTTGACTTTTCTTTCCCCTTTTCTATGCTTACACTGAACCCAAAGTCATCACTGTTTCCCACAAATTTAACATTACTATTAATATACGCCTCTCTAACTTGTCTCCAAATTTCACCCTCCATTTTCTTTCCACTCCAGTTTGTAATGCGCCCCAACCATGTCTCCGATCCTTTGCTTTTCCTCAGATCAATGCAAAGGGATTCTGTCTGTACCACTTCTCCCGGTGACCATGAAGCTATTGGAATGTCATAACACCCCAACTGGTTCACTCATGTCCTTTAGGGAAGCAAGTCTGCTGGTGGTACCCGATCTGGTCTATATGTGAGTCCAGTCCCACACCAATGTGGTTGACTTCCCTTCAAAATGGCCCAACAAAGTCACACAGTTCATGGAAACTAGGGATGGGCTATAAATACCAGCCTTGCCAGAGTCGTCCACATCCCGAGAACTAATAATAATAAAAAAGGGTCCTGCCTACCTTGGCAGTGGCTTGGCATCCCACCCCTCCATGTGGGGCGACTGCCACAGATTCTGGTCGCACAGGAAAGGTGGGCACCAATGAAACACCTCAATTGGGCCATCCGCCCAATAGTCCCACGCAAATGAGGAGCCCTCCCATTGATCCTCTCCCCCAAACTCTAGGAGCGGTGAGAGTTGGAGGGCTCCACCAGGCAGAATCCCAGCACGGTGGCATAGTGGTTAGCACTGTTGCCTCACAGCGCCAGGGACCCGGGTTCGAATCCGGCCTCGGGTGACTGTCTGTGTGGAGTTTGCACATTCTCCCCGTTTTTGCGTGGGTTTCCTCCGGGTGCTCCGGTTTCTTCCCACAGTCCAAAGATGTGCGGGTTAGGTTGATTGGCTATGATAAATTGACCCTTAGTACTAGGGGGATTAAATACGTGGGGTTACAGGGATAGGGTGGGATATGTGTTGGTGTAGGGGTTACGGGGATCGGGTGGGATATGTGTCGGTGCAGGCTCGATGGGCCGAAATGGCCTCTATCTGCACTGTGGGGTTTCTGTGATTCTGTGAACCACCTGGATTGCCAAACATGGAAGTGTGTCTATCTCGACAGGAGTTTCCAAATAAAACAGGTCCAGCTGCAAAGGCTTGCTTTACATTCTGTGTTGTTACATTGGAGGAGCATCTAACTGCATATTTAAAAAAAATTTCCAGGCCGCTCTTTACTACAGCCATCACATCCGTTCCAGTAACATTTGTTGCAACATATTGGAGGATTGGGATTCCCATCTCTTCATAATTCTACGGTAACAAGTGAAAAGATATTACCACATGGCACAACTGTACAGTTACTGAAAAACCTCTGTGTTGAGAGGACTGTCCTTGGTGCCCAGGTGTGGCAGCAGTATCCATGGCCTGGATGGTCTGAGCTTTAAAGAGAGTTAGGAGATTTTGATGGGATCACCACTTATTGATTATCCTTGCCTTCTCTTTCATTTTTAAACTTTGTAGGTCCTTTGTTAAGTATGTGTATTGTATTGAACAATTAACACAAAGACTTAAACGTATAACTCAAACAGGTCTTTACTGGTTGGAGGTAGGGACTATACGTAGGTCTTTACTTCATGCCCACAGGCGGGAACTGAGGGGAGATCAGTACCCACAGTACTATTTATACCCCTATGGCCAGGAGTGGTACTGCGTATCACTACGCCCTACAAGTAGTGCAGTCCTGTCCATAGGTTCAAAGTAGCACACATATTACATACACAACATTCCTCCCTTCCTAGCTTTACAGTCATCTCCCCATTTAACATAACGTAATAACATATATACATATATAACTTCAGGTTTACATAACAGAATAACATAGATACATAGATAACTTCATGTCACAACAGATCACAGATTCAGTCTCTGCGGAAAACAGTTCACAGATTCAATCTCTGTGGTGTAGTCGGTTCACGTTGCTGGAGTGACTCATTCAATAGTCCTTCCATGGATTTAACAGTTTGAACTTCCGAACTGAATTGGCTCCGTTCGGAGGGACCACGTGTGTGATCTGGTAGAGGTAATAATGGTTCAGATGGGTCATCTTCTGTTTCGACTTTTCCTTTTCTGCTTCTTGGAGACTCTCTGGGCTCCACTGTCAGCTGCCAGCTGCATGCGCAGTTCCTCCTTCTCTTCCTCCTTTTTCCGTAGTAGAGCCACCTTCTCCCGATGTTCCATAGACTTTCGGTGCTCCTCCATGATTTCTGTATGGTGGGAGTCGAAGTTACAAGTTGGGCAGGACAGGACATAGTAATATTCGGTGTCGTCCTGATCTAGGCCAGCGAGAGGGTCTTCTATTTCCTCCATACCCAGCTGGGCGTTAGCCAGCTTTTGTTCCAAGTCCAGACATCTTTCCTGAAGAGACTTCTTCATGCGTACCTCTTCATCCAGCTTTTTCTGGGCTTTCAGCAAGTCGTTTACTAATGACCTCATTTGAGATTTTACTACTTCAACTTCTTTTGGAGATTGATATTCAATCCCTCTACCGGAGCAGCTGTTTCAGCGGTCTGTTGTTCTACGTTGACGTGAGTCAGCGTACTTTTGGCATCCAAGGGCTGCTCTGTTGCAGTCATCTCAGTCTGTGTTGCCACCTCAGCTCTTCCAATAACCTTTGAGAGCTCCGAACCCCTTTCGTTTGAATATTGAAGTTCGTGTTCAAGTTTTTCCCATTTCAGAGTCCTGTCCTTCAGCATATGCAGGAGTTGGCTAACCGTTAACTCCTCTGACATCAGACGTTTTGTGTGCTCCTGCTCCATTTTCTCCATCAGCTGCTTCTGTTGTCTTTCCAGATTCTCCAACTCTATATCAAAGAACTCTTTCGTTGCATTCAACTCTTGCTCAAAACGGCGAAGCATTTGTTCTAATTGCTGTTGTAGTTTGAAATGGAGTTGAGTTCGAGCCCGGTGTCCCTCAGAAATGGGCACATCAGTAGACTTGCCAGACTCAGAATCCACAGTTAAACTATGTTGTTGTTGCTCAGTGGAATTCTGTGCTGAAACTTTGTCTTTTGCACCTGAGTTGGGCTTACCATCATCCGTTCCAGAGTCTGGGCCGACTATCTTCACCGAGTTCTCACTCGTTATTGTTTGTAGGAAATGCCAGTCCATATTCATTTTCCTAATCCACTCCCGTCCTAGTAGTGGAGAACCTCCTTCAGATATCACATATAAGTCCATTATTTGACTGTCTTCACCCTTGTGGACCACTGCAACCTCTATTTTCCCGATGGGGTACACTCTTTGCCCCGTGTATGTTTTCAATATAATCCCCGTATCCTGTAGGGGAATATGTTGGAATAACTTTCCGTAATCTTTCTTATTTATGACCGTCAATGCCGATCCAGTGTCCAATTCCAGTTTTACTTGGACTCCTTCTATCTGAAGAGTGACCCAAATTGTCTGGAGGTCTGCACCCTTACCAGCGTTGAGTACTCTTAAGCTAGCCAGTTCATTACAGCTTAAGCTAGCCAGTTCATTACTGCTAGCGTCTGAATCGGACTCCTGTTCGGTCACCTTGTGTACCTTTGCGTATTTTCCTTGCGGTGACTTCTTGTTGCTGGTCTTCTTCCCTGACCTGCATACTCTAGCTATATGTCCAAGCCTACCACAAGTTCTACATTCTTGGTTTTTAAACCAACACTGGTTCTGATCATGCGTTGTCTTTCCACAACGATAACATTTGCCAGAACTCACACCCAATTTGTGTGCACTGAGCTCCGGTGACCGTAGCTGCATTACTGCCGTGCCTCTCGCTGCTGCTTCGTGTGCTGCTGCCATAGTGACCGCCTTCTCAAGCGTCAGCTCATTCTCCTCGAGCAGTCGCTTTTGTGTATCCTGTTTAAATAAACCACACACAAATTTGTCTCGTAGTGCATCTGTCAGTCCCGTTCCAAACTGGCAATATTTCGCTAATTTACGCAATTCCAGCAAATATTCAGCATTGCTTTCATGCTGTAGCTGCCTTCTGTTGTAAAATTTAAATCGTTCCGCTAGCATCAGCGGCGTGGGGTTTAGATGATCTTTCAGGACAGTAACAATCTCATCGAACGTCTTATCCGCCGGTTCATCTGGTGATAACAGGTGTTTCAATTGCCCGTATGTCTTCGCACCCATTAAATTTAATAATGTTAGAGCTTTATCTTGGTCACGAATTTTATTGGCCTTACAATAATTTTTTACTCTTTCAACATATATGGCCCAATCTTCGAGGTCACTATCAAAGGTGCTAATATTCCCGTGTTTAGGCATTGTAGATTTGCAATTTCTCAGATTTTATTTTGTTTACTTGTTATCAAAGATGGCGGCTTCCCGCTCTTGCCGTCGTCCTCCGCCCACAAAATGGCGGTTTTCCCGCGCTTGGCGGTCTTCACCCGTCCCCCGACGCCGTCTCCCTTCAGCCCCCGAGTGCGGCCCTTATCTTTGGTCCCGATCGCTGGCCCGCGCTGCACCTCGCACTTGAAGCGGCTCCCGGCCTCTGGCTCACCCGCTCGCGCGGCTCTTGCTCGCTCCCTCCCGGGCTCTGGCTTACCCGCTCGCGCGTTTCACCGCGGCTCTTATCAGGGATTGCGATCGCCCTTATCTTCTCCAACTTCCCCAGCCCTGTCTTTGCAGCCCACGCTGCACGGCTTACCCCACCACCTAGGTTGAACAAGGAAACTGCAGAAAGACTTCTGTCAGTCGCTGGAAGCTGTCAGGATGGCTGCTGCACTCCAGTGCTCAGTCGCTGATGGAGGCTTCAGAGTCCTAAAGCCTGTCGCTTCTAGTGGGGTGGTGATGTTTGAAACCTCTCTTCAACTGCCGCAGGGTAAGAACCTGACTCGTCGCCAGTGTTAAGTATGTGTATTGTATTGAACAATTAACACAAAGACTTAAACGTATAACTCAAACAGGTCTTTACTGGTTGGAGGTAGGGACTATACGTAGGTCTTTACTTCATGCCCACAGGCGGGAACTGAGGGGAGATCAGTACCCACAGTACTATTTATACCCCTATGGCCAGGAGTGGTACTGCGTATCACTACGCCCTACAAGTAGTGCAGTCCTGTCCATAGGTTCAAAGTAGCACACATATTACATACACAACATCCTTCACCTTAAGTTCTCTATAAAAAAAATAGAGAATGTTATTAAAAAGCCTTCCACACTGAATGAGAACGAATGACCATGTGTCCAGGTGTGGTGTTTCACTGTGAGTTTTTTTTACCGCATTATCTGAATGGAGGAATGTCAATGTTTTGGGGTATCAGCCACCGAGGAACAGCACTGAGGTTTGAGCTGCCTGAGGCGAGTGAGTTCAGTTGTGGGCTGAGTGGTGAAGTGGGCCGCAAACTATCATAGAAACATAGAAGATAGGAGCAGGAGGCCATTCGACCCCTCAGGCCTGCTCCGCCATTCAATGAGATCATGGCTGATCATCCAAATTCAGTACCCAGTCCCTGCCTTCTCTCCATATCCCTTGATCCCTTTAGCCTTAAGAAATATATCCAACTCCTTCTTGAATATATTTAATGAATTGGCCTCTACTGCCTTCTGTGGTAGAGAATTCCACAGGTTCACCACTCTCTGGGTGAAGAAATTCCTCCTCATCTCTGTCCTAAATGGCTTACCCCTTATCCTTAAACTGTGACCCCTGGTTCTGGACTCCCCGACCATCGGGAACATCCTTCCTGCATCTAGTCTGTCTAGTGCTGTTAGAATTTTATAATTTTCAATGAGATCCCCTCTCATTCTTCTAAACTCCAGTGACCCAATCTCCTCATACGTCATTCCTGCCATCCCAGGTAGCAGCCTGGTGAATCTTCACTGCACTCCCTCCATGGCAAGAACATCCTTCCTCAGATAAGGCGACCAAAACTGCACACAATACTCAAGATGTGGTCTCACCAAGGCCCTGTACAACTGCAGCAAGACATCCTTGTTCCTGTACTCAAACCCTCTCGCTACGAACATAAGAACATAAGAACAGAAGAAATAGGAGCAGGATATTTATCGATAAGATTAAAGATCGAATTGGGAACTGGTGTTAAATTTGAATAAAATTTCTTAACGTGGAAGAATTTTTCCTCATTGATAAAACACGACTCAAATGTTTTCTTGAGACACAAAATCAAATGTGATCATTGTTGTATGTGTACCTTTAAGGGAATAACTGGTCTCAGACTGCAATACCGGCAGTGACCACCCCTGTATAAAAGGCCCTAGCAGGCTTCTGTAGTTTCAGTTTCCAGGTTGTCTCCATTCAGTAAAGACTTGTTATAATCAACTCCTGCAGTCCGTGTCTCAATTATACACGGACATAATACTGGCGACGAGTAAGAAACAAACTTACCTGCAACTCGGCAGCACCTCAGAGGACGTTATTGAAGGTCGAAGACAGAAGAAAGAAAAAAAAAAAATCCAAAGAAACTCGAGAAACGGGCGTCGACCGTGGGCAACTGCCCTCCAAATCATCGAATTGAAAAGTTGCAGGAGATACTGTCGAGAGCCAGGCTTGGTTCTCCAGTCTGTGGTTTCCCAGCTAATCGGGCTGGTGGCAGGTAGTGCACTGATCCTTCCTGGGCTGCGGCGGGCTAGAGCTCGATCGGGTGGCTCTGCAATGGGGCTGGGCAGCGAGTCGGGAAGCAAAGAGAGAGAGAGAGGGTGGAGCACACAGGGCGCGGCCGGTGTTTCGAAGCCGGGCAGCGTTCGGACCTAAGAAGAGGGAGGGAAGTGTCCCAGAGGGTCCGCTCCACGACGGGAACGGTTCTTCAATTAACGGAGCAAATATTGAAGCGCGATAGAAAAATAAAAATACCGCGGAGAGCGGCGTTGGCAGCAGCGATCGGGGAGGCGCGAAGACCATAGGGCGGCGCCACTACAGGATAGTAAAATAAATATAATCGCCAGCAACAGCATTGGCAGCAGCGGCAGCGGCGGGAATGCGCGGGAGGCGCCATCTTAACTCGGCAGGGAAGAAGTAAAAGCGCGGGAGGCGCCATTTTGATCCGTCGGGAACGAAGGCAAAGCGCGGGAGGCGCCGTCTTAGATTTTCAAGATGCCAAAGACTGGCGATATCACTGCCTTCGATAATGCAATAGAAGACTGGACCACGTATGTGGAAAGAGTCGAGGTATTTTGCGAGGGAAACGAAATAGCCGATGAGAAAAAGGCATCGGTATTGCTAAATTTAATGGGCGCAAGAACGTACGGCCTATTGCGGGACCTGATTACTCCAGCCAAGCCGAAGGCGAAGAGTTTTAACGAAATTGTTGCTATCCTACAGGAACACCTAAATCCTACACCGCTGCTGATAGCAGAAAGATTTAAATTCCACAGGAGAAATCAGCATAAAAATGAGAGCAATGCGTTCCCTTATGGAACTACGCAAGCTATCAAAGCACTGCCAGTTCGGAGCAGGACTGGCAGATACCTTACGGGACAAATTTGTCTGTGGACTCCTGAGTGAAGGAACCCAGAAGAGGTTACAATCAGAGAAAGAGCTGATGCTAGATAAGGCTTTCAGCGTGGCAGTATCGTACGAAGCAGCAGCAAGGGGAGCTGCGGAAATACAACAAAAGCCAGAGGAATATGGCACCCACGAAATGACACGGGGATTTGCAAAATGTTATCGCTGCGGCAGAATAAACCATGACCAGAAGGACTGCTGGTCCAAGGACAAAATATGCAGGCAATGCGGAAAGATGGGACACATTGCACGAGTTTGCAGGTCTGGGAAGAAGACCAACGACAACAAAAAGGCTACTAAGGAACTGTACAGGAAAGTACAAAAGATGACGGACAGTAGTTCCGAAGACCAGATGAGCGATAGTGAATCCGGAAACAAGAGACTAAGCTGTCTCAAACTTCACAACGTAATTGCAAAAGAGGATCACCGAATCATTTGGGTCACCCTCACGATAGCAGGATCCCAAGTCAAAATGTAATTGGATACAGGATCAGCTCTAACCGTCATGAATCGACGAGACTACGAGCGGCTATACTCACACATACCCTTGAGAGAGACATCCATTGTCTTCAGGATGTATACGGGGCAAAAAGTATACCCCAGAGGAAAAATAAGGGTGCCTGTCGAATACAACGGCAAGAAAATACGGAAATTGTATCTCTACATTCTGCAAGATGGTGGACCACCGTTATTGGGACGTGAATGGATCAGAAAGATAAGTTTAGACTGGCACTCCATTCAGGCACTGATGGTGGCTGGTATAAAGGATGACGACGTCACTCCTGGACGATTGTCAACAATCTTAGCTGACGCCAAAGAGGTATTTCAACAAGAACTGGGCACTCTTAAAGACGTAACCGCCTCGATAAAAATAGAGGAGAATGCAATTCACAAGTTTTTCAGAGCAAGACCGGTACCATATGCAATTCGCCCAGCTGTCGAGGCAGAGCTGGAGAATCTGGAGAATGCAGGCGTGTTATCTAAAGTAGACTGGTGCAAGTGGGCGACACCCATCATTCCTGTCATGAAGAAAACGTTAAACAATAAGTCTGAGGAGCCAAGGAAGGTACGCATCTGTGGGGACTTCAAGGTGACGGTGAACCCAGTCCTTCACACAGTACAATATCCTCTTCCAAAGATAGAAGATATCTTCGCCTCACTATCTGGAGGGAAGCGTTTTACAAAAATTGACCTAGCACAAACATATTTGCAGATGGAGGTTGAAGAATCCTCTAGGAAGTATCTCACGATAAACACTCACAAAGGTCTTTACCAGTATAATCGACTGGTATTCGGAGTAGCATCAGCTCCGGCGATATGGCAAAGAGCGATGGAACAAGTCCTGCAAGGGATTCCGGGGACTTAGTGTTACTTGGACGACATCCTAGTGACTGGTGAAGATGACAGTGAACACCTTGCCAACCTAGAGCAGGTGCTCACTAGACTACGTGAACACGGGCTACGAGCCAATCGCCCCAAGTGCGAGTTTTTTAAGAAACAGATATCGTATTGTGGCCACGTGATTGATGAAGAGGGGTTGCATAAGTCCCCTGACAAAATTGAAGCGGTAGTTAAGGCTCCAGTGCCTGAAAATGTGTCGCAACTGAGGTCATTCCTCAGATTGGTGAATTACTACCATAAGATTTTGCCGAATTTGTCCACAATTCTGCATCCACTGAACGCCCTACTACGAACGGGAGTAGCATGGAAATGGAGCGATGAATGTAAGCGGGCCTTTCAGAAGAGTAAGGACCTAATCACTTCAAGAGAAGTATTGGCTCACTACAACCCATCACTACCGATAAGACAGGCGTGTGATGCGTCTCCCTACGGCATTGGGGCGGTACTGTCACATAAATTCCTTGATGGTTCAGAGAGGCCGATAGCTTTTGCGTCACGCTCGTTAACTTCAGCTGAGCGTAACTACGCCCAGATTGACAGAGAGGCCCTCAGCCTGGTGTGGGGGGTGAAGAAGTTCAATCACTACCTGCACGGTCAGAAATTTACTCTACTAACTGATCATCAACCTCTCGTCTCCATTTTCAACCCTCAGAAGGGCGTACCGATAATGACGGCACAACGGCTACAGAGGTGGTCCCTTTTCCTAGGGGCACACCAATATGACATCGAGTACAAAGGAACTAAACAGCATGGGAATGCTGATGGATTGTCGTGCCTACCGTTGCCGACGGTGGAAGAAGAACTGGCAGTGGATCCAGTGGAGTTATTCCACTCGACTATAGTCGAATGTCTCCCTGTGACGAATGCAAACATAGAAAAGGAAACACGAAATGACCCGACACTCTCCTGGGTCTATGATTTAATGGTGAAAGGATGGCCAGCACATGGCGAACCACTGCTGCCAGCATTCTCGCCGAGAAGAGAACAGCTGTCAGTGTGCAGAGGAACCTTGATGTGTGGATCCAGAGTAGTAATTCCACCCAAATTGAAGGATAGAGTGCTCAATGAGCTTCATGAGGGTCATCTGGGAGGGGTAAAAATGAAGAACTTAGCCAGAGCGTTTGTGTGGTGGCCGGGAATCGATAGAGAAATCGAAGAGATGACCAAGAGCTGTACAGGATGCTAGAAGGTCCAAAACGCCCCACCACAAGCCCCTCTACATCCATGGGAGTGGCCCTCATCTCCATGGCAAAGGGTGCACATTGATTTTGCCGGTCCCTTTATGGACTTGGTGTTTTTAATTGCGGTGGATGCACATTCAAAGTGGCCAGAGGTAATAAAAATGTCCTCAACCACCACAGACAAAACTATCACAGTCTTACGAACCATATTCACCAGGAATGGGCTGCCTGAACAGATTTGCTCTGACAATGGACCACAGTTTGTGTCTGAAGAGTTCCGGAGGTTCTTAAAGAACAATGGTGTTAAGCATTACACATCCGCCCCATATCATCCAGCCACTAATGGATTGGCCGAGAGGTTTGTTCAAACATTCAAGAAGGCTATCAAAGCAATGTGTAATGAAGATATACCCGTACAACACAAGGTGGATAACTTCTTGTTTGCCTACCGGAATGCGACACATGCGGTTACCAACCAAACTCCAGCCATGATGTTCTTCAATCGAAGACTACGATGCCGCTTGGATTTGGTTAAGCCAAACGTCAGAGGAGATGTGGAGAACAGGCAGTTTCAGAATATGAATGAAAGGCCGACCAGGAGTTTTAAGATAGGTCAACCAGTTTTGGCCCGGGACTACCGCACAGAGAAATGGCAGCCAGGAACGATCTGTACACGGCAAGGACCTCTAATGTATACCGTGGACGTTGGAGAGAGCATTGTAAGACGCCATGCTGACCAGATTCTAGAGTCACTGGAAAACGTCAACTCCACACCACGATCTGATACACCTGGCGATGAAACCGAAGTACCAATTGCATCTACCGCAGAATCGGTGATATTGGAAGCAGACGAACCAAACAACGACATTGATCCCGACTCAACCTTGCCAGAAGAACCTGATATCCCAAAGAGGCGTTATCCAGACAGAATCAGGAAGCCTCCTCAAAGACTGAACTTATAATTGCTTAACTTCAACCAATGTATCTAGCAACCGTAATTGTAATTGTAATTAGTTATTATTTAGTTGTTAAATGAATGTTATGTACTGTTTATCTAAAAGGGGAGGAATTGTTGTGTATGTACCTTTAAGGGAATAACTGGTCTCAGACTGCAGTACCGGCAGTGACCACCCCTGTATAAAAGGCCCTAGCAGGCTTCTGTAGTTTCAGTTTCCAGGTTGTCTCCATTCAGTAAAGACTTGTTATAATCAACTCCTGCAGTCCGTGTCTCAATTATACACGGACATAATACTCCACACTCCTCCACACTCCTTCCCCCTCCTCCACCCCTCCTCCACCCTCCTTCATCCTCCTCACCACTCCACCACCCCTCCTCCACCCTCCTTCATCCTCCTCCACCCCTCCTCCACCCTCCTCCACCCCCCTCCTCCACCCCCTCCCCCCTCCTCCCCCCTCCACCACCCCTCCTCCACCCTCCTCCATAACCCCTCCTCCACCCTCCTCCCCCCTCCACTACCCCTCCTTCACCCTCCTCCACCACCCCTCTTCCACCCTCCTCCAACCTTCCACCCCTCCTTCACCCTCCACCACCCTCCATTCTCACATCATATTAAAAGCTAGCTTTAGAATTGTTGTCAAAAGCAGGAACCATTTGGAGTAAGATTTATGATCTAAAATGGCGAGACTGATTGTAGACCCAGTTAAATAAGATAAGACAGGATCTGGCCAAAGTGGACTGGGAGCAGCTACTTATAGGAAAATCCACATCAAAGCAGTGGGAGACTTTCAGAAGGGAAATAGAGAGAGTACAACACCAACATGTTCCCGTAAAGGTCAAGGGTGGGACCAACAAGCAAAGGGAACCTTGGATGACAAGGGATATACAAAAATGCATTAGGAAAAAAAGGGGGGCTTTTGGCAGTTACAAAAGACTAAAGACGGAGGAAGCCCTAGAGGAGTATAAAAAGTGCAGGGGCATACTTAAAAAAGAAATTAGGAGAGCGAGGAGGGGCCATGAAATAACACTGGCGAGCAAAATAAAGGAAAATCCTAAGATGTTTTATAAGTATATTAAGGGCAAGAGGATAACCAGGGAAAGGGTAGGGCCCATTAGGGACCAAAGTGGCAATCTGTGTGTAGAGCCAGATAATGTAGGCGGGGTTTCAAATGAATTTTTTGCATCTGTGTTCACTATGGAGAAAGACGATGTAGACATAGAAATCGGGCAAGGGGACTGTGATATACTTGAACATATTAGCATCGAGAGGGAGGAGGTACTAGCGGTTTTAGCAGGCCAAAAAGTGGATAAATCCCCAGGCCCGGACGAGATGTATCCCAGGCTGCTGTGTGAAGCAAAGGAGGAGATTGCAGGGGCTCTGACACAAATTTTCAGAACCTCTCTGGCCACAGGGGATGTACCAGAGGACTGGAGAAGAGCTAACGTAGTACCATTATTCAAGAAGGGTAGCAGGGATAAACCAGGGAATTACAGGCCAGTGAGCCTAACATCTGTGGTAGGGAAATTATTGGAAAAAATTCTGAGGGACAAAATTAGTCTCCACTTGGAGAGGCAAGGATTAATCGGGGATAGTCAGCATGGCTTTGTCAAGGGTAAATCATGTCTGACCAATCTGATTGAATTTTTTGAGGGGGTGACTAGGTGTGTGGATGAGGGAAATGCTGTGGATGTGGTATACATGGACTTCAGTAAGGCTTTTGACAAAGTCCCGCATAGGAGACTGGTCAAGAAGGTAAGAGCCCATGGGATCCAGGGTGCCTTGGCACGTTGGATCCTAAACTGGCTGAGTGGCAGGAGGCAGAGGGTGATGGTCGAAGGTTGCTTTTGTGACTGGAAGCTTCAATTGCTACTTGGCCCTAAACAGACAATACAACATGGCTGATTACCTGACCATGGTAAAGGATAGCAAACTGAGAAAAACCTTGACAATATACAGACTTAGTGAACATAGCCTGGCGATCAAAAAAGGTAGACACAGGCAAACCCGGCTACCAAGAGAGGACAGGATATGCTCTCACTGCAGTCAGGGAGTGGTGGAGACAGAGATGCACTTCCTCACAGCTTGTAGAAAATATCAGGGCATAAGGGAGAATTTCTACCCAAAATTCACAAAAATATGCCCGGAATTCAGAAATTTGAATGACGACCAAAAACTCCCATACCTACTAGGGGAAGAGAGAAATTGTGTAACCTTAGTGGCACACTATGTTACAGCTTGCCATAAACAGAGGGACAACCACTGAATATAAGAAAAGAGTATATACAAATTATATGAATGTATATTTATACACTCAGGGATATATCTGTTTATACACTGTATGGATAGATCTGTATTTTTGTGTACAACCATGAATGTTTTTCCATGCTTTGGCAACATAAGATGTACCTTGTCATGCCAATAAAGTGATTTGAATTGAATTGAATTGAATTGTGTCCAGTGGGGTACCTCAGGGATCGGTGCTGGGTCCCTTGCTGTTTGTGATCTACATAAATGATTTGGATGAGAATGTAAAAGGTATGATCAGTAAGTTCGCAGATGACACGAAAATTGGTGGTGTGGTAAATTGCGAGGAGGAAAGCCTCAGGCTACAGGACGATATAAACGGGTTGGTCAGATGGGCGGAAAAGTGGCAAATGGAATTTAACCCTGAAAAGTGCGAGGTGATGCATTTTGGACGGACAAATAAGGCAAGGGAATACACAATGAGTGGTAGGACCCTAGGAAGCACAGAGGGTCAGAGGGACCTTGGTGTACATGTACATAGATCCCTGAAGGCAGCGGAACAGGTAGATAAGGTGGTTAAAAAGGCATGTGGGATACTTGCCTTCATTAGCCGAGGCATAGAATATAAGAGCAGGGAGGTTATGATGGAGCTGTACAAAACGCTGGTAAGGCCACAGCTGGAGTACTGTGTGCAGTTCTGGTCGCCTCACTATAGGAAGGATGTGATTGCTTTGGAGAGGGTGCAGAGAAGATTCACCAGGATGTTACCTGGGATGGAGCGCCTCAGCTATGAAGAAAGACTAAACAGGCTGGGGTTGTTTTCCTTGGAGCAAAGAAGGCTGAGGGGGGACCTGATTGAGGTGTACAAAATGATGAGGGGCATAGATAGGGTAGATAAAGAGGAACTTTTCCCCTTAGTAGGGGGATCAATAACAAGGGGGCATAGATTCAAGGTAAGGGGCAGGAGGTTTAGAGGGGATTTGAGGAGGAACTTTTTCACCCAGAGGGTGGTTGGAGTCTGGAACTCACTGCCTGAAAGGGTGGTAGAGGCAGGAACCCTCACAACATTCAAGAAGCATTTGGATGAGCACTTGAAATGCCATTGCATACAAGGCTATGGACCAAATGCTGGAAAATTGGATTAGATTGGACAGGGCTTGATGGACGGCGCAGACACAATGGGCTGAAGGGCCTCTTTCTGTGCTGTATAACTCTATGACTCTATGACTCTAAACACATGTGGCTGCGTTTATTTTGATGTGTGAGTACATGAAAGTTGTACTTTTAAACTGAAATGAGCAAAACCTGGTTAGCATACTGCAGTTTGCAGAATTTTTTTCCAGTGTTTTTACATCAGTTTCAGAAGGTATAAATTATTTTAAATAGCTAAGCTATGTTAAGTCATCAAATAACTACTGGTGGATTTAAACACTGTCTTAAATTCACAAAGATAAGTACAGATGTCAGGGAACACCATCATCTCCAAGTTCCTTTCCAAGTCACAGGCTAACCTGACTAAGACACAGATCACCACTTCATCGCCACTGGGTCAAAATCCCGGGATTCGCTGATTCCCTACCGAACACTGCAGCAACTCGCCAAGGCTTCTTCGGCAGCACCTCCCAAACCCGCGACCTCTTCCACCTAGAAGGACAAGGGCAGCAGGCGCATGGGAACACCACTACCTCCAAGTCACACACCATCCTGACTTGGAAATATATCACCATTCCTTCATCGTCGCTGGGTCAAAATCCAGGAACTCCCTCCCTAACAGCAGTATGGGAGCACCTTCACCACACGGACTGCAGCGGTTCAAGAAGGCAGCTCACCACCACCTTCTCGAGGGCAATTAGGGATGGGCAATAAATGCTGGCCTTACCAGCGACGCCCAGATCCATAAACGAATTTAAAAAAACATCACTGTGGGAGCAGTACTGCCATAAAGACTGCAGCAGTTCAAGAAGCAGGCCAATGACCACCTTGTCAGGGCCTCACGAGCACTACACGTATTCCCAAGAACAAATATATAAGAAAAGGAGGGAGGCCTTTTGGTCCATCTAACTCATCCTTCCAGAGAAACCTACAATAGTCCTCCACCACTGCATCCAACTGCTTCTTGAATGACTCCATAGATTGTGGGTTCGAGCTCCACTCCAGCACATCGGGGTAGAGTTTCCGGGCGCGAATTGCGCTGAAAATCGCGCAAGTTTCCCAACGTGAGGTTATGGTTCAAGCTTCCGCTCAAACCTATTTACATAATCACAAACATAAAATCTTCCATGAGCCAGCTCAATCGGGCAGTGTTTTGGAGCATAATGTTTAAAAATATTCCTTGATATATTTAAGAGCGGTAACCTGGTGCAGTTTAATACAGCTGACAATGGGTTAATCACAAAAAATACGCACTTTTAATCAGTCCACTGCCTGTGAGTTACCTGATTTTAAATAACTGAAAATGACTTTAAAAACTATACAGAACCATACAGAACTGTACAGTTTCATTGGTGTACAGTAGTCAGTTTCTTAGTAAATGACATTTTTTTAATATTTAAAAGAATTGAAAGATGTCTATTAGTGTCCTCGTGCTTAAAAAAAGGCTTAATTTTAAGAGCCTCTTCGAAGGGCCACAAACAGGCACAATTAGCAGAAACTCGCCTTGCTGACTCATTCGATCTGAGGGCGTGGCCAGTTTTGTGGGCGGGGCCAGCTTCTAACGCGATGTTTCTTAAACCGGCGCAAAAGATCGCGGAAACGGCACGTAACTTGTGCTTGAAATTCCTCGATCCTTTGTGCTGGTTTGGCCGATCTGGGGCGAAACTCTACCCCATAATCCAAGCTGACACTTCAGTGCAGTACTGAGCGAGTTTGCATTGACGGAGATTTTGTATGTTGGAGAAGTCATTAAACCAAGGCCCCCATTTGTTTGTAAAATGAAATCCCATGAAATTATTCGAAGAGCAGGGGATTTCTCCCGGTGTAATGGCCGACATTCACCCTTCAACCAACACCACCGAAAACTGATTCACTGGTTCATTAATCTTGTTGTTTGTTGGACCTTGCTGTGCGTAAAGTGACAACACTTCAAAATTAATTCTTTTGCTTTGGGACATTCTCAGGACATGAAAGGCACGATATCAATTTTTGTTTTATTTATTCATTTATGGGATGTGGGTGTCGCTGGCAAGACCAGCATTTATTGCCCATCCCTAATTGCGCTCGAGAAGGTGGTGGTGAGCCGCCTTCTTGAACCGCTGCAGTCCGTGTGATGAAGGTACTCCCACAGTGCTGTTAGGGAGGGAGTGCCAGGATTTTGACCCAGCAATGATGAAGGAACGGCGATAAACTTTCAAGTCAGGATGGTGTGTGACTTGGAGGGGAACTTGGAGGTGGTAATGTTCCCATGCGCCTGCTGCCTTTGTCCTTCTAGGTGATAGAGGTCGCGGATTTGGGAGGTGCTGCCGAAGAAAAATGCAAGTTCTTTCGCTCTGTAGCAGAGACAGTGGCCACTCTTTAAAGTGCTTGGATGGGTGACGGTGACTCTTTGTTGGCTTTGCTTACGTCTCCATTGCTGACCTTGTTGAGGTCCAGACCTGTCTCGGAAGTTTTGACTCTGTCAGTGCAGTATAGCCAAGGCTCCTTCCACAGACAGACTAATCAATGCAGAATTTCACACCCATACCAGAATTTCTACTGTCATTCTCCCCACCCCTTGTTATACTTCCTCAAATAGTTTTTCCTGCTGTAATTAGTTTGGAGCCAGTGCTTGATGTACCAATCCCATTATCTGATCTGAATCCAAATAGTGTCAGGATACCAAGGATAGGATTCTCCTCTTCACTGGAGTATGACGGTGAGGTGGGCCGTGGAGGGACCCTGTACCCTGAGACCGCTGAATCCCCGACCCATTTTTTTGCAAGGCATTCTCCAGGGAGGGATCACCGCCACGAGAGAACCTACAAATCATCAGCAACCTGAAGATGCAGTAGTGCTGCAGCACCAGAAGATGTGCCAAGGGACCTGAAGAGACAGAAGAACCAAAGGTGAAGAAACCTACCTGTCTTGTAGGCCTCAGCAGATTGAGGCCTACAAAGGTAAGTGCTGGGGCTGAACAGGAAGTAGAGGAGGCCTCTCCTAGGCCCCCCTCCCTCCATTTAGAGAAATCGGGACCTTTTTCACAGCTACCCCGAGCCGACTAACACCTTTCACCATGCAGTCCCGGGGAGCGGCAGTAACAGGGATGGCCGCAGGAAAATCCACTGGGAACTCGAGGCCCAGGACCTGGCTCTCATTTACATGCAGCTGTTGGGAGAAGAGCAGCCAGTGAGGGTCCTGGCGGAGGCAAGGGGTCGGAGCGGGAGCACAGCAAAAGGCTTTACCACCAATGTTGCCCCTTTTCTGCTGCTATCCTGGCCCATTAGGGAGGAGAAAGCAGAGGAAACCCCAATCTCAAGCCTCTAATCCCCATTATGTGCATATTGTGCACTGAATAGTGTTGAAACATGAAATGCACAGGGACTCTAACACCACGATTGGCAGCTCCTTAACCAACTGTTTTTTGCAATTTGGTAGGTTAATAAGCAAGGTGTAAAATGCATGAGGATTACTGAGCGATAAATCAGTGAAGATTAGTGTCACATTCAGATGCAGAACACCATTGACTGGTTTTGGGGTTTCTGAAACAATCCAACAGCTTCATGGTCACTTTTACTGATACCAGCTTTATATTGCCAGATTTTTTAATTGAATTCAAATTCTCAAACTGCCACTGTGGGATTTTAACTCACTTTCACTGGATTATTAAACCAGGCCTCTGGATTACTAGGCCAGTAACATAACCACTGCGCTACCGTTCTCTTGGCAGGACTGGCTTTGGTACATCGGGTATTGGTTAGTACTATTGAAGATCTAGTTGCCACGTGTCACCGAACTATCTCACTTTGCTCGGTGAGACAGCCACGTGTTAAGCCACAACTATTACTGCAAGCGCCTGAGCAGTACATTTGGCATAGAGGCGAAACACAGCAAATTGCTTTTAACCTTTTTTTTTTCTAAACAGCCACCAGTTAACTGATGTTTTTATACAGTATCTTTTTTAAAATATATTTATTGCACTGAGATTGGGATGTTTCCAAATCCTGAGCGGGTTTGCTGCAGGAACAACATCCTCATGCCACAGAATTTGGTCCGTTTTTAGTGCAGAAAGGGGCCTTGAGCTGATGCAGAATTTTAGGGACCTTGACTGTTTGCTTGGGAGCGCCTCTCTCCGAGAGCCCAGAATCCGACACACACGAGCCTGCCTAATGAAGGGTGACACCAGCGGTGTTGGAGGGAGTAGCACATCTTTGTCTTGCTGTCGCCGCTCCACGGCAAAGTCCTTTGTCCTTTCCCTTCGACTCCTCAAGGATGTTAGGGCTCAAGACATTTCACATCCAGTCAAGTCAAGAGAGACAGGTCAGCATGTCCTCCAGGGTAGCAGTGGATATAGTGGCTTGAATCTATAAGTTTCTTTATGCTTAACCTTACAACTAGCACACTCATGCTCTGCCAGGGCTCTGTCCGTCCGGCCAGAGGCAGAAACCCCTGGAGTCAACCACAACTTTGGAAGGTAATTGGGAGTTGGAGTCCATTTGTGCCATTCAAGAGGTGGTAAAGAATGAGTCTGCCCTTTTGAAATACCACTCGATCAGGCTGCCTGGATGTTTGAAACCATCGATTCAAGGGTCCCACAGAATTAAATGGGGCAGCTCCCAATACCTTTACTTTAAGGTGGAGCCCTTTGCTCTGGATTTCTCGAAAGTCACATTATTCAACTTTTGTGGGGTTTGTTTTTGCACTTCTCCCCTTTGGGCAGCTTACAAGGATGTCTGCCCAGATTTGCACAAGGGTTCCATTCATAAATTAACCTTATCGGTGGGTAGGTGGGACAGTACAACTTTCTAGTCAAGTGTTTGGAGGAACGGGTCTCTGCTGACACGAGTCTGATGGTAACGTACCTGAGGGCTGGTCTGCAGTCAGTTTGGTCACAGAGATCTGCAAGGCAGAGAGCTTGGCTTTCATGTTGCGGATCCCATCAGTAAAACGGTTTTCCTGTCCTTTTAGGAATTGTTGCATTTGTCGGATGGCAGTTAGGACCTTCTGTCTGTTCAGGCAACCCTACACAATGAAAATAGGAGTGAATTGGAGGTTAGTTCTGACATTAACCGATTTCTCTGCAGCCTTTGACACGGTTGACCACATCACCCTCCTCCAATGTCTTTCCTCCTTGGTTCCACTGTTACCTATTGAATCGTAGCCAGAGCATCTCCAGAAATAGCTTCTCTTCCCTTCCCTAAAATATTACCTCTAGAGTCCTCCAAGGATCTATCCTTAGCCCCCTCCTCTTCCTCACCTATATGGTGGCCCAGGTGACATCATTCAAAGACATAAGGGTCGATTTTCATTGATCCGTGGAGTCAGGATTGGAGGCGTGCGGGGGGTTAAAGTCCCGAATTCGGGGGTCCCGACACGATCCCGCCCCCAACCCGCCTCCAATTAAGTTTCAAAGGAGGCGGATACCCGCCCCGCACTGGGACCCGCCTACCCGAGGCGGGAAGGGATTAGTGCCAATTAACTGCCTGTTAACAGGTAGTTAACAGGCAGTTTTTAGCCTAATCCCTATTTTAAAGCTTGAACTGTGGGATTCCTGATGGCTCCAAACCACGCCAAGTTAGAGGAGTCGGGCCGTCGGGTTGAAGGACTCGGAGGGGTCGAGATAGAAACATAGAAACATAGAAGATAGGAGCAGGAGTAGGCCATTCGGCCCCTCGAGCCTGCTCCGCCATTCAATGAGATCATGGCTGATCATCCAAATTCAGTACCCTGTCCCTGCCTTCTCCCCATATCCCTTGATCCCGTTAGCCTTAAGAAATATATCCAACTACTTCTTGAATATATTTAATGAACTGGCCTCCACCGCCCTCTGTGGCAGGGAATTCCACAGGTTCACCACTCTCTGGGTGAAGAAATTCCTCCTCATTTCAGTCCTAAATGGCTTCCCCCTTATCCTTAGACTATGACCCCCGGTTCTGGACTCCCCGGCCATCGGGAACATCCTTCCTGCATCTAGTCTGTCCAGGCCTGACAGAATTTTATAGGTTTTGATGAGATCCCCTCTCAATCTTCTAAACTCCAGTGAGTATAAGCCCAATCGACACAATCTCTCCTCATACGTCATTCCTGCCATCCCAGGTATCAGCCTGGTGAATCTTCGCTGCACTCCTTCCATGGCAAGAACATCCTTCCTCAGATAAGGCGACCAAAACTGCACACAATACTCAAGGTGCGGTCTCACCAAGGCCCTGTACAACTTCAGCAAGACATCCTTGTTCCTGTACTCGAACCCTCTTGCTACGAAGGCCAACATACCATTTGCCCTCTTAACCGCCTGCTGCACCTGCATGCTTACCTTCAGCGACTGGTGCACAAGAACACCCAGGTCTCTTTGCACTTCCCCTTCTCCCAATCTATTGCCATTCAAATAATAATCTGCCTTACTGTTTTTGCCACCAAAGTGGATAACCTCACATTTATCTACATTATAGTGCATTTGCCATGTTTCTGCCCAATCACCCAACCTGTCCAAATCATACTGGAGTTTCACGACATCCTCCTCACAGCATACCTTCCCACCCAGCTTTGTGTCGTCTGCAAATTTGGAGATACTGCATCCAATTCCCTCGTCCGGATCATTAATATATATTGTGAACAGCTGGGGTCCTAGATGTCGGTATTCAGGTGAGTGATGGGTGCATGAGTGCAAAGGTAAGTGTGTTTGGTGTGTCTAAAGTGTGTAAAGAAGTTTAAATTACCTGTACTTACCTTTACAGCCTTCCTTCCTCTAGGTTTCGGGAGTCCATCATCTAACTGGCACAGAAAGCAGAATGGCTGCGATCTGTCAAAAGTGACAGCCTGCAGCTTTCTGTGCTGGTGAGATTTCTAACTGAGTCTGTGTAGAAGGACTCAGGTTAGAAGTAAGACTGTCAGTGTTTGACAGCTTCAAACAGCTGTGAAACGCTGATATTTCATCTGTCAAAAGCTCTTGACAGATGAAATTTCAGTCTGTGATGTCACCTGTAGCCGGGTGGCCCTTAATTGGCCCGCTGAACCCGCTGGGCGGGCTCAACAAGGTCAATCAAGTTAAAATCGCGTGGATTGGCCGCATCTCGATGGAGGCAGGACTACAACCCCGAAAGTTGTAGTCCCGCCTCCTTCTCGACTTCTGAATGAAAATCACCCCCATAGGATCAACTTCCACATGTAAGCTGATGACACCCAATTCTTCTTCTCCACCACCTCTCTTGACTAATGTTCCCTTTAATTTTTTGGGGGTGCGCGGGCCCTTTAAGGGGCTGCGCAGCCCATTCATAATACCACACATGCGTGGTTTTTCCCATTTAAAAGCCGGTGAGCCGGCTGCGCGGGAGCTCCAGAGCGTTGCAGGGCCGCGCAGTTTAACGGGAACATTGCTCTTGACCCCTCCACTGCCTCTCTGTTGTCAGACTGCTTGTCCAATACCCAGTCTTAGATAAGCCTTAATTTCCTCCAGTTAAACATTGGGAACAAAGCCATCATCTTAGGCCCCCAACCAGAACTTCTGTACCCTTGTCACAAATTCCAACCCCCTCCCAGGCCACTGACTCAGGTTGAACTGGACTATTCGCAACATCAGATTCCCGAGCTCAGCTTCTGACCCCATATCCTCTCCATTGCAAAGACCGCCGCTGACCTCCATCTCCACCTCCATCATATACCTGCCTCCTGCCCTAACTCAGCCCACCTGTCACTGAAACCCTATTCCATATCTTTGCCACCTCCAGCCTTAATTGCTCCAATACACTGCTGGCCGGCCTACCTCAAATCCTGCACTCTTTGTAAACTTCAGCTGCCCATGTCCTATCCTGTATCAAGTCCCGCTCAGCCATCACTCTTGTCCTTGTCTACCTACATTGGCTCCCAGTCCTCCAATTTAAAAGCAAAATATGCGGGAAATCTGAAATAAAAACAGAAGATGCTGGAGACACTTAGCAAGTCAGGCAGCATCTGTGGAGAGAGAAACCGAGTTAACGTTTCAGGTCGATGACCCTTCGTCAGAACTGCCTGACCTGCATCTGCATATTTTGTTCTAGCCTTTTCTGTTTTTACCTCCAATTTAATATTCTCATCCTTGTGTTTAAATCCATTTATGACTTTCTTCTCCCTCTCTATGTATCCTCCTCCAGCCCTACAGCCGCTTCCCTACCCGAACTCTCCGTTACTCTGACTCTGGCATTTTATTCATCCCCTTCCCCTTTGCCCCACCATTGGAAGCTATGCCTTTACCTGCCTGGGCTCCATGCGCTGAAAACCCACCTCTTTGACCAAGCTTTTGGTCACCCCCCCATCCTAATATCTCTTTCTCTGGCGGGACCCATTTTTGTCTGATTAGACCTTTGTGCAGCACCTTGGGATGTTTATCTACATTAAAAGCACTATGTAAATGCAAGCACACACATTAAGAAGAGTACTATTTATTTTAACAATTTCATTGAAAAAAATTAAATAGTCGCCAGAATTTTTCCTGTTGTTTTGGTAAAGATACTTATTTTATTATCCTCATGAAGAGGGTCCTTCCCTGGCAGAGCTGCCATTGACGGGGAGTATCCTGTGCTCCTCTGTAGGAAACATCAGAAGCCACAACTTCAGACTAACTTGGGAGCCGCCAGATCTCAAAGATGCATCTATAAACTGTACCAGGCCCATATGGCAGTGGGCAGCTCTCAGGCTGGTTTAACGTTGCATCTCTTCCCCCAGGGTTTTCTTTGTCAGTGAGGTTACCACCCAGCCTAACAAGGAGCGATCTTCAACCTGAGGTCTCCAGGCGTATAATAAAAGCGAGAGAAATTTCTGCTGAAACGTAGAAAGGCCATTTGACCCATCGCGCCCATTCCTTCCACAGCCCACTTACAATCTGCCCAATCATGGACTGCACCACAGCAGGTTAACCTTCTGCGGAATTAATTCGGCACAATTACTCCCAGATTCATAAAAGCGATCAGGTGAAACTCCAGAATGTTTATCTATCCTCAAATATCAACTCCTCAATCCTGACCTGCTGCCCTCTCAATCAACAATACTCCCCGGATCCCCAACCCCAGCTCCAACAGCAGAAGATCTATACGTATCTCATGGAGAATTTGCTCATCTCAGTTCACCACCAGACGTTTTTCCAATTCTTTTTTGGAGGACTGATTAACACAGCAGCCTCTGTGTTTTCTGGGAGTCTTTCTGTGGGGCAGAAAGAAAACCACCAAAGGGGGAAAAAATGACCATTGCCTCTGTCTCATATGTATTTGCACAGGCTGTTTTTAATGCCATTCCATATCAACAGCAAGAATAGATGGCAGGAAGGATGCGGTTGACAGGACAGTGGGTTGTCTGTACAGGGCAGGATGTGGCATCAGATGCTGACAAAATCCAGCAGCAAGTTTGCCAGCAGTTTACACTGGCACATGGCTGCTATGGGACATGGGGCTGGCGCTGATTAGTGCCAACTTAGAATATGTAATTCAGGCAATTTATACTGGTAAACCCAGGGTAGATTTCAGTAAGACGGACTCAACTCCATTTACCATTATTAACATACTGGAAATTGCTCTGAGAATACAGTTAAACTCCAGTCTCAGTACCGTAGCCACTACAACAACAACTTGTATTTATAAAGCGCCTTTAAAGTAGTAAAACGCCCCAAGGCGCTTCACAGGAGCGTTATAAACCAACATCTGACTAAAGCACCAGAGTTTCCCAGATTGTTTATCTTTATGGTCTTTTTAGCTTTCAGGATTCCTGAATTAACGTCAATTCATAGAATCATAGAATAATACAGCACAGAAGGAGGCCATTCGGCCCATCGAGTCTGCGCCAAGCAGATTTGCTGACAAGTCAGTGCTGTGGGCTGATAGGTTGAAACGCTCTGAAACTCATTTTATAAGACACCTGGCAGCTATTAGAGAGAAGAGTTTTGACCCGTTTGCCTGGGCTGGATTGAAATCCATTCTGGCCTAACGCACTCCCTATACGTTTCCTTTTAAGTGGTGAAGGAATATGGTGGAGGACTTGCAAATGAAAAATTGGCAATTGAAAATAAGAAAGTAAGCAAATTGTTAATGTTTACATTCAGGAACAGTAAGGCAGTGATTAATTGGGTTCCTTTTGTTTGACGTCCGCTGAAGTGATGATGTTGAGAGCTCGCTGATAGGGGTGTAAGGTCAGGGGTTGATCAGGTACATTTGAAAGGAGACAGGCGGCAAAACAGCATCCCTATAAGAATGGACAGGGGGAGGCTTGGTTGCTGCTGCTGGTGATGCTGCAAGCCTCCCCCGGTACCACGGTTGAAACCACAGGGAAATCCATCGTCAACCTGTCCGACCACACCCTTCAACCAGACGAAATTGAAGTTCTCAGCCGAGGGCTCAATTTCTGCCCCACCACCAAAATGGACCCCATCGGTCTCGCGGCAGACACAGAGGAATTCATCAGGAGAATGAGGCTCCGGGAATTCTTCCACAAATCCCAAGATGTCAGCAGCGAACCCAATGAGACAATCAATGATCCGGAACAGCAGACAGAGGGATCCACAGTGCAGCAACCGAAGAAGAAAGAGTCAAATTGGACCCCTCCGGAGGGTCGCTGCCCTAAGCTTGACATGTATGCTCAAGCTGTCAGGAGATGCATCAACGCCAGATTCATCAGCCGCACTCACAAGACAGTCCAGAATGTCACCCGAGCACAACGCAATGCCATCCACGCTCTCAAGACCAACCGCAACATCGTCATCAAACCAGCAGACAAAGGAGGTGCCATCGTCATACAGAACAGAACGGACTATTGCAAAGAAGTATACCGACAACTGGACAACCAGGAACACTACAGACAGTTACCCGCAGATCCGACCAAAGAACACACCCGCCAACTCAACAGACTGATCAAAACCTTCGATCCAGACCTTCAAAGCATCCTACATGCTCTCATCCCACGTACTCCCCGCGTGGGAGACTTCTACTGCCTCCCAAAGATACACAAAGCCAACACACCTGGACGTCCTATCGCATCAGGCAACGGAACCCTGTGTGAGAACCTCTCTGGATATGTCGAGGGCATCCTGAAACCCATCGTACAGGGAACCCCCAGCTTCTGTCGCGACACTACAGACTTCTTACAGAAGCTCAGCACCCACGGACCAGTTGAACCAGGAACACTCCTCGCCACGATGGACGTCTCGGCACTCTACACCAGTATCCCCCACGATGACGGCATCGCTGCGACAGCCTCAGTACTCAACACCAACAACAGCCAATCTCCAGACGCCATCCTACAACTCATCCGCTTCATCCTTGACCACAATGTCTTCACCTTCGACAACCAGTTCTTTACCCAAACACACGGAACAGCCATGGGGACCAAATTCGCACCCCAATACGCAAACATCTTCATGCACAAGTTCGAGCAAGACTTCTTCGCTACACAGGATCTCCAACCAACGCTATACACCAGATACATCGACGACATTTTCTTCCTATGGACCCACGGCGAAGAATCACTGAAAAGACTACACGATAACATCAACAAGTTCCATCCCACCATCAAACTCACCATGGACTACTCCTCAGAATCAGTCTCATTCCTGGACACACGAATCTCCATCAAAGATGGACACCTCAGCACTTCACTCTACCGCAAGCCCACGGACAACCTCATGATGCTTCACTTCTCCAGCTTCCACCCTAACCACGTTAAAGAAGCCATCCCCTATGGACAAGCCCTGCGAATACACAGGATCTGCTCAGATGAGGAGGAACGCAATGGACACCTACAGACACTGAAAGACGCCCTTGTAAGAACGGGATATGACGCTCGACTCGTCGATCGACAGTTCCGACGGGCCACAGCGAAAAATCGCATAGACCTCCTCAGAAGACAAACACGGGACACAACCAACAGAGTACCCTTCGTCGTCCAGTACTTCCCCGGAGCAGAGAAACTACGCCATGTTCTTCGCAGCCTTCAACATGTCATCGATGATGACAAACACCTCGCTAAGGCCATCCCCACGCCTCCACTACTCGCTTTCAAACAGCCGCCTAACCTCAAACAGACCATCGTTCGCAGCAAATTACCCAGCTTTCAGGACAACAGCGACCACGACACCACACAACCCTGCCACAGCAACCTCTGCAAGACATGCCAGATCATCAACACAGATACCATCATCACACGTGAGGACACCACCCACCAGGTACATGGTACATACTCATGTGACTCGGCCAACGTTGTCTACCTCATACGTTGCAGGAAAGGATGCCCCGGAGCATGGTACATCGGCGAGACCATGCAGACACTGCGACAACGGATGAACGGACACCGCACAACAATCACCAGGCAGGAGTGTTCCCTCCCAGTCGGGGAACACTTCAGCAGTCAAGGACATTCAGCCTCCGATCTTCGGGTAAGCATTCTCCAAGGTGGCCTTCGAGACACACGACAACGCAAAATCGTCGAGCAGAAACTGATAGCCAAGTTCCGCACCCATGAGGACGGCCTCAACCGAGATCTTGGGTTCATGTCACGCTACATGTAACCCCACCTGATGCAGGGTCATCCAGACTCGAGTCGACATTGGCTTGTTCTCTCTACACAGATGCGGCCGAACCTGCTGTGATTTCCAGCCAAAAAAATGTTTTTTGTCTGTTTTTTTGTTTTTCATACAGACCCCAGCATCTGCAATATTTGACCCCTTGTGACCCCACCTCATTGTTCTTTGATATAATGTTTCCCTGACTGACCTGTTTGGACACCATTCACACCTTTGACTGCTGTGATTATCTCTCTGCCGAGATGTGATAAATGGCAGTTGGAAAGGTTACCTGTAAACATCTGACATGATTCTCTGACTATATAAGCTGTGGCCTAGAAATTCACTGGCCTTAGCGCCGCTTTTGAGGCGCTAGAGGGCCTAGCGGCGAAGTTATGGCCAGTTTTGAAATTGACAGGGGCCCTAAATCGGCGTTAGGCCGGTAGCGCTGCGCCGGCACTGATGACGTCATTGGTGTGCGCAGCGTCCCGGTTGCCATGGTAACCCGCCCGAACTCGGAAATTGAGTTGCGGCCGCCTCGCCCGTGGCAGCCGCAAGCAACGTTCTGGTAGAGGTGCCTTACAGAACGTTGCGCCGGCGCATTAAAGGCCCCGCGGCAGCCGGCCGCTTTCCCGCCGCCCGCCTGGCCGCAGCTCCCTCCCCGGACTTCCCCCCCCCGCCCCCCGGAACAGAAGCAAGCCCGGCACTTGTCCGAGGTGCCGGGCTCATTTTTAAAAAGATTATTGCGGGCCGCGGCCGGGTGCAGGCAGCTCCTCCTTAAGGGAAGGAGGAGGCCTGCACTTCCCGAACCTGCCGCACCGCAGCGGGCGCCGCAGCGCCGGAATAGCGCCGAAATTCAGTGCATAGCGCCAGTTTTCAGGCACTAACAGATTTCAGCAGCGCCGGCAGCCGTTTGGGCGCAGAAGTAGTGAATTTTTGGCCCGCCCAGCGCGACTTAGCTCCAGCACTAACTTCCGGCGCTAAAGCCGTCGCTTCGCCAAAACCGAATTTCTAGGCCTGTGTCTTTATGCATTTCTCCACTTCAGCTGAAGAAGGAGCAGCGCTCCGAAAGCTTGTGATTTCAAATAAAGCTGTTGGACTATAACCTGGTGTTGTGTGACTTCTTACATTTGTCCACCCCAGTCCAACTCCGGCATCTCCACACCTTGTTTTATCCAGTTAACTTTGAGCCTTGAAGTTATTGAGGCGCATCAAGGGGTTCCTTTTCATGGGACAGGAAGGAGTTGTACCGATGGGACGGGCTCCACTTGAACCGGGATGGGACCCGTGTCCTAGCGGAAATGGGAAATAGGGAGGTGACAAAGGCTTTAAACTAGTAAGAAGGGGGGAGGGATCGACAAGAAATGAAACCAGCCTAAATATAAACAAGGAAAGGAGAGCATAGGAAAGAGTAAAGAAAGGGAGGACATTGATGGCTAGGGAATAAATAGAGTTAAAAAACAGGAGTTTAAAAAGATGGTTAAAAATAAAGTGAGAGGAACTACTATTAAAAATGAGTTAAACTGTCTGTACAACAATGCACACAATGTCCATAATAAAACAGGGGAGCTGGAGGCAATCATGCGTTGCGAGGAACCAGACATAGTAGGGATTACTGAGACATGCTAAATTCAGCGCGAGTTTAGCGGCGGCGGTAACCGGTACCACCCCACTCCACTGCACAGGCGACGACGATGTCATCACCGTGCGCAGCGCCCAGTTTTCACCCCGCCTGCAAAATTGTCCGCACGTCCCCTGAATCTGTGCTGGGCGATGACAGCAACTGATTTAAGGGGCAGGAACGGACAACAGGAGGCGCGTGGGGCGGTTAGTAAACGGGAGGTGGCGAGGGGGGAAAATAAAATCGGCGACTTACTTGTTGTGGCTCGTTGCGTCTTTGAGTGCGGGGTCCGTGCCACGATCTGGCAGCCCAGCACTTCACTTGTGTGCCGGGCTGCTGGCACGGCACCCCGCTCCCCGGAGGTCCAGGTAGGGCCCCACAGAGTTGTGGGCTTGGGCCCTCCCCTTTAATGAGGGGAAGAACCCTTCCATGTGGCAGCACGACGTGGCCCAGTGCAAAGCGCTGCAGAACGCACTGCCCCGATATTCGGGGTTAGTGCTCTAAGAAGGAAGTGGAGCGTTTGAATTAGCGCTCCACCTCCCTCTTGGGGCGCTAAAACTGAAGTTAGCGATCGCCGGCGCTATTTTTGCGCCGGGCACTAAATTTAGCGCCCAGGCGATATTGGTTGCTAACGAACTTTTCCGCCATGGACTTTCAAAAGGCATTTGATGAAGTATCACATAATAGACTTATTCAGAAAATAGAAGGATATGGTATCAAAGGGACAGTGGTAACTTGATACATTATTGGCTAAGGGATAGGAGGCAGAGAGTAGTGGTGAACCAATGTTTTTCTGACTGGAGGGAAGTGTGCAGTGGGGGTCTCAAGGGGTCAGTATTAGGACTATTGCTTTTTTGTTATATATAAATGACGTGGACTTGAGTATAGGGAGCACAATTTCGAAGTTTGCGGACTATACAAAACTTGGCAACGTAGTAAATAGTGAGCAGGGTAGTAGCAGATTTCAGGAGGACATAGACAGACTGGTGAAATGGGCAGATACATGGCAGCTGCAATTTACTGCAGATAAGTGTGAAGTGATGAACTTTGGAAGGAACAACATGGAGAGGCAGTATAATCTAAATGGTACTATTTTAAGGGGGTGCAAGAACAGAGGGACCTGGGGGTACATATTCACAAATCCTTGAAGGTGGCAGGGCAAGTTGATAAGACAGTTAAGAAAGTGTATGAGATACATGGCTTTGTAAATAGGGCTATTGAATACAAAAACAAGGAAGTCATGCTAAACCTTTACAAATCATTGGTTAGGCCTCAGCTGGAATATTGTGTCCAATTCTGGGCACCGCACTTTAGGAAGGATGTCAAGGCCTTGGAGAGGGTAGAGACGAGGTTTATCAGGATGATACCAGGGATGAGGGACTTCAGTTATGTGGAGAGATTGAAGAAGCTGGGGTTGTTCTCCTTAGAGCTGAGAAGGTTGAGGTGAGAGCGAATAGAGGTGTTCCAAATTGAGGTGTTCCGATAGATCAAGTAGGGAGAAACTGTTTCCTCTGGCAAGTGGGTGGGCAACCAGAGGTCATAGATTTCAAATAATTGGTAAAAGAACCAGAGGGGAAATGAGAACTTTCTTCACACAGAGAAGGTCTGTTAAGGTCTGAACGCGTTACCTGAAAGGGAATCAGATTCCATAAGAATTTTCAAAAGGCAATTAGACATGTACTTGAAGGCGACTAATTTGCAGAGTTATGGCGGAAAAGTTGGGGTGTGGGACTAAATTGGACAGCTCTTCAAAGAGCCGGCATGGACATGATGGGCCGAATGGCTTCCTTCTGTCCTATCAGATTCTATAATTCCATGACTGTGCCATTGAGGCAGATTTACTGTAAAATATGTGGCTTTGCTCTGCAAATTTCAGTGTCAGCATCGAGCACTCCCAGGGCAGGCACAGCACTCGTTAGATATAGTGCCGAGCTCCCGCTTAATAACAGAGTAACTCGAGGCTTTTCTGCTTGTGCCCGGATGGGAATTTCCCACATCCTGCGCCCTGAACAAGTTGATACAAGTTGTTCAGACGGGATTATGTTGCCAGCTGTCAGGATAGTTTGATTGCTGTTTTGAATGACTCAGTATAAACTCTGAGAACAGTTCCCGAATCACTCCAAAAGACTCTTTAAACCACAAGTGAGTTGATCTTTTTGACACTGCATCAGCACACACTGGGTTCTTGCTCCTAATAACATGTGTGTACGTGAGCCTTTACTGGAACAGTTTATTACTGAAATATAGACTGGCATTTATATCGTGCCTTTCACCACCTCAGGACGTCCCAAAGCGCTTTACAACTAATGAAGTGTAGTCACTGTTGTAATGTAGGAAACTTGGCAGTCAATATGTGCACAGCAAGCTCCCACAAACAGGAATGTGAGATGACCAGATCAACGGATTTTTAGTGATTTTTTTAGTGATGTGGGTTGAAGGATAAATATTAGCCACAGGACACCGGGGAGAACGCTCCTGCTCTTCTTCCAAAACTGGGCGTGGGATCTTTTACGTCCACCTCAGAGGGCAGAAGGGACCTCGGTTTAATGTCTCATCTGAAAGAGGGTGCCTCTGGCAGTGCAGCACTCTCTCAGTACCGCCCCTCCGACAGTGCAGCGCTCCCTCAGTACTGCCCCTCCAACAGTGTGGCGCTCCCTCAGTACTGCCCCTCCAACAGTGCGGCGCTCCCTCAGTACTTCCCCTCCAACAGTGCGGCGCTCCCTCAGTACTGCCCCTCCGACAGTGCGGCGCTCCCTCAGTACTGCCCCTCCGACAGTGCGGCGCTCCCTCAGTACTGCCCCGCCGACAGTGCGGTGCTCCCTCAGTACTGCCCCGCCGACAGTGCGGTGCTCCCTCAGTACTGACACTCCCACAGTGCAGCGCTCCCTCAGTACCGCCCCTCCAACAGTACTGACCCTCCCTCAGTATTGCCCCTCCGACTGGGCAGCGCACCATCAGTACCGCCCCTCCAACAGTGCAGCGCACCATCAGTACCGCCCTTCCAACAGTGCAGCGCCCCCTCAGTACTGCCCCTCCAACAGTGCAGCACTCCCTCAGTACCGCCCCTCCCACAGGGCAGCGCACCATCAGTACTGACCCTCCCACAGTGCAGCGCACCATCAGTACTACCCCTCCAACAGTGCGGCGCTCCCTCAGTACCGCCCCTCCGACAGTGCAGTGCACCATCAGTATTACCCCTCCAACAGTGCGGTGCTCCCTCAGTACCGCCCCTCCGACAGTGCAGTGCACCATCAGTATTACCCCTCCAACAGTGCGGCACTCCCTCAGTACTGACCCTCCAACAGTGTGGTGCTCCCTCAGTACTGACCCTCCAACAGTGCGGTGCTCCCTCAGTACGGCCGCTCTGACTGTGCAGATCTCCCTCAATGCTGGCACTGGGGCAATGTCGGGAGTTTCAGAGAAGGCACGGGGGCAATTGAACAAAGGGAGAGCTTTTTCAGAGGGAGGGTCACAGTGCCTATCTATTCTAATCCCATTTTCCAGCACTTAGTCTGTAGCCTTGTATGCTATGGCATTTCAAGTGCTCATCTAAATGCTTCTTGAATGTTGTGAGGGTTCCTGCCTCTACCACCCTTTCAGGCAGTGAGTTCCAGATTCCAACCACTCTCTGGGTGAAAAAGGTTTTCCTCAAATCCCCTCTAAACCTCCTGCCCCTTACCTTGAAACTATGCCCCCTGGTTATTAACCCCTCTACTAAGGGGAATAGTCCTTTTCTAACTACCCTATCTATGCCCCTCATAATTTTGTACACCTCAATCAGATTCCCCCCTCAGCCTTCTCTGCTCTAAGGAAAACAACCCCAGCCTGTCCAGTCTCTCTTCATAGCTGAAACGCTCCAGCCCAGGTAACATCCTGGTGAATCTCCTCTGCACCCTCTCCAATGCAATCACATCCTTCCTATAGTGTGGCGACCAGAACTGCACACAGTATTCCAGCTGTGGCCTAACTAGCGTTTTGTACAGCTCCATCATAACCACCCTGCTCTTATATTCTATGCCTCGGCTAATGAAGGCAAGTATCCCATATGCCTTCTTAACTACCTTATCTACCTGTCCTGCTGCCTTCAGGGATCTATGTAAATGCACACCAAGATCCCTCTGATTCTCTGTCCTTCCTAGGGTCCTACCATTCATTGTGTATTCCCTTGCCTTGTTAGTCCTCCCAAAATGCATCACCTCACACTTTTCAGGGTTAAATTCCATTTGCCACTGTTCTGCCTATCTGACCAACCCCTCTATATTGTCCTGTAGCCTAAGGCTTCCCTCCTCACTATTTACCACTCTACCAATTTTCGTGTCATCTGCAAACTTACTGATCATACCTCCTACATTCATATCTAAATCATTAATGTACACTACAAACAGCAAGGGACCCAACACCGATCCCTGCGGTACACCACTGGACACAGGCTTCCAGTCATAAAAACAACCTTCGACCATCACCTTCTGCCTCCTGCCACTAAGCCAATTTTGGATCTAATGTGCCAAATTGCCGTGGATCCCATGGGCTCTTACCTTCTTGACCAGTCTCCCATGCGGGACTTTGTCTAAAGCCTTACTGAAGTCCATGTAGACTACATCAACTGCATTACCGTCATCCACACACCTAGTCACCCCCTCAAAAAATTCAATCAAATTGGTTAGACATGATCTCCCCCTGACAAAGCCATGCTAACTATCCTTGATTAATCCTTGTCTCTCCAAGTGGAGACTAATCCTGTCCCTCAGAATTTTTTCTAGGCCTGGTAGCACTGCCATTAAGAAGTATCAGCATGGCGAACTTCGACCCTAATGCTGAGTTCAGTGCTGGGTCCTAAGCTCACCAGGTAAAGCCAGTGTGAATACAGACTCACAGAGGCGCTGTCAGCACCTGTTAAAGGGACACACACATCGTTCATGTAAGTTTGCATTTAAGCTTTTGGACTGTTTTAAAAAAAATTTTGCTGAAGTAGTGGCTTGTTGCAATAGATGATAAAAGTTTTTTAAGCGTGTAGGGAGTGCTGCTGAATGTTTGCAAGGCCTCGGATAGTAAAGGATGGCCTCTGAGAAGACAAAAAATGCTGCAAATACTCAGTAGGTCAGGCAACATCCGTGGAGAGAGAAACAGAGTTCACGGTCGGGAACCTGCTGTCAAAACATGCCCACCTGCATTTCCTGATATCAGGTTTGCCAGCGCTGAGCCGTCCCAACAGGCAGCGGCGGGGGACCCAATTCAAATCATTAACAATGCTTTTTTCCCCAGCTTTTTGAATTTGACAGGTTGCCCACCAGTTTCCTGCAGTGCCTAGACTTTGTCTTTGAAGCTGAGGCAGGAGGTCACTGGCCATTGAATCAGATGTGGAGTTGACAGCTTCAGATGTCAAGTCAAAGCTCCCCGCTGATTGAGAAATGTTCCCTTAACCACTAGCTTCTCTAAACTGCATTTCCACTACAGAGTCACAAGTCTCCATCCAGTCTGGCTTCATTACCTCTCCCACCATTGACAGATCGCTTCTGTCATCTCTGTTTCACCTGCCATCTATTCCATCAGCATGGGTGTACTTTATATTGTCTCACCTTGGTCCTCAGAATCTGACCACGATCAGCCCCAACACCAGCATCACCAGGCACACCAGCAGCACCAACAATCACACCAACCTTCTCCGTAATCACCTGATGCTGCACAGAACAGAGGGCATCAGCACCCGACCAGATTTCTGTCCGGGACGCCAGGGATGGCCTCAACAATGCCACATTTACTTCACTTGACGCTGCACACCCTGGCTGCCACATGATGTGCCAAGTTGGCACCATCCCACACCAACAACATAATGCATCTCTACAATGCCCAAGCCATAGAAAAGCAGAGTGTTTTTTGAATGTTGAGAGATTGGGAAATATTGGTATTCAGAGGGACCTGGGTGTCCTTGTACATGAATCATTGAAAGTTAACATGCAGGTACAGCAAGTAATTAGGAAAGCAAATGGTATGTTGGCCTTTATTACACGAGGATTTGAGTACAAGAGTAAAGACGTCTTACTGCAATTATATAGGGCCCTGGTGAGACCCAACCTGGAGCATTGTGTACAGTTTTGATCTCATTACCTAAGGAAGGATATACTTGCCATAGAGGGAGTGCAACGAAGGTTCACCAGACTGGTTCCTGGGATGGGGGGATTGTCCTATGAGGAGAGATTGAGTAGACTAGGCCTATATTCTCTAGGGTTTAGAAGACTGAGAGGTGATCTCATTGAAACATACAAAATACTTACAGGGCTTGACAGGTTAGTTGCAGGGAGGATGTTTCCGCTGGCTGGGGAGTTTAGAACCAGGAGTCACAGTCTCAGAGTATGTGTCGGCCATTTAGGACTGAGATGAGGAGAAATTTCTTCACTCAGAGGGTGGTGAATCTTTGGAATTCTCTACCCCAGAGGGCTGTGGAGGCTCAGTCATTGAGTATATTCAAGACAGAGATCGATAGATTTTTGAATATTAAGGGAATCAAGGGATATGGGGATAGTGCAGGAAAGTGGAGATGAGGTAGAAGATCAGCCATGATCTTATTGAATGGCGGAGCAAGCTGAAAGGGCCGAATTGCTTACTCCTGCTCCTGTTTCTGATGTTCTTATGTTCTTATTTCTTTCACACTCATCACCATTGTGGGGAAGGGGTACCGTTATGTCTCATCACTCACTGCAACACACTAAGCCACTTCCAAAGATGCACACAAATCTGTCCAAGAATGCAAAGTGTTGAAAATAAAGATTTCAATGTTTGACGGCACATTAACAGAAACTTAACATGAACATTGGCTAAAACACACAAGTGCCTACCCTTGTGTGTTGTTAGTTAGTATGATTGGACTAGGATGAGGGTGGGTGTGAGGGGTGACTAGAGAGATGGGGATGTGATAATATAGATAGAGAGGGATGGGTGGAGGTGCAAGGTAAGTTGGTGTGAGTAATGATGTGCAGCAGTAGGGTAGGGAAGGCAGAGTGATGGGGATGTAATGAGTGGCACAACAGGATGAGGTTGAGTGTGCCTTTGCAGTAACGTTTTGTGATCTACTGACATCATTGAAAGGTTTGCGCCACTGCAGCCTGGTCCTCCTGATGACGCTCCTGCTTGTGTCCTCCTATGCAATGTGCAACTAGGCTGTGTTGATCTCCTGGGGAGGTCTCTTCCGACTTTGGAAGGGAAGAGAACCTCCCGGTGCGCTGTGACTCCCTCCATAAACATATGGAGAGAGTCATGGGAGAGCCTGGGTGCAGCCGTGCACCTCTGTGCAGTGATTGTCAGTGTTTGCAGCACCTCAATGCTGTAGAACACTGAAAGCACAAATGTCAAAGTAAATATTGTTATAAAACACATTTTGTCGTGCACTTGAGTAGTAACAAATTCAGTCATCTGGTTATAATCATTTTATTCTTTAACTTCAGTATTAAAAGCAATTTACAACCTGAGTATTGTCACAGATAGAGTGTACGAACTTAGGCATGGGTCCTGTCTCGAGCTGCTTGAACAAATGAAAAAGTTTATATTTATACATTGTTTTCTTATCAAACTGGAACTGGCATTGCATAATATGTTAGTCTCTGGCTACAGCATAGTCCAGAGATTCAAGGCTACATTTTCTTCAACATGATGCACACAAAAATACCATGGCCTTGCTGTGGTAAGCCTAACCCTTCTAGTTTCTAGACATTCTTACCATAAATAAACATATCCAAGGCTGGTTGGTTGCGAACACCAGCAGTTGCTCAGTGAAATCTGTATCTCTCTCTCTCACTCTATCTCTCTCTCTCTCTAATGATGCCATCCACCTTTTTTCCCTAAATTCAATGAACTAAACATGAACACCTTTCAGAAGCTGAATTAACCGAGTTCCATACGCCAACACTTTGTATCTCACTCATGCTGTACCTGCCTTGGGAGTGTTTGATGGGATAGTGTAGAGGGAGCTTTACTCTGGATCTAACTCGTGTTACATAGAAACATAGAAGATAGGAGCAGGAGTAGGCCCGTCGAGCCTATTCTGCCAATTAATGACATCATGGCTGATCATCCAAACTCAGTACCCTGTCCCTGCTTTCTCCCCATATCCCTTGATCCCTTCAGCCTTAAGAAATATATCTAACTCCTTCTTGAATATAATTAATGAATTGGCCTCAACTGCCTTGTGTGGTAGAGAATTACACAGGTTCACCACTCTCTGGGTGAAGAAATTCCTCCTCATCTCAGTCCTAAATGGCTTACCCCTTATCCTTATACTGTGACCCCTGGTTCTGGACTCCCCGACCATCGGGAACATCCTTCCTGCATCTAGTCTGTCTAGTCCTGTTAGAATTTTATAAGTTTCAATTAGATCCCCTCTCATTCTTCTAAACTCCAGCGAGTACAAGCCCAATCGACCCAATCTCTCTTTATACGTCTGTCATAAATCTCATCATCGAGAAACTAACTATGAAATAACACTGGACGGCCAGCTGGTGGCGCCGTCCAAGGAGTATAAATACTCGGGCGTTGGCCCCAGCTTGCCAGGGACATTTTGTAAAGACAAGGGAGCTGGTGGATACAACTAGACCTCCATGTTCTGAAATAAGTTGATTAAAGCCTTGCTTTATGCTCAAACCAAGTGCGTAGTGAGTTTTATTACATCAACGTCATTCCTGCCATTCCAGGTATCAGCCTGGTGAATCTTTGCTGCACTCCCTCCATGGCAAGAACATCCTTCCTCAGATAAGGCGACCAAAACTGCACACAATACTCAAGGTGTGGTCTCACCAAGGCCCTGTACAACTGCATCAAGACATCCTTGTTACTGTACTCGAACCCTCTTGCTATGAAGGCCATTTGCCTTCTTAACCGCCTGCTGCACCTGCATGCTTACCTTCAGCGACTGGTGCACAAGGACACCCAGGTCTCGTTGCACTTCCCCTTTTCCCAATCTATTGCCGTTCAGATAATAATCTGCCTTCCTGTTTTTGCCACCAAAGTGGATAACCTCTCATTTATCCACATTATACTGCATCTGCCATGCATCTGCCCAATCACCCAACCTGTCCAAATCATACTGGAGTTTCTTGGCATCCTCCTCACAGCACACACGCCCACCCAGCTTTGTGTCGTCTGCAAACTTGGAGATATTACATCTAGTTCCCTCGTCTAGATCACTAATATATATTGTGAATAACTGGGGTCCTAGCACCGATCCCTGCGGTACCCCACTAGTCACTGCCTGCCACTTGGAAAAAGACCCATTTATTCCAACTCTTTGCTTCCTGTCTGCCAACCAGTTCTCTATCCAAGTCAGTACCTTACCCCCAGTCCCATTGGCTTTAACTTTGCATGCTAATCTCTTATGCACGACCTTATTAAAAGCCTTCTGAAAGTCCAAATACACCACATGCAGTGGTTCTCCCTTATCTATTCTACCAGTTACATCCTCAAAAAATTCCAGCAGATTAGTCAAGCACGATTTACCTTTTGCAAATCCATGTTGACTTTGTCCGATCCTGTCACTGTTTTCCAAGTGCTCTGCTATTACATCTTTTATAATGGACTCTAGCATTTTCCCCACTACCGATGTCAGGCTTACCGGTCTATAATTCCCCGTTTTCTCTCTACCAGCTTTTTTAAATAGTGGGGTTACATTAGCTACCCTCCAATCCATGGGTACTGTTCCAGAGTCTATAGAATTTTGGAAGATGACCAGCAATGCATCTACTATTTCTAGGGCCACTTCCTTAAGTACCCTAGGATGTAGATTATCAGGCCCTGGGGATTTATCGGCCTTCAATCCCGTCAATTTCCCTAACACCATTTCCATACAAATACTGATTTCTTTCAGTTCCTCCCTCTCATTAGATCCTATGTTCCCCGACATCTCTGGGAGGTTATTTGTGTCCTCCTTTGTGAAGACAGAACCAAAGTATGTATTTAAGTGGTCAGCCATTTCTTTGTTCCCCATTATAAATTCCCCTGATTCTGACTACAAGGGACCTACACTTGACTTCACCAATCTTTTTCTCTTCACATATGTATAGAAGCTTTTACAGTCAATTTTTATGTTCCCTGCAAGCTTACTCTCATACTCTACTTTCCCCCTCTTAATTAATCCCTTTGTCCTCCTTTGCTGAATCCTAAACTGCTCCCAATCCTCAGGTTTGCTGCTTTTTCTGGCCAATTTATATGTCCTCTCCTTGGACCTTATGCTATCCCTAATTTCCCTTGTTAGCCACGGTTGAGTCACCTTTTTTGTTTTATTTTTATGCCAAACAGGGCTGAACAAATTCTGTAGTTCATCCATGCGATCTTTAAATGTTTGCCATTGCCTATCCACCGTCAATCCTTTAAGTAACATTCCCCAATCCATCCTAGCCAACCCACGCCTCATACCATCGTAGTTTCCTTTATTTAAATTCAGGACCCCAGCCTCTGAGTCAACTACTTCACTCTCCATCTTAATGAAGAATTCGATCATATTATGATCGCTCCGCCCCAAGGGGCCTCGCACAACAAGATTGCTAATTAATCCTTTCTCATTACATAATACCCAGTCTAAGATGGCCTGATCTCTAGTTGGTTCCTCGACATATTGGTCCAGGAAACCATCCCGTATACACACTAGGAATTCCTCCTCCATAGTATTGTTACTAATTTGGTTAGCCCAATCTATATGTAGATTAAAGTCACCCATGATAACTGCTGTGTTCTTATTGCATGCATCTCTAATTTCCCATTTAATGCCATCCCCAACCTCAGCATTACTGTTTGGGGGTCTATATACAACTCCCACTAATATTTTCTGCCCCTTGGCATTTCTCAGCTCTGCCCATACGGATTCCACATCATCAGAGCTAATATCCTTCCTTACTATGATGTTAATCTCCTCGTTAACCAGCAATGCTACCCCACCTCCTTTTCCTTTTTGCCTGTCTTTCCAGAATATTGAATACCCCTGGATGTTGAATTCCCAGCCTTGGTCACCCTGGAGCCATGTCTCCATAATCCCAATTATATCATATCCGTTTACATCTATTTGCGCAGCTAATTTATCCACCTCATTACGAATGCTCCTCGCATTAAGACACAAAGCCTTCAGGCTTGTTTTTTTAACACTCTTAGACCTTTTAGAATTATTATTTACTGTGGCCATGTTTGATTTACACCTTTGATTTCTCTGACTGCCACTTTTGCTTTTCTCCTTCCTGTCTTTTGCTTCTATCCTTGCTTCCTTTTCCTCTGTCTCCCTGCACAGGTTCCCACCCCCCTGCCATTTTAGTTTAAACCTTCCCCAATAGCACTAGCAAACACTCCCCCTAGGACATCGGTCCCGGTCCTGCCCAGGTGCCAACCATCCAGTTTGTACTGGTCCCACCTCCCCCAGAACCGGTTCCAATGTCCCAGGAATTTGAATCCCTCCCCCTTCCACCATTCCTCTAGCCATGTATTCATCTGAAATATCCTTCTATTTCTACTCTGACTAGCAGGTGGCACAGGTAGCAATCCTGAGATTACTACCTTTGAGGTCCTATTTTTTAATTTACCTCCTAACTCCCTATATTCTGCTTTTTGGACCTCATCCCGGTTTTTACCTGTATCGTTGGTACCTATATGCACCACGACAACTGGCTTTTCACCCTCCCCCTTCAGAATGCCCTGCAGCCACTCTGAGACATCCTTGACCCTTGCACCAGGGAGGCAACATACCATCCTGGAGTCTCGTTTGCGGCCACAGAAACTCCTATCTATTCCCCTTACAATAGAATCCCCTATCACTATAGCTCTCCCGCTCTTTTTCCTCCCGTCCTGTGCAGCAGAACCACCCATGGTGCCAGGACATTGGCTGCTGCTGCCTTCTCCCGATAAGCCATAAGAACATCAGAAATAGGAGCAGGAGTAGGCCAATCGGCCCCTCGAGCCTGCTCCACCATTCAATAAGATCATGGCTGATCTGATCCTAACCTCAAATCTACTTCCACTCTACATCCCACCCGAACCCATGTGATCTCCCGGGAGAGGCGAAAAACCAGATTAAAAAAACCAATGGCCAATTTGGGAGAAAAAATCTGGGAAATTCCTCTCCGACCCATCTAGGTGATCGAAACTCGTCCAGGAGATCACTCTGTCCCTATATTTTCTACAGTACTTACCTTCTGTAAAAGGTGCTCTCCACCCCAGCCAGGAACAGGAATAGAACATCTTCTGAAATCTAACACAGAATTAGAACACAAGATGTAGGAGCAGAACCAGGCTACACGGCCCCTGGGCCCGCTCCGCTACCCACAGGGCCATGACCGTTCCGAACCTAGACTCATGTCCAATTTCCTGCCCGCTCCCCGTAAACCCTAATTCCCTTTACTTCTAGGAAACTGTCTATTTCTGTTTTAAATGTATTTAATGATGTAGCTTCCACAGCTTTCTGGGGCAGCAAATTCCACAGACCTACTACCCTCTGAGTGAAGAAGTTTCTCCTCATCTCAGTTTTGAAAGAGCAGCCCCTTATTCTAAGATTATGCCCCCTAGTTCTAGTTTCACCCATCATTGGGAACATCCTCACCGCATCCACCCAATCAAGCCCCTTCACAATCTTATATGTTTCAATAAGATCGCCTCTCATTCATCTCCCTCAACAATATCCAAAGTGGTATATCTGTTTGAGAGGGGGATGGCCACAGGGGACCCCTGCACTACCTGCCTGTGCCTAATACTCTGCCTGGCGGTCACCCATTCCCTTCCTGCCTGTGCAGCCTTTACCTGCGGTGTGACCAACTGATTAAACATGATATCCTGCCTGGGAGTGTTTGATGGGTTAGGATGCTCTGATGGTCCCTCTCTTTGATACCCTGAAGATCCCTCCACTTATTGCTTCTGACACTATTCCTCTAACAGGGAATAGACTTGTTTCAGAGCACAGAGGAGGTTGTGATATCCTTGCCTCATCCCAAACACCATTTCCACAAACTGCCTCTCTCTGCCAAAGCAGGAGGGAGACACAGTGGCTGATATAAAGAGAGGGGAGACTTTCTGGTGTATAAAGCAAGAGCCATTGAATAGTGGGACCTCACATTTGAAGATTGGGAGTTATAATTTATCAGTGGTAATTTTGGGAGTCTGTTCTCCCTATTCGGAGTCTCAGTACCTGGGAGCAAGGTTGGAGATGGGACTGATTGTAAAACCTGTGTTCATGCCCAGTGAGACTGCACACCAGGAGCAGAGCCTGGTCATGTGACCCTGTTATACCTTGAGTGGGAGGGGCCTGGGCTGCTTTGTGACATGGTTCCTGTGGTGTATGTGCCTTTAAGAGCCCCCTGTGTACTGTAATGCCGGTAATGGCCATTCGGGCTATATAAGCCTGTATAGTCTCTTGTATCTGTTAGTTCACCTCCAGACTTTGTTCAGTAAACACCTGTGAAACCAACTCCTGCATTCCGTGTCTCCATTAACACACGGATACAACAGTGGCGACGAATTGGAAACGGACTTACCTGCAATTCGGCAGCACCTCAAGGAGATCGATTCCTCAGACGAAAGTCGAAGAAAAACAAGAAAGAAAAAAAAAACTGTGGTTTCACCAGCTAGCCGAGCTGGCAGCAGGTACTGCAATAATCCTTCCTGGGTGGCGGGCTGGGGCTCCATCGGCTGTCTCTGCAGCGGGGCCGAGCAGCGAAGGCGGAGTCAAACAGAGACAGAGGGTGGAGCACTCGGGAGATGGCCGGCGCTGCAATGCAGGTCGGCGTTCGGACCAAGCAGAGGGAGGGAAAAGTCCCAGAGAGTCTGGCGGGAACTAGTCTCCACCTATTAAAAAAAATACCTGTGTAAATAAAAACCGCGGAGAACAGCGTTGTCAGCAGCGGCAGCGGCGGGAAAGAGCAGGAGGCGCCATTTTTTTCTGCGGGGAAGAAAGGAAAGTGCGGGAGGTGCCATTTTTTTTCAGGATGCCTAAGACTGACAATATTACTGCTTTCGATAGCGATATAGAGGGATTGGACCACATATATGGAAAGAGTGGAGGTATATTGCACAGCAAATGAAATAGAGGATGATAAAAAGGCATCAGTACTTCTAAATCTAATGGGCGCAAGGACATATGGGCTGTTACGAAACTTAATCACTCCAGCCAAACCGAGGGACAAGAATTTTAAGGAGATTGTTGATACCCTACAGGAGCACTTAAACCCAACACCGCTGCTGATAGCGGAACGATTCAAATTCTTCAGGAGGAATCAGCACAAGAATGAAAGTAACGCTGATTACCTCACCGAATTAAGGAAGCTGTCAAACCACTGCCAATTCGGAGCAGGACTGGCAGATTCTCTTCGAGACAAATTCGTCTGCGGTCTCCTAAGTGAAGGAACACAGAAAAGGCTACTTTCTGAGAAAGATTTGACACTGGACAAGGCTTTCAGTGTGGCTGTATCATATGAAGCAGCCGCAAGAGGAGCTGCAGAGATACAGCAAAAGCCACAGGGCTTCGGCACCCATGAAATGACACAGGGTTTCGAGAGATGTTATCGCTGCGGCAGATCCACCCATGACCAGAGGGACTGCTGGTTCAAGGACAAAGCATGCAGGCAATGCGGAAAGATTGGACACATTGCACGTGTATGCCGATCTGGAAAAAAAAAATCCACGGACAGGAAAAAAATCAATAAGGAAAAGTACAGAAAGGTACAAATCATGACGGACAGTAGCTCCGAATACCAGAAGAGCGATAGCGACTCCGGAAACAAGAGACTAAGCTGTCTCAAATTACATAATGTAATTGCCAAAGAAGATTACCAGACCATTTGGGTTACCCTCACAATAGCGGGGTCCCCAGTTAAAATGGAGCTAGATACAGGATCAGCTCTGACCGTCATAAGTCGACGGGATTACGAGCGGCTATTTCCGCATATACCTCTGAAAGACACATCCATTACCTTGAAAACATATATGGGGCAGAAAGTATACCCAAAAGGGAAAATAAGGGTGCCTGTTGTATACAACGGCAAGGAAATACAGAAGTTGTATTTATACGTTCTGCAAGATGGTGGTCCACCGCTGTTGGGACGTGAATGGATCAGGAAGATACGTTTTGACTGGCACTCCATTCAGGCACTGACGGTGACCAGTAAGAAAAAAAATGAGGATGACGTCATACCTGAACGATTAAAAGACATCTTGGCCAACGCCAAGGAAGTGTTTCAACAGGAACTAGGAACCTTCAAAGGCGTCACCGCCTCAATAAAAGTGGAAGATGCGGCAATTCCCAAGTTTTTTAAGGCAAGGCCGGTGCCATACGCAATTCGTCCAGCAGTCGAGGCAGAGCTGGAGAATTTGGAAAAGGCAGGCGTATTATCCAAGTGGGCAACACCCATCGTCCCGGTCATGAAGAAAACGTTAAATAATGATAAATCTGAAGAACAGAGAAAAATTCGCATCTGTGGGGACTTCAAGGTGACTATAAACCCGGTCCTTCACACGGTACAGTATCCTCTTCCGAGGATAGAAGATATTTTCGCCTCACTATCCGGAGGGAAACGTTTCACCAAAATTGACTTGGCACAAGCATATCTACAGATGGAGGTTGAAGAGGC
This sequence comes from Somniosus microcephalus, assembly GCF_052327205.1. Lineage (NCBI taxonomy): Eukaryota > Metazoa > Chordata > Chondrichthyes > Squaliformes > Somniosidae > Somniosus > Somniosus microcephalus. Next base: position 9,177,146 of record NC_141007.1, read on the forward strand.
CTCTAAAAAGTATCTCACGATTAATACACACAAAGGCCTGTACCAGTACAATCGACTGGTTTTCGGAGTAGCATCAGCTCCAGCTATCTGGCAAAGAGCTATGGAGCAAGTCCTCCAAGGGATTCCGGGGACTCAATGCTACCTAGACGACATCCTTATAACAGGAGAAAACGACAAGGAGCACCTTGCCAATTTGGAGCAGGTGCTCACTAGGCTGAGAGAACGGGGCCTACGAGCAAATCGCCCCAAGTGCGAATTTTTCCAGAAACAAATATCATATTGTGGCCACATAATTAACGAGGAAGGGTTGCATAAGTCACCTGAAAAAATTGAAGCGGTCATAAAAGCCCCAGCACCTGAAAATGTCTCACAATTAAGGTCATTCCTGGGATTGATAAATTACTATCATAAATTTTTACCGAACTTGTCAACTGTTCTGCACCCTCTTAACGAACTGCTACAAACGGGAGTAATTTGGAAATGGAGCGAAGACTGTAAACGTGCCTTCCATAAATGCAAAGGCTTGATCACGTCCAAGGAAGTTTTGGCTCATTACAACCCATCACTGCCAATCAGACTGGCGTGCGATGCATCCCCTTACGGCGTAGGAGCGGTATTATCGCATCGATTCCCTGATGGCTCGGAGCGGCCGATAGCTTTTGCGTCACGCTCATTGAACTCAGCTGAGCGTAGCTATGCCCAGATCGACAGGGAAGCACTCAGCCTGGTATGGGGAGTTAAGAAATTCAAGCATTACCTACACAGACAAAAATTTACCTTGTTGACTGACCATCAACCCCTCGTCTCCATATTTAACCCTAAAAAGGGTGTTCCCATTATGACAGCGCAAAGGCTACAGAGGTGGTCCCTTTTCCTAGGGGCACACCAATATGACATAGAATACAAAGGATCAAAACAGCATGGGAACGCTGATGGTTTATCGCGCCTACCGTTGCCAACGGTAGAAGAGGCACCTACAGTGGACCCAGTGGAGATGTTCCACTCAACCATAGTGGAATGTCTACCAGTAACAAATTCTGCCATTGAAAAGGAAACGAGAAATGACCCGACTCTCTCACGAGTCTACGATTTAACGGTGAAGGGATGGCCAGCACATGGCGAACCACTGTTGCCAGCATTCTCGCAAAGAAGAGAACAGCTGTCAGTGTGCCGAGGAACCTTGATGTGTGGATCCAGAGTGGTGATTCCACCCAAACTCCAGGATAAAGTGCTAAAAGAGCTTCACGAGGGGCATCCGGGTGGAGTGAAAATGAAGAACCTAGCCAGAGCATTTGTGTGGTGGCCAGGTATCGATGGAGACATCGAAGAAATGACCAAGAGCTGTCTAGGATGCCAGAAGGTCCAAAACGCCCCACCACAAGCCCCTCTACATCAATGGGAGTGGCCCTCATCTCCATGGCAAAGGGTACACATCGACTTTGCTGGTCCATTTATGGACTCAATGTTCTTAATCGCGGTTGATGCACACTCCAAGTGGCTGGAGGTAATAAAGATGTCCTCCACCACCACGGAAAAAACCATCACAGTATTAAGGACCATATTTGCCAGGAATGGGCTGCCTGAACAGATCTGTTCTGATAATGGACCGCAATTTGTGTCCGAAGAATTCAGGAAGTTCTTAAAAAACAATGGGGTTAAGCACTACACGTCCGCCCCATACCATCCCGCCACCAATGGATTGGCTGAAAGGTTTGTCCAGACCTTCAAGAAGGCCATAAAGGCCATGGGTAATGAGGACATAAATCTACAGCATAAGGTAGATAACTTCTTGTTTGCATACAGGAATGCAACACATGTGGTTACCAACCAAACTCCCGCCATGATGTTCTTCAATAGAAGCCTAAGATGCCGGCTGGATTTGATCAAGCCAAACATCAGAAGGGACGTGGAGAACTGGCAATTTCAAGGCATGAATGAAAGGCCAACTAGAACCTTCCAGATAGGTCAACAAGTTTTGGCCCGGGACTACCGTACCGAGAAATGGCAGCCTGGAACTATTTGCACACGACTAGGACCGCTGATGTATACCGTGGACATTGGAGAAAGCATAATAAGGTGCCATGCTGACCAGATCATAGAGTCATCCGAAAAGGGACAACCTACACCACAACTCTATACGCCTAATGATGAAGCAGAGATACCCATAGTATCTACCTCCAATCCGGTGATACTGGAACCAGATGAACCTGACACTGGCATTCAAGCCGAATCGACCTTGCCAAAAGAACCTACTACACCACCAGAAACTACTACACCACCAAGGCGTTATCCGGACCGAGTCAGGAAGCCTCCAGAGAGACTGACTTATAATTGATTAACTGCAGCAAATGTGTAGATTATTGTTCTTGTAACATGTTAATTAATGATTACTTAAAATGTTCTGTACTGGTTGTCTAAAAGGGGAGGAACTGTGGTGTATGTGCCTTTAAGAGCCCCCTGTGTACTGTAATGCCGGTAATGGCCACTCGGGCTATATAAGCCTGTATAGTGTCTTGTATCTGTTAGTTCACCTCCAGACTTTGTTCAGTAAACACCTGTGAAACCAACTCCTGCATTCCGTGTCTCCATTAACACACGGATACAACAGTTCCTGGCTCCTTTGTGATGTCACCTGGAGACAGGTTTACGCCCCTGATTACACAGGATCAGTGGGAGTCACTGTTGGAGGAGCTGAACTTGGCAGCTGACACTGCGAGTGAGTTTAGTCCATATATGATGCGCTATCAATCACTCAAAAGACTGAGGTTAAGCGAGTAACTAACAGGCTTTTATTAACAAGAGAATGAAGGTGTGCCTCGAGTGGTCGACCAGTCCAGAATACAGAGGGACTGTGGAGCAGTCACATTTATACCTGGACTCGTGGGAGGAGTCAGCTGAGGCATGTACAGACATGTACACAGTAGAATACAAACACTCATACAGGCAGGTATAACAGTGGTTTACCACATTCACCCCTTGTTTAATAATGAGTCCGGCGGGGTGAAGTGTATTAAAAGTTTGTGTATTGGAGTCTCTCCGGAGGTCTTGTCTGCCGCTGTGATCGACGTGGCGACGGCCGGGGTAGTGAAGCTTCTGGCGTCGAGTCCCGCGTAGGCTGGGGCACTGGTGTGTAGTCCTCGTGGGTGTCGAGCGGGTCGCGGGGCCCAGGCGTGCCGTCTGCTGGGGTTGGATATTGGATCGTGGGGGGGGGGTGGTAGTGGGTAGTGGGTTACTGGGGCCCCCGAGGGTGCGAGGTCTCGTATGGAGACTGTGTCCTCCCGCCTGTCTGGGTATGCAATGTAAGCATACTGGGGGTTGGCGTGGAGGAGGTCGACCCTCTCGACCAGGGGGTCCATTTTATGGGTCCTCACGTGTCTTCTCAGTAGGACCGGCCCTGGGGACGTCAGCCATGGTGGTAGCGATGTCCCCGATGTGGACTTCCTTGGGAAGACAAACATTTTCTCATGAGGGGTGGCGTTAGTGGCAGTGCAGAGCAGTGACCGGATAGAGTGGAGCGCATCGGGGAGCACATCCTGCCAGCGGGAGGTCGGAAGGCCCCTAGACTTTAAGGCTAGCAGGGCGGCCTTCCAAACTGTCGCATTCTCTCTTTCCACCTGTCCGTTCCCCCGGGGGTTGTAACTGGTGGTCCTGCTTGTGGCAATACCCCTAGCGAGCAGGTACTGGCGGAGTTCGTCGCTCATAAACGATGAGCCCCGGTCGCTATGGATATAGCTGGGGAAACCGAACAGGGTGAAGAGGTCGTTCAGACATTTAATGACCGTGGCACTGGTCAAGTCCGGGCAGGGGATGGCGAACGGGAGTACTCATCAATAATGTTGAGGAAGTACACATTGCGGTCGGAGGAGGGGAGAGGCCCTTTAAAATCAACGCTCAGGCGCTCGAAGGGGCGAGTGGCTTTCATCAGGTGAGCCCTGTCTGGTCTATAAAAGTGCGGTTTGCACTCAGCGCAGGCTTGGCAGTTCCTGGTCATGGTCCTGACCTCCTCAATGGAGTAAGGCAGGTTGCGGGCCTTGATGAAGTGGAAGAACCTGGTGACCCCCGGGTGGCAGAGGTCATTGTGGAGGGCCCGCAGTCTATCGATCTGCGCGCTGGCGCAGGTGCCACGCGATAGAGCATCCGGGGGTTCATTGAGCTTCCCGGGCCGGTACAAGATCTCATAATTGTAGGTGGAAAGTTCGATTCTCCACCTCAAGATCTTATCGTTTTTGATTTTGCCCCTCTGCTTGTTGTTAAACATAAAAGCAACTGAACGCTGGTCAGTGAGCAGGGTAAATCGTTTTCCGGCCAGGTAGTGCCTCCAATGATGCACAGCCTCCACAATAGCCTGGGCCTCCTTCTCAACAGCGGAGTGTCTGGTCTCCGGGCCCTGGAGGGTTCGTGAAAAGAAGGCCACGGGTCTCCCCGCCTGATTAAGGGTAGCGGCCAGGGCAAAGTCGGACGCGTCGCTTTCCACCTGGAAGGGGATGGATTCGTCCACTGCGTGCATGGTGGCTTTGGCAATGTCCTCCTTGATACGGTGGAAGGCTAAGCTGGCCTCTGCCGTCAAGGGAAAAGAGGTGGACTTGATCAGTGGGCGGGCCTTGTCCACATAGTAGGGGACCCACTGGGCGTAATAGGAGAAAACCCTAGGCACCTCTTCAGGGCCTTGAGGCAGTGGGGCAGTGGGAGTTCCATAAGGGGACGCATCTGGCCAAGGATGGCGAGGCAGGTTGTGCGGAATATGCACTTCTCCTTGTTATACGTCAGGTTCAGGAGTTGGGCGGTGCAGAGGAATTTTTCGAGGTTTGTGTCATGGTCCTGCAAGTCGTGGCCGCAGATGGTCACATTGTCCAGATATGGGAAAGTGGCCTGCAATGCATTTTGATCGACCATCCGGTCCGTCTCCCTTTGGAAGACAGAGACCCCGTTGGTGACGCCAAAGGGAACCCTAAGGAAGTGATAGAGGCGGCCGTTTGCCTCGAAGGCAGTATACTGGCAGTCCTCAGGGTGGATAGGGAGCTGGTGGTACGCTGATTTCAGGTCAATAGTCGAGAAGACGCGGTACTGCGCGATCTGGTTGACCATATCAGCTATGCGGGGGAGTGGGTAAGCGTCCAGCAGGGTGTAGCGATTTATTGTCTGGCTGTAGTCGATGACCAGGCGCTGCTTCTCACCGGTCTTAACGACCACAACCTGGGCTCGCCAGGGGCTGGTGCTGCCTTCAATAATCCCCTCCTTCAGGAGCCGCTCCACTTCGGTTTTAATGAAAACCCTGTCCCCGGCACTGTATCGCCTGCTCTTTGTGGCGATGGGCTTACAGTCGGGGGTGAGGTTAGCAAACAGTGGGGGGGGGGTGACTCTGAGTGTGGAGAGGTTGCACCTGGTGCGCGGCGGGCAATTTGGAAGCTGCTGGCTGCGGACTGTGAGTGGGGGGAGGGGTCCACCGTACGCCATCGTAACACTTTTAAGGTGGCACTGAAAATCTAACCCCAGTAGGATGGCAGCGCAGAGGTGGGGCAGGACCAGAAGTTTAAAATTATCGTACACAGTCCCGTCTACTAAGAGTGTCACCACGCAGTAGCCGCCAATGTCCGCCAACTGGGACTCGGAGGCCATGGAAATCCGCTGGTGCGCAGGCAGGACTGGGAGAGAGCAACGCCGCACCGTGTCGGGGTCGATGAAGCTCTCCGTGCTCCCAGAGTCAAAAAGGCAGATTGTTTCGTGACCATTTACCTTAATGTCCATTGTGGACCGGGCCAGTTGGTGCGGTCTCGCTTGGTCCAGCATAACGGAGGCCAGTGTAGGGGTCGGTGTGTCGTTGCGGGTATCAGATGAGGCGGTGTTGGGGGCCAAGATGGCGGCTGGCGTCCAAGATGGCGGCGTCCATGATCCCCATGTGGCTGGAGGCGTCCAAAATGGCTGCTGTTCCGGTGGTTCGCACATGGCTGGGGAGGCCCAAGACGGCGGCCCGCACGGCCCACACGCGGCGCTGCTGGGGTTTGGGGTGGCTTTGGCCCTGCAGATGCTGGCATAGTGTCCCTTCTTCCCGCAGCCCGAGCAGATCGCATTTTTTGCCGGGCAGCGCGCTCTGGGGTGTTTGGCCTGGCCACAGAAGTAGCATTTCTGGCCTTGGGACACTGCTGCGGTAGTTGGGCCGTTGCTGGGATGTGGCTGGGGTGGCACGGCGCTATGAGACGGTCCTACCGTGTCCCAGGCTGTCGTTCCCCGCGGCGTCCACGGTGCAGAGGAGTAGGCATCCATGCCCCGGTAGGCTGCGTCCAATGATAGTGCGAGTTCAGAGGCCTTGTTGAGGTCGAGGTCACTCTGCTCCAACAGTCGCTGTCGGGTGTAATTGGACCTGTGGCCCGCCACAAAAGCGTCCCGGATAAGTTCCTCTGTGTACACGGCGGCCTTTACATCCTTACAACCACAGGCCCGGCCAAGCACAGACAGTGCCTGAAGGTATTCCTCGGTCGATTCCCCAGGTTGTTGTTTACGACTCCCCAGGAGGTGCCTGGCGTACACCTCGTTCACTGGGCGCGTGTACTGGTCCTTGAGGAGCTTGAGAGCAGCTGTGTACGAGGTCGCGTCCTGGATGACCGAGTACGCTTGGTGGTTCACTTTGGAGATCAGGACATCCAGTTTGTCCTCATCCGATTTGACCGTTGCAGTGGAGGCGATCAGGAATTTTTCAAAGCACTTAAGCCAGTGAGCAAACTTGGTGGATGCGTCCGATATTCTCCATTATAAAAAAATCTTGTTAATAAAATTGATGCGCTATCAATCACTCAAAAGACTGAGGTTAAGCGAGTAACTAACAGGCTTTTATTAACAAGAGAATGAAGGTGTGCCTCGAGTGGTCGACCAGTCCAGAATACAGAGGGACTGTGGAGCAGTCACCTTTATACCTGGGCTCGTGGGAGGAGTCAGCCGAGGCATGTACAGACATGTACACAGTGGAATACAAACACTCATACAGGCAGGTATAACAGTGGTTTACCACAATATAAATAGGGGGAAGGGAAAGTACAATGTAATATGAAAGTAAGTAATTCAACCAAATGTCATCAATTGCAATTATATTCACATTAAATATAATCATAGTCACAAAAATGGTCGCACTGTATTCCAAATACAGATTCTAGAATAAATATTAATCACTTATATTTTAAAAGATTCTTGGAGTGAAGAGAATCTCTGGAAGGTGGAAAGAGAGGAGTCGAATCATCATCACACTAACTGGGACTGGAAATGGTCGCTGGATTCACAGAGCAGACCTGGTGGGACCAAGAACTCCAGAGGTGAGAGTCTAACCAGCTACTACTGGGAGCTGTCTGACAGTTGCCATAAGGCTCAGCCTTTGCTGTGACAAGTTGACCTGAGCTTAACCCGTGTGTGAAGCTCGCCAATACCTCAGCTGGGAGTGCTTGACACTTACATGTAGATGAAGTTTTATTCTGTGTTCTTACAATGCAGTACCTGAGCTGGTGTGCTTCATTGGATAGTTTCAGAGGAGCTGCACGCTGCATTTAACACATGCTGGATCTGAGTTGGCTGTGCTTGGTCAACCAATTTAGAGAGAGCTTCACTCTGTATCTAACCCGTGCTCGGCCTGCCCTGGCTGGGAGTGTTTCATGGGAAAGTGTAGATGGAGCATTACTCACTATCTAACCCCATACTGCACCTGCCTCTGGGAGTGTTTGATGGGATCGTGTAGATCAAGCTTCACTCTGTACCTATCCCGTGCTCTGCCTGCCCAGGGAGTGTTTGATGGGACAGTGTAGAGGGAGCTATAGTCTGTACCTAAACTGTGCTGTACCTGGCCTGGGAGTGTCTTATGGGATAGTACAGAGGGAGCTTTACCCCATTATTGTCCATGATGCACCCTCCAATTAATGCTCCGATGATCCCACCACTTGATACCCCTGAAGATCCCTCCACTTATTGCCTATGACACCCTTCTTGTTACAGGGAATAGACTTATTTCAGAGCACAAAGGAGGATGTAATATCGTTGCCTCATCCCAAACACCATTCCCACAAACTGCCTCACTCTGCCAAAGCAGGAGGGAGACACACTGGCTGATATAAAGAGAGGGGAGACTTTCTGGTGTATAAAGCAAGAGGTAGACATGGGGGCCATTGAATAGTGGGACCTCACATTTGGAAGATGGGAGGGATAATTTATCAGTGGTAATTTTGGGAGTCTGTGCTCCCTGACTGGAGTCTCAGTACACGGGAGCAGGATTGGAGACGGGATTGATTGTGTAACCTGCGTTCATGCCCAGTGAGACTGCACACCAGTGCTCCGATGATCCCACCACTTGATACCCATGAAGATCCCTCCACTTATTGCCTGTGGCACCCTTCCTGTTACAGGGAATAGGCTTGTTTCAAGGCACAAAGGAGGCTGTAATATCCAGGGTTGGAGAAGGGACTGATTGTACAACCTGCTTTCATGCCCAGTGAGACTGCACACCAGGAGCAGAGACTGGTCATGTGACCCTGTAATACCTTGAGTGGGAGGGGCTTGGGCTGCTTTGTGACATGTTTCCTGGCTCCTTTGTGATGTCACCTGGAGACAGGTTTACACCCCTGGTTACGCAGCATCAGTGGGAGTCACTGTGGGATGAGCTGGACTTGGCAGCTGACACTGCCAGTGAGTTTAGTCCTTATAAATAGGGGAAAGGAAAGAACAATTTAATATTAAGGTAAGTAATTCAACCAAATGTCATTCATTACAAACATATTCAAATTAAATATAATCATAGTAACAAAAATAGACCGAATGTATTCCAATTACAGATTCTAGAATTAATATTAATTTTTATATTAAATGTTTCATGTAGTGAAGAGTATCTCAGGAGGGTGGAGAGAGTGGAGCCAAATCATCATCACACTAACTGGGACTGGAGAAATGTCGCTGGATTCACAGAGCAGATCTGGTGGGACCAAGACCCTCAATGTCAAAGACGGGATGAAACAAGAAGCCCCAACAATGATTGTAAAGGTGAGGAACTTTACTGAGGATCCCATCAGTCCAGGATTTTGCCAAGGTGAGAGTCTAACCATCTACTGGGTGCTTCTTCGACAAATGCCATAAGGGACTGCCTTTGATACGACAAGTACAATTGAGCTCAACTTGTATGTAAAGCTAGCCCATACCTGGAACAACAACAGAAAATGCTGGAAAAACTCAGCAGGCCAGGCAACATCCGTGGAGAGAGAAATAGAGTCAACGTTTCAGGTCGAAACCCTTTGTCAAGACGGAAAAAACACAGGAAATGAAACAAATTAAAAGGCCAGTTTGGGGCTGGGGAAGAACAAAAGAGAAGTGAAGAGACATTGGGGGAAAAATTGGGTGAGTAGCACCACCTGTTAGCGCCTAAAGAGGCAGTCAGTGGCTGTAGCGCCACTGGCTGCGCCTCCCGCGATATTCAGCAGGGGCGCTAATGGTGGCGTTAGCCATTTGCGCTGCGCCACCACCGATGACGTCATCGGTGTGCGCAGCGCCCCATTCACGCCCCGAACGCGATATTTGGTAGCGAACACCGCTGTAGCGCCGTTCGCTACCCGCGCCCGGTTCACGGGGCCTTCTTGCGCCGGCAGAGGCGCAAGTTAAGGTGGCGGTGCAGGGCGGCCGCTTTTTCGGCGGCCGCCTGCCAACACCTCCGTCCCCGGCCTCCTGTTCCCCCCCCCGCGGCATTGCCGGCTGTTTCCCGAGAGCCCGGCACTTCTCCTTGGTGCCGGGCTCTTTTGCCGGCACTCGCGATCGGGGATCACGCTGTTGCAGGCCCCTCCCCCTTAACAGTGGGAGGAAGGCCTGCAGTACCACAGCATGCCGTGTCGCAGCGTATGGCGCTGCGGCACGTTGCGCTGTGATATTCAGTTTCAGCGCCCTAAGAGGGACGCGGAGCGCCTCGAGCCTCGCCCCGTCTCCCTCTAGGGGCACTTCAACTGAATTTCTGACGATCGCTACAGCTTCGAACGCTGCGCAAAAACCAGCGCCCAGGCGAACTTGACGCCAGGTTGGCGCCTCAACCCAAAGAGGTATTCAAAACGAGACGAGATGGTGATAGGACTAGTGGAGACAAAAGACGGCTCTAGATTAGGTGTGAAATGTGCTGGCAGAATGGGAGACAGCTGCCATGTGGGAGAGAAAAAAAGGGGGGGTGCCAAAACAAAGGTGTGGATATAAAATATAAGTAAAAATGCAATGGGGGCCGAGGTTATGATCTGAAATTGTTGAACTCGATATTGAGTACGGAAGGCTGTAAAGTGTCCAATCATACCTGGGACTGCCTGACACTTACATGTAGAGGGATTTTTATTCTAAGTTCATCCCATGCTGCACCTGAGCTGGTGTGCTTCATTGGGTAGTGTCAGAGGAGCTGTACGCTGAATTTAAAACATGCTGGATCTGAGTTGGCTGTGTGTGATCAACCAATTTAGAGAGAGCTTTACACTTCATCTAAGTTGTACTGTACCTGGCCTGGGAGTGTTAGATGGTAATGTAAATGGGAGACTTTACTCTGTATCTAACCAGTGCTATACCAGGCCTGGGAGTGTTTGATGGGACACTGTAGAAGGAACTTTACTCTGTATCTAACCCGTGCTGTACCTTCTCTGTGAGTGTTTGATGAGACAGTGTAGAGGGAGCTTTACTCTGCATTAACTGAGATTGACTGATACTTTCATTGAATATTTCTTTCATATACCCAGCACTGGCCTGAACTCAGATACTTTCTGCATACTCACAGAGATCAGCACGAGAGCACAAAACATCCCAAACACAGGAGCTGACCCTGGGATGGTGCGACACTAACTCTGCAGGTACATTAACAACCTCTAGAGATGAACCCCTGTCCGCACCCATCCTACTTTATCATTTTCTTGTGGTTGCAGTTGGAATATTGCGGGTGTGTGACGGCAAGCCTAAGGAATTTCCCACCTTTGACCTCTTCAATTTTTTAATTTCAGCTCAGCTTTGAAAACCAGGGCTGTCCTTCAGATGTCACGCATTTCCTGACAGCGCATTTCCAGCACTAGACATGTGACAAGAGAATGACACCAAAGAGGTAGGACATGTGCAGCCACACTCATCAACATCCATCTTGCCCACACCTGTTGCTGTGCTGTGAAAGATCGAGAAATGCTGGAGTTCCCCTGTGGAGGGAGGCAACGGCAGCTCTGCTGCAAAAGACAGTCAGTCACTCGACACAAGAGATGGTGAAGGAAAGAATCAGAAAATGTAAAGCTTTGAGGAGCTGGATTCTGAACAAAATGAGGTTCCTCAGATCATGGTGTATTCATACCAGATACATGTGTCAGAAATGTTTGTGTCCACAATTAATCCTGAGTGCCTCCAGCTCCAGAGGAGTAACAGTCAATTCCAGATTAACACATATTGAGGCCTGTTACAAAGGTATTGGAAACCAAACAGGACAAAGACAAATAGCACTGAACTATTGATTAATGGGAAGATCTGAATTATAGACAGATTAAATTTGATCCTGCAGGAAGGAAGGAAAAAATGAAGGAAGGAAGATGCTAATCTGTAATAACCGGGACACAAGCACGAATGTGCTGTGCCATGGACTGAATAGGAGTATCAACATTTCCCACTTTCACTTTCCCACTGCTGATTATGGAGTGGGTTGGCCCCATTAGCTGGGCTTACAGTGAATCGCGCCATTTGTTTCTAACATCCAATTTGTTTAAATTCAGTTTATTGTTATGTTTCCTCTCCAGAGGCTGATGGTACAGAGCTGACCAATGTACAGACACTGGCCAACGCTGAAACAGTGGGGAAATTTATAGAGAACATTTTCTCCTCTTTTACCTCACCCATAACTCTTTGGAGACACAAGTGGTAACTTCTGGCTCTGTTAGTCACCATTCCTGTTAATGCTGGGCCAGATTGGGGACACAAGGTCCTGTCCCTCTGAAGTACTTAGATGACATTTCCATAGCCATGGAAAGCTTCATGCGACTGATGTAGAATCCAGTCTCTGGCACTTCATGAGTGGGAGGAGGATCTGCTCTAATGTCACCAGCACTGCCCTTGGGTCTTTTTCTCCCATCAGCAGCAGAACATCCCTTTACCATCTCCTGTATCAAAAACTCGGGTTGACCTGACTGGTCTTCCTTTGATTCCTTTCCTTAGTTTACAGACTTTTCTGCCGTTTATTTTTTGCAATTGTGAACCCAGGTGGAGGGCCCAGACCCAGTAGAAGCAGAGCGTGATTGAGGCCGAAGGCAAATTTGTTGGAACAAATCTCTGGGACTTAGGAATAGAATGACTGTGGAGGCTAAAAAAGTAAATAGAAAAAGAGGCCACGAGAACGGGAAAAGGTTAAAGCAAAATTAAGTTACAATTAAGAAAAACAAGAAACACAATATATAAAAAACACGTTTTAATTCTAATTTATTCATTCTCGGGATGTGGGCATCACTCGCAAGGCCAGCATTTATTGCCCATCCTTAGTTACCCTTGAGAAGGTGGTGGTGAGCCGCCTTCTTGAACCGCTGCAATCCGTGTTGTGAAGGTTCTCCCATAGTGCTGTTCGGTAGGGAGTTCCAGAATTCTGTGAGACTTGGAGGGGAACTTGGAGGTGGTGGTGTTCCCATGCACCTGCTGCCCTTGTCCTTTGAGGTGATGCCGCAGGTTTGGGAGGTGCTGTCGTGGAAGCCTTGCTGAGTTGCTGCAGTGCATCTTGTAGATTGAACACACTGCAGCCACAGTGTGCCGGTGGAGGAGGCAGTAAATGCTTAAGCTGGTGGATGGGATGCCAATCAAGCAGGCTGCTTTGTCCTGGATGGTGTTGAGGTTTTTGAGTGTTGTTGGAGCTGCACTCATCCAAGGACATGGAGAGTATTCCATCACACTCCTGACTTGTGCTTTGTAGGTGGTGGAAAGGTTTGGGAAGTCAGGAGGTGAGACACTCGCCGCTAAATACCCAGCTTCTGCCTAGTTCTTGCAGCCACAGTATTTATGTGGCTGGTCTAGTTAAGTGTCTGGTAAATGGTGAACTCCAGGATTTGATGGTGGGGGATTCAACGATGGTAATGCCATTGAACGTCAGGGGGAGCTGGTTAGACTCTCTCTTGTTGGCGATGATCATTGTCTGGTGCTTGTGTGGTACAAATGTTACTTGCCACATATCATCCCCGACCTGAACATTGCCCAGGTCTTGCTGCATGACTGCCTCATTTTCTGACGAATTGTAATGTTATCGGGTAGATGCCAGTACTGGATCAGCTTGGCTAGAGGTGCAGCTAGTTCTGGAGCACAGGGCTTCAGCTCTGCAGCTGGGATGTTGCCGGGGCCCACAGTTTTTGCTGTATCCAGTGCGGTCTACTGTTCTTGATATCATGTGGAGTGAAGTGAATTGGCTGAAGACTGGCTTCAGTGAAGGTGGGGACCTCAGGAGCAGGCCGAGATGCATCATCCACTTGGCAGTTGTGACTGAAGATGGTTGCGAAGGCTTCAGCCTTGTCTTTTGCACTCACGTGCTGTGCTCCGCCATCGTTGAGGATGGGGATGTTCAAGGAGCCTCCTCCTCCCGTTAGTTGTTAATTGTCCATCACCATTCACGATGAAGGGATCTCCTCAGTGACTCAATAGTACCGTGATTGACCGAGCTTCCTGAGTCCTGAAGGATATAGCAGCCAGACTGGCTCACGGCAGTGAGAGAATAAACACGAGCCACTACCGAGCCACACTTGGTGATGGACATTGAAGTCCCCAGCCCAGAGGACATTCTGTGCCATGACGCCACAGTGCGCTGGATAAGAGATTAGCGTGTAAAGTTAAAGCACATGGGATTGGGGGTAAGGTACTGACTTGGACAGAGAACTGGTTGGCAGACAGGAAGCAAAGAGTTGGAATAAACGGCTCTTTTTTCGAGTGGCAGGCAGTGACTAGTGGGGCACCGCAGGGATCGGTGCTAGGACCCCAGCTATTCGCAATATATATTAATGATCTAGACGAGGGAACTAGATGTAATATCTCCAAGTTTGCAGATGACACAAAGCTGGGTGGGTGTGTGTGCTGTGAGGAGGATGCCGAGAAACTCCAGTATGATTTGACAGGTTGGCTGATTGGGCAGATGCAATATAATGTGGATAAATGCGAGGCTATCCACTTTGGTGGCAAAAACAGGAAGGCAGATTATTATCTGAACAGCAATAGATTGGGAGAAGGGGAAGTGCAACGAGACCTGGGTGTCCTTGTGCACCAGTTGCTAAAGGTAAGCATGCAGGTGCAGCAGGCACTTAAGAAGGCAAATGCTACGTTGGCCTTCAAAGCAAAAGGATTTGAGTACAGGAGCAAGGATATCTTGCTGCAGTTGTACAGGGCCTTGGTGAGACCACACCTTGAGTATTGTGTGCAATTTTGGTCGCCTTATCTGAGGAAGGATGTTCTTGCCATGAAGGGCGTGCAGCGAAGATTCACCAGATTGATACCTGGGATGACAGGAATGATGTCGATTGGGCTGGAGTTTAGAAGAATGAGAGGGGATCTCATTGAAACTTATAAAATTCTAACAGGGCTAGACAGACTAGATGCAGGAAGGATGTTCCCGATGGCGGGGGAGTCCAGAACCAGGGGTTACAGTCTAAAGATAAGGGGTAAGCCATTTAGGACTGAGATGAGGAGGAATTTCTTCACCCAGAGAGTGGTGAACCTGTGGAATTCTCTACCACAGAAGGCAGTTGAGGCCAATTCATTAAATATATTGAAGAAGCAGTTAGATTTTTTCTTAAGGCTAAAGGGATCAAGGGATATGGGGAGAAAGCAGGGCCAGGGTACTGAATTTGGATGATCAGCCATGATCTCATTAAATGGCGGAGCAGACTCGAGGGGCCGAATGGCCTACTCCTGCTGCTATCTTCTATGTTTCTATGGATGAGGAGGGAGTAAATGTTTAAGATGGTGGATGGGTGGCTGATTAAGCGGCCTGCTTTCCCCTGGATTCTGTCGAGCTTCGTGAGTATTGATGGAGCTGCAACTGTCCAGGCAAGTGGAGAATATTCCATCGCACTCCTGACTTGTGCCTTGTAGGGAGTGAAAAGGCTTTGGGGAGTCAGGAGGTGGTGAGTCACTTACGCAGACTTACCAGTGTCTGACTAGCTCTTGTAGCCACAATATTTATTTGGCTGATCTAGTTAAGTTCCTGGTCAATGGTGACCCCCAGGATGTTGATGGTGGGGAATTCAACAATGGTAATGCCATTGATTGTCATGGGGTGGTGGTTAGACTCTCTCTTGTTGGAGATGGTCATTGTCTGGCACTTGTGTGGCACAAATGTTACTTGCCACTTATCATCCCCAACCTGAATGTTGTCCAGGTCGTGCTGGACACAGACTGCCTCATTATCTGATGAATTGCGAATGTAACTTGACACTGTGCAATCACAAGCGAACATCCCCACTTCTGAAGGTCATTAACAAAGCAGCTAAGATGTTGGGCCTAGGAAACTGTCCTGAGCAACTGCTGCAGCGATGACCTGGGTCTGAGATGATTGGCCTCCAATAACCACAACCATCTCCCTTTGTGCTAGATATGACACCATCCAGTGGAGAGTTTTCCCCTGACCCCCATTGATTTCAGTTTTATTAGGGCTCCTTGGTGCCACACTCGGACAAATGCTGCCTTGATGTCGAGGACAGTCACTCTCACCTCACCTCTGGAATTCAGCTCTTTTGTCCATGTTTGGACCAAGGTTGTAATGAGGTCAGGAGCCAAGAGGTCCTGGCGGAAACCAAACTGGGCATCGGTGAGGAGGTTATTTGTGAGTTAGTGCCGCTTGATAGCATTGTCGATGACAGCTTCCATCACTTTGCTGATGATGGAGAGGTGGTTAATGGGGTGGTAACTGGCTGTTGGATTAGTCCAGCTTTATGTGGACTGGACATACCTGGGCAATTTACCACTTTGTCGGGTAGAAGCCAGTACTGGAACAGCTGGGCTAGAGGTGCAGCTAGGTCTGGAGCACAGGTCTTCAGCTCTGTATCCGGGATGTTGTCAGGTCCCAGAGCCTTTGCTGTATCCAGTTCGCTCTACCATTCGTGATATCATGTCAATGAAGCGAATTGGTTGAAGACTGGCTTCTGTGATGGTGGGACCTCAGGAGCTGTAATGCATCATCCACTTGGCACTCGTGGCTAAAGATGGTTGCGAAGGCTTCAGCCTTGTCTTTTGCACTCACGTACTGTGCTCTGCCATCGTTGAGGATGGGGATGTTCAAGGAGCCTCCTCCTCCTGTTAGTTGTTAATTGTCCATCACCATTCACGACTGGATGTGGCAGGACTGCAGAGCTTTGATCTGATCCATTGGGTGCGGATCGCTTAGCTCTGTCTATAAAATGCTGCTTTCGCTATTTAGCATGCATATAGTCCTGTGTTTTCAGATACACTTGGTGCAGCTCCTGGCATGCTCTTCAACACTCCTTATTGAACCAGGGCTGGTTTGATGGTAATGGTAGAATGAGGGTTATGCTGGGCCATGAGGTTACAGATTATGGTGGAATAAAATTCTGTTGCTGCTGATGGGCCCAGCGCCTCATGGATGTCCAGTTTTGAGCTGCTAGATGTGTTCTTAATCTATCCGATTTAGCACGGTGGTAGGGGCACAGGACACGATGAAGGGGTGTCCTCAGTGACTCAATAGTACCATGATTGACCAAGCTGCCTGAGTCCTGAAGGACATAGCAGCCAGACTGGCTCATGGCAGGTACTGAGAGAATAAGCACGAGCCACTACCGAGCCACACTTGGTGATGGGCATTGAAGTCCCCCGCCCAGAGGACATTCTGTGCCATGACGCCACAGTGCGCTGGATAAGAGATTAGCGTGTAAAGTTAAAGCACATGGGATTGGGGGCAAGGTACTGACTTGGATAGAGAACTGGTTGGCAGACAGGAAGCAAAGAGTTGGAATAAACGGCTCTTTTTCCGAGTGGCAGGCAGTGACTAGTGGGGTACCGCAGGGATCGGTGCTAGGACCCCAGCTATTCACAATATATATTAATGATCTAGACGAGGGAACTAGATGTAATATCTCCAAGTTTGCAGACGACACAAAGCTGGGTGGGCGTGTGTGCTGTGAGGAGGATGCCGAGAAACTCCAGTATGATTTGACAGGTTGGCTGATTGGGCAGATGCATGGCAGATGCAATATAATGTGGATAAATGCGAGGCTATCCACTTTGGTGGCAAAAACAGGAAGGCAGATTATTATCTGAACAGCAATAGATTGGGAGAAGGGGAAGTGCAACGAGACCTGGGTGTCCTTGTGCACCAATTGCTAAAGGTAAGCACGCAGGTGCAGCAGGCACTTAAGAAGGCAAATGCTACGTTGTCCTTCATAGCAAAAGGATTTGAGTACAGGAGCAAGGGTATCTTGCTGCATTTGTACAGGGCCTTGGTGAGACCACACCTTGAGTATTGTGTGCAATTTTGGTCGCCTTATCTGAGGAAGGATGTTCTTGCCATGGAGGGAGTGCAGCGAAGATTCACCAGATTGATACCTGGGATGGCAGGAATGATGTCAATTGGGCTGGAGTTTAGAAGAATGAGAGGGGATCTCATTGAAACCTATAAAATTCTAACAGTGCTATACAGACTAGATGCAGGAAGGATGTTCCCGATGGCGGGAGAGTCCAGAACCAGGGGTTACAGTCTAAAGATAAGGGGTAAGCCGTTTAGGACAGAGATGAGGAGGAATTTCTTCACCCAGAGAGTGGTGCACCTGTGGAATTCTCTACCACAGAAGGCAGTTGAGGCTAATTCGTTAAATATATTCAAGAAGGAGTTAGATATATTTCTTAAGGCTAAAGGGATCAAGGGATATGGGGAGAAAGCAGGGCCAGGGTACTGAATTTGGATGATCAGCCATGATCTAATTAAATGGCGGAGCAGACTCGAGGGGCCGAATGGCCTACTCCTGCTGCTATCTTCTATGTTTCTATGGATGAGGAGGGAGTAAATGTTTAAGATGGTGGATGGGTGGCTGATTAAGCGGCCTGCTTTCCTCTGGATTCTGTCGAGCTTCGTGAGTATTGATGGAGCTGCAACTGTCCAGGCAAGTGGAGAATATTCTATCGCACTCCTGACTTGTGCCTTGTAGGGAGTGAAAAGGCTTTGGGGAGTCAGGAGGTGGTGAGTCACTTACGCAGACTACCCAGTGTCTGACTAGCTCTTGTAGCCACAATATTTATTTGCTGATCTAGTTAAGTTCCTGGTCAATGGTGACCCCCAGGATGTTGATGGTGCAGAATTCAACAATGGTAATGCCATTGATTGTCATGGGGTGGTGGTTAGACTCTCTCTTGTTGGAGATGGTCATTGTCTGGCACTTGTGTGGCACAAATGTTACTTGCCACTTATCATCCCCAACCTGAATGTTGTC
Organism: Somniosus microcephalus; assembly: GCF_052327205.1. Classification (NCBI taxonomy): domain Eukaryota; kingdom Metazoa; phylum Chordata; class Chondrichthyes; order Squaliformes; family Somniosidae; genus Somniosus; species Somniosus microcephalus. Next base: position 9,195,559 of record NC_141007.1, read on the forward strand.
CAGATCGTGCTGGACACAGACTGCCTCATTATCTGATGAATTGCGAATGTGACTTGACACTGTGCAATCAGTAGCGAACATCCCCACTTCTGAAGGTCATTAACAAAGCAGCTGAGATGTTGGGCCTAGGACACTGTCCTGAGTAACTGCTGCAGCGATGACCTGGGTCTGACATGATTGGCCTCCAATAACCACAACCATCTTCCTTTGTGCTAGATATGACACCATCCAGTGGAGAGTTTTCCCCTGATCCCCATTGATTTCAGTTTTATTAGGGCTCCTTGGTGCCACACTCGGACAAATGCTGCCTTGATGTCGAGGACAGTCACTCTCACCTAACCTCTGGAGTTCAGCTCTTTTGTCCATGTTTGGACCAAGGTTGTAATGAGGTCAGGAGCCAAGAGATCCTGGCAGAAACCAAACTGGGCATCGGTGAGGAGGTTATTTGTGAGTTAGTGCCGCTTGATAGTATTGTCGATGACAGCTTCCATCACTTCGCTGATGATGGAGAGGTGGTTTATGGGGTGGTAACTGGCTGTTGGATTAGTCCAGCTTTATGTGGACTGGACATACCTGGGCAATTTACCACTTTGTCGGGTAGAAGCCAGTACTGGAACAGCTGGGCTAGAGGTGCAGCTATTTCTGGAGCAGAGGTCTTCAGCTCTGTATCCGGGATGTTGTCGTGTCCCAGAGCCTTTGCTGTATCCAGTGCGCTCTACCGTTCTTGATATCATGTCAGTGAAGCGAATTGGTTGAAGACTGGCTTCTGTGATGGTGGGACCTCAGGAGCTGTAATGCATCATCCACTTGGCACTCGTGGTTAAAGATGGTTGCGAAGGCTTCAGCCTTGTCTTTTGCACTCACGTACTGTGCTCTGCCATCGTTGAGGATGGGGATGTTCAAGGAGCCTCCTCCTTCCGTTAGTTGTTAATTATCCATCACCATTCACGACTGGATGTGGCAGTACTGCAGAGCTTTGGTCTGATCCATTGGGTGCGGATCGCTTAGCTCTGTCTATAAAATGCTGCTTTCGCTATTTAGCATGAATATAGTCCTGTGTTTTCAGATACACTTGGTGCAGCTCCTGGCATGCTCTTCAACACTCCTTATTGAACCAGGGCTGGTTTGATGGTAATGGTAGAATGAGGGATATGCCGGGCCATGAGGTTACAGATTCTGGTGGAATAAAATTCTGTTGCTGCTGATGGGCCCAGCGCCTCATGGATGTCCAGTTTTGAGCTGCTAGATGTGTTCTTAATCTATCCGATTTAGCACGGTGGTAGGGGCACAGGACACGATGAAGGGGTGTCCTCAGTGACTCAATAGTACCATGATTGACCGAGCTGCCTGAGTCCTGAAGGGCATAGCAACCAGACTGGCTCACGGCAGTGAGAGAATAAACACGAGCCTCTACCGAGCCACACTTGGTGATGGGCATTGAAGTCACCCGCCCAGAGGTCATTCTGTGCCACGACGCCACAGTGCGCTGCATAAGAGATTAGCGTGTAAAGTTAAAGCACATGGGATTGGGGGTAAGGTTCTGACTTGGATAGAGAACTGGTTGGCAGACAGGAAGCAAAGAGTTGGAATAAACGGCTCTTTTTCCGAGTGGCAGGCAGTGACTGGTGGGGTACTGCAGGGATCGGTGCTAGGACCCCAGCTATTCGCAATATATATTAATGATCTAGACGAGGGAACTAGATGTAATATCTCCAAGTTTGCAGATGACACAAAGCTGGGTGGGCATGTGTGCTGTGAGGAGGATGCCGAGAAACTCCAGTATGATTTGACAGGTTGGCTGATTGGGCAGATGCATGGCAGATGCAATATAATGTGGATAAATGCGAGGCTATCCACTTTGGTGGCAAAAACAGGAAGGCAGATTATTATCTGAACAGCAATAGATTGGGAGAAGGGGAAGTGCAACGAGACCTGGGTGTCCTTGTGCACCAGTTGCTAAAGGTAAGCATGCAGGTGCAGCAGGCACTTAAGAAGGCAAATGCTACGTTGTCCTTCATAGCAAAAGGATTTGAGTACAGGAGCAAGGATATCTTGCTGCAGTTGTACAGGGCCTTGGTGAGAGCACACCTTGAGTATTGTGTGCAATTTTGGTCGCCTTATCTGAGGAAGGATGTTCTTGCCATGGAGGAAGTGCAGCGAAGATTCACCAGATTGATACCTGGGATGACAGGAATGATGTCGATTGGGCTGGAGTTTAGAAGAATGAGAGGGGATCTCATTGAAACTTATAAAATTCTAACAGGGCTAGACAGACTAGATGCAGGAAGGATGTTCCCGATGGCGGCGGAGTCCAGAACAAGGGGTTACAGTCTAAAGATAAGGGGTAAGCCATTTAGGGCTGAGATGAGGAGGAATTTCTTCACCCAGAGCGTGGTGAACCTGTGGAATTCTCTACCACAGAAGGCAGTTGAGGCCAATTCATTAAATATATTCAAGAAGGAGTTAGATATATTTCTTAAGGCTAAAGGGATCAAGGGATATGGGGAGAAAGTAGGGACAGGGTACTGAATTTGGATGATCAGCCATGATCTCATTAAATGGCGGAGCAGACTCGAGGGGCCGAATGGCCTACTCCTGCTGCTATCTTCTATGTTTCTATGGATGAGGAGGGAGTAAATGTTTAAGATGGTGGATGGGTGGCTGATCAAGCGACCTGCTTTCCCCTGGATTCTGTCGAGCTCCGTGAGTATTGATGGAGCTGCAACTGTCCAGGCAAGTGGAGAATATTCCATCGCACTCCTGACTTGTGCCTTGTCGGGAGTGAAAAGGCTTTGGGGAGTCAGGAGGTGGTGAGTCACTTACGCAGACTACCCAGTGTCTGACTAGCTCTTGTAGCCACAATATTTATTTGCTGATCTAGTTAAGTTCCTGGTCAATGGTGACCCCCAGGATGTTGATGGTGGGGAATTCAACAATGGTAATGCCATTGATTGTCATGGGGTGGTGGTTAGACTCTCTCTTGTTGGAGATGGTCATTGTCTGGCACTTGTGTGGCACAAATGTTACTTGCCACTTATCATCCCCAACCTGAATGCTGTCCAGGTCGTGCTGGACACAGACTGCCTCATTATCTGATGAAATGCGAATGTAACTTGACACTGTGCAATCAGTAGCGAACATCCCCACTTCTGAAGGTCATTAACAAAGCAGCTAAGATGTTGGGCCTAGGACACTGTCCTGAGTAACTGCTGCAGCGTTGACCTGGGTCTGACATGATTGGCCTCCAATAACCACAACCATCTTCCTTTGTGCTAGATATGACACCATCCAGTGGAGAGTTTTCCCCAGATCCCCATTGATTTCAGTTTTATTAGGGCTCCTTGGTGCCACACTCGGACAAATGCTGCCTTGATGTCGAGGACAGTCACTCTCACCTCACCTCTGGAATTCAGCTCTTTTGTCCATGTTTGGACCAAGGTTGTAATGAGGTCAGGAGCCAAGAGGTCCTGGCGGAAACCAAACTGGGCATCGGTGAGGAGGTTTTTGTGAGTTAGTGCCGCTTGATAGCATTGTCGATAACAGCTTCCATCACTTTTCTGATGATGGAGAGGTGGTTAATGGGGTGGTGACTGGCTGTTGGATTAGTCCAGCTTTATGTGGACTGGACATACCTGGGCAATTTACTACTTTGCCGGGTAGAAGCCAGTACTGGAACAGCTGGGCTAGAGGTGCAGCTATTTCTGGAGCAGAGGTCTACAGCTCTGTATCGGGGATGTTGTCGGGTCCCAGAGCCTTTGCTGTATCCAGTGCGCTCTCCCGTTCTTGATATCATGCCAGTGAAGCGAATTAGTTGTAGACTGGCTTCTGTGATGGTGGGACCTCAGGAGCTGTAATGCATCATCCACTTGGCACTTGTGGCTAAAGGTGGTTGCGAATGCTTCAGCCTTGTCTTTTGCACTCACGTACTGTGCTCTGCCATCGTTGAGGATGGGGATGTTCAAGGAGCCTCCTCCTCCCGTTAGTTGTTAATTGTCCATCACCATTCACGACTGGATGTGGCAGGACTGCAGAGCTTTGATCTGATCCATTGGGTGCGGATCGCTTAGCTCTGTCTATAAAATGCTGCTTTCGCTATTTAGCATGCATATAGTCCTGTGTTTTCAGATACACTTGGTGCAGCTTCTGGCATGCTCTTCAACACTCCTTATTGAACCAGGGCTGGTTTGATGGTAATGGTAGAATGAGGGATATGCCGGGCCATGAGGTTACAGATTCTGGTGGAATAAAATTCTGTTGCTGCTGATGGGCCCAGCGCCTCATGGATGCCCAGTTTTGAGCTGCTGGATGTGTTCTTAATCTATCCCACTTAGCACGGTGGTAGGGCCACAGGACACGATGAAGGGGTGTCCTCAGTGACTCAATAGTACCATGATTGACCGAGCTGCCTGAGTCCTGAAGGACATAGCAACCAGACTGGCTCACGGCGGGTTGTGAGAGAATAAACACGAGCCACTACCGAGCCACACTTGGTGATGGACATTGAAGTCCCCCGCCCAGAGGACATTCTGTGCCATGGCGCCACAGTGCGCTGGATAAGAGATTAGCGTGTAAAGTTAAAGCTCATGGGATTGGGGGTAAGGTACTGACTTGGATGGAGAACTGGTTAGCAGACAGGAAGCAAAAAGTTGGAATAAACGGCTCTTTTTCCGAGTGGCAGGCAGTGACTAGTGGGGTACCGCAGGGATCGGTGCTAGGACCCCAGCTATTCACAACATATAAGAATGATCTAGACGAGGGAACTAGATGTAATATCTCCAAGTTTGCAGACGACACAAAGCTGGGTGGGCGTGTGTGATGTGAGGAGGATGCCGAGAAACTCCAGTATGATTTGACAGGTTGGCTGATTGGGCAGATGCATGGCAGATGCAATGTAATGCGGATAAATGCGAGGTTATCCACTTCGGTGGCAAAAACAGGAAGGCAGATTATTATCTGAACAGCAATAGATTGGGAGAAGGGGAAGTGCAACGAGACCTGGGTGTCCTTGTGCACCAGTTGCTAAAGGTAAGCACGCAGGTGCAGCAGGCACTTAAGAAGGCAAATGCTACATTGGCCTTCATAGCAAAAGGATTGGAGTACAGGAGCAAGGATGTCTTGCTGCAGTTGTACAGCGCCTTGGTGAGACCACACCTTGAGTATTGTGTGCAATTTTGGTCGCCTTATCTGAGGAAGGATGTTCTTGCCATGGAGGGAGTGCAGCCAAGATTCACCAGATTGATTCCTGGGATGGCAGGAAAGATGTATGAGGAGAGATTGGGTCGATTGGGCTGGAGTTTAGAAGAATGAGAGGGGATCTCATTGAAACTTATAAAATTCTAACAGGGCTAGACAGACTAGATGCAGGAAGGATGTTCCCGGTGGCGGCGGAGTCCAGAACCAGGGGTTACAGTCTAAAGAAAAGTGGTAAGTCATTTAGGACGGAGATGAGCAGGAATTTCTTCACCCAGAGAGTGGTGAACCTGTGGAATTCTCTACCACAGAAGGCAGTTGTGGCCAATTCATTAAATATATTCAAGAAGGAGTTAGAGATATTTCTTAAGGCTAAAGGGATCAAGGGATATGGGGAGAAAGCAGGGCCAGGGTACTGAATTTGGATGATCAGCCATGATCTCATTAAATGGCGGAGCAGACTCGAGGGGCCGAATGGCCTACTCCTGCTGCTATCCTCTATGTTTCTATGGATGAGGAGGGAGTAAATGTTTAAGATGGTGAATGGGTGGCTGATTAAGCGGCCTGCTTTCCCCTGGATTCTGTCGAGCTTCGTGAGTATTGATGGAGCTGCAACTGTCCAGGCAAGTGGAGAATATTCCATCGCACTCCTGACTTGTGCCTTGTAGGGAGTGAAAAGGCTTTGGGTAGTCAGGAGGTGGTGAGTCACGTACGCAGACTACCCAGTGTCTGACTAGCTCTTGTAGCCACAATATTTATTTGGCTGATCTAGTTAAGTTCCTGGTCAATGGTGACCCCCAGGATGTTGATGGTGGGGAATTCAACAATGGTAATGCCATTGATTGTCATGGGGTGGTGGTTAGACTCTCTCTTGTTGGAGATGGTCATTGTCTGGCACTTGTGTGGCACAAATGTTACTTGCCACTTATCATCCCCAACCTGAATGTTGTCCAGGTCGTGCTGGACACAGACTGCCTCATTATCTGATGAATTGCGAATGTAACTTGACACTGTGCAATCAGTAGCGAACATCCCCACTTCTGAAGGTCATTAACAAAGCAGCTAAGATGTTGAGCCTAGGACACTGTCCTGAGTAACTGCTGCAGCGATGACCTGGGTCTGAGATGATTGGCCTCCAATAACCACAACCATCTTCCTTTGTGCTAGATATGACACCATCCAGTGGAGAGTTTTCATCTGATCCCCATTGATTTCTGTTTTATTAGGGCTCCTTGGTGCCACACTCGGACAAATGCTGCCTTGATGTCGAGGACAGTCACTCTCACCTCACCTCTGGAATTCAGCTCTTTTGTCCATGTTTGGACCAAGGTTGTAATGAGGTCAGGAGCCAAGAGGTCCTGGCGGAAACCAAACTGGGCATCGGTGAGGAGGTTATTTGTGAGTTTGTGCCGCTTGATAGCATTGTCGATGACAGCTTCCATCACTTTGCTGATGATGGAGAGGTGGTTAATGGGGTGGTAACTGGCTGTTGGATTAGTCCAGCTTTATGTGGACTGGACATACCTGGGCAATTTACCACTTTGTCGGGTAGATGCCAGTACTGGAACAACTTGGCTAGAGGTGCAGCTAGTTCTGGAGCACAGGTCTTCAGTTCTGCAGCCGGGATGGTGTCGGGGCCGATAGCCTTTGCTGTATCCAGTGCGCTCTACCAATCTTGATATCACGTGGAGTGAAGTGAATTGGCTGAAGGCTGGCTTCAGTGATGGTGGGGACCTCAGGAGCCAGCCGAGATGCATCATCCACTTGGCACTTGTGACTGAAGATGGTTGTGAAAGCTTCAGCCTTGTCTTTTGCACTCACGTGCTGTGTTCTGCCATCATTGAGGAGGGGGATGTTCAAGGAGCCTCCTCCTCCCATTAGTTGTTAATTGTCCATCACCATTCCCGACTGGGTGTGGCAGGCTTGCAGAGCTTTGATCTGATCGATTGGGTGAAGGATCGCTTAGCTCTGTCTATAGCATGCAGCTTCCACTGTTTATCCTGCATATAGTCCTGTGTTGTAGCTTCACCAAGTTGGTTTCTGATTTTCAGACACACGGTGCAGCTCCGGGCATTCTCTTCAACACTAATTATTGAACCAGGGCTGGTTTGATGCTAATGGTAGAATGAGAGATATGCCGGGCCATGAGGTTACAGATTATGGTGGAATACAATTCTGTTGCTGCTGATGGGCCCACAGCGCCTCATGGTTGCCCAGTTTTGAGCTGCTAGAGGTGTTCTTAATCTATCCCATTTAGCACGGTGGTAGGGCACACAACACGATGAAGAGGTCTCCTCAGTGGCTGGGTAGTACCATGAGTGACCAAGCTGGCTGATTCCTGAAGGACATAGCAGCCAGACTGGCTCACGGCAGGTGGTGAGTGACAAACATGAGCCACTATCGAGCCACACTTGGTGATGGACATTGAAGTCCCCCATCCATAGGACATTCTGTGCCCTTGATGCCACAGTGAACCGGATGAGGAGGGAGTAAATGTGTAAGATGGTGGATGGGGTGCTGATTAAGCGGCCTGCTTTCCCCTGGATTGTGCTGAGCTTCGTGAGTTTTGATGGAGCTGCAACTGCCCAGGCAAGTGGAGAATATTCCATCACACTCCTGACTTGTGCCTTGTAGGGGGTGGAAAGGCTTTGGGGAGTCAGGAGGTGGTGAGTCACTTGTCACAGAATACCCAGCGTCTGACTAGCTCTTGTAGCCACAACATTTATTTTTCTGATCTAATTAAGTGTCTGGTCAATGGTGACCCCCAGGCTGTTGGTGGGGAATTCAACAATGGTAATGCCATTGAATGTCATGGGGAGGTGGTTAGACTCTCTCTTGTTCGAGATGGTCATTGTCTGGCACTTGTGTGGTACAAATGTTACTTGCCAATTATCATCCCCAACCTGAATGTTGTCCAGGTCTTGCTGCATGTGGACACAGACTGCCTCATATCTGATGAATTGCGAATGTAACTTGACACTGTGCAATCAGCTGCGAACATCCCCACTTCTGAAGGTCATTAATAAAGCAGTTGAAGATGTTGGGCCGAGGACACTGTCCTGAGTAACCGCTGCAGCGATGACCTGGGGCTGAGATGATTGGACTCCAATAACCACAACCATCTTCCTTGTGCTAGATATGACACCCTCCAGTGGAGAGTTATCCCCCAATCCCCATTGATTTCAGTTTTACTAGGGCTCCTTGGTGCCACACTCGGTCAAATGCTGCCTTGATGTCGAGGACAGTAACTCTCACCTCACTTCTGGAATTCAGCTCTTTTGTCCATATTTGGACCAAGGCTGTAATAAGGTCAGGAGCCAAGTGGTCCTGGCAGACACTAAACTGGGCATAGGTGAGCAGGTTATTTGTGCATAAGTGTCGCTTGATCGCATTGTCGATGACAGCTTCCATCACTTTGCTGATGATGGAGAGGTGGTTAATGGGGTGGTAACTGGCTGTTGGATTAGTCCAGCTTTATGTGGACTGGACATACCTGGGCAATTTACCACTTTGTCGGGTAGAAGCCAGTACTGGAACAGCTGGGCTAGAGGTGCAGCTATTTCTGGAGCAGAGGTCTTCAGCTCTGTATCGGGGATGTTGTCGGGTCCCAGAGCCTTTGCTGTATCCAGTGCGCTCTACCGTTCTTGATATCATGTCAGTGAAGCGAATTGGTTGAAGACTGGCTTCTGTGATGGTGGGACCTCAGGAGCCGTAATGCATCATCCACTTGGCACTCGTGGCTAAAGATGGTTGCGAAGGCTTCAGCCTTGTCTTTTGCACTCACGTACTGTGCTCTGCCATCGTTGAGGATGGGGATGTTCAAGCAGCCTCCTCCTCCCGTTAGTTGTTAATTGTCCATCACCATTCACGACTGGATGTGGCAGGACTGCAGAGCTTTGATCTGATCCATTGGGTGCGGATCGCTTAGCTCTGTCTATAAAATGCTGCTTTCGCTATTTAGCATGCATATAGTCCTGTGTTTTCAGATACACTTGGTGCAGCTTCTGGCATGCTCTTCAACACTCCTTATTGAACCAGGGCTGGTTTGATGGTAATGGTAGAATGAGGGATATGCCGGGCCATGAGGTTACAGATTCTGGTGGAATAAAATTCTGTTGCTGCTGATGGGCCCAGCGCCTCATGGATGCCCAGTTTTGAGCTGCTGGATGTGTTCTTAATCTATCCCACTTAGCACGGTGGTAGGGCCACAGGACACGATGAAGGGGTGTCCTCAGTGACTCAATAGTACCATGATTGACCGAGCTGCCTGAGTCCTGAAGGACATAGCAGCCAGACTGGCTCACGGCGGGTTGTGAGAGAATAAACACGAGCCACTACCGAGCCACACTTGGTGATGGACATTGAAGTCCCCCGCCCAGAGGACATTCTGTGCCATGGCGCCACAGTGCGCTGGATAAGAGATTAGCGTGTAAAGTTAAAGCTCATGGGATTGGGGGTAAGGTACTGACTTGGATGGAGAACTGGTTAGCAGACAGGAAGCAAAAAGTTGGAATAAACGGCTCTTTTTCCGAGTGGCAGGCAGTGACTAGTGGGGTACCGCAGGGATCGGTGCTAGGACCCCAGCTATTCACAACATATAAGAATGATCTAGACGAGGGAACTAGATGTAATATCTCCAAGTTTGCAGACGACACAAAGCTGGGTGGGCGTGTGTGATGTGAGGAGGATGCCGAGAAACTCCAGTATGATTTGACAGGTTGGCTGATTGGGCAGATGCATGGCAGATGCAATGTAATGCGGATAAATGCGAGGTTATCCACTTCGGTGGCAAAAACAGGAAGGCAGATTATTATCTGAACAGCAATAGATTGGGAGAAGAGGAAGTGCAACGAGACCTGGGTGTCCTTGTGCACCAGTTGCTAAAGGTAAGCACGCAGGTGCAGCAGGCACTTAAGAAGGCAAATGCTACGTTGGCCTTCATAGCAAAAGGATTTGAGTACAGGAGCAAGGATGTCTTGCTGCAGTTGTACAGGGCCTTGGTGAGAGCACACCTTGAGTATTGTGTGCAATTTTGGTCGCCTTATCTGAGGAAGGATGTTCTTGCCATGGAGGGAGTGCAGCCAAGATTCACCAGATTGATTCCTGGGATGGCAGGAAAGATGTATGAGGAGAGATTGGGTCGATTGGGCTGGAGTTTAGAAGAATGAGAGGGGATCTCATTGAAACTTATAAAATTCTAACAGGGCTAGACAGACTAGATGCAGGAAGGATGTTCCCGGTGGCGGCGGAGTCCAGAACCAGGGGTTACAGTCTAAAGAAAAGTGGTAAGTCATTTAGGACGGAGATGAGCAGGAATTTCTTCACCCAGAGAGTGGTGAACCTGTGGAATTCTCTACCACAGAAGGCAGTTGTGGCCAATTCATTAAATATATTCAAGAAGGAGTTAGAGATATTTCTTAAGGCTAAAGGGATCAAGGGATATGGGGAGAAAGCAGGGCCAGGGTACTGAATTTGGATGATCAGCCATGATCTCATTAAATGGCGGAGCAGACTCGAGGGGCCGAATGGCCTACTCCTGCTGCTATCCTCTATGTTTCTATGGATGAGGAGGGAGTAAATGTTTAAGATGGTGAATGGGTGGCTGATTAAGCGGCCTGCTTTCCCCTGGATTCTGTCGAGCTTCGTGAGTATTGATGGAGCTGCAACTGTCCAGGCAAGTGGAGAATATTCCATCGCACTCCTGACTTGTGCCTTGTAGGGAGTGAAAAGGCTTTGGGTAGTCAGGAGGTGGTGAGTCACGTACGCAGACTACCCAGTGTCTGACTAGCTCTTGTAGCCACAATATTTATTTGGCTGATCTAGTTAAGTTCCTGGTCAATGGTGACCCCCAGGATGTTGATGGTGGGGAATTCAACAATGGTAATGCCATTGATTGTCATGGGGTGGTGGTTAGACTCTCTCTTGTTGGAGATGGTCATTGTCTGGCACTTGTGTGGCACAAATGTTACTTGCCACTTATCATCCCCAACCTGAATGTTGTCCAGGTCGTGCTGGACACAGACTGCCTCATTATCTGATGAATTGCGAATGTAACTTGACACTGTGCAATCAGTAGCGAACATCCCCACTTCTGAAGGTCATTAACAAAGCAGCTAAGATGTTGAGCCTAGGACACTGTCCTGAGTAACTGCTGCAGCGATGACCTGGGTCTGAGATGATTGGCCTCCAATAACCACAACCATCTTCCTTTGTGCTAGATATGACACCATCCAGTGGAGAGTTTTCATCTGATCCCCATTGATTTCTGTTTTATTAGGGCTCCTTGGTGCCACACTCGGACAAATGCTGCCTTGATGTCGAGGACAGTCACTCTCACCTCACCTCTGGAATTCAGCTCTTTTGTCCATGTTTGGACCAAGGTTGTAATGAGGTCAGGAGCCAAGAGGTCCTGGCGGAAACCAAACTGGGCATCGGTGAGGAGGTTATTTGTGAGTTTGTGCCGCTTGATAGCATTGTCGATGACAGCTTCCATCACTTTGCTGATGATGGAGAGGTGGTTAATGGGGTGGTAACTGGCTGTTGGATTAGTCCAGCTTTATGTGGACTGGACATACCTGGGCAATTTACCACTTTGTCGGGTAGATGCCAGTACTGGAACAACTTGGCTAGAGGTGCAGCTAGTTCTGGAGCACAGGTCTTCAGTTCTGCAGCCGGGATGGTGTCGGGGCCGATAGCCTTTGCTGTATCCAGTGCGCTCTACCAATCTTGATATCACGTGGAGTGAAGTGAATTGGCTGAAGGCTGGCTTCAGTGATGGTGGGGACCTCAGGAGCCAGCCGAGATGCATCATCCACTTGGCACTTGTGACTGAAGATGGTTGTGAAAGCTTCAGCCTTGTCTTTTGCACTCACGTGCTGTGTTCTGCCATCATTGAGGAGGGGGATGTTCAAGGAGCCTCCTCCTCCCATTAGTTGTTAATTGTCCATCACCATTCCCGACTGGGTGTGGCAGGCTTGCAGAGCTTTGATCTGATCGATTGGGTGAAGGATCGCTTAGCTCTGTCTATAGCATGCAGCTTCCACTGTTTATCCTGCATATAGTCCTGTGTTGTAGCTTCACCAAGTTGGTTTCTGATTTTCAGACACACGGTGCAGCTCCGGGCATTCTCTTCAACACTAATTATTGAACCAGGGCTGGTTTGATGCTAATGGTAGAATGAGAGATATGCCGGGCCATGAGGTTACAGATTATGGTGGAATACAATTCTGTTGCTGCTGATGGGCCCACAGCGCCTCATGGTTGCCCAGTTTTGAGCTGCTAGAGGTGTTCTTAATCTATCCCATTTAGCACGGTGGTAGGGCACACAACACGATGAAGAGGTCTCCTCAGTGGCTGGGTAGTACCATGAGTGACCAAGCTGGCTGATTCCTGAAGGACATAGCAGCCAGACTGGCTCACGGCAGGTGGTGAGTGACAAACATGAGCCACTATCGAGCCACACTTGGTGATGGACATTGAAGTCCCCCATCCATAGGACATTCTGTGCCCTTGATGCCACAGTGAACCGGATGAGGAGGGAGTAAATGTGTAAGATGGTGGATGGGGTGCTGATTAAGCGGCCTGCTTTCCCCTGGATTGTGCTGAGCTTCGTGAGTTTTGATGGAGCTGCAACTGCCCAGGCAAGTGGAGAATATTCCATCACACTCCTGACTTGTGCCTTGTAGGGGGTGGAAAGGCTTTGGGGAGTCAGGAGGTGGTGAGTCACTTGTCACAGAATACCCAGCGTCTGACTAGCTCTTGTAGCCACAACATTTATTTTTCTGATCTAATTAAGTGTCTGGTCAATGGTGACCCCCAGGCTGTTGGTGGGGAATTCAACAATGGTAATGCCATTGAATGTCATGGGGAGGTGGTTAGACTCTCTCTTGTTCGAGATGGTCATTGTCTGGCACTTGTGTGGTACAAATGTTACTTGCCAATTATCATCCCCAACCTGAATGTTGTCCAGGTCTTGCTGCATGTGGACACAGACTGCCTCATATCTGATGAATTGCGAATGTAACTTGACACTGTGCAATCAGCTGCGAACATCCCCACTTCTGAAGGTCATTAATAAAGCAGTTGAAGATGTTGGGCCGAGGACACTGTCCTGAGTAACCGCTGCAGCGATGACCTGGGGCTGAGATGATTGGACTCCAATAACCACAACCATCTTCCTTGTGCTAGATATGACACCCTCCAGTGGAGAGTTATCCCCCAATCCCCATTGATTTCAGTTTTACTAGGGCTCCTTGGTGCCACACTCGGTCAAATGCTGCCTTGATGTCGAGGACAGTAACTCTCACCTCACTTCTGGAATTCAGCTCTTTTGTCCATATTTGGACCAAGGCTGTAATAAGGTCAGGAGCCAAGTGGTCCTGGCAGACACTAAACTGGGCATAGGTGAGCAGGTTATTTGTGCATAAGTGTCGCTTGATCGCATTGTCGATGACAGCTTCCATCACTTTGCTGATGATGGAGAGGTGGTTAATGGGGTGGTAACTGGCTGTTGGATTAGTCCAGCTTTATGTGGACTGGACATACCTGGGCAATTTACCACTTTGTCGGGTAGAAGCCAGTACTGGAACAGCTGGGCTAGAGGTGCAGCTATTTCTGGAGCAGAGGTCTTCAGCTCTGTATCGGGGATGTTGTCGGGTCCCAGAGCCTTTGCTGTATCCAGTGCGCTCTACCGTTCTTGATATCATGTCAGTGAAGCGAATTGGTTGAAGACTGGCTTCTGTGATGGTGGGACCTCAGGAGCCGTAATGCATCATCCACTTGGCACTCGTGGCTAAAGATGGTTGCGAAGGCTTCAGCCTTGTCTTTTGCACTCACGTACTGTGCTCTGCCATCGTTGAGGATGGGGATGTTCAAGCAGCCTCCTCCTCCCGTTAGTTGTTAATTGTCCATCACCATTCACGACTGGATGTGGCAGGACTGCAGAGCTTTGATCTGATCCATTGGGTGCGGATCGCTTAGCTCTGTCTATAAAATGCTGCTTTCGCTATTTAGCATGCATATAGTCCTGTGTTTTCAGATACACTTGGTGCAGCTTCTGGCATGCTCTTCAACACTCCTTATTGAACCAGGGCTGGTTTGATGGTAATGGTAGAATGAGGGATATGCCGGGCCATGAGGTTACAGATTATGGTGGAATAAAATTCTGTTGCTGCTGATGGGCCCAGCGCCTCATGGATGCCCAGTTTTGAGCTGCTAGATGTGTTCTTAATCTATCCCACTTAGCACGGTGGTAGGGCCACAGGACACGATGAAGGGGTGTCCTCAGTGACTCAATAGTACCATGATTGACCGAGCTGCCTGAGTCCTGAAGGACATAGCAGCCAGACTGGCTCACGGCAGGTTGTGAGAGAATAAACACGAGCCACTACCGAGCCACACTTGGTGATGGACATTGAAGTCCCCCGCCCAGAGGACATTCTGTGCCATGGCGCCACAGTGCGCTGGATAAGAGATTAGCGTGTAAAGTTAAAGCTCATGGGATTGGGGGTAAGGTACTGACTTGGATAGAGAACTGGTTAGCAGACAGGAAGCAAAAAGTTGGAATAAACGGCTCTTTTTCCGAGTGGCAGGCAGTGACTAGTGGGGTACCGCAGGGATCAGTGCTAGGACCCCAGCTATTCACAACATATAAGAATGATCTAGACGAGGGAACTAGATGTAATATCTCCAAGTTTGCAGACGACACAAAGCTGGGTGGGCGTGTGTGATGTGAGGAGGATGCCGAGAAACTCCCAGTATGATTTGACAGGTTGGCTGATTGGGCAGATGCATGGCAGATGCAATATAATGCGGATAAATGCGACGTTATCCACTTTGGTGGCAAAAACAGAAAGGCAGATTATTATCTGAACAGCAATAGATTGGGAGAAGGGGAAGTGCAACGAGACCTGGGTGTCCTTGTGCACCAGTTGCTAAAGGTAAGCACGCAGGTGCAGCAGGCACTTAAGAAGGCAAATGCTACGTTGGCCTTCATAGCAAAAGGATTTGAGTACAGGAGCAAGGATGTCTTGCTGCAGTTGTACAGCGCCTTGGTGAGACCACACCTTGAGTATTGTGTGCAATTTTGGTCGCCTTATCTGAGGAAGGATGTTCTTGCCATGGAGGGAGTGCAGCCAAGATTCACCAGATTGATTCCTGGGATGGCAGGAAAGATGTATGAGGAGAGATTGGGTCGATTGGGCTGGAGTTTAGAAGAATGAGAGGGGATCTCATTGAGACTTATAAAATTCTAACAGGGCTAGACAGACTAGATGCAGGAAGGATGTTCCCGATGGCGCGGGAGACCAGAACCAGGGGTTACAGTCTAAAGAAAAGTGGTAAGTCATTTAGGATGGAGATGAGCAGGAATTTCTTCACCCAGAGAGTGGTGAACCTGTGGAATTCTCTACCACAGAAGGCAGTTGTGGCCAATTCATTAAATATATTCAAGAAGGAGTTAGAGATATTTCTTAAGGCTAAAGGGATCAAGGGATATGGGGAGAAAGCAGGGCCAGGGTACTGAATTTGGATGATCAGCCATGATCTCATTAAATGGCGGAGCAGACTCGAGGGGCCGAATGGCCTACTCCTGCTGCTATCTTCTATGTTTCTATGGATGAGGAGGGAGTAAATGTTTAAGATGGTGGATGGGAGGCTGATTAAGCGCCCTGCTTTCCCCTGGATTCTTTCGAGATTCGTGAGTATTGATGGAGCTGCAACTGTCCAGGCAAGTGGAGAATATTCCATCGCACTCCTGACTTGTGCCTTGTAGGGAGTGAAAAGGCTTTGGGGAGTCAGGAGGTGGTGAGTCACTTACGCAGACTACCCAGTGTCTGACTAGCTCTTGTAGCCACAATATTCATTTGGCTGATCTAGTTAAGTTCCTGGTCAATGGTGACCCCCCAGGATGTTGATGGTGGGGAATTCAACAATGGTAATGCCATTGACTGTCATGGGGTGGTGGTTAGACTCTCTCTTGTTGGAGATGGTCATTGTCTGGCACTTGTGTGGCACAAATGTTACTTGCCACTTATCATCCCCAACCTGAATGTTGTCCAGGTCGTGCTGGACACAGACTGCCTCATTATCTGATGAATTGCGAATGTAACTTGACACTGTGCAATCAGTAGCGAACATCCCCACATCTGAAGGTCATTAACAAAGCAGCTAAGATGTTGAGCCTAGGACACTGTCCTGAGTAACTGCTGCAGCGATGACCTGGGTCTGAGATGATTGGCCTCCAATAACCACAACCATCTTCCTTTGTGCTAGATATGACACCATCCAGTGGAGAGTTTTCATCTGATCCCCATTGATTTCTGTTTTATTAGGGCTCCTTGGTGCCACACTCGGACAAATGCTGCCTTGATGTCGAGGACAGTCACTCTCACCTCACCTCTGGAATTCAGCACTTTTGTCCATGTTTGGACCAAGGTTGTAATGAGGTCAGGAGCCAAGAGGTCCTGGCGGAAACCAAACTGGGCATCGGTGAGGAGGTTATTTGTGAGTTAGTGCCGCTTGATAGCATTGTCGATGACAGCTTCCATCACTTTGCTGATGATGGAGAGGTGGTTAATGGGGTGGTAACTGGCTGTTGGATTAGTCCAGCTTTATGTGGACTGGACATACGGGGGCAATTTACCACTTTGTCGGGTAGATGCCAGGACTGGAACAACTTGGCTAGAGGTGCAGCTAGTTCTGGAGCACAGGTCTTCAGTTCTGCAGCCGGGATGGTGTCGGGGCCGATAGCCTTTGCTGTATCCAGTGCGCTCTACCAATCTTGATATCACGTGGAGTGAAGTGAATTGGCTGAAGGCTGGCTTCAGTGATGGTGGGGACCTCAGGAGCCAGCCGAGATGCATCATCCACTTGGCACTTGTGACTGAAGATGGTTGTGAAAGCTTCAGCCTTGTCTTTTGCACTCACGTGCTGTGCTCTGCCATCATTGAGGAGGGGGATGTTCAAGGAGCCTCCTCCTCCCATTAGTTGTTAATTGTCCATCACCATTCCCGACTGGGTGTGGCAGGATTGCAGAGCTTTGATCTGATCGATTGGGTGAAGGATCGCTTAGCTCTGTCTATAGCATGCAGCTTCCACTGTTTATCCTGCATATAGTCCTGTGTTGTAGCTTCACCAAGTTGGTTTCTGATTTTCAGATACACTTGGTGCAGCTCCGGGCATTCTCTTCAACACTAATTATTGAACCAGGGCTGGTTTGATGCTAATGGTAGAATGAGAGATATGCCGGGCCATGAGGTTACAGATTATGGTGGAATACAATTCTGTTGCTGCTGATGGGCCCAGCGCCTCATGGATGCCCAGTTTTGAGCTGCTAGATGTGTTCTTAATCTATCCCACTTAGCACGGTGGTAGGGCCACAGGACACGATGAAGGGGTGTCCTCAGTGACTCAATAGTACCATGATTGACCGAGCTGCCTGAGTCCTGAAGGACATAGCAGCCAGACTGGCTCACGGCAGGTTGTGAGAGAATAAACACGAGCCACTACCGAGCCACACTTGGTGATGGACATTGAAGTCCCCCGCCCAGAGGACATTCTGTGCCATGGCGCCACAGTGCGCTGGATAAGAGATTAGCGTGTAAAGTTAAAGCTCATGGGATTGGGGGTAAGGTACTGACTTGGATAGAGAACTGGTTGGCAGACAGGAAGCAAAGAGTTGGAATAAACGGCTCTTTTTCCGAGTGGCAGGCAGTGACTAGTGGGGTACCGCAGGGATCGGTGCTAGGACCCCAGCTATTCACAATATATATTAATGATCTAGACGAGGGAACTAGATGTAATATCTCCAAGTTTGCAGACGACACAAAGCTGGGTGGGCGTGTGTGCTGTGAGGAGGATGCCGAGAAACTCCAGTATGATTTGGCAGGTTGGCTGATTGGGCAGATGCATGGCAGATGCAATATAATGTGGATAAATGCGAGGCTATCCACTTTGGTGGCAAAAACAGGAAGGCAGATTATTATCTGAACAGCAATAGATTGGGAGAAGGGGAAGTGCAACGAGACCTGGGTGTCCTTGTGCACCAGTTGCTAAAGGTAAGCATGCAGGTGCAGCAGGCACTTAAGAAGGCAAATGCTATGTTGTCCTTCATAGCAAAAGGATTTGAGTACAGGAGCAAGGGTATCTTGCTGCAGTTGTACAGGGCCTTGGTGAGACCACACCTTGAGTATTGTGTGCAATTTTGGTCGCCTTATCTGAGGAAGGATGTTCTTGCCATGGAGGGAGTGCAGCGAAGATTCACCAGATTGATACCTGGGATGGCAGGAATGATGTCGATTGGGCTGGAGTTTAGAAGAATGAGAGGGGATCTCATTGAAACTTATAAAATTCTAACAGGGTTAGACAGACTAGATGCAGGAAGGATGTTGCCGATGGCGGGGGAGTCCAGAACCAGGGGTTACATTCTAAAGATAAGGGGTAAGCCATTTAGGACTGAGATGAGGAGGAATTTCTTCACCCAGAGAGTGGTGAACCTGTGGAATTCTCTACCACAGAAGGCAGTTGAGGCTAATTCATTAAATATATTCAAGAAGGAGTTAGATATATTTCTTAAGGCTAAAGGGATCAAGGGATATGGGGAGAAAGCAGGGCCAGGGTACTGAATTTGGATGATCAGCCATGATCTCATTAAATGGCGGAGCAGACTCGAGGGGCCGAATGGCCTACTCCTGCTGCTATCTTCTATGTTTCTATGGATGAGGAGGGAGTAAATGTTTAAGATGGTGGATGGGTAGCTGATTAAGCGGCCTGCTTTCCCCTGGATTCTGTCGAGCTTCGTGAGTATTGATGGAGCTGCAAATGTCCAGGCAAGTGGAGAATATTCCATCGCCCTCCTGACTTGTGCCTTGTAGGGAGTGAAAAGGCTTTGGGGAGTCAGGAGGTGGTGAGTCACTTACGCAGACTACCCAGTGTCTGACAAGCTCTTGTAGCCACAATATTCATTTGGCTGATCTAGTTAAGTTCCTGGTCAATGGTGACCCCCCAGGATGTTGATGGTGGGGAATTCAACAATGGTAATGCCATTGACTGTCATGGGGTGGTGGTTAGACTCTCTCTTGTTGGAGATGGTCATTGTCTGGCACTTGTGTGGCACAAATGTTACTTGCCACTTATCATCCCCAACCTGAATGTTGTCCAGGTCGTGCTGGACACAGACTGCCTCATTATCTGATGAATTGCGAATGTAACTTGACACTGTGCAATCAGTAGCGAACATCCCCACATCTGAAGGTCATTAACAAAGCAGCTAAGATGTTGAGCCTAGGACACTGTCCTGAGTAACTGCTGCAGCGATGACCTGGGTCTGAGATGATTGGCCTCCAATAACCACAACCATCTTCCTTTGTGCTAGATATGACACCATCCAGTGGAGAGTTTTCATCTGATCCCCATTGATTTCTGTTTTATTAGGGCTCCTTGGTGCCACACTCGGACAAATGCTGCCTTGATGTCGAGGACAGTCACTCTCACCTCACCTCTGGAATTCAGCACTTTTGTCCATGTTTGGACCAAGGTTGTAATGAGGTCAGGAGCCAAGAGGTCCTGGCGGAAACCAAACTGGGCATCGGTGAGGAGGTTATTTGTGAGTTAGTGCCGCTTGATAGCATTGTCGATGACAGCTTCCATCACTTTGCTGATGATGGAGAGGTGGTTAATGGGGTGGTAACTGGCTGTTGGATTAGTCCAGCTTTATGTGGACTGGACATACGGGGGCAATTTACCACTTTGTCGGGTAGATGCCAGGACTGGAACAACTTGGCTAGAGGTGCAGCTAGTTCTGGAGCACAGGTCTTCAGTTCTGCAGCCGGGATGGTGTCGGGGCCGATAGCCTTTGCTGTATCCAGTGCGCTCTACCAATCTTGATATCACGTGGAGTGAAGTGAATTGGCTGAAGGCTGGCTTCAGTGATGGTGGGGACCTCAGGAGCCAGCCGAGATGCATCATCCACTTGGCACTTGTGACTGAAGATGGTTGTGAAAGCTTCAGCCTTGTCTTTTGCACTCACGTGCTGTGCTCTGCCATCATTGAGGAGGGGGATGTTCAAGGAGCCTCCTCCTCCCATTAGTTGTTAATTGTCCATCACCATTCCCGACTGGGTGTGGCAGGATTGCAGAGCTTTGATCTGATCGATTGGGTGAAGGATCGCTTAGCTCTGTCTATAGCATGCAGCTTCCACTGTTTATCCTGCATATAGTCCTGTGTTGTAGCTTCACCAAGTTGGTTTCTGATTTTCAGATACACTTGGTGCAGCTCCGGGCATTCTCTTCAACACTAATTATTGAACCAGGGCTGGTTTGATGCTAATGGTAGAATGAGAGATATGCCGGGCCATGAGGTTACAGATTATGGTGGAATACAATTCTGTTGCTGCTGATGGGCCCAGCGCCTCATGGATGCCCAGTTTTGAGCTGCTAGATGTGTTCTTAATCTATCCCACTTAGCACGGTGGTAGGGCCGCAGGACACGATGAAGGGGTGTCCTCAGTGACTCAATAGTACCATGATTGACCGAGCTGCCTGAGTCCTGAAGGACATAGCAGCCAGACTGGCTCACGGCAGGTTGTGAGAGAATAAACACGAGCCACTACCGAGCCACACTTGGTGATGGACATTGAAGTCCCCCGCCCAGAGGACATTCTGTGCCATGGCGCCACAGTGCGCTGGATAAGAGATTAGCGTGTAAAGTTAAAGCTCATGGGATTGGGGGTAAGGTACTGACTTGGATAGAGAACTGGTTGGCAGACAGGAAGCAAAGAGTTGGAATAAACGGCTCTTTTTCCGAGTGGCAGGCAGTGACTAGTGGGGTACCGCAGGGATCGGTGCTAGGACCCCAGCTATTCACAATATATATTAATGATCTAGACGAGGGAACTAGATGTAATATCTCCAAGTTTGCAGACGACACAAAGCTGGGTGGGCGTGTGTGCTGTGAGGAGGATGCCGAGAAACTCCAGTATGATTTGGCAGGTTGGCTGATTGGGCAGATGCATGGCAGATGCAATATAATGTGGATAAATGCGAGGCTATCCACTTTGGTGGCAAAAACAGGAAGGCAGATTATTATCTGAACAGCAATAGATTGGGAGAAGGGGAAGTGCAACGAGACCTGGGTGTCCTTGTGCACCAGTTGCTAAAGGTAAGCATGCAGGTGCAGCAGGCACTTAAGAAGGCAAATGCTATGTTGTCCTTCATAGCAAAAGGATTTGAGTACAGGAGCAAGGGTATCTTGCTGCAGTTGTACAGGGCCTTGGTGAGACCACACCTTGAGTATTGTGTGCAATTTTGGTCGCCTTATCTGAGGAAGGATGTTCTTGCCATGGAGGGAGTGCAGCGAAGATTCACCAGATTGATACCTGGGATGGCAGGAATGATGTCGATTGGGCTGGAGTTTAGAAGAATGAGAGGGGATCTCATTGAAACTTATAAAATTCTAACAGGGTTAGACAGACTAGATGCAGGAAGGATGTTGCCGATGGCGGGGGAGTCCAGAACCAGGGGTTACAGTCTAAAGATAAGGGGTAAGCCATTTAGGACTGAGATGAGGAGGAATTTCTTCACCCAGAGAGTGGTGAACCTGTGGAATTCTCTACCACAGAAGGCAGTTGAGGCTAATTCATTAAATATATTCAAGAAGGAGTTAGATATATTTCTTAAGGCTAAAGGGATCAAGGGATATGGGGAGAAAGCAGGGCCAGGGTACTGAATTTGGATGATCAGCCATGATCTCATTAAATGGCGGAGCAGACTCGAGGGGCCGAATGGCCTACTCCTGCTGCTATCTTCTATGTTTCTATGGATGAGGAGGGAGTAAATGTTTAAGATGGTGGATGGGTAGCTGATTAAGCGGCCTGCTTTCCCCTGGATTCTGTCGAGCTTCGTGAGTATTGATGGAGCTGCAAATGTCCAGGCAAGTGGAGAATATTCCATCGCACTCCTGACTTGTGCCTTGTAGGGAGTGAAAAGGCTTTGGGGAGTCAGGAGGTGGTGAGTCACTTACGCAGACTGTCCAGTGTCTGACTAGCTCTTGTAGCCACAATATTTATTTGGCTGATCTAGTTAAGTTCCTGGTCAATGGTGACCCCCAGGATGTTGATGGTGGGGAATTCAACAATGGTAATGCCATTGATTGTCATGGGGTGGTGGTTAGACTCTCTCTTTTTGGAGATGGTCATTGTCTGGCACTTGTGTGGCACAAATGTTACTTGCCACATATCATCCCCAACCTGAATGTTGTCCAGGTCGTGCTGGACACAGACTGCCTCATTATCTGATGAATTGCGAATGTAACTTGACACTGTGCAATCAGTAGCGAACATCCCCACTTCTGAAGGTCATTAACAAAGCAGCTAAGATGTTGGGCCTAGGACACTGTCCTGAGTAACTGCTGCAGCGATGACCTGGGTCTGAGATGATTGGCCTCCGATAACCACAACCATCTTCCTTTGTGCTAGATATGACACCATCCAGTGGAGAGTTTTCACCAGATCCCCATTGATTTCAGTTTTATTAGGGCTGCTTGGTGCCACACTCGGACAAATGCTGCCTTGATGTCGAGGACAGTCACTCTCACCTCACCTCTGGAATTCAGCTCTTTTGTCCATGTTTGGACCAAGGTTGTAATGAGGTCAGGAGCCAAGAGGTCCTGGCGGAAACCAAACTGGGCATCGGTGAGGAGGTTATTTGTGAGTTAGTGCCGCTTGATAGCATTGTCGATGACAGCTTCCATCACTTTGCTGATGATGGAGAGGTGGTTAATGGGGTGATAACTGGCTGTTGGATTAGTCCAGCTTTATGTGGACTGGACATACCTGGGCAATTTACCAGTTTGTCGGGTAGAAGCCAGTACTGGAACAGCTGGGCTAGAGGTGCAGCTATTTCTGGAGCAGAGGTCTTCAGCTCTGTATCGGGGATGTTGTCGGGTCCCAGAGCCTTTGCTGTATCCAGTGCGCTCTACCGTTCTTGATATCATGTCAGTGAAGCGAATTGGTTGAAGACTGGCTTCTGTGATGGTGGGACCTCAGGAGCTGTAATGCATCATCCACTTGGCACTCGTGACTAAAGATGGTTGCGAAGGCTTCAGCCTTGTCTTTTGCACTCACGTACCGTGCTCTGCCATCGTTGAGGATGGGGATGTTCAAGGAGCCTCCTCCTCCCGTTAGTTTTTAATTGTCCATCACCATTCACGACTGGATGTGGCAGGACTGCAGAGCTTTGATCTGATCCATTGGGTGCGGATCGCTTAGCTCTGTCTATAAAATGCTGCTTTCGCTATTTAGCATGCACATAGTCCTGTGTTTTCAGATACACTTGGTGCAGCTCCTGGCATGCTCTTCAACACTCCGAACAGTTGCAACTCTGTTGGACGGAGTATTAATCAGGAAATAGTTGAGGCTTGTAATAAGGGAACAGCTATAATTATGGGGGATTTTAATTATCATATTAACTGGACAAATCAAATTGGGCAGAGTAGCCTTGAGGAAGAGTTCATTGAGTGTATTAGGGATGGGTTTCTTGAGCAGTATGTAACTGAACCGACCAGGGGGCAAGCAACCTTAGATTTGGTCCTGTGTAATGAGACAGGATTAATTAAAAATGTCCTTGTAAAGGATCCCCTTGGACTGAGTGACTATAACATGGTTGAGTTCCATATTCAATTAGAGGGTGAGAAGGTTGGATCTCAAACAAGCGTGCTGAGCTTGAATAAAGGAGACTATGAAGGTATGAGAGCGGAATTAATTAGAGTGGACTGGGAAAATAGATTAAAGGGTAAGACGGTACATGACCAGTGGTGTACATTTAAGGAGTTATTTTACAACTTCCAAAAAAAATATATTCCACTGAGGAAAAAAGGGTGTAAAAGAAAAGATAGCCATCCGTGGCTAAGTAAAGTAATTAAGGATAGTATCCGACTAAAAACAAGGGCATATAAGGTAGCCAAATCTCGTGGGAGGATGGAAGATTGGGAAGTCTTTAAAAGACAGCAAAAAATAACAAAAAGATTGATTAAGAAAGGGAAGATAGATTATGAAAGTAAATTAGCAAAAAATATAAAAACAGACAGTAAAAGTTTCTATAGTTATATAAAAAGAAAAAGGGTGGCTAAAGTAAATGTTGGCCCCTTAGAGGATGAGACCGGGAAATTAATGGTGGGAAACATGGAGATGGCAAAAACACTGAACAATTATTTTGTATCAGTCTTTACAGTAGAGGACACTAAGAATATCCCAACACTGGACAAACAGGGGGCTCTTGGTGGGGAGGAACTAAATACAATTAAAATCACTAAGGAAGTGGTACTTGGTAAAATAATGGGACTCAAGGCGGATAAATCCCCTGGACCTGATGGCTTGCATCCCAGGGTCTTGAGGGAAGTAGCGGTAGGGATTGTGGATGCATTGGTAATAATTTTCCAAAACTTACTGGACTCAGCAAAGGTCCCGGCAGATTGGAAAACTGCTAATGTAACACCCTTATTTAAAAAGGGTAGTAGGCAGAAGGCTGGAAACTATAGACCTGTTAGCCTAACATCTGTGGTTGGTAAAATGTTAGAGTCCATTATTAAGGAGACAGTAACGGGACATTTGGATAAACATAATTTAATAGGGCAAACTCAGCATGGTTTCATGAAGGGGAAGTCATGTTTAACAAATTTTCTTGAGTTTTTTGAGGAAGTAACATACAGGGTGGATAAAGGGGAACCAGTGGACGTAGTGTATTTAGACTTCCAAAAGGCATTTGACAAGGTGCCACACAAAAGATTATTGCTCAAGATAAAAAATCACGGGATTGGGGGTAATATTCTGGCGTGGGTGGAGGATTGGCTCTCTAACAGAAAGCAGAGAGTTGGGATAAATGGTTCGTTCTCAGATTGGCAACCAGTAACTAGTGGTGTTCCGCAGGGGTCAGTGCTGGGTCCCCAACTCTTTACAATCTATATTAACGATTTGGAGGAGGGGACCGAGTGTAACATATCAAAGTTTGCAGATGATACAAAGATGGGACGGAAAGTAGTGAGTGAGGAGGACATAAAAAACCTGCAAAGGGACATAGACAGGCTAAGTAAGTGGGCAGAGATTTGGCAGATGGAATACAATACTGGAAAGTGTGAGGTTATGCACTTTGGCAGGAAAAATCATAGAGCAAGTTATTATCTTAATGGCAAGAAACTGGAAAGTACTGTAGTACAAAGGGATCTGGGGGTCCTGGTGCACGAAACTCAAAAAGTTAGTATGCAGGTGCAGCAAGTGATTAAGAAGGCCAATGGAATGTTGGCTTTTATTGCTAGGGGGTTGGAATACAAAAACAGGGAGGTATTGCTGCAGTTGTACAAGGTATTGGTGAGGCCGCACCTGGAATACTGCATACAGTTTTGGTGTCCATACTTAAGAAAAGACATACTTGCTCTCGAGTCAGTACAAAGAAGGTTCACTCGGTTAATCCCGGGGATGAGGGGGTGGTCATATGAGGAGAGGTTGAGTAGATTGGGACTCTACTCATTGGAGTTCAGAAGAATGAGAGGCGATCTTATTGAAACATATAAGATTGTGAAGGGGCTTGATCGGGTGGATGCGGTGAGGATGTTCCCAATGATGGGTGAAACTAGAACTAGGGGGCATAATCGTAAAATAAGGGGCTGCTCATTCAAAACTGAGATGAGGAGAAACTTCTTCACTCAGAGGGTGGTAGGTTTGTGGAATTTGCTGCCCCAGAAAGCTGTGGAATCTACATCATTAAATAAATTTAAAACAGAAATAGATAGTTTCCTAGAAGTAAAGGGAACTAAGGGTTACGGGGAGCGGGCAGGAAATTGGACATGAGTCTGGGTTCGGAATGGTCATGGCCCTGTGGGTAGTGGAGCGGGCCCAGGGGCCGTGTAGCCTTGTTCTGCTCCTACTGTGTTCTAATTCTGTTAGATTTCAGGAGATGGTTTTATTCCTGTTCCTGGCTGGGGTGGAGATCGCCTTTACAGAAGGTAAGTACTGTAGAAAATATAGGGACAGAGTGATCTCCTGGAAGAATTTCGATCGCCTAGATGGGTCGGAGAGGAATTTCCCAGATTTTTTTCTCCCAAATTGGCCATTGGGTCTTTATCTCGTTTTTCGCCTCTCCCGGGAGATCACATGGGTTCGGGTGGATGCAGAGTGATAGAAGATTTGAGGTTAGGATCAGATCGGCCATGATCTTATTGAATGGTGGAGCAGGCTCGAGGGGCCGATTGGCCTACTCCTGCTCCTATTTCTTATGTTCTTATGTTCTTATGTTCTTATTGAACCAGGGCTGGTTTGATGATAATGGTAGAATGAGGGATATGCCGTGCCATGAGGTTACAGGTTATGGTGGAATAAAATTCTGTTGCTGCTGATGGGCCCAGCGCCTCATGGATGCCCAGTTTGAGCTGCTAGATGTGTTCTTAATCTATCCCATTTAGCACGGTGGTAGGGCCACAGGACACAATGAAGCGGTGTCCTCAGTGACTCAATAGTACCATGATTGACCGAGCTGCCTGAGTCCTGAAGGACATAGCAGCCAGACTGGCTCACGGCAGTGAGAGAATAAACACGAGCCACTACCGAGCCACACTTGGTGATGGACATTGAAGTCCCCCGCCCAGAGGACATTCTGTACCATGACTCCACAGTGCGCTGGATAAGAGATTAGCTTGTAAAGTTAAAGCACATGGGATTGGGGGTAAGGTACTGACTTGGATAGAGAACTGGTTGGCAGACAGGAAGCAAAGAGCTGGAATAAACGGCTCTTTTTCCGAGTGGCAGGCAGTGACTCGTGGGGTACCGCAGGGATCGGTGCTAGGACCCCAGGTATTCACAGTATATATTAATGATCTAGACGAGGGAACTAGATGTAATATCTCCAAGTTTGCAGACGACACAAAGCTGGGTGGGCGTGTGTGCTGTGAGGAGGATGCCGAGAAACTCCAGTATGATTTGACAGGTTGGCTGATTGGGCAGATGCATGGCAGATGCAATATAATGTGGATAAATGCGAGGCTATCCACTTTGGTGGCAAAAACAGGAAGGCAGATTATTATCTGAACAGCAATAGATTGGGAGAAGGGGAAGTGCAACGAGACCTGGGTGTCCTTGTGCACCAGTTGCTAAAGGTAAGCATGCAGGTGCAGCAGGCACTTAAGAAGGCAAATGCTATGTTGGCCTTCATAGCAAAAGGATTTGAGTACAGGAGCAAGGATGTCTTGCTGCAGTTGTACAGGGCCTTGGTGTGACAACACCTTGAGTATTGTGTGCAATTTTGTTCGCCTTATCTGAGGAAGGATGTTCTTGCCATGGAGGGAGTGCAGCGAAGATTCACCAGATTGATACCTGGGATGGCAGGAATGATGTATGAGGAGAGATTGGGTCGATTGGGCTGGAGTTTAGAAGAATGAGAGGGGATCTCATTGAAACTTATAAAATTCTAACAGTGCTATACAGACTAGATGCAGGAAGGATGTTCCCGATGGCGGGAGAGTCCAGAACCAAGGGTTACAGTCTAAAGATAAGGGGTAAGCCGTTTAGGACGGAGATGAGGAGGAATTTCTTCACCCAGAGAGTGGTGAACCTGTGGAATTCTCTACCACAGAAGGCAGTTGAGGCTAATTTGTTAAATATATTCAAGAAGGAGTTAGATATATTTCTTAAGGCTAAAGGGATCAAGGGATATGGGGAGAAAGCAGGGACAGGGTACTGAATTTGGATGATCAGCCATGATCTCATTAAATCGTGGAGCAGACTCGAGGGGCCGAATGGCCTACTCCTGCTGCTATCTTCTATGTTTCTATGGATGAGGAGGGAGTAAATGTTTAAGATGGTGGATGGGGGGCTGATTAAGCGGCCTGCTTTCCCCTGGATTCTGTCGAGCTTCGTGAGTATTGATGGAGCTGCAACTGTCCAGGCAAGTGGAGAATATTCCATCGCACTCCTGACTTGTGCCTTGTAGGGAGTGAAAAGGCTTTGGGGAGTCAGGAGGTGGCGAGTCACTTACGCAGACTACCCAGTGTCTGACTAGCTCTTGTAGCCACAATATTTATTTGGCTGGTCTAGTTAAGTTCCTGGTCAATGGTGACCCCCAGGATGTTGATGGTGGGGAATTCAACAATGGTAATGCCATTGACTGTCATGGGGTGGTGGTTAGACTCTCTCTTGTTGGAGATGGTCATTGTCTGGCACTTGTGTGGCAGAAATGTTACTTGCCACTTATCATCCCCAACCTGAATGTTGTCCAGGTCTTGCTGGACACAGACTGCCTCATTATCTGATGAATTGCGAATGTGACTTGACACTGTGCAATCAGTAGCGAAGATCCCCACTTCTGAAAGTCATTAACAAAGCAGCTAAGATGTTGGGCCTAGGACACTGTCCTGAGTAACTGCTGCAGCGATGACCTGGGTCTGAGATGATTGGCCTCCAATAACCACAACCATCTTCCTTTGTGCTAGATATGGCACCATCCAGTGGAGAGTGTGCCCCTGATCCCCATTGATTTCTGTTTTATTAGGGCTCCTTGGTGCCACACTCGGACAAATGCTGCCTTGATGTCGAGGACAGTCACTCTCACCTCACCTCTGGAATTCAGCTCTTTTGTCCATGTTTGGACCAAGGTGGTAATGAGGTCAGGAGCCAAGAGGCCCTGGCGGAAACCAAACTGGGCATCGGTGAGGAGGTTATTTGTGAGTTAGTGCCCCTTGATAGCATTGTCGATGACAGCTTCCATCACTTTGCTGATGATGGAGAGGTGGTTAATGGGGTGGTAACTGGCTGTTGGATTGGTCCAGCTTTATGTGGACTGGACATACCTGGGCAATTTACCACTTTGTCGGGTAGATACCAGGACTGGATCAACTTGGCTAGAGGTGCAGCTAGTTCTGGAGCACTGGTCTTCAGTTCTGCAGCCGGGATGGTGACGGGGCCCATAGCCTTTGGTGTATCCAGTGCGCTCTACCAATCTTGATATCACGTGGAGTGAAGTGAATTGGCTGAAGGCAGGCTTCAGTGATGATGAGGACCTCAGGAGCCAGCCGAGATGCATCATCCACTTGGCACTTGTGACTGAAGATGGTTGCGAAAGCTTCAGCCTTGTCTTTTGCACTCACGTGCTGTGCTCTGCCATCATTGAGGATGGGGATGTTCAAGGAGCCTCCTCCTCCCATTAGTTGTTAATTATCCATCACCATTCCCAACTGGGTGTGGCAGGACTGCAGAGCTTTGATCTGATCGATTGTGTGAAGGATCGCTTAGCTCTGTCTATAGCATGCAGCTTCCACTGTTTAGCCTGCATATAGCCCTGTGTTGTAGCTTCACCAAGTTGGTTTCTGATTTTCAGATACACTTGGTGCAGCTCCGGGCATTTTCTTCAACACTAATTATTGAACCAGGGCTGGTTTGATGCTAATGGTAGAATGAGAGATATGTCGGGCCATGAGGTTACAGATTATGGTGGAATACAATTCTGTTGCTGCTGATGGGCCCACAGCGCCTCATGGTTGCCCAGTTTTGAGCTGCTAGATGTGTTCTTAATCTATCCCATTTAGCACGGTGGTAGGGCACACAACACGATGAAGAGGTCTCCTCAGTAGCTGGGTAGTACCATGAATGACCAAGCTGGTTGAGTCCTGAAGGACTTAGAAGGCAGACTGGCTCACGGCAGGTGGTGAGTGACAAACACGAGCCACTATCGAGCCACACTTGGTGATGGACATTGAAGTCCCCCATCCAGAGGACATTCTGTGCCCTTGATGCCACAGTGAGCCGGATGAGGAGGGAGTAAATGATTAAGATGGTGGATGGGGTGCTGATTAAGCGGCCTGCTTTCCCCTGGATTGTGCCGAGCTTCGTGAGTTTTGATGGAGCTGCAACTGCCCAGGCAAGTGGAGTATATTCCATCACACTCCTGACTTGTGCCTTGTAGGGGGTGGAAAGGCTTTGGGGAGTCAGGAGGTGGTGAGTCACTTGTCACAGAATACCCAGCGTCTGACTAGCTCTTGTAGCCACAATATTTATTTGGCCGATCTAATTAAGTGTCTGGTCAATGGTGACCCCCAGGCTCTTGGTGGGGAATTCAACAATGGTAATGCCACTGAATGTCATGGGGAGGTGGTTAGACTCTCTCTTGTTCGAGATGGTCATTGTCTGGCACTTGTGTGGTACAAATGTTACTTGCCACTTATCATCCCCAACCTGAATGTTGTCCAGGTCTTGCTGCACGTGGACACAGACTGCCTCATTATCTGACGAATTGCGAATGTAACTTGACACTGTGCAATCAGCAGCGAACATCCCCACTTCTGAAGGTCATTAATAAAGCAGTTGAAGATGTTGGGTCTAGGACACTGTCCTCAGTAACTGCTGCAGCAATGACCTGGGTCTGAGATGATTGGCCTCCAGTAACCACAGCCATCTTCCTTGTGCTAGATATCACACCCTCCAGTGGAGAGTTTTCCTCCGATTACCATTGACTTCAGTTTTACTAGGGCTCCTTGCTGCCACACTCGGTCAAATGCTGCTTTGATGTCGAGGACAGTCACTCTCACATCACCTCTGGAATATAGCTCGTGTCCATGTATGGACCAAAACTATAACGAGGTCAGGCGGGAAACAAACTCTGCATCGGTGAGCAGGTTAATTGTGCATAAGTGTCGCTTGATAGCATTGTCGATGACAGCTTCCATCACTTTGCTGATGATGGAGAGGTGGCTGATGGGGTGGTAACCAGCTGTTGGAATAGTCCAGCTTTTTGTGCACTGGACATACCTGGCCAATTTACCACTTTGTCGAGTACATTCAGTGCGCTCTACCTTCTGTGATGGTGGAAGCTCAGGAGCAGGCCGAGATGCATCATCCACTTGGCACTTGTGACTGAAGATGGTTGCGAAGGCATTGTCTTTTGCACTCACGAGGTGGGCTCTGCCATCATTGAGGATGGGGATGTTCAAGGAGCCTCCTCCTCATGTTAGTTGTTAATTGTCCATCACCATGCACGACTGGATGTGGCAGGACTGCAGAGCTTTGATCTGATCCATTGGGTGTGGGATCGCTTAGCTCTGTGTATAGCATGCTGCTTCCGCTAGTTAGCATGCATATAGTCCTGTGTTGTAGCTTCACCAAGTTGGTATCTGATTTTCAGGTACACCTGGCATGCTCGTCAACACTCCTCATTGAACCAGGGTTGGTTTGCTGGGAATGGTAGAGGGAGGGATATATCAGCCCATGAGGTTACAGAGTGTGGTGGAATACAATTCCGTTGCTGCTGATAGCCCACAGCGCCTCCTTGGTGCCCAGTTTTTAGCTGCTAGATCTGTTCTGATTCTATCCCATTTAGTACGGTGGTAGTGCCACACAACACCATGAAAGGTTGTCCTCAGTGTGAAGACGGGCCTTCATCTCCACAAGGAGTGTGCGGTGGCCACTGCAACCAATACTGTCATGGACAGATGATCTGCGACATGTAGTTTGGTGAGGACGAGATCAAGTAGGTTTTTTCCTCGTGTTTGTTCTCTCACCACCTGGTATGAGTCCAGTCTGGCAGCTAACTCCTTGAGGACTTGGCCAGCTCGGTGAATGGTGGTACTACCGAGCCACACTTGGTGATGGACATTGAAGTCCCCTACCCAGAGGACATTCTGTGCCCGCAGCCACAGTGCGCCGGATGAGGAGAGAGGAAATGTTTAAGATGGTGGATGGGGAGCTGATTAAGCAGCCTGCTTTCCCCTGGATTGTGTCGAGCTTCGTGAGTGTTGTTGGAGCTGCAACCGTCCAGGCAAGTGGAGAATATTCCATTGCACTCCTGACTTGTCTTGTAGGGGGTGGAAAGGCTTTGGAGAGTCAGGAGGAGGTGAGGCACTTGTGCAGAATACCCAGCCTCTCACTAGCACTTGTAGCCACAGTGTTTATTTGGCTGATCTAGTTAAGTTTTTGGTCAATGGTGATCCCCAGGATGTTGATGGTGGGGGATTCAATGATGGTAATGCCATTGAATGTCATGGGGAGGTGGTTAGACTCTCTCTTGTTGGAGATGCTCATTGTCTGGCACTTGTGTGTCACAAATGTTACTTGCCACTTATCATCCCCAACCTCAATGTTGTCCAGGTCATGCTGGACACAGACTGCCTCATTATCTGACGAATAGCAAATGTAACTTGACACTGTGCAATCAGCATCGAACGTCCCCAATTCTGAAGGTCATTAATAAAGCAGTTGAAGATGTTGGGCCTAGGACACTGTCCTGAGTAACCGCTGCAGCGATGACCTGGGGCTGAGATGATTGGACTCCAATAACCACAACCATCTTCCTTGTGCTAGATATGACACCATCCAGTGGAGAGTTTTCCGCTGATCCCCATTGATTTCTGTTTTATTAGGGCTCCTTGGTACCACACTCGGTTAAATGCTGCCTTGATGTCGAGGACAGTCACTCTCACCTCACCTCTGGAATTCAGCACTTTTGTCCATGTTTGGACCAAGGTTGTAATGAGGTCAGGAGCCAAGAGGTCCTGGCGGAAACCAAACTGGGCATCGGTGAGGAGGTTATTTGTGAGTTAGTGCCGCTTGATAGCATTGTCGATGACAGCTTCCATCACTTTGCTGATGATGGAGAGGTGGTTAATGGGGTGGTAACTGGCTGTTGGATTAGTCCAGCTTTATGTGGACTGGACATACGGGGGCAATTTACCACTTTGTCGGGTAGATGCCAGGACTGGAACAACTTGGCTAGAGGTGCAGCTAGTTCTGGAGCACAGGTCTTCAGTTCTGCAGCCGGGATGGTGTCGGGGCCGATAGCCTTTGCTGTATCCAGTGCGCTCTACCAATCTTGATATCACGTGGAGTGAAGTGAATTGGCTGAAGGCTGGCTTCAGTGATGGTGGGGACCTCAGGAGCCAGCCGAGATGCATCATCCACTTGGCACTTGTGACTGAAGATGGTTGTGAAAGCTTCAGCCTTGTCTTTTGCACTCACGTGCTGTGCTCTGCCATCATTGAGGAGGGGGATGTTCAAGGAGCCTCCTCCTCCCATTAGTTGTTAATTGTCCATCACCATTCCCGACTGGGTGTGGCAGGATTGCAGAGCTTTGATCTGATCGATTGGGTGAAGGATCGCTTAGCTCTGTCTATAGCATGCAGCTTCCACTGTTTATCCTGCATATAGTCCTGTGTTGTAGCTTCACCAAGTTGGTTTCTGATTTTCAGATACACTTGGTGCAGCTCCGGGCATTCTCTTCAACACTAATTATTGAACCAGGGCTGGTTTGATGCTAATGGTAGAATGAGAGATATGCCGGGCCATGAGGTTACAGATTATGGTGGAATACAATTCTGTTGCTGCTGATGGGCCCAGCGCCTCATGGATGCCCAGTTTTGAGCTGCTAGATGTGTTCTTAATCTATCCCACTTAGCACGGTGGTAGGGCCGCAGGACACGATGAAGGGGTGTCCTCAGTGACTCAATAGTACCATGATTGACCGAGCTGCCTGAGTCCTGAAGGACATAGCAGCCAGACTGGCTCACGGCAGGTTGTGAGAGAATAAACACGAGCCACTACCGAGCCACACTTGGTGATGGACATTGAAGTCCCCCGCCCAGAGGACATTCTGTGCCATGGCGCCACAGTGCGCTGGATAAGAGATTAGCGTGTAAAGTTAAAGCTCATGGGATTGGGGGTAAGGTACTGACTTGGATAGAGAACTGGTTGGCAGACAGGAAGCAAAGAGTTGGAATAAACGGCTCTTTTTCCGAGTGGCAGGCAGTGACTAGTGGGGTACCGCAGGGATCGGTGCTAGGACCCCAGCTATTCACAATATATATTAATGATCTAGACGAGGGAACTAGATGTAATATCTCCAAGTTTGCAGACGACACAAAGCTGGGTGGGCGTGTGTGCTGTGAGGAGGATGCCGAGAAACTCCAGTATGATTTGGCAGGTTGGCTGATTGGGCAGATGCATGGCAGATGCAATATAATGTGGATAAATGCGAGGCTATCCACTTTGGTGGCAAAAACAGGAAGGCAGATTATTATCTGAACAGCAATAGATTGGGAGAAGGGGAAGTGCAACGAGACCTGGGTGTCCTTGTGCACCAGTTGCTAAAGGTAAGCATGCAGGTGCAGCAGGCACTTAAGAAGGCAAATGCTATGTTGTCCTTCATAGCAAAAGGATTTGAGTACAGGAGCAAGGGTATCTTGCTGCAGTTGTACAGGGCCTTGGTGAGACCACACCTTGAGTATTGTGTGCAATTTTGGTCGCCTTATCTGAGGAAGGATGTTCTTGCCATGGAGGGAGTGCAGCGAAGATTCACCAGATTGATACCTGGGATGGCAGGAATGATGTCGATTGGGCTGGAGTTTAGAAGAATGAGAGGGGATCTCATTGAAACTTATAAAATTCTAACAGGGTTAGACAGACTAGATGCAGGAAGGATGTTGCCGATGGCGGGGGAGTCCAGAACCAGGGGTTACAGTCTAAAGATAAGGGGTAAGCCATTTAGGACTGAGATGAGGAGGAATTTCTTCACCCAGAGAGTGGTGAACCTGTGGAATTCTCTACCACAGAAGGCAGTTGAGGCTAATTCATTAAATATATTCAAGAAGGAGTTAGATATATTTCTTAAGGCTAAAGGGATCAAGGGATATGGGGAGAAAGCAGGGCCAGGGTACTGAATTTGGATGATCAGCCATGATCTCATTAAATGGCGGAGCAGACTCGAGGGGCCGAATGGCCTACTCCTGCTGCTATCTTCTATGTTTCTATGGATGAGGAGGGAGTAAATGTTTAAGATGGTGGATGGGTAGCTGATTAAGCGGCCTGCTTTCCCCTGGATTCTGTCGAGCTTCGTGAGTATTGATGGAGCTGCAAATGTCCAGGCAAGTGGAGAATATTCCATCGCACTCCTGACTTGTGCCTTGTAGGGAGTGAAAAGGCTTTGGGGAGTCAGGAGGTGGTGAGTCACTTACGCAGACTGTCCAGTGTCTGACTAGCTCTTGTAGCCACAATATTTATTTGGCTGATCTAGTTAAGTTCCTGGTCAATGGTGACCCCCAGGATGTTGATGGTGGGGAATTCAACAATGGTAATGCCATTGATTGTCATGGGGTGGTGGTTAGACTCTCTCTTTTTGGAGATGGTCATTGTCTGGCACTTGTGTGGCACAAATGTTACTTGCCACATATCATCCCCAACCTGAATGTTGTCCAGGTCGTGCTGGACACAGACTGCCTCATTATCTGATGAATTGCGAATGTAACTTGACACTGTGCAATCAGTAGCGAACATCCCCACTTCTGAAGGTCATTAACAAAGCAGCTAAGATGTTGGGCCTAGGACACTGTCCTGAGTAACTGCTGCAGCGATGACCTGGGTCTGAGATGATTGGCCTCCGATAACCACAACCATCTTCCTTTGTGCTAGATATGACACCATCCAGTGGAGAGTTTTCACCAGATCCCCATTGATTTCAGTTTTATTAGGGCTGCTTGGTGCCACACTCGGACAAATGCTGCCTTGATGTCGAGGACAGTCACTCTCACCTCACCTCTGGAATTCAGCTCTTTTGTCCATGTTTGGACCAAGGTTGTAATGAGGTCAGGAGCCAAGAGGTCCTGGCGGAAACCAAACTGGGCATCGGTGAGGAGGTTATTTGTGAGTTAGTGCCGCTTGATAGCATTGTCGATGACAGCTTCCATCACTTTGCTGATGATGGAGAGGTGGTTAATGGGGTGATAACTGGCTGTTGGATTAGTCCAGCTTTATGTGGACTGGACATACCTGGGCAATTTACCAGTTTGTCGGGTAGAAGCCAGTACTGGAACAGCTGGGCTAGAGGTGCAGCTATTTCTGGAGCAGAGGTCTTCAGCTCTGTATCGGGGATGTTGTCGGGTCCCAGAGCCTTTGCTGTATCCAGTGCGCTCTACCGTTCTTGATATCATGTCAGTGAAGCGAATTGGTTGAAGACTGGCTTCTGTGATGGTGGGACCTCAGGAGCTGTAATGCATCATCCACTTGGCACTCGTGACTAAAGATGGTTGCGAAGGCTTCAGCCTTGTCTTTTGCACTCACGTACCGTGCTCTGCCATCGTTGAGGATGGGGATGTTCAAGGAGCCTCCTCCTCCCGTTAGTTTTTAATTGTCCATCACCATTCACGACTGGATGTGGCAGGACTGCAGAGCTTTGATCTGATCCATTGGGTGCGGATCGCTTAGCTCTGTCTATAAAATGCTGCTTTCGCTATTTAGCATGCACATAGTCCTGTGTTTTCAGATACACTTGGTGCAGCTCCTGGCATGCTCTTCAACACTCCGAACAGTTGCAACTCTGTTGGACGGAGTATTAATCAGGAAATAGTTGAGGCTTGTAATAAGGGAACAGCTATAATTATGGGGGATTTTAATTATCATATTAACTGGACAAATCAAATTGGGCAGAGTAGCCTTGAGGAAGAGTTCATTGAGTGTATTAGGGATGGGTTTCTTGAGCAGTATGTAACTGAACCGACCAGGGGGCAAGCAACCTTAGATTTGGTCCTGTGTAATGAGACAGGATTAATTAAAAATGTCCTTGTAAAGGATCCCCTTGGACTGAGTGACTATAACATGGTTGAGTTCCATATTCAATTAGAGGGTGAGAAGGTTGGATCTCAAACAAGCGTGCTGAGCTTGAATAAAGGAGACTATGAAGGTATGAGAGCGGAATTAATTAGAGTGGACTGGGAAAATAGATTAAAGGGTAAGACGGTACATGACCAGTGGTGTACATTTAAGGAGTTATTTTACAACTTCCAAAAAAAATATATTCCACTGAGGAAAAAAGGGTGTAAAAGAAAAGATAGCCATCCGTGGCTAAGTAAAGTAATTAAGGATAGTATCCGACTAAAAACAAGGGCATATAAGGTAGCCAAATCTCGTGGGAGGATGGAAGATTGGGAAGTCTTTAAAAGACAGCAAAAAATAACAAAAAGATTGATTAAGAAAGGGAAGATAGATTATGAAAGTAAATTAGCAAAAAATATAAAAACAGACAGTAAAAGTTTCTATAGTTATATAAAAAGAAAAAGGGTGGCTAAAGTAAATGTTGGCCCCTTAGAGGATGAGACCGGGAAATTAATGGTGGGAAACATGGAGATGGCAAAAACACTGAACAATTATTTTGTATCAGTCTTTACAGTAGAGGACACTAAGAATATCCCAACACTGGACAAACAGGGGGCTCTTGGTGGGGAGGAACTAAATACAATTAAAATCACTAAGGAAGTGGTACTTGGTAAAATAATGGGACTCAAGGCGGATAAATCCCCTGGACCTGATGGCTTGCATCCCAGGGTCTTGAGGGAAGTAGCGGTAGGGATTGTGGATGCATTGGTAATAATTTTCCAAAACTTACTGGACTCAGCAAAGGTCCCGGCAGATTGGAAAACTGCTAATGTAACACCCTTATTTAAAAAGGGTAGTAGGCAGAAGGCTGGAAACTATAGACCTGTTAGCCTAACATCTGTGGTTGGTAAAATGTTAGAGTCCATTATTAAGGAGACAGTAACGGGACATTTGGATAAACATAATTTAATAGGGCAAACTCAGCATGGTTTCATGAAGGGGAAGTCATGTTTAACAAATTTTCTTGAGTTTTTTGAGGAAGTAACATACAGGGTGGATAAAGGGGAACCAGTGGACGTAGTGTATTTAGACTTCCAAAAGGCATTTGACAAGGTGCCACACAAAAGATTATTGCTCAAGATAAAAAATCACGGGATTGGGGGTAATATTCTGGCGTGGGTGGAGGATTGGCTCTCTAACAGAAAGCAGAGAGTTGGGATAAATGGTTCGTTCTCAGATTGGCAACCAGTAACTAGTGGTGTTCCGCAGGGGTCAGTGCTGGGTCCCCAACTCTTTACAATCTATATTAACGATTTGGAGGAGGGGACCGAGTGTAACATATCAAAGTTTGCAGATGATACAAAGATGGGACGGAAAGTAGTGAGTGAGGAGGACATAAAAAACCTGCAAAGGGACATAGACAGGCTAAGTAAGTGGGCAGAGATTTGGCAGATGGAATACAATACTGGAAAGTGTGAGGTTATGCACTTTGGCAGGAAAAATCATAGAGCAAGTTATTATCTTAATGGCAAGAAACTGGAAAGTACTGTAGTACAAAGGGATCTGGGGGTCCTGGTGCACGAAACTCAAAAAGTTAGTATGCAGGTGCAGCAAGTGATTAAGAAGGCCAATGGAATGTTGGCTTTTATTGCTAGGGGGTTGGAATACAAAAACAGGGAGGTATTGCTGCAGTTGTACAAGGTATTGGTGAGGCCGCACCTGGAATACTGCATACAGTTTTGGTGTCCATACTTAAGAAAAGACATACTTGCTCTCGAGTCAGTACAAAGAAGGTTCACTCGGTTAATCCCGGGGATGAGGGGGTGGTCATATGAGGAGAGGTTGAGTAGATTGGGACTCTACTCATTGGAGTTCAGAAGAATGAGAGGCGATCTTATTGAAACATATAAGATTGTGAAGGGGCTTGATCGGGTGGATGCGGTGAGGATGTTCCCAATGATGGGTGAAACTAGAACTAGGGGGCATAATCGTAAAATAAGGGGCTGCTCATTCAAAACTGAGATGAGGAGAAACTTCTTCACTCAGAGGGTGGTAGGTTTGTGGAATTTGCTGCCCCAGAAAGCTGTGGAATCTACATCATTAAATAAATTTAAAACAGAAATAGATAGTTTCCTAGAAGTAAAGGGAACTAAGGGTTACGGGGAGCGGGCAGGAAATTGGACATGAGTCTGGGTTCGGAATGGTCATGGCCCTGTGGGTAGTGGAGCGGGCCCAGGGGCCGTGTAGCCTTGTTCTGCTCCTACTGTGTTCTAATTCTGTTAGATTTCAGGAGATGGTTTTATTCCTGTTCCTGGCTGGGGTGGAGATCGCCTTTACAGAAGGTAAGTACTGTAGAAAATATAGGGACAGAGTGATCTCCTGGAAGAATTTCGATCGCCTAGATGGGTCGGAGAGGAATTTCCCAGATTTTTTTCTCCCAAATTGGCCATTGGGTCTTTATCTCGTTTTTCGCCTCTCCCGGGAGATCACATGGGTTCGGGTGGATGCAGAGTGATAGAAGATTTGAGGTTAGGATCAGATCGGCCATGATCTTATTGAATGGTGGAGCAGGCTCGAGGGGCCGATTGGCCTACTCCTGCTCCTATTTCTTATGTTCTTATGTTCTTATGTTCTTATTGAACCAGGGCTGGTTTGATGATAATGGTAGAATGAGGGATATGCCGTGCCATGAGGTTACAGGTTATGGTGGAATAAAATTCTGTTGCTGCTGATGGGCCCAGCGCCTCATGGATGCCCAGTTTGAGCTGCTAGATGTGTTCTTAATCTATCCCATTTAGCACGGTGGTAGGGCCACAGGACACAATGAAGCGGTGTCCTCAGTGACTCAATAGTACCATGATTGACCGAGCTGCCTGAGTCCTGAAGGACATAGCAGCCAGACTGGCTCACGGCAGTGAGAGAATAAACACGAGCCACTACCGAGCCACACTTGGTGATGGACATTGAAGTCCCCCGCCCAGAGGACATTCTGTACCATGACTCCACAGTGCGCTGGATAAGAGATTAGCTTGTAAAGTTAAAGCACATGGGATTGGGGGTAAGGTACTGACTTGGATAGAGAACTGGTTGGCAGACAGGAAGCAAAGAGCTGGAATAAACGGCTCTTTTTCCGAGTGGCAGGCAGTGACTCGTGGGGTACCGCAGGGATCGGTGCTAGGACCCCAGGTATTCACAGTATATATTAATGATCTAGACGAGGGAACTAGATGTAATATCTCCAAGTTTGCAGACGACACAAAGCTGGGTGGGCGTGTGTGCTGTGAGGAGGATGCCGAGAAACTCCAGTATGATTTGACAGGTTGGCTGATTGGGCAGATGCATGGCAGATGCAATATAATGTGGATAAATGCGAGGCTATCCACTTTGGTGGCAAAAACAGGAAGGCAGATTATTATCTGAACAGCAATAGATTGGGAGAAGGGGAAGTGCAACGAGACCTGGGTGTCCTTGTGCACCAGTTGCTAAAGGTAAGCATGCAGGTGCAGCAGGCACTTAAGAAGGCAAATGCTATGTTGGCCTTCATAGCAAAAGGATTTGAGTACAGGAGCAAGGATGTCTTGCTGCAGTTGTACAGGGCCTTGGTGTGACAACACCTTGAGTATTGTGTGCAATTTTGTTCGCCTTATCTGAGGAAGGATGTTCTTGCCATGGAGGGAGTGCAGCGAAGATTCACCAGATTGATACCTGGGATGGCAGGAATGATGTATGAGGAGAGATTGGGTCGATTGGGCTGGAGTTTAGAAGAATGAGAGGGGATCTCATTGAAACTTATAAAATTCTAACAGTGCTATACAGACTAGATGCAGGAAGGATGTTCCCGATGGCGGGAGAGTCCAGAACCAAGGGTTACAGTCTAAAGATAAGGGGTAAGCCGTTTAGGACGGAGATGAGGAGGAATTTCTTCACCCAGAGAGTGGTGAACCTGTGGAATTCTCTACCACAGAAGGCAGTTGAGGCTAATTTGTTAAATATATTCAAGAAGGAGTTAGATATATTTCTTAAGGCTAAAGGGATCAAGGGATATGGGGAGAAAGCAGGGACAGGGTACTGAATTTGGATGATCAGCCATGATCTCATTAAATCGTGGAGCAGACTCGAGGGGCCGAATGGCCTACTCCTGCTGCTATCTTCTATGTTTCTATGGATGAGGAGGGAGTAAATGTTTAAGATGGTGGATGGGGGGCTGATTAAGCGGCCTGCTTTCCCCTGGATTCTGTCGAGCTTCGTGAGTATTGATGGAGCTGCAACTGTCCAGGCAAGTGGAGAATATTCCATCGCACTCCTGACTTGTGCCTTGTAGGGAGTGAAAAGGCTTTGGGGAGTCAGGAGGTGGCGAGTCACTTACGCAGACTACCCAGTGTCTGACTAGCTCTTGTAGCCACAATATTTATTTGGCTGGTCTAGTTAAGTTCCTGGTCAATGGTGACCCCCAGGATGTTGATGGTGGGGAATTCAACAATGGTAATGCCATTGACTGTCATGGGGTGGTGGTTAGACTCTCTCTTGTTGGAGATGGTCATTGTCTGGCACTTGTGTGGCAGAAATGTTACTTGCCACTTATCATCCCCAACCTGAATGTTGTCCAGGTCTTGCTGGACACAGACTGCCTCATTATCTGATGAATTGCGAATGTGACTTGACACTGTGCAATCAGTAGCGAAGATCCCCACTTCTGAAAGTCATTAACAAAGCAGCTAAGATGTTGGGCCTAGGACACTGTCCTGAGTAACTGCTGCAGCGATGACCTGGGTCTGAGATGATTGGCCTCCAATAACCACAACCATCTTCCTTTGTGCTAGATATGGCACCATCCAGTGGAGAGTGTGCCCCTGATCCCCATTGATTTCTGTTTTATTAGGGCTCCTTGGTGCCACACTCGGACAAATGCTGCCTTGATGTCGAGGACAGTCACTCTCACCTCACCTCTGGAATTCAGCTCTTTTGTCCATGTTTGGACCAAGGTGGTAATGAGGTCAGGAGCCAAGAGGCCCTGGCGGAAACCAAACTGGGCATCGGTGAGGAGGTTATTTGTGAGTTAGTGCCCCTTGATAGCATTGTCGATGACAGCTTCCATCACTTTGCTGATGATGGAGAGGTGGTTAATGGGGTGGTAACTGGCTGTTGGATTGGTCCAGCTTTATGTGGACTGGACATACCTGGGCAATTTACCACTTTGTCGGGTAGATACCAGGACTGGATCAACTTGGCTAGAGGTGCAGCTAGTTCTGGAGCACTGGTCTTCAGTTCTGCAGCCGGGATGGTGACGGGGCCCATAGCCTTTGGTGTATCCAGTGCGCTCTACCAATCTTGATATCACGTGGAGTGAAGTGAATTGGCTGAAGGCAGGCTTCAGTGATGATGAGGACCTCAGGAGCCAGCCGAGATGCATCATCCACTTGGCACTTGTGACTGAAGATGGTTGCGAAAGCTTCAGCCTTGTCTTTTGCACTCACGTGCTGTGCTCTGCCATCATTGAGGATGGGGATGTTCAAGGAGCCTCCTCCTCCCATTAGTTGTTAATTATCCATCACCATTCCCAACTGGGTGTGGCAGGACTGCAGAGCTTTGATCTGATCGATTGTGTGAAGGATCGCTTAGCTCTGTCTATAGCATGCAGCTTCCACTGTTTAGCCTGCATATAGCCCTGTGTTGTAGCTTCACCAAGTTGGTTTCTGATTTTCAGATACACTTGGTGCAGCTCCGGGCATTTTCTTCAACACTAATTATTGAACCAGGGCTGGTTTGATGCTAATGGTAGAATGAGAGATATGTCGGGCCATGAGGTTACAGATTATGGTGGAATACAATTCTGTTGCTGCTGATGGGCCCACAGCGCCTCATGGTTGCCCAGTTTTGAGCTGCTAGATGTGTTCTTAATCTATCCCATTTAGCACGGTGGTAGGGCACACAACACGATGAAGAGGTCTCCTCAGTAGCTGGGTAGTACCATGAATGACCAAGCTGGTTGAGTCCTGAAGGACTTAGAAGGCAGACTGGCTCACGGCAGGTGGTGAGTGACAAACACGAGCCACTATCGAGCCACACTTGGTGATGGACATTGAAGTCCCCCATCCAGAGGACATTCTGTGCCCTTGATGCCACAGTGAGCCGGATGAGGAGGGAGTAAATGATTAAGATGGTGGATGGGGTGCTGATTAAGCGGCCTGCTTTCCCCTGGATTGTGCCGAGCTTCGTGAGTTTTGATGGAGCTGCAACTGCCCAGGCAAGTGGAGTATATTCCATCACACTCCTGACTTGTGCCTTGTAGGGGGTGGAAAGGCTTTGGGGAGTCAGGAGGTGGTGAGTCACTTGTCACAGAATACCCAGCGTCTGACTAGCTCTTGTAGCCACAATATTTATTTGGCCGATCTAATTAAGTGTCTGGTCAATGGTGACCCCCAGGCTCTTGGTGGGGAATTCAACAATGGTAATGCCACTGAATGTCATGGGGAGGTGGTTAGACTCTCTCTTGTTCGAGATGGTCATTGTCTGGCACTTGTGTGGTACAAATGTTACTTGCCACTTATCATCCCCAACCTGAATGTTGTCCAGGTCTTGCTGCACGTGGACACAGACTGCCTCATTATCTGACGAATTGCGAATGTAACTTGACACTGTGCAATCAGCAGCGAACATCCCCACTTCTGAAGGTCATTAATAAAGCAGTTGAAGATGTTGGGTCTAGGACACTGTCCTCAGTAACTGCTGCAGCAATGACCTGGGTCTGAGATGATTGGCCTCCAGTAACCACAGCCATCTTCCTTGTGCTAGATATCACACCCTCCAGTGGAGAGTTTTCCTCCGATTACCATTGACTTCAGTTTTACTAGGGCTCCTTGCTGCCACACTCGGTCAAATGCTGCTTTGATGTCGAGGACAGTCACTCTCACATCACCTCTGGAATATAGCTCGTGTCCATGTATGGACCAAAACTATAACGAGGTCAGGCGGGAAACAAACTCTGCATCGGTGAGCAGGTTAATTGTGCATAAGTGTCGCTTGATAGCATTGTCGATGACAGCTTCCATCACTTTGCTGATGATGGAGAGGTGGCTGATGGGGTGGTAACCAGCTGTTGGAATAGTCCAGCTTTTTGTGCACTGGACATACCTGGCCAATTTACCACTTTGTCGAGTACATTCAGTGCGCTCTACCTTCTGTGATGGTGGAAGCTCAGGAGCAGGCCGAGATGCATCATCCACTTGGCACTTGTGACTGAAGATGGTTGCGAAGGCATTGTCTTTTGCACTCACGAGGTGGGCTCTGCCATCATTGAGGATGGGGATGTTCAAGGAGCCTCCTCCTCATGTTAGTTGTTAATTGTCCATCACCATGCACGACTGGATGTGGCAGGACTGCAGAGCTTTGATCTGATCCATTGGGTGTGGGATCGCTTAGCTCTGTGTATAGCATGCTGCTTCCGCTAGTTAGCATGCATATAGTCCTGTG
This sequence comes from Somniosus microcephalus, assembly GCF_052327205.1. Taxonomy (NCBI): domain Eukaryota; kingdom Metazoa; phylum Chordata; class Chondrichthyes; order Squaliformes; family Somniosidae; genus Somniosus; species Somniosus microcephalus. The sequence continues at coordinate 9,239,825 of NC_141007.1, forward strand.
TTGTAGCTTCACCAAGTTGGTATCTGATTTTCAGGTACACCTGGCATGCTCGTCAACACTCCTCATTGAACCAGGGTTGGTTTGCTGGGAATGGTAGAGGGAGGGATATATCAGCCCATGAGGTTACAGAGTGTGGTGGAATACAATTCCGTTGCTGCTGATAGCCCACAGCGCCTCCTTGGTGCCCAGTTTTTAGCTGCTAGATCTGTTCTGATTCTATCCCATTTAGTACGGTGGTAGTGCCACACAACACCATGAAAGGTTGTCCTCAGTGTGAAGACGGGCCTTCATCTCCACAAGGAGTGTGCGGTGGCCACTGCAACCAATACTGTCATGGACAGATGATCTGCGACATGTAGTTTGGTGAGGACGAGATCAAGTAGGTTTTTTCCTCGTGTTTGTTCTCTCACCACCTGGTATGAGTCCAGTCTGGCAGCTAACTCCTTGAGGACTTGGCCAGCTCGGTGAATGGTGGTACTACCGAGCCACACTTGGTGATGGACATTGAAGTCCCCTACCCAGAGGACATTCTGTGCCCGCAGCCACAGTGCGCCGGATGAGGAGAGAGGAAATGTTTAAGATGGTGGATGGGGAGCTGATTAAGCAGCCTGCTTTCCCCTGGATTGTGTCGAGCTTCGTGAGTGTTGTTGGAGCTGCAACCGTCCAGGCAAGTGGAGAATATTCCATTGCACTCCTGACTTGTCTTGTAGGGGGTGGAAAGGCTTTGGAGAGTCAGGAGGAGGTGAGGCACTTGTGCAGAATACCCAGCCTCTCACTAGCACTTGTAGCCACAGTGTTTATTTGGCTGATCTAGTTAAGTTTTTGGTCAATGGTGATCCCCAGGATGTTGATGGTGGGGGATTCAATGATGGTAATGCCATTGAATGTCATGGGGAGGTGGTTAGACTCTCTCTTGTTGGAGATGCTCATTGTCTGGCACTTGTGTGTCACAAATGTTACTTGCCACTTATCATCCCCAACCTCAATGTTGTCCAGGTCATGCTGGACACAGACTGCCTCATTATCTGACGAATAGCAAATGTAACTTGACACTGTGCAATCAGCATCGAACGTCCCCAATTCTGAAGGTCATTAATAAAGCAGTTGAAGATGTTGGGCCTAGGACACTGTCCTGAGTAACCGCTGCAGCGATGACCTGGGGCTGAGATGATTGGACTCCAATAACCACAACCATCTTCCTTGTGCTAGATATGACACCATCCAGTGGAGAGTTTTCCGCTGATCCCCATTGATTTCTGTTTTATTAGGGCTCCTTGGTACCACACTCGGTTAAATGCTGCCTTGATGTCGAGGACAGTCACTCTCACCTCACCTCTGGAATTCAGCTCTTTTGTCCATGTTTGGACGAAGGTTGTAATGAGGTCAGGAGCCAAGAGGTCCTGGCGGAAACCAAACTGGGCATCGGTGAGGAGGTTACTTCTGAGTTAGTGCCACTTGATAGCATTGTCGATGACAGCTTCCATCATTTTGCTGATGATGGAGAGGTGGTTAATGGGGTGGTAACTGGCTGTTGGATTAGTGCAGCTTATTGTGGACTGGACATACCTGGGCAATTTACCACTTTGTCGGGTAGATGCCAGGACTGGAACAGCTGGGCTAGAGGTGCAGCTATTTCTGGAGCACAGGTCTTCAGCTCTGCAGCCGGGATGGTGACGGGGCCCATAGCCTTTGCTGTATCCAGTGCGCTCTACCAATCTTGATATCACGTGGAGTGAAGTGAATTGGCTGAAGGCAGGCTTCAGTGATGATGAGGTCCTCAGGAGCCAGGCAAGATGCATCATCCACTTGGCACTTGTGACTGAAGATGGTTGCGAAAGCTTCAGCCTTTTCTTTTGCACTCACGTACTGTGCTCCGCCATCGCTGAGGATGGGGATGTTCAAGGAGCCTCCTCCTCCCATTAGTTGTTAATTGTCCATCACCATTCCCGACTGGGTGTGGCAGGACTGCAGAGCTTTGATCTGATCGATTGGGTGAAGGATCGCTTAGCTCTGTCTATAGCATGCAGCTTCCACTGTTTAGCCTGCATATAGTCCTGTGTTGTAGCTTCACCAAGTTGGTTTCTGATTTTCAGATACACTTGGTGCAGCTCCGGGCATTCTCTTCAACACTAATTATTGAACCAGGGCTGGTTTGATGCTAATGGTAGAATGAGAGATATGCCGGGCCATGAGGTTACAGATTATGGTGGAATACAATTCTGTTGCTGCTGATGGGCCCAGCGCCTCATGGTTGCCCAGTTTTGAGCTGCTAGATGTGTTCTTAATCTATCCCATTTAGCACGGTGGTAGGGCACACAACACGATGAAGAGGTCTCCTCAGTAGCTGGGTAGTACCATGAATGACCAAGCTGGCTGAGTCCTGAAGGACATAGAAGGCAGACTGGTTCACGGCAGGTGGTGAGTGACAAACACGAGCCACTATCGAGCCACACTTGGTGATGGACATTGAAGTCCCCCACCCAGAGGACATTCTGTGCCCGCAGCCACAGTGCGCCGGATGAGGAGGGAGTAAATGTTTAAGATGGTGGATGGGGAGCTGATTAAGCGGCCTGCTTTCCCCTGGATTGTGTCGAGCTTCGTGAGTGTTGTTGGAGCTGCAACCGTCCAGGCAAGTGGATAATATTCCATCGCACTCCTGACTTGTCTTGTAGGGGGTGGAAAGGCTTTGGAGAGTCAGGAGGAGGTGAGGCACTTGCGCAGAATACCCAGCGTCTGACTAGCTCTTGTAGCCACAATATTTATTTGGCTGATCTAGTTAAGTTTCTGGTCAATGGTGACCACCAGGATGTTGATGGTGGGGGATTCAATGATGGTAATGCCATTGAACATCATGGGGAGGTGGTTAGACTCTCTCTTGTTGGAGATGGTCATTGTCTGGTACTTGTGTGTCACAAATGTTACTTGTAACTTATCATCCCCAACCTGAATGTTGTCCAGGTATTGCTGCATGTGGACACAGACTGCCTCATTATCTGACGAATTGCGAATGTAACTTGACACTGTGCAATCAGCAGCGAACATCCCCACTTCTGAAGGTCATTTAACAAAGCAGTTGAAGATGTTGGGCCTAGGACACTGTCCTCAGTAACTGCTGCAGCAATGACCTGGGTCTGAGATGATTGGCCTCCAATAACCATAGGCATCTTCCTTTGTGCTAGATATGACACCATCCAGTGGAGAGTTTTCCCCCGATTCCCATTGACTTCAGTTTTACTGGGGCTCCGTGGTACCACACTCGGTCAAATGCTGCCTTGATGTCGAGGACAGTCACTCCCACCTCGCCTCTGGAATTCAGCTCTTTTGTCCATGTTTGGACCAAGGCTGTAATGAGGTCAGGAGCCAAGTGATCCTGGTGGAAACCAAACTGGGCTTCAGTGAGCAAGTTATTTGTGCTTTGTTAGTGCCGCTTGATAGCATTGTCAATGACAGCTTCCTTCATTTTGCTGATGATGGAGAGGTGGCTGATGGGGTGGTAACTGGCTGTTGGATTAGTCCAGCTTTTTGCGTACTGGACATACCTGGCCAATTTACCACTTTGTCGGGTAGATGCCAGTACTGGAACAGCTTGGCTAGAGGTGCAGCTAGTTCTGGGGCACAGGTCTTCAGCTCTGCAGCCGGGATGGTGTTGCGGCCCTTAGCCTTTGCTGTATCCAGTGCGCTCCACCGTTCTTGATATCACGTGGAGTGAAGTGAATTGGCTGAAGACTGGCTTCAGTGATGGTGGGGACCTCAGGAGTCAGCCGAGATGCATCATCCACTTGGCACTTGTGACTGAAGATGGTTGCGAAGGCTTCAGCCTGGTCTTTTGCCCTCACGTGCTGTGCTCCGCCATCGTTGAGGATGGGGATGTTCAAGGAGGCTCCTCCTCCCGTTAGTTGTTAATTGTCTATCACCATTTACGACTGGATGTGGCAGGACTGCAGAGCTTTGATCTGATCGATTGGGTGTGGGATCGCTTAGCTCTGTCTATAGCATGCTGCTTCCACTGTTTAGCCTGCATATAGTCCTGTGTTGTAGCTTCACCAAGTTGGTTTCTGATTTTCAGATACACTTGGTGCAGCTCCGGGCATTCTCTTCAACACTAATTATTGAACCAGGGCTGGTTTGATGCTAATGGTAGAATGAGAGATATGCCGGGCCATGAGGTTACAGATTATGGTGGAATACAATTTTGTTGCTGCTGATGGGCCCAGCGCCTCATGGATGCCCAGTTTTGAGCTGCTAGATGTGTTATTAATCTATCCCATTTAGCACGGTTGTAGGGCACACAATACAATGAAGGGGTGTCCTCAGTGACTGGGTAGTACCATGATTATCCAAGCTGGCTGAGTCCTGAAGGATATAGCAGCCAGACTGGCTCACGGCAGGTGGTGAGAGAACAAACATGAGCCCACTACCGTGCCACACTTGGTGATGGACATTGAAGTCCCCCATCCAGAGGACATTCTGTGCCCTTGCTGACACAGTGCGTCATATGAGGAGGGAGTAAATGTTTAAGATGGTGTATGGGGGCGCTGATTAAGCGGCCTGCTTTCCCCTGGATTGTGTCGCCCTTCATGAAACTTGGAGCTGCAACCGTCCAGGCAAGTGGAGAATATTCCATCGCACTCCTGACTTGTGCCTTGTAGGGGGTGGAAAGGCTTTGGGGAGTCAGGAGGTGGTGAGTCACTTGCACAGAATACCCAGCCTCTCACTAGCACTTGTGGACACAGTAATTATTTGGCTGATCTAGTTAAGTTTCTGGTCAATGGTGACCCCCAGAATGTAGATGGTGGGGATTTCAATTATGGTAATGCCATTGCATGTCATGGGGAGCTGGTTAGACTCTCTCTTGTTGGAGATGGTCATTGTCTGGTACTTGTGTGGCACAAATGTTACTTGCCACTTATCATCCCCAACCTGGATGTTGTCCACACCTTGCTGCATGTGGACACAGACTGCCTCATATCTGACGTATTACAAATTTACTTGACACTGTACAATCAGCAGCAGACATCCCCACTTCTGAAGGTCATTAATAAAGCAGTTGAAGGTGTTGGGCCTAGGACACTGTCCTGATTAACTGCTGCAGCGATGACCTGGGGCTAAGATCATTGGCCTCCAATAACCACAGCCAGCTTTCTTGTGCTAGATATGACACCGTCCAGTGGAGAGTTTTCCCCCGATCCCCACTGACTTCAGTTTTAAGAGGGCTCCTTGGTGCCACACTTGGTCAAATGCTGCCTTGATGTCGAGGACAGTCACTCCCACCTCACCTCTGTATTTCAGCTCTTTTGTCCATGTTTGGACCAAGGCTGTAATGAGACTGAAGATGATTGCGAAGGCTTCAGCCTTGTCTTTTGCACTAACGTGCTGTGCTCCGCCATCGATTAGGATGGGGATGTTCAAGGAGCCTCCTCCTCCCATTAGTTGTTTAATTGTCCATCACCATTCACGACTGGATGTGGCAGGACTGCAGAGCTTTGATCTGATCCATTGGGTGTGGGATCACTTAGCTCTGTCTATAGCAATGTTGCTGCTGTTTAGCATGCATATAGTCCTGTGTTGTAGCTTCACCAAGTTGGTATCTGATTTTTACATACCCCTGGCATGCTTTTTAACACTCCTCATTGAACCAGGGTGGGTTTGATGGTAATGTTAGAGGGAGGGATATATCACTCCATGAGGTTACAGAGTGTGGTGGAATACAATTCTGTTGCTGCTGATGGCCCACTGCACCTCCTTGGTGCCCAGTTTTGAGCTGCTAGATATGTTCTGATTCTATCCCATTTAGTACGGTGGTAGTGCCACAAAACACGATGAAGGGGTGTGCTCAGTGTGAATACTGGACTTCATCCCCACAAGGACTGTGCAGTGGTCACTGTGACCAATACTGTCATGGACAGATGATCTGCGACAGGTAGATTGTTGAGGACGAGATCAAATCGGTTTTTTCCTCGTCTTTGCTCTCTCTCCACCTGCAATGAGTCCAGTCTGGCAGCTATCTCCTTGAGGACTTAGCCAGCTCAGTGAATAGTGGTACTACCGAGCCACTCTCGGTGATGCCCTAGCAGCTACAGTGTGCCGGATGAGGAGGGATTAAATGTTTATGATGATGGATTAAGCGGACTGCTTTCTCCTGGATTGTGTCGCGCTTCTTGCGTGTTGTTCGATCTGCAACCATCCAGGCAAGTGGAGAATATTCAATCACAATCCTGACTTGTGCCTTGTAGGTGCTCGAATGGTTTTGGGGAGTCAGGAGGTGAGTCACTTGCCGGAGAATACCCAGCCTCTGACCTGCTCTTATAGCCACAGTATTTACGTGGCCTGGCTAGTTACTTTGCTGATGATTGAGAGTAGACTGATGGGGCAGTAATTGGCTGGATTGGAATTTTCCTGCCTTTTGCAGAAAGGACATACCTGCCCAATTTTCCACTTTGTCAGGTAGATGCCAGTACAGGAACAGTTTGGCTAGCGGTACGGCTAGTTCTGGAGTGCAGGTCTTTAGCTCTACAGCTGTGATGTTGTTGGGGCCCACAGCCTTTGCTGTATCCAGTGTGCTCTGACATTTTTTGATATCAAGTGGAGTGAATTGAATTGGCTCAGGACTGGCATCTATGAGGGTGGGGAGCTCAGGAGGAGGCCGCGATGGATCCACTTGTCACTTGTACAGGGCCTTGGTGAGACCTGACCTGGAGTACTGTGCACAGTTTTGGTCTCCTTATCTAAGGAGGAGTACACTTGCCTTGGAGGTGGTGCAACGAAGGTTCACTAGATTGATTCCTGGGATGAGAGGGCTGTCCTATGATGAGAGATTGTGTAGAATGGGCCGATACTCTCTGGAGTTTAGAAGAATGAGAGGTGATCTCATTGAAACATACAAGATTCTGAAGGGGATTGACAGGGTAGATGCGGAGAGGTTGTTTCCCCTGGCCGGAGTGTCTAGAACTAGGGGGCATAGTCTCAGGATAAGGGGCGGCCATTTAAGACTGAGATGAGGAGGAATTTCTTCACTCAGAGGGTTGTGAATCTTTGGAATTCTCTGCCCCAGAGGGCTGTGAATGCTGAGTCTTTGAGTATATTCAAGGCTGAGATCGATAGATTTTTGGACTCTAGGGGACTCGAGGGATATGGAGATCGGGCGGGAAAGTGGAGCTGAGGTCGATGATCAGCCATGATGTTATTGAATGGCGGAGCAGGCTCGAGGGGCCGTATGGTCAACTCCTGCTCCTATTTCTTATTTCTTATTTTCTGCCTGAAGGTGGTTGTGAAAGAAGATGAGGAGAGAGAAAACACAATACAAAAGCTAGAGCTGACTTTAATCATTTATAAAAATGGACCAAATATAACACTAACCGTTTACATATTTTGTTCATGGACGAACAAAATGCCACCAATTAATTCTCCCTGAGGCTAACGGAACAGACTGCTGCTGATTGGAGACAAAGAGCTCGAGACACTTTCAGAGTGAGACCTGTATGGGAGGGGAGGCGATGCCATGTGACCCAGGCAGCTCCTGGAGGGCACAGAGTTCAAAGGAACGGTGAACCCAAGGTCTCTCCCTCCTCCCGTCTTCCCTCTCCCCCTCCCTCTCCCCATTTTAGATGCTGTCTTATTACAGATGTTAAAATATGAGGACGTTCACTGTATTTCCCACTCCATGACAAAAAAACAACGTGGGATTTTAAACATCGTTCGGAGTTACATTTCATACTTCATGTACAGATTGCTGACTTTGAGAAATACTTCAGTGTAAAAACCTGTTTCATGTAACAATTAAAAAATTGTATTTACCTAATTGTTGGTCAATGTTTTCATTTCATACTTTCATCTCATCAACTCATGTAAATAGTCGATATTTATCAACACAGATTAATGTGAGGTATTACATTTTGGTAAGAAAAATAGGGAGGTCACATATTACTTGGAAATAACGAATCTAAATGGGGTAGAAGATCAAAGGGATCTGGGAGTACAAACACAAAAATCACTGAAAGTAGTGACACAGGTTAACAAGGCCATAAAAAACGCAAGCACTGGGGTTTATTTCTGGAGGGATTGAATTGAAAAGTAGTGAAGTTATGCTAAACGTGTATCGAACCTTGGTTGGACCACACTTGGAGTACTGCGTACAATTCTGGACACCATATCATAAAAAGGAATTCGAGGCACTGAAGAGGGTGCAAAAAAGATGAGTAAAACATTAGAGCTGAAGGACAGGCGAGGGTGTGTGGCCCAAATAAGGGTTCTTTACACCAGTGCACGGAGTATAAGGAATAAATTGAATGAACTGCAGGCATGAATTCAAATTGGAGGGTATGACATTGTAGCCATTACTGAGACATGGCTGCAAGACGGTCAGGACTGGGAACTAAATATACCAGGTTATAAGGTCTACAGGGAAGATAGGGAAAATGGCAGAGGGGGAGGAGTAGCCTTAGTGATTAAGGATGAAATCACTTCAATGATAAGAGAGGATTTAAAGAGAGGTAAGCAGGCAATGGCGACTTTAAGGGATGAATTAAGAAATAAATGATCTAAGACTGTATTGGGAGTTGTGTATAGGCCTCCTATAGCAGCTCTGAAGTGCTACATTGTATAAATGAAGAGATTAGACAAGCGTGTAGCAAAGGCAGAGTGTTTTAATGGGGGATTTTAACTTTCATAGAGATTGGGAAAAGCAGACTAGCACCTGTCAGAAAGGTAGTGAATTTCTTGTGTGTCTGGGATAGTTTTCTACAACAATATGTCCTAGAGGCAACAAGGGGGCATGTCATATTAGATTTAGTGATGAGTAATGAGCCAGATTTAGTTAACAGTCTAACTGTGCATGAACATTTATCCAATAGCGATCATAACATGATCGAGTTCAACATAGTGTTTGAAGGGGAAAAACGCAAAACAGCTACTAAGATTCTAGATTTAGGTAAGGCTGACCAACGGGATGTCCGCAGTAAACTGGGCAAATCTGTTAATGGGTAAAACGACAGAAGATCAGTGGGAGATGTTTAAAAAAGAATTTAATGTGATACAGAACCAGTTTATACCCCTGAGGGGCAAGAGCTCTACTTGTCAATAAAACCCAGCCATGAACCACTAAAGAGGTAAAGGCCAGCATAAAACTATAAAGGAAAAGGTATACAAAAATACAAAAAATAGCACAGATCCTGGCGAATGGGAAAGATACAAAGAACAGCAAAGGGTCACACAACAGTTAGTAAGAGTTACAAAAAGGGAGTATGAAAAGAAACTTGCAAGAGATATCAAAATCAATGCGAAAATTTTTTACAGTTACATTAGGAAAAAGAGGGTGGTCAGGAGCAATGTTGGCCCCTTAAAAATAAAGTGGTGATATTGTCAATGACAATGGGGAAATGGCGGACATGTTGAATAATTACTTTGCGTCAGTATTTACAGTAGAGGAAGAGGACACCATGCCGGAAATCCTAAAGAAACTAATATTGAATCGGGGAAAGGGACTCAATAAAACTAACGTAAGTAAAATAACAGTAATGAAGAAAATAATGGCACAAAAGAGTGACAGATCCCCAGGACCAGATGGTTTCCATCCCAGGGTTTTAAAGGAACTAGGAGCACATTGCAGATGCCCTAATTATAATCTTCCAATGTTCTCTAGATTCAGGAACCGTCCTTTCGTTTGGAAAATTGCGCATGTTACTCTGCATTTAAGAATGGCAAGAGAGGAAAACCAGTGAATTATAAACCAGTTAGTCTAATATCTGTTGTCGGGAAATTACTAGGGTCTATAATTAAGGATAGGGTGACAGAACACCTCGAAAATTTTCAGCTGATCAGAGGGAGCCAGCATGGATTTGTGAAAGGTACCATTAATTGGAGGGAAACTAAAATAAATCAAGGGAATGCACTTATTGTAATCAATATTAGTAATAAAATGGTAATGGAGAAAATAATGGGACCAGGATAGATAAATCACCAGGACCTGATGGTTTCCATCCCAGGGTATTAAAAGAAGTGGGGAAATTGCAGAAGCATTAGCTATAATCATTCAAACTCTTGATTTGGGAACTATGCTGTTAAACTCAAAAATTGCAAATGTCAGTCCATTATTTAAGAAGGGTGGGAGAGAGAAACCAGGTAACCACAGGCCTGTGAATTTAAAATCAATTGTGGGGACGCTACTAGAATCTCTCATTAGGGATAGAGTGACTGAGCACTTGTCCAAAAATGAGCTGATCAGAGAGAGCCAGCATGGCAAGACTTGGGTTGGAAGTTGGTTGGGAGGTAGGAGACAGTGATTGGGGATAAAGGGTTTGTACTCAGATTGGCAGAATGTGACAAGTGGATCTGTTCTGGAGCCGCAACTTTTTCCCATATTTATTAATCAATTGGATCAAGGAATAGAGCTGTATATCCAAGCTTCCAGATGACACTAAAGTCAGAGACACAGTAAGTAGTGTGGGAGCAGGAAGTTGCAAAACTATGACAGATGGACAAGTGTGAGGTCGTCCACTTTGGACCAAAGAAAACTACATTTTCCAAATGGTGAGAAACTAGGAACTGTAGAGGAGCAAAGAGATTTGGGAGTCTAACTCCACAAATCATTTAAAACTAGTCGACAGGTACAAAAAGTAATAAATAAGGCCAATGGAAATTTGGCCTTTATCTTAAGATGTCTGGATTACAAATAGGAAGAATTGTAATTTTAAAATGTGGCCATTTAGGATGAAAGTCATGAAGTACCTTTTCACACAAGGTATTAGAAATCTGGAATTCTCTCCCCAAAGGGCTGTGGATTCTAGGACAAGTGGAGCTTTTAAGGCTGAGATTGATAGATTTTAGTTGGGAAAGACTAACAAGGGACATGGGGCAAAGGTGGGTAAATAGACTTGAGGCACAGATCAGCAGTGATCTAATTGAATGGCATTGGAGGCTCGAGGGGCTGAATGGCCGACTCCTGTTCCTATCTTCCTTTCAATCTGCTTGGTTTCCGACAGGTTTTGTCAGGAGCAATAAAAATTCTTCATTCTTAATTCTGTTGCAGGGATTTCAAAAACATTGGTCATTTTCATGAAGGACTCGTGGCAGAATTATTAAGGTCTTGGAGCAAGACAATCGATAAGAGTTCCTTTTACATCTATTTTTCCAGCTTACGTGGGTTAGTTGCCTTGTTAAAGAAAGATGAATGAAACTTTTCTGAAAGGTTCTGTTCCCGTTATAGACATCAAACAGTGAGATGTACTTAACTCTATTCTTAAACTGCTTTGACCTGCCACCAACGACATATTGGATTTAACCCTAGGCATGTGGCAGTGTTGGGATTTTGAATGATTCCCCCCAGGCCCCATCTCCAGAGCCCTGTGCATGGTGACCCTGTTTATAAATACTGCCCTCTACTGGCAGTTGCCAGTTTTTGTCTCCCACCCACACTGCTGCATTGTGAGGTGGAGCTTCTTCATTCACAATTATTCAGCGACGTTAACTCCAACACTGACATTTTCTTTCACAATTTCTGGTTTGAAACCGATGTCCGAGGGGGCATCTTTGCTAGTGCTGTTGGGGAGAGTTTAAACTAAAATGGCAGGGGGTTGGGAACCTGTGCTGGGAGACAGAGGAAAGGGAAGCAAGGATAGAAACAAAAGACAGGTAGAAGAAAAGCAAAAGTGGAAGGCAGAGAAATCAAGGGTATAAATCAAACAGGGCCACAGTAAATAATAATTCCAAAAAGGCTAAGAGTGTTAAAAAATCAAGCCTGAAGGCTTTGTGCCTTAATGCGAGGAGCATTCGTAATAAGGTGGATGAATTAGCTGCGCAAATAGATGTAAATGGATATGATATAATTGGGATTACGGAGATATGGCTTCAGGGTGACCAAGACTGGGAATTCAACATCCAGGGGTATTCAATATTCAGGAAGGACAGGAAAAAAGGAAAAGTAGGTGGAGTAGCATTGCTGGATAAAGTGGAGATTAGCACAATAGTAAGGAAGGATATCAGCTCTGATGATGTGGAATCTGTATGGGTCGAGCTGAGAAATACCAAGGGGCAGAAAACGTTAGTGGGAGTTGTAAACAGACCCCCAAACAGTAATGCTGAGGTTGGGGATGGCATTTAACAGGAAATTAGAGACGCGTGCAATAAGGGCACAGCAGTTATCATGGGTGACTTTAATCTACATATAGATTGGGCTAACCAAATTAGTAACAATACAGTGGAGGAGGAATTCCTGGAGTGTATACGGGATGGTTTCCTGGACCAATATGTCGAGGAACCAACTAGAGATCAGGCCATCTTAGACTGGGTATTATGTAATGAGAAAGGATTGATTAGCAATCTTGTTGTGCAAGGCCCCTTGGGGAGGAGCAATCTTAATATGATAGAATTCTTCATTAAGATGGAGAGTGAAGTAGTTGAATGAGAGACTAGGGTCCTGAATTTATATAAAGGAAACTACGATGGTATGAGGCGCGAGTTGGCTAGAATGGATTGGGGAACGTTACTTAAAGGGGTGATGGTGGATAGGCAATGGCAAACATTTAACGATCGCATGGATGAACTACAGAATTTGTTCATCCCTGTCTGGCATAAAAATAAAACAAAAAAGGTGGTGCAACCGTGGCTCACAAGGGAAATTAGGGATAGCATAAGATCCAAGGAGAGGACATATAAATTGGCCATAAAAAGCAGCAAACCTGAGGATTGGGAGCAGTTTAGGATTCAGCAAAGGAGGACAAAAGGATTAATTAAGAGGGGGAAATAGAGTATGAGAGTAAGCTTGAGGTAACATAAAAACTGACTATAATAGCTTCTATAGATATGTGAAGAGAAAAAGATTGGTGAAGTCAAGCGTATGTCCCTTGCAGTCAGAATCAGGGAAATTTATAATGGGGAACAAAGAAATGGCTGACCAATTAAATGCATACTTTGCATCTGTCTTCACAAAGGAGGACACAAATAACCTCCCAGAGATGTTGGGGAACATAGCGTCTAATGAGAGGGAGGACCTGAATGTAATCAGTATTTGTAGGGAAATTGTGTTAGGGAAATTGCCAGGATTGAAACCCGATAAATCTCCAGGGCCTGATAATCTACATGCTAGGGTACTTAAGGAAGTGGCCCTAGAAATAGTAGATGGATTGCTGGTCATCTTCCAAAATTCTATAGACTCTGGAACAGTTCCCATGGATTGGAGGGTAGCTAATGTAACCTCACTATTTAAAAAAGGTGGCAGAGAGAAAACGTGGAATTATGGACCCGTAAGCCTGACATCGGTAGTGGGGGAGATGCTAGTGTGCATTATAAAAGGTGTAATAGCAGAGCACTTGGAAAACAGTGACAGGGTCGGACAAAGTCAACATGGATTTACAAAAGGTAAATCGTACTTGACTAATCTACTGGAATTTTTTGAGGATGTAACTGGTAGAATAGATAAGGGAGAACCAGTGGATGTGGTGTATTTGGACTTTCAGAAGGCTTTCGATAAGGTCCCGCATAAGAGATTAGCACGTAAAGTTAAAGCACATGGGATTGGGGGTAAGGTACTGACTTGGATAGAGAACTGGTTGGCAGACAGGAAGCAAAGAGTTGGAATAAACAGGTCTTTTTCTGAGTGGCATGTAGTGACTAGTTGGGTACTGCAGGGATCGGTCCTTGGACCCCAGCTGGTCACAATATATATTAATGATCTAGACGAGGGAACTAGATGTAATATCTCCAAGTTTGCAGATGACACAAAGCTGGGTGGGCGTGTGTGCTGTGAGGAGAATGCTGAGAAACTACAGTATGATTTGGACAGGTTGAGTGTTTGGGCAGATGCATGGAAGATGCAGTATAATGTGGATAAATGCGAGGTTATCCACTTTGGTGGCAAAAACAGGAAGGCAGATTATTATCTGAATGGCAATAGATTATGAGAAGGGGAAGTGCAACGAGACCTGGGTGTCCTTGTGCACCAGTCACTGAGGGTACGCATACAGGCGCAGCAGGCGGTTAAGAAGGCAAATGGTACGTTGGCCTTCATAGCGAGAGGATTCGAGTACAGGAGCAAGGATGTCTTGCTGCAGTTGTACAGGGCCTTGGTGAGACCGCACCTTGAGTATTGTGTGCAGTTTTGGTCGCCTTATCTGAGGAAGGATGTTCTTGCCATGGAGAGAGTGCAGCGAAGATTCACCAGACTGATACCTGGGATGGCAGGAATGACGTATGAAGAGAGATTGGGTTGATTAGGCTTATATTCACTAGAGTTTAGAAGAATGAGAGGGGATCTCATTGAAACTTATAACATTATAACAGGACTAGACAGACTAGATGCAGGAAGGATGTTCCCGATGGCAGGGGAGTCCAGAGCCAGGGGTCACAGTCTAAGGATAAGGGGTATGCCATTTAGGACTGAGATGAGGAGGAATTTCTTCACCCAGAGAGTGCTGAACCTGTGGAATTCTCTACCACACAAGGCAGTTGAGGCCAACTCATTAAATATATTCAAGAAGGAGTTGGATATATTTCTTAAGGCTAAAGGGATCAAGGGATATGGGGAGAAAGCAGGGACAGGGTACTGAATTTGGATGATCAGCCATGATCTCATTAAATGGCGGACCAGGCTCGAGGGGCCGAATGGCCTACTCCTGCTCCTATCTTCTATGTTTCTATTTTCCAATCTAAAGGCACCGTTCCTGAATCGAGAGAACTTTGGAAGATTATAGTTAGGGCATCTGCAATGTGCTCACCTACTTCCTTTAAAACCCTGGGATGGAAACCATCTGGCCCTCGGGATTTCTCACTCTTTAATGCCATTAATTTCTTCATTACTGTTATTTTACTTCCGTTAATTTTATCGAGTCCCTGTCCCCGATTCAATATTAGTTTCTTTGGGATTCCCAGCATGCTATTCTCTTCTTCTGCTGTAAATACTGTAGAATGGAAGATTGCTGTGGTTGTTGGAGGTCAATCATCTCAGCCCCAGGACATTGCTTCAGGAGTTCCGCAGGACAGTGTCCGAGGCCCAACCATCTTCAGCTGCTTCATCAACGTCCTTCCCTCCATCATAAGTTCAGAAGTGTAGATGTTCACTGATGACTGCACAGTGTTCAGTTCCATTCGCAACTCCTCAGATAATGAAGCAGTCTAAGCCCGCATGCAGCAAGACCTGGACAACATTCAGGCTAGGGCTGATAAGTGGCAAGTAACAGTCACGCCAAACAAGTGCCAGGTAATGACTATCTCCAAAAAGCGAATGTCAAACCAACTCCCCATGACATTCAATGGGATTACCATCGCCAAATCCCCCACCATCAACATCCTGGGGGTCACCATTGACTAGAAACTTAACTGGCCCAGCCACATAAATACTATGGCTACAAGAGCAGGTCAGAGGCTAGGTATTTTGTGGCGTGTTTCTCACCTCATGACTCCCCAAAGCCTTTCCACCATCTACAAGGCACAAGTCAGGAGTGTGATGGAATACTCTCCACAAGACTGAAAACTTGGCTTCTATCACCCCTGGAGGTGATTAGAGCGCTAAATCAGGTGCTACACACCTCTCTTAAGGCGCAAATGCCGAGGAGCGAGGCGCTACCTCAGAACGCTGGCGAAGCTGATGTGATGTCAGTCAACAATGGAACACAGACACAATGGCGCCGGCCAGTTCTTAAAGGGGAGGGTCGATCTTGCTCGATATCCACACACTGCTCATTGCAGCCTTGAATCTCGGCCTGGAGAGACCTGTACATCAATTCTGCTGGAAAGAACAATGGAGAGGCCCAGGGAAAGAGCTCAGAGTGCAGCCCCCACAGTCTCTTCTAAATCGATGCAAGGAAGGTCAAATCAAAATGAACCTGCAAAGTGCTGCTCAGTACCCAAAACTCCTTCACACAGTGTTGAATCTCTCCAAAAGTTTCTCTCTCTCTCTCAGAATGCGTGGTGCAAAAATGTCGCCGACAAAAAAAGGCAGGAAGCGGTCGCCTTTAAATAGTGCTCCCCCAGTCCCTTCCCGACTGCAAAATGCTCCCTTCGAACTGTTGTTGCTACCAACGGGCAGTAAGACAGGGGGCACCACTCAATATCCCATCTGGGGCACTACCAGGGCGTTGCACTCTCGACTGACATCACCATTTGCGGACGCAGGAGATCGTGCCGGTAGTGTTCAGCACCGCCGCAAAATGTCTGGTCAATTTCGCGAGCGGCGCAAACATCGCCGCACCCGGGCGCTAGTTGCTTTGTGCCCCATTAGCGCCCTCTAATGGGAGGCACAAAGCAACCGAATTTTTCCCCCTATATAGAGTCATAACGGCACAGAAGGAGGCCATTCGGCCCATCGAGTCCGTTCCAGCTCTCTGTCGAGCAATTCAGTCAGTTCCTTTTCCGCGCTCTATCCCTGTAGCCCTGCAAGTTTATTTCCCCAGTGCCTATCCAGTCTCCCCTTGAAAACATTGATGCCTAGAAATTGGGTATAGCCCCGCTTGAGGCGTTAGAACTGGCGCTGCGCAAAGTTTATAGCCAGACGAAACTTATCGCTGCCTGGCGAGATATTGGGTTGCATCGCCCCCAAAGGGGATTGAGGCGTGAACTCAGACGTTGCACGGGGCTCCTAAGGCGCAAAAGTTCAGGCGCTACCCAATATCGGCGCGGACGGGCGCAGCGCAGGTGATCTCAATTACCGGAAACCACGAGACTTCCAGGCGCCGGCCGGCTCTTAAAGGGGTGGGTCAGTCAGCCTGAGCTGCCACACTCAACGCCCTGTAGGCCTCAGAATCGGCGCTCGCCCTTCTCTGGCGCAAGAAACTTGGTCAGAATGGAGAAGGTGAGGCAGAGAGCAGAGCGCTTCAGCACTGAGGCTCTGGACCAGTTGGTGTCTGCAGTTGAGCGCCGTCGAGATGTTCTGTATCCTGACAATGGCAAGAGGCCGAATCAAAAGGCTTACCGGCGATCTTGGAGGGAGGTTTCTCTGAGGGTCAACTCCAGCAGCATGGCGACCAGGACCCCTGTTCAGTGCAGGAAGAAATTCAACGACCTCACTCGGGTCGTTAGGGTGAGTGTTGGTTATGCAAACTTCTGATTCCCTCCATCTGCACCTGACTTCGAGCACCCTGTTGCCATGATGCCCCAATGGCCATCTGTCAGCAAGCACCCATGGCCCTTTCTGGGCACACACATGGACATTTCACTCAAGGCCACATGTAAGGGCTCTTGCACCATGGGGGGCATGAGATGATCTCTCAAGGCCTCATGTAAGGGCTCTTGCACCATGGGGGTCATGAGATGATCTCTCAAGGCCTCATGTAAGGGCTCTTGCATCATGGGGGGCATGCGATGATCTCTCAAGGCCTCATGTAAGGGCTCTTGCACCATGGGGGGCATGAGATGATCTCTCAAGGCCTCATGTAAGGGCTCTTGCACCATGGGGGTCATGAGATGATCTCTCAAGGCCACATGTAAGGGCTCTTGCACCATGGGGGGCATGCGATGATCTCTCAAGGCCTCATGTAAGGGCTCTTGCACCATGGGGGGCATGTGATGATCTCTCAAGGCCTCATGTAAGGGCTCTTGCACCATGGGGGGCATGCGATGATCTCTCAAGGCCTCATGTAAGGGCTCTTGCACCATGGGGGTCATGAGATGATCTCTCAAGGCCTCATGTAAGGGCTCTTGCATCATGGGGGGCATGCGATGATCTCTCAAGGCCTCATGTAAGGGCTCTTGCACCATGGGGGGCATGCGATGATCTCTCAAGGCCTCATGTAAGGGCTCTTGCACCATGGGGGGCATGAGATGATCTCTCAAGGCATCATGTTACAGAACTTCCCCTTCTTTCCCCTGCAGTCCAAGCTGGCGGCGAGGCGAAAGGACCAGACTCGGAACCGGTGGCGGGCCTCCACAAGTCGTCACTCTGACGGATCTCGAGGAGAGAGTGCACCAGATTCTTGGAGGGCGTCTGTCTGGTCCTGTTACCACTGCAGCTGCCAACCCCATTTCCGACAGCGAGGGTAAGGCTCTCTCCTTTTTCAGCTGTTTCCTTCCACTTGGTCCCCCCGCCAGCATGCTTCCTCAGTGTTTAGCCATGTCAGAGCCTTGCCGCAATCTGGCATGCCTTTCCGCCAACCTGTCCTTTTGCTAAAGCCACTCTTCCACCTCCCTGCTTTCAGATGATGCATCACCAACTTGGGCTCAACGCCCTGAAGCTGCCAGTGCCAGTGCCTCCGGAGGCGAGGATCAGGTGGAAGCCGGACCATCCGTTCCAATCTCAGGGGAGCATACACATCTACAGACTGGGGATAGTAGTTCCCTGGAGGGGAGGGGGGGTGGCTCTGAGGATCAGCCAGTTGCTGGAACAAGCAGCATACAGCAACGCAAGGCGGGTAGGCAAGTTCGGCCACCGTCTCCCCGGAGGGCAAGGCAGGTAGTGATGACTGCTGCACAGCGTGCAGAGGAGGTGCGTCGCCTGGCTGAAATGAGCACCCAGGCCCGGCTCAGGCACACTGAGCTGATGGCTGCAGTGGGGAGGATGCCTCAGTCAATAGATACACGGGGCAACAATGGAGAGGACTCTCCAGGGCTTCGGGGCAACAATGGACAGGACTCTCCAGGGCTTCGGGGCAACAATGGACAGGACCCTCGAGGGCTTCGGGGCAACAATGGAGAGGATTGTCCAGGGCTTCGGGCCAACAATGGAGAGGACTCTCGAGGGCTTTGGGGCAACAATGGAGAGGACTGTCCAGGGCTTCGGGCCAACAATGGAGAGGACTGTCCAGGGCTTCGAGGCCGCTATGGAAAGGACTGTTCAGGGCCTCGGACAATCCCTGGAAAGGTCTGTCCAGGGCTTGTCCGAGGCAGTGGAGCGGTCGGCACCGGCCTTGTGCGAAGCAATGGAAAGAACTGTCCAGGGCTTCTCCAAAGCACTGGCACCTGGCTCACAGGTCCTCACTGCTGCGACGCAGTCACTTGCTGGCCTCGTCCACACCCAGATTGAGGCAACGCGAACTCTCACTCCAGCCACCCTATCTGCATCAGCTAGGATCACCCCGGGCCCTTCCAGTCCCATACAAGGCCAGGAATCAGTGGAGCATGCGATTGTGGCGGATGAGCCGAGCCGGTCCCCTCAGAGAGCCAGTGTGTCGTCCGACCATGGTGCAGGTGTCCTCTCTCGGCAGGTGACCATTGCACATGCCAGCGCTGGTACATCTGCAGTGCAGCTGCCACCACCTGCAGGGCACACTGCTGCCAGCCATGCTCAGATCAAGCATCCTGCGTCCGCACCCTCCAAGCCCAGAGGTCGGACAGGCCATCCCTCAGGGGCTTCTGTGCTTCCACACAGTCAGCAGGCGTCCCCCAGCCTTCACCCCGCCACTGGGGTTCAATTACGTAGGAGCAGCAGGGAGGGAAGGGGCCGTCCGCGAAAGAGAAGTCGTTCTCCATCAAGGGGCCAGCAGTAGAGGGAGGTGCTGGGACGTTTTCTTGGCCAAATTCAAGGACACCCTCACCTGTTGTAATTGTTGGAAATGGTTTGTTTAGTTTTGCGGCTTTGCCGAAGAGTTAACTGTTATTTTGTTAGTTATGGTTTCTGTTGACGTGACGTTGTTTTGCTGTAATGAAAGACTTTTGTGACAATAAAGAGAAGTTTTAATGTGCTATGGTGCACGTGACTAATTACAGTGATGCTGGCCTTCAGAGGCTTTCAAACATCCAAAGTGCGCAGGAGTAAAGACAGTCATCATTCCGCCAGAGGGGCCTCGAAATGAGTCCTCATGAGCCTCTGACGGATGGCCCTTCCACTTTCAGGAGCCCTTCCATCTTCCTCCTCCTCCTCCTCCTCCTCCTCCTCCTCCTCATCCGCATGCTCCTCCTCCTCCTCCTCCTCCACCTGCTCTTCCTCCTCCTCCTCCTCCTCCTCCTCCTCGACCGCCTGCTCTGCTGGTCGTTGAGGGACAGCTGGAATTGGCTGGGTGCGTCGAATCGCCAAGTTGTGGAGCATGCAGCAGACGATGACGATGTGACCCACTTGCTCCGGCGAGTACTGCAGGGCTCCCCCCGAATGGTCAAGCCATCGGAAACGCTTTTTGAGCACACCAATAGTGTGCTCTACAATGTTCCTGGTCGCCTGATGGCTGCTGTTGAACAGCTCTTCTGCTGGGGTGGCGGACACACGGAGTGGTGTCATCAGCCATGGGCAGAGAGGATAGCCCTTGTCCCCAATAAGCCAGCCTCGTGGTCGAGCCGGCCCCTCAAAAAGGTCACAAACTGAGGTCTACCGCAGGATAAAGGCATCGTGGCTGCTCCCTGGGAATTGGGCGTTGATTGCCATGATGATTTGGCGGTGGTCACAGACCAGCTGCACGTTGAGGGAGTGGAACCCCTTGCGGCTGCGGAAGTCCTCAGGATTCTGGAATGGCGTCCTCAAAGCCACGTGTGTACAGTCAATCGCCCCCTGCACCATGGGGAAGTCCGCAATAGCAGCGAAGCCCTGCGCGCGCTCCGTCTGCTTCTCCAGGGTCAGAGGGAAGGTGATGAATTGACGCCCTTGCCTATAAAGGGCAGCTGTAACTTGCCGGATGCAACAGTGGACTGCAACCTGAGAGATATTCGCAATGTCCCCACTGGCTGACTGAAAGGATCCGTTGCCATAAAAATTGAGGGCAACAGTCAGTTTAACGGCCACCGACAGAGAGGTCCTGCACCGTAGACGCGGCTGCAGATCCTCAGCAAGCAGGTGGCACAGCTCAGTAACAACGTCCCTCCCGATTCGGAGCCTTCGCACACACTGCTCCTCCGACATGTCAAGGTATGACACCTGCTGCCTAAAGACCCTCGCAGCATACCCTCGGATTGGCCGACCTCCATTGCCCCTCCTCCTTCTGGCCAATCCCGGCCCTCTCTCCCGCCGTCTCTCTGCCCCTTCATAGTGTTTCGGCCATGAGGTGGTCGCCCTCCAAAGCATCTCCCATTCCGATGCCAGTTGGTCAAAAGGCTGTTAGGTCTAGTGCTCCAACTGCTCCGGACAGGTTTGAAGGTCCCAAGTACTCTAATGCTAAATTCCAAAAACTCTGCTCCACAGTAGCTCGCCAACTCTCTCCACCAACGATTGCAATGAACAGGCCAAGTAGCTGAAGCTTCTATACTAGAGCTGTCCCCTTTAAATAGCGCCCCCCGACTCCGAGCAGGGCCTGCTAACGCTCCTTCGAACTGTCACTAATAGCGCTAGGCGAAAAGGCTCCGGGTGCCACCCAATATCCGCTCAGGCGCCCCTAAAAGGCGTTGCACATTGAAATGACGTCATGATCTGCTTGCGCTCGCAGGCGCGCGCAAACATTTAGCGCAGGCGTTAAATGTATAGTCAATATGGGAGTTGTCGCTATCTTCATTGCGCCCGCCCCAACATTGGGTAACGCCCCAATTCTCGGTCTCTTTAGGCGCTAACCGCTGGCGCAAACAACCGAATTTCTAGGCCTGAGTGTCTCTGCTTCCACCTCTTCTGTCGGCAGCGAATTCCAGGTCATCACCACTTGCTGCATAAAAAAGTTTTTCTTCACGTCACCCCTGTATCTCTTGCGCAAAACCTTAAATCTGTGTCCCCTAGTCCTTGTACCATCAGCTAGTGGGAACAGCCTTTCCCCGTCTAGCCTATCCAAACCCGTCATATTCTTGTACACCTCAATCAAATCATCCCTCAACCTCCTTTGCTCCAATGAAAACAAATCCAACTTCTCCAACCTGTCCTTGTAGCTAAGATCCCCCATTCACGGAACCATTCTGGTAAATTTCCTCTGCACCCTCTCAAGGGCCTTCACACCCTTCCAAAAATGTGGTGACCAGAACTGGAAGCAATATTCCAGTTGTGGCCTAACCAGCACTTTATAAAAGTTCAGCATAACTTCTCTACTTTTGTACTCAATACCTCTATTTATGAAGCCCAAGATCCCTTGGGGGAGAAATTCGGTATCGCCCCATTTGGGGCGCAATTATCGGCCGTGTGCAAAGTTTAGCGCCTGGCGCTAATTATCACCTCCGACTGCAAACTTGGCTTCTATCGCCCCTGGAGGTGATTGGAGCGCTAAATCAGGCGCTACACACTTCTCTTAAGGCGCTAACGCTGAGGAGCGAGGCATTAGCTCAGAGCGCTGGTGAAGCTCAGGTGATGTCAGTCAGCAATGGAACACAGACACACTGGTGCCGGCCAGTTCTTAAAGGGGAGGGTCGATCTTGCTCTCCATCCACACCCTGGTCATTGCAGCCTTGAATCTCCGCTGGAGAGACCTGTGCATCAATTCTGCTGGAAATAACAATGGAGAGGCCCAGGAAAAGAGCTCAGAGTGCAGCCCCCTTAGTCTCTTCTAAATCGATGCAAGGAAGCTCAAATCAAAATGAACCTCCAAAGTGCTGCTCAGTACCCAAAACTCTTTCACACAGCGCTGAATCTATCTAGAAGTGTCTCTCTCTCTCTCTCAGAATGCGTGGTGCAAAAATGTCGCCGACAAAAAAAGGCTGGAAGCAGCCGCCTTTAAATAGCGCTTCCCCAGTCCCTTCCCGACGACAAAACACTCCCCTCAACCTGTCGTTGCTAGCGCCAGGCGGAAATGCAGGGGGCGCCACTCAATATCTGGTCCGGGGCGTTGCACGCTCGACTGATATCACGATCTGCGGGCACAGGAGATCGTGGCGGTAGTGTTTACTGCCGCTGCAAAATGTCTGGTCAATTTCGCGAGCGGTGCAAACATCGCCGCGCCCAGGCATTAGTTGCTTTGCGCCCCATTAGCGCCCTCTTAGGGCACTAACGGGAGGCGCTAAGCAACCGAATTCTTCCCCCATATGCTTTGTTAACCACTCTCTCAATCTGCCCTGCCACCTTCAGGGACCTATGCACATTAACTCCCAGGTCCCTCTATCCCTGCACAGTCTTTGAAATTGCGCCATTAAGTGTATATTGGCTCTCCCAGTTCCTTCTGACAAAATGCATCACCTCACATTTCTCTGTATTAAATTCTATCTGCCACTTTTCTCCCCATTCTTGACACTGCGGCAGCGGCGGCGGACCTCAGTGGAGCGAGGTAGTGGCGGAGCGACTACAAGAGGCGGCGGCAGCAGGTAGGCCTCACAGTGGCAGCAGACCTAAGTGGAGCGAGGCAGTGGCGGAGCAACTACAAGATGCAGCGGCAGCAGGTGGGCCTCACAGCGGCAGCAGCAGCGGACCTAAGTGGAGCGAGGCAGCATTGGAGCGACTACAAGAGGCAGCGGCGGCAGATAGGTTTACCAATCTCCGAGGGAGGGAGAGAGAGAAGTAAAAAGTAATCAAAGCCTGACGTCACCAGAAAGCAGGTAAGTGATTGGTTGGTGAGTATTTCTCTCTTTTTCCAAACTTAAATTCTGTGGTCTATAGTTTAGAGGGTGTCTGTGGTGTAGCGGGGACTGTTTGTAAACCAGGGCCCTTAAGTATATCATTTAACTGTAGTGTAATTGGTGGGATTAATTTGATTTAATTTAATTTGAATTAATTAAAGGGTAAGTCATGGCAGGAGAGCTCGGCCCCGTGGTATGCTCCTCCTGCGCTATGTGGGAACTCAGGGACACTTCCTGTGTCCCTGATGACCATGTGTGCAGGAAGTGTATCCAGCTGCAGCTACTGGCAGACTGCATTGCGGCGCTGGGGCTGCGATTGGCTACATACTGGACCATTCGCGATGCTGAGGACATCGTGGATATCACGTTTAATCAATTGGTCACAACGCAGGTAAAGGTTGCACAGGCAGAAAGGGAATGGGTGACCACCAGGCAGAGTAGTAGGCGCAGGCAGGTAGTGCAGGAGTCCCCTGTGACCATCCCCCTCTCAAACAGATATACCACTTTGGACACTGTTGGGGGGATGGCTTATCAGGGGAAAGCAGCAGCAGCCAAAATCCTGGCACCAGGGGTGGTTCTGCTGCACAGGATGGGAGGAAAAAGAGGGGTAGAGCTATAGTCACATGGACAAAAGAGCTGAACTCAAGAGGTGAGGTGAGAGTGACTGCCCTTGACATCAAGGCAGCATTTGATCGAGTGTGGCATCAAGGAGCCCTAGCAAAACTGAAGTCAATGGGAATCAAGGGGAAAACTCTCCATTGGTTGGAATCATACCTAGCACAAAGGAAGTTGGCTGTGGTTGTTGGAGGTCATTCATCTCAATCACATGACATCACTGCAGGAGTTCCTCAGGGCAGTGTCCTAGGCCCAACCATCTTCAGCTGTTTCATCAATGACCTTCCCTCCATCATAAGGTCAGAAGTGGGGATGTTCGCTGATGATTGCACACTGTTCAGCACCATTCCAGACTCGTCAGATACTGACGCAGTCCGTGTCCATATGCAGCAAGACCTGGACAACATTCAGACTTGGGCTGACAAGTGGCAAGTAACATTCGCACCACACAAGTGCCAGGCAATGAGCATCTCCAACAAGCGAGACTCTAACCATCTCCCCTTGACATTCAATGGCATTATCATCGCTGAATCCCCCACTATCAACATCCTGGGGGTTACCATTGATCAGAAACTGAACTGGACCAGCCATATAAATACTGTGGCTACAAGAGCAGGCCAGAGGCTGGGAATTCTGCGGCGAGTGTCTCACCTCCTGACTCCCCAAAGCCTTTCCACCATCTACAAGGCACATGTCAGGAGTGTGATGGAATACTCTCCACTTGCCTGGATGAGTGCAGCTCCAACAACACTCAAGAAGCTCGACACCATTCAGGATAAAGCAGCCCACTTAATTGGCACTCCATCCACCACCTTCAACATTCACTCCCTCCACCACCGGCGCACTGTGGCTGCAGTGTGTACCATCGACAAGATGCACTGCAGCAACTCCCCAAAGCTCCTTCAACAGCACCTTCCAAACCCGCGACCTCTACCACTTAGAAGGACAAGGGCAGCAGACGCATGGGAACATACAACACCAGAAAACAGGTAGGTGACTGGTTGGTGAGTACTTTCACAAACTTATTCTAAGTAGAATTCAATAATTAAGCTAAATCGTAGTAAATAAAAGGGTATTGTAAGGGTTAAGTCATGGAAGGGCAGCTCGGACCCGTGTCATGCTTCTCCTGTGCCATGTGGGAAATCAGGGACACTGTCCCTGACAACTATGTGTGCAGGAAGTGTGTCCAGCTGCAGCTCCTAGCAGACCGCATGGCGGCGCTGGAGCTGCGAATGGACTCACTCTGGAGCATACGCGATGCTGAGGATGTTGTGGATAGCACATTCAGTGAGTTGGTCACACCGCAGGTAAAGGCTAGCTCAGACAGTAAATGGGTGACCAAAAGGCAGGGTAAAGGCAGGAAGGTAGTGCAGGAGTCACCTGCGGTCATCTCCCTCCAAAACAGGTTTACCATTTTGGGTACTGTTGGGGGAGATGACTTATCAGGGGAAGGCACCAGCAGCCAGGTTCAGGGCACCATGACTGGCTCTGCTGCACAGAAGGGCGGGAAAAAGAGGGATAGGGCTATAGTGATAGGGGATTCAATTGTAAGGGGGATAGATAGGAGTTTCTGTGGCCGAGACCGAGACTCCAAGATGGTATGTTGCCTCCCTGGTGCAAGGGTCAAGGATGTCTCGGAGCGGGTGCAGAGCATTCTGAAGGGGGAGGGGGATCAGCCAGTTGTCGTGGTACATGTAGGTACCAACGATGTAGGTAAAAAGAGGGAGGAGGTCCTACAAGCTGAATTTAGGGAGTTAGGAGCTAAATTGAAAAGTAGGACCTCAAAGGTAGTAATCTCTGGATTGCTACCAGTGCCACGAGCTAATAAGTTTAGAGAGAGTAAGATAGATAAGCTAAATACGTGGCTTGAGCAGTGGTGCAAGGGAGAGGGATTTAAATTCTTGAGGCATTGGAACCAGTTCTTGGGGAGGAGTGACCTGTACCAAGGGGACGGTCTACACCTGAACTGTGAGGGAGCCGATGTCCTCGGGGTAATATTTTCTAGGGCGGTTCGGGAGGATTTAAACTAATTTGGCAGGGGGATGGGAACCTAGATAGTGGAAAGGAGGGAAGTCATATGAAGTCAGAAATAGATGGTAGAAAGGTGAGAAGCAATAAGCAAAGGAGAGAAACACAAAGGGCCAAACTAATTCATAATGAGAGTGTGAAAAAAGCAAGCCTGAAGGCTTTGTATCTTAATGCTAGAAGCATTAGGAACAAGGTGGATGAATTAGTTGTGGAAATAGAGGTAAACAAGTATGATTTGATTGGGATTACAGAAACGTGGCTGCAGGGTGGGCAAGGCTGGGAACTTAACATCCAGGGATATACAATATTTAGGAAGGATCGGCAAAAAGGTAGGGGAGGTGGGGTAGCATTGCTGGTAAAGGAGGGGATTAATGCAATGGAAAGGAAGGATATTAACTCGGATGAAACGGAATCTGTATGGGTAGAAATGAGAAATAGCAAGGGGAGGAAAACGTTAGTGGGTGTGATATATAGGCCTCCAAATAGTAATATGGAGGTGAGGGAAGGCATAAAAAGGGAAATTAGAGAAGCGTGCGATAAGAGCACAGCTGTCATCATGGGTGACTTTAATTTACATATTGATTGGACTACCCAAATTAGTAAAAATTCTGAGGAGGAGGAATTCCTGGAATGTTTTCGGGACGGTTATCTGGACCAATATGTCGAGGAGCCGACTCGAGATCAGGCCATTTTAGACTGGGTATTGTGCAATGAGAAGGGACTTATCAACAATCTTCTTGTACGAGGCCCCTTGGGTCAGAGCGATCATAATATGATCGAGCTCTCAGTCGAGATGGAGAGTGAGGAAATTGAATCAGAGACTAAGGTCCAGAACTTAAATAAAGGGAATTACGAGGGTATGAGACGGGAATTGGGTAAGATTGATTGGGTGGTGTTTCTGGGGGGATTGACAGTGGATAGACAATGGCAAGCATTCAAAGATAGAATGGAAGAATTCCAGAACATGTTTATACCGGTTTGGCATAAAAATAAACCTAAAAAGGTGGCTCAACCGTGGATAACGAGGGAAATTAGGGACAGCATAAAATCAAAAAAAAGGGCATATCAACTGGCAAAAAAAAGCACCAGACCGGAAGATTGGGGGCAGTACAGGATACAGCAAAAGAGGACAAAGGGATTAATCAGGAAGGGGAAAATAGAATACGAAAGTAAACTTGCAGCAAACATAAAGACAGACTGCAAAAGCTTTTATCGGTATATCAGGAGGAAAAGACTGGTAAAATCCCAAGTCGGTCCCTTGCAGTCCGATTCGGGAGAATATATAATGGAGAATAAGGAAATGGCAGACCAATTAAACTCATACTTTGGTTCTGTATTCACAAAGGAGGACACAAATAACCTCCCAGGAATATCGGCAAACATAGGGACTAATGAGAGGGAGGAGCTGACAGAAATTAGTATCTCTAGGGATATGGTGTTGGGTAAGTTGAGGGGACTGAAGGCCGACAAATCCCCGGGGCCTGATAAACTACATCCTAGGGTACTTAAGGAGGTGGCCCTGGAGATAGCAGATGCTCTAAGGATCATCTTCCGGAACTCCATTGACTCGGGAACAGTACCCATGGATTGGAGGGTAGCTAATGTTACCCCAATATTTAAAAAGGGGGGTAGAGAGAAAGCAGGGAATTATAGACCAGTAAGCCTTACATCGGTTGTGGGCAAAATGCTAGAGTCCATTATTAAGGATAAAATAGCGGAGCACTTGACAAATGGGGAAAGGATCGGACAGAGTCAACATGGATTTACAAAGGGTAAATCGTGTTTGACTAATCTGCTGGAATTTTTTGAGGAAGTAACTGGTAAAATAGATGGGGGAGAGCCAGTGGATGTGGTGTACCTTGACTTCCAGAAAGCCTTCGATAAGGTTCCACACAAAAGATTATCATGCAAAATTAAGGCTCATGGGATTGGGGGCAATGTATTAACGTGGATAGAGAACTGGCTGGCGGATAGAAAACAGAGAGTTGGAATAAACGGCTCGTTTTCGGAGTGGCAGGCAGTGACCAGCGGGGTGCCGCAAGGATCTGTCCTGGGACCCCAGCTGTTCACAATATATATAAATGATCTGGATCAGGGAATTGGATGCAATATTTCCAAATTCGCTGACGACACTAAACTAGGAGGAGGGGTGGGCTCTGATGAGGATGTCAGGAGGCTACAGTGCGATTTGGACAGGTTGGGGGAATGGGCGGATACGTGGCAGATGCACTATAATGTGGATAAATGCGAGGTTATCCACTTTGGGGGTAAAAACAGGAGGGTAGATTATTATCTAAATGGCAATAGATTGGGAGATGGGGAAGTGCAGAGGGACCTGGGTGTTCTTGTGCACCAGTCACTGAAGGAGAGCATGCAGGTGCAACAGGCGATTAAGAAGGCAAATGGTATGTTGGCCTTCATATCAAGGGGGTTCGAGTATAGGAATAGGGATACCTTACTACAGCTGTACAAGGTGCTGGTGAGACCGCATCTGGAGTATTGTGTACAGTTTTGGTCGCCCCATCTGCGGAAGGATGTTCTTGCCATGGAAAGAGTGCAGCGGCGATTCACCAGGCTGATACCTGGAATGGCAGGAATGACCTACGAGGAGAGATTGAATAGTTTGGGCTTGTACTCACTGGAGTTTAGAAGATTGAGAGGGGATCTCATCGAAACATATAAAATTATGGCAGGCCTGGACAGGCTGAATTCAGAGAGAATGTTTCCAATGGCAGGGGAGCACAGAACCAGGGGCCACAGTCTAAAAATAGCGGGCAAATCATTTAAAACAGAGATGAGGAAGAATTTCTTCACTCAAAGAGTGGTGAGCCTGTGGAATTCCCTGCCACAGAGGGCTGTGGAGGCTAATTCAATAAATATTTTCAAGAGAGAATTGGATATATTTCTGAAGGCTAAGGGGATTAAGGGTTACGGAGAAAAGGCGGGGACGGGGTACTGAACTGGTAAGATCAGCTAAGATCTCAGACGAAGATCAGCCATGATCTCATTGAATGGCGGAGCAGGCTCGAAGGGCCGAATGGCCTACTTCTGTTCCTATCTCTATGTTTCTATGTTTCTATGTTTCACCACCTACAAGTTCCCCTCCAAGCCACACACCATCCTGACTTGGACCTGTATCGCCGTTCCTTCACTGTCACTGGGCCAAATCTTGGAACTCCCTTCCTAACAGCATTGTGGGTGTACCTACACCATATGGACTGCAGCGGTTCAAGAAGGCGGCTCATGACCATCTTCTCAAGGGCAATTAAGGATGGGCACTAAATGCAGGCCTAACCAGCCAGCGACGCCCACATCCCATCAATGAATAAAAAATTAAAAAAATAGGGGATTCTATTGTAAGGGGAATAGGTAGGAGTTTATGCGGCCACAAACGAGACTCCAGGATGGTGTGTTGCCTCCCTGGTGCAAGGGTCAAAGATTTCTCAGAGCGGCTGCAGAACATTTTGGAAGGGGAGGGTGAACAGCCAGTTGTCGTGGTGCATATAGGTACCAACGATATAGGTAAAAAACGGGATGAGGTCCTAAAAGCTGAATATAGGGAGTTAGGAGGTAAATTAAGAAATAGGACCTCAAAGGTAGTAATCTCAGGATTGCTACCAGTGCCACGTACTAGTCAGAGTAGAAATAGAAGGATATTTCAGATGAATACGTGGCTAGAGGAATGGTGCAAGGGGGAGGGATTCAAATTCCTGGGACATTGGAACCGGTTCTGGGGGAGGTGGGACGGTTTGCACCTGGGCAGGGCCAGGACCGATGTCCTAGGGGGAGTGTTTGCTCGTGCTCTGGGGGAAGGTTTAAACTAAAATGGCACAGGGTTGGGAACCTGAGCAGGGAGACAGAGGAAAGGAAAAAAGTATAAAAGCAAAAGACAGGAAGGAGAAAAACAAAAGTGGCAGTCAGAGAAATCAACGGTTTAAATCAAACATGGCCACAGTAAATAATAATTCTAAAAGGCCTAAGAGTGTTAAAAAAACAAGCCTGAAGGCTTTGTGTCTTAATGCGAGGAGCATTCGTAATAAGGTGGATGAATTAGCTGCGCAAATAGAGGTAAACAAATATGATATGATTGGGATTATGGAAACATGGCTCCAGGGTGGCCAAGGCTGGGAACTCATCATCCAGGGGTATTCAATATTCAGGAAAGATAGGCAAAAAGGAAAAGGAGGTGGGGTAGCATTGCTGTTAAAAGAGGGGATTAACACAATTGTAAGGAAGGATATTAGTGCTGATGATGTGGAATCTGTATGGGTAGAACTGAGAAATACCAAGGGGCAGAAAACATTAGTGGGAGTGGTATATAGACCTCCAAACAGTAATGCGGAGGTTGGGGATGTCATTAAAAGGGAAATTAGAGAAGCGTGCAATAAGGGCACAGCAGTTATCATGGGTGACTTTAATTTACATATAGATTGGGCTAACCAAATTAGTAACAATACTGTGGAGGAGGAATTCCTGGAGTGTATACGGGATAGTTTCCTGGACCAATGTGTCGAGGAACCAACTGGAGATCAGGCCATCTTAGACTGGGTATTATGTAATGAGAAAGGATTAATTAGCAATCTTGTTGTACGAGGCCCCTTGGGTCGGAGCGATCATAATATGATAGAATTTTTCATTAAGATGGAGAGTGAAGTAGTTGACTCAGAGACTAGGGTGCTGAATTTAAAAAAAGGAAACTACGATGGTATGAGGCGCGGGTTGGGTAGGATTGATTGAGGAATGTTACTCAAAGGGTTGACGGTGGATAGGCAATGGCAAACATTCAAAGACGGCATGGATGAACTACAGAATTTGTTCATCCCAGTTTGGCATAAAAATAAAACAAAAAAGGTGACTCGACCGTGGCTAACAAGGAAAATTAGGGATAGCATAAGGTCCAAGGAGAGGACATATAAATTGGCCATAAAAAGCAGTAAACCTGAGGATTGGGAGCAGTTTAGGATTCAACAAAGGAGGACAAAGGGATTAATTAAGAAGGGGAAAATAATGTATCAGAGTAAGCTTGCAGGGAATATAAAAACTGACTGTAAAAGCTTCTATAGGTATGTGAAGAGAAAAAGATTGGTGAAGTCAAGCGTAGGTCCCTTGCAGTCAGAATCAGGGGAATTTATAATGGGGAACAAAGAAATGGCAGACCAACTAAATACATATTTTGGTTCTGTCTACACAAAGGAGGACACAAATAACCTCCCAGAGATGTCGGGGAGCATCGGGTCTGATGAAAGGGAGGAACTGAAAGAAATCAGTATTTGTAGGGAAATGGTGTTAGGGAAATTGACGGGATTGAAGGCCGATAAATCCCCAGGGCCTGATAATCTACATCCTAGGGTACTTAAGGAAGTCACCCTCGAAATAGTAGATGCATTGCTGGTCATCTTCCAACATTCGATAGGCTCTGGAACAGTACCCATGGATTGGAGGGTAACTAATGTTACCCCACTATTCAAAAAAGGTG
Organism: Somniosus microcephalus; assembly: GCF_052327205.1. Taxonomy (NCBI): domain Eukaryota; kingdom Metazoa; phylum Chordata; class Chondrichthyes; order Squaliformes; family Somniosidae; genus Somniosus; species Somniosus microcephalus. Next base: position 9,271,248 of record NC_141007.1, read on the forward strand.
GCAGAGAGAAAACGGGGAATTATAGACTGGTAAGCCTGACATCAGTAGTGGGGTAAATGCTAGAGTCCATTTTAAAAGATGTAATAGCAGAGCACTTGGAAAACAGTGACAGTATCGGACAAAGTCAACATGGATTTACAAAAGGTAAATCGTGCTTGACTAATCTACTGGAATTTTTTGAGGATGTAACTGGTAAAATAGATAAGGGAGACCCAGTGGATGTGGTGTATTGGGACTTTCAAAAGGCTTTCGAAAAGGTCCTGCATAAGAGATTAGCGTGTAAAGTTAAGGCACATGGGATTGGGGGCAAGGTATTGACTTGGATAGAGAACTGGTTGGCAGACAGAAAGCAAAGAGTTGGAATAAACGGGTCTTTTTCCGAGTGGCAGGCAGTGACTAGTGGGGTACCGCAGGGATCGGTCCTTGGGTCCCAGCTATTCACAATATATATCAATGATCTAGACAAGGGAACTAGATGTAATATCTCCAAATTTGCAGATGACACAAAGCTGGGTGGGCGTGTGTGCTGTGAGGAGGATGCCGAGAAACTCCAGTATGATTTGGACAGGTTGGGTGATTGGGCAGAAGCATGGCAGATGCAATATAACGTGGATAAATGCGAGGTTACCATTTTGGTGGCAAAAACAGGAAGGCAGATTATTATCTGAATGGCAATAGATTGGGAGAAGGGGAAGTGCAACGAGACCTGGGTGTCTTTGTGCACCAGTCGCTGAAGGTAAGCATGCAGGTGCAGCAGGCGGTTAAGAAGGCAAATGGTATGTTGGCCTTCGTAGCGAGAGGGTTTGAGTACAGGAACAAGGATGTCTTGCTGCAGTTGTACAGGGCCTTGGTGAGACCACATCTTGAGTATTGTGTGCAGTTTTGGTCGCCTTCTCTGAGGAAGGATGTTCTTGCCATGGAGGGAGTGCAGCGAAGATTCACCAGGCTGATACCTGGGATGGCAGGAATGACATATGAGGAGAGATTGGGTCAATTGGACTTGCACTCGCTGGAGTTTAGAAGAATGAGAGGGGATCTCATTGAAACTTATAAAATTCTAACAGCACTAGACAGACTAGATGCTGGAAGGATGTTCCCGATGGTCGGGGAGTCCAGAACCAGGGGTCACAGTCTAAGGATAAGGGGTAAGCCATTTAGGACAGAGATGAGGAGGAATTTCTTCACCCAGAGAGTGGTGAACCTGTGGAATTCTCTACCACAGAAGGCAGTTGAGGCCAATTCATTAAATATATTCAAGAAGGAGTTGGATATATTTCTTAAGGCTAAAGGGATCAAGGGATATGGAGAGAAGGCAGGAACGGGGTACTGAATTTGGATGATCAGCCATGATCTCATTGAATGGCGGAGCAGGCTCGAGGGGCCGAATGTCTCTGAGGCATACAGCAGGGCGGGTATCACTGCTGCTCTGTAGACCATGAGCTTAGTGCTGGGTTTGAGGTCCTGGTCTTCAAACACTCTCTTCCTCAGGCGACCGAAGGTTGCACTGGCACACTGAAGGCAGTGTTGGACTTCGTCGTCGACGTCTGCCCTTGTTGACAGTAGGCTCTCGAGTTATGGAAAGTGGTCCACATTGTCCAAGGCCTTGTCGTGGATTTTGATAATCAGGGGGCAGTACTGTGTGGCGGGGGCAGGTTGGTAGAGGACCTTTGTCTTACGGATGTTTAGTGTAAGGCCCATGCTCTCGTATGCTTCAGTGAAGGTGTTGACTGCATACTGTAATTCGACAACAGAGGATGGGACGACCTTGCTGCAATGTAGAGTTCGAATTGCTGTTTAAAAGTCTGCCAATTGTAGTCGATTTTTTCTGTGAGTTTCAAACGCTCTGGTTTCTTCAAATTCTCCATGTCGCTTTTCACAATTTTCAGCAGATCTTCACCACCCTGGTACCATGTTATGTTCATTAATAAATAGACATTCTTATTCTGAACACAGCTAACTTTTGCTAGCTACTTTTATTGAGCACATGTGGACTTGTACAGCATCTTGTAGAGGCTTCCAGCTTGACTGCTGCCTTGTGGGTAGCCTAGCCTCATGGGTAATGTAGACTTCATATAATATATAGCTGGGTAGTGTAGTCTTATACATACAGCTATATACAGCTCTACGGCTCCACCTAGTGTCCACTATAGAATGACATGCTATTGATCACTACACACACCTCGGGGTAAATTTGACTTTGGCCGATATCAGATCAGCCGCCCGTTATACATCTCTTCAATAGAAATGACAATCGGGAGAGATGTATAACGAGCGGCTGATCGGATATCGCCCGTTTTATACTACCCGCCAAATTCACAATGACTTCCCTGGTTTAAAAATATGTCTGAAAATCCACAGTTGTCTCAGTTGGTAAGTTCTCCTGCGTTGTGGAACTAAACCATACAGACCAGGAAGGACCCAATGGGCGAAATTTGTCTTGGACGGCAGCACAAGTCGTGCGACAGCGGATCGGCCGCCCGTTTTACACTCCACCCGGTTCCATTGGAGTCAATAGAGAAGAAAATCGAGCTCCCGCCCAGGACGGGTTTCAGCTCCTGGTTTAATCTGCAGTCTGTGCTGAATTATCGGATCTCAGACAGATGAAACGGGCGGCCAATGCATGTTTTTCGCTACTGATGTAAGAAAAAGGAGACTTACCATCAAGTAACTTTAAAGTAAGCTTTAAGTAACTTATAAACACATTATATACACAAGAGAGGTCTTTACCATGCCTCTGGTAGAAGCCTCTTACAATACTGAACAGACCAGTATTTATACCAGTCCAACAGGAAGTGACATATGACAGGAAGTGAGGTATGTACACAGTTCATAGTTCATAGTTCACAGGAAGTGATGACATAACTTCCCGGAAGTTATCATTTTTATCACATTCTTCCCTCCTGCAGGATTAGGAGGCTGTGGTCTACCTTTTGGTCCGCAGCCGCCGAACAAGGAAGAGTCGCACCCGTTTGGATTCCCGTCGTAGAGGGTCGCTGGTCCGCTTACATGCGGTTGGCCATTGGTCAGAGTCTGTTGTGGCCTGGATTGCCCTGTGAAGGGTCGGGGAGATCATGGCTTCGAGTACGAGCCCCAATAGGTTCAAAGTCGGACTGCCTCTGTTCAGAGGGAGGTGCAGAGCTGGTCTGTGGCGGATCAGTACTTTCATGCGCGGTACTGGGAGGGTCGCAACCTTGAGCACGGGGTTCTACCGGCACCAAGCTAGTTGGTGTCCGATCAGGATCCTGGAGAGGGGTACCCGATAGGTCCCAAGAGTTTCCTGGTGAAATGCCATCACCCGATGTCCCACTAGGTCCTGGTGGGCAGGGAGCCAGATCCCGTAATGATACGGTAGATTCTCGGCCGTCGGAATATCGTATGTTTGCATAGGTGGGGTTGGCATCGGTTAGTTCGACCTTGTCTACAAGAGGGTCATTTTTAGACGTCCGAACGTATCTTCGGAGTAATACAGGTCCAGGAGTAGTTAGCCATGACGGGAGTGATGTCCCATGAGATGAGCGACGCTGGAATCCAAAGAACCGCTCATGAGGTGTAGTATTTGTGGCTGTAGAAAGCAGGGACCGTATAGAGTGCAATGCATCCGGAAGCACTGTTTCCCATTGCTGGTCTGGTAGGCCCCGAGATCTTAAAGCGAGACGTACGGAATTCCAGATGATACCGTTATACCTCTCTACCTGCCCATTTCCGATGGGATGGTATGGTGTTGTTTTGCTTGTAGCAATTCCCCGTTCTGAGAGGTAGTCCTTGAGTTCCCTTGACATAAAGGATGGACCCCGATCTGAGTGAATATAAGCCGGCATGCCACAGAGAGAAAATACCTGCTCAAGGCAGCAGATTACTGTGGATGCCAGCATATTGGAGCAGGGGAAGGCAAACGGAAAATGTGAATATTCGTCGATCATGGTGAGCAAATATGTGTTCCGAGTGGAAGAGGGCACTGGGCCCTTAAAATCGATGCTAAGTCGTTGCATCGGTTGGGTTGCATGTATGAGTATACCATCTGAGGGGCGGAAGAACTGAGGTTTTAATTCCGCACAAAGCCGGCATTCTGAGCATATTTTCTTTACATCTCCAGTGGAAAAAGGGAGATTCCGTGATCGTACGAATGTAGCATGCGCGTAACGCCAGGATGACACAAACCATTGTGGACATCCATGAGAGTGGAGGATGACATAGTGGAGCAGAATGCCCGTGTGAGGGTGTCCGGGGCCACATTCTCCTTGCCAGGCCGATAGAGAATGGTATAACCAAAAGAGGCCAGTTCCATCCTCCAAAGTTGTATTTTATTATTCTTAATTTTGGTTCGTTTTCGATTATCGAGCATGAAGGCGACTGATCGTTGGTCCGTGATCAATGTAAAGTGCTGGCGGGCTAGAAAATGGTTCCACTTCCGTACTGCCTCTATGATGGCTGTGGCTTCTTTCTCAACCGGAGGATAATGTAGCTCAGCACCTTGTAAGGTCCTGGACATAAATGCTACAGGACGACCTTCCTGATTCAGAGTAGCCGAGATCGCCACCTCCGAGGCATCACATTCAACCACGAAAGGGAGATTCTCATCAATGGAGTGAAGAGCCGCTTTCTCCAACTGTTTTTTGAGAAGGTTAAAGGCTGCAACAGCCGCTGTTCCCAGTGGAAATGATCTAGCATGCAGCAAGGGTTGGATTTTGTCCGAAAAATGAGGAATCCATTTAGCGTAGTATGCAAACAGACCGAGAGCCCGACGTAAAGAAGCCGGATTCTTAGGTGACGGGAGCTCTTGGAGCGGGCGAAGTCTTTCTGGGTCTGGCTTAATGATACCATTGCCTACGCAGTAGCCAAGGATGTTGATGGTCGGTTGCGACTCAACAGATTTGGATTCATTCAGGGTCAAATTACGGCGATGGAGGGCATCCCGAAATTTTTGGAGGTTGGAGTCGTGTTCCTGTTGATCGTGACCTGCAATGGTATTGTTATCAAGATAGGGAAAAGTGTCCCTTAGGTTTTCCTGCTTAACCAGGCCATCCATTGCCCGTTGAAAGACAGCCACTCCATTAGTAACCCCGAATGGGAGGCGACGAAATTGGTACAGCCGTCCATTAGCCTCAAAGGCTGTGTACTGCTTATCTGAGACCTTCAAGGGTAACTGATGATAGGCACTTTTTAAATCGTAAGTTGAGAACACTTTGTATTCGGCCAGTTTATTAACCATATCATCAATGCGTGGCAATGGGTAGCCGTCCAAGTCGGTATATTGATTGATGGTTTGCAAATAATCGATGCATAGTCGCTGTTTGTGAGGTTTTAGAGGGTTCTTGACAATGACGACTTGAGCCCGCCAGGGCGACGAACATGGTTCAATGATATCCTCTGCTAGAAGTCGAGAGATTTCAGCCGCAATAAAAGATTGGTCTTCCTGATTAAAGCGCCGCGATTTCGTTATTATCGGTTTGCATTGAGGCGAAATACTGGCAAATAATGAGGGTTCATCAAGTGAAGCTGCTGATAATGCACAAAATGGTAATTTAGACGGTATATTAGAAATAGTAAGTCCGGGTTTGGATCCACCAAACTCAATGGTGAGTTTCTTATGCTGTTTTTGGAAGTCCAGCCCTAAGAGGAGATCACTACATAAGTCCTTGAGCACCGAAAGTCGGGTGGAGGGATACATACGACCATGAAGTGTCATATCAACAACACAAAAGCCGGAGATTCTGGTATTAAGTGATGACTGGGCCATCGCAATTGCCTGGTCCGATGGGAAGACATGTAGTTTCAATTTCGCAACAATCTGTTCCTTAATGAAACTATCAGTACTTCCTGAGTCAATTAAGGCATCTAAGGTATGCTCTTTAATTGAAATTTTTGTGGCTGCACGAGACAGGTTCTGTGGGCAAGCAGCTGTAATTGGTGTCGTTGCACAGAGAGTGGCTAAAACTCTCGGTGTGCTTCTTCGGGAGAGAGCTCGAGAGGAAGCTTGATAGGTCCTAGCTGGAGCATCTTGATAGGCCCTAATTGGGGCAGTTCGGTAGGCCTTAGCTGGATTGGCCCTCGTAGAGGCCCTTGATAGGCAAACTTTAGCAAAGTGTCCTTTTTTCCCACAATAACTGCAGATTGCATTGCGAGCAGGGCAGGTTTTCCTAGGGTGAAAAGCATCTCCACAAAAGAAGCATTCCTTCCTAGATTGCCAAGAGGCTGCTAAAGTGGGGTCGTCCTCCTCTTCTGCATCAGAATTATCAGAATTAGATTCCCCCATGATAGGGTTCACCTGAGACCGCTTGAATTGTCTGGTTGCAGCTACAGCAGCAGATCGAGATCTGGGCAGCTGATAGAGGTCTGCATTTCTCTTTGCCAAATCCAGTGAACAAGCTAGGTCAAAAGCTTTGTGCAGCTCAAGTGTTTTACTTTCTAGTAGACGCTGGCGTATAAATGGAGAGGCAATCCCGCAGATGAAAGCATCACGAATCATTTCTTGGCGGTACAGCTCAGCTGAGGCTGCCTGAAAGTTACAATCTACGCTGAGCCTGCGAAGTTCTTGCAGGAATTCGTCAATTGATTCCCCTGGCCCTTGTCGGGCTGTGGCCAGTAGATGTCTAGCATAGACCTCATTTGGGGTCTTCGCATACAGTTTCTTAAGTGCCCGAATCACCTCTTCGTAATTATCCCATTCATCAACATATTCGAACACTTTTGGGGTCACATAATTGACAAGTATCTTCAATTTAGCAGGAGCATCCGCTTTACATTCATCCAGAAAATTCTCAAAAGTACGATACCAATGCTTCCATACCCTGCCAGCTGCTGGTGTATTCGGGCCCAAGTCCAGACGAATAGGTCTAAGGATTTTCTCCATGATGGGTGGTTCCCTGGATCCTTAACTTCCGAGTTTGTCTGAAGGTCTAGTATTTGTCAGTGTAAATATTAAGTTACTTAAATTGATGTAAGAAAAAGGAGACTTACCATCAAGGAACTTTAAAGTAAGCTTTAAGTAACTTATAAACACACTATATACACAAGAGAGGTCTTTACCATGCCTCTGGTAGAAGCCTCTTACAATACTGAACAGACCAGTATTTATACCAGTCCAACAGGAAGTGACATATGACAGGAAGTGAGGTATGTACACAGTTCATAGTTCATAGTTCACAGGAAGTGATGACATAACTTCCCGGAAGTTATCATTTTTATCACAGCTACCGTCCAAGATGAGGGGTCTGGACAGAGTAGATAGAGAGAAACTGTTCCCATTGGCGGAGGGTCATGAACCAGAGGACACAGATTTAAGGTGACTGGTAGAAGATCCAAAGGCGACATGAGGAAAAACTTTTTTACGCAGTGAGTGGTTAGGATCTGGAATGCACTGCCTGAAAGGGTGGTGGAGGCAGATTCAGATGTGGCTTTCAAAAGGGAATTGGATAAGTATCTGAAGGAAAGAAATTTGCAAGGCGATGGGGAAAGGGCGGGGGAGTGGGACTAGCTGAAGTGCTCTTGCAGAGAGCCAGCACAGGCTCGACGGACCGAATGGCCACATTCTGTGCTGTAACCATTCTATGATTCTATGATTCTAAGATCTGGACCAAGTGATTGTTCTACTTTGAGGTCTGCCAACTTTCTAAGTAGCTCCTATTTTTATCCTATCCAATATTACTACGACCTCCTCCTCTACTGCTACATTGGCAGCATCCTCTTCTCTAGTGAAGACAATTGCAAAGTACTCATTTAGAACCTCAGCCAAGCCCTCTGCCTCCCCAAGAAGATCTCCCTTTTGGTTCCTAATTAGCCCCACCCTTCCTTTGACTACCTTTTTACTATTTATATGTTTATAAAAGACTTTTGGTTTCTCTTTTATGTTAGCTGCTAATCTATTCTCATACACTCTATTTGGCCCTTTTATTCCTTTGTTTTTAGATATTATAGACTCGAGTGGTTTACTAATAACTGAAATAAGACTAACTAGACTATAATTTTCTGCCTTGTCCTCATCTCCTGTTTTGAATAGGATGGCATATTTTGGCACAATTTTCTCTTCTACTGAATTTTGGAAAATTATAGTCAAAGCCTCTGCTATTCCTCCCTAGCTTCCCTAATGATTCATAGCTGTAAACCATGCAGTCCTGATGAGTTGCCTACCTTAAGGTTGAGCAGCTTCTTTAATACTATTTACATAGTAAAGTTCCCCTCCACCCATCTACCTCTGATGGTTCTACATCTCAATATCCACCTCCTCTTTGAAACCAACATACTCATTTAGTATCACTCTATTCCCTGACTCTCAAATACAAGTTTGCTTCCTTGTCTCCTGGTGGTTCTGCATCTACCTGGCTTTTCCTATTAAGAATAATATACCTATACAAAGATGGCTAGTTGTTGCCTCTTTTGTTCTTTTTGCTCATTTTCGTACATACATCCTCCTAGCTTTTCTAGTCTTCCTTGTTGTAGTTTTCCTATCTATGCTCTATATTTGCCCTGGCTTTCATTTTTATTATCTGCGTCAGTTCTTTTTTCAGTTTCAAATTTGATCGACTTCCCCTTATTCACCTTTAGGACCCCAACCTTCGGTGCACTGCCTTTGTCCTTACTGGAATGTGCCTGATTTGCACCTTTCCCATTACTGATCTGAGATTCTATTTGCCAGCTTTTTCTTCCATTTTGTTTGGGCAATGTCTCTTATTAACTCGTTACAATTTGCTTTTTCCAGTCAAGTACCCCTGGCCCTCAGCTTTTCATTTTCCTTTTCCAACTCTTACACTGAACCTAATTATATTGTGATCATTGCCCTACTTCTGGGTTGTCTACTCGCTCTGCTTAATTATATAGAACCAGGGTCAAGCAATGCTGCCTTCCTTGTTGGAATAGCAATATACCGACTGAGAAAACAATCCTGAACACACTGCAAAAAAACTCAATTTCCTTTCCACAAACATTTCTCCTATCCCAGCCTAACTTTTGATAGTTAAAATCTCCTAAAATTATAACTCTTATCATAACACATGCCCCTCTGCAAATTTCACCTACAACTTCCTTTCCTTTGTCTGGCAGTCTATCATATATCCTCATTAATGTGACTTTCGTGCTCCTTCCGGCCCCACAGAAATCTCTTCAAAAAACTTGTACTTACTTTTTTCTGAGCAGTATGCAGCAGTTCCTTTAAGGACCGCTGGTGAGGCTGCTGTATGCCTGGTTCCAATGGGTGTAGTGCGCATGGTCCCATCTCCGCCCAATGGTACCTCAAAATCACATTGGGATCCTATGTACGTCACAGGACCCTGATTAGTATACAATCCCTATCACTTAAATGCACACGTTTAAATTGGGTAAATAGCACTAGCCAATTTGTCATTACCATTATTGTAAATGACCAAGTTGGCGCTAACAGCGTCGGTTATTTCGGGCAGAAACAGGCGTTCAGTGAGTAGTTCGCACCTTGTTAAGGTGCAATTACCTGTTCTGTTTCTCTGTGTGGAGCCAGACGAGGAATTCAGGTGAAGAGAAGCTGGGCGAAGTTGACTGATCTCTGCGGACAGCATCAGTCTGGAAGCGCCAGTGAGGAGTTCGTGGTTCTTTGCCATGTCCCGTCAGTGTGAGAATCGTGCAAAAATTTTACAGAATGATTAGTGTGCCTGGCACCAGAGAATAGCGTGAGTGGGTTGGAATTATAAAGCGCTGGGTTCCAGCAGTGCCTCCCGTGTTCCTGATTAATACAGGAGAGTTAATCAGCGATGGGGGAGATTAACGGGCTTTTAATGGAACCATTAACCATCCACCGTGTATAGAGGGGAAATCGCGTTAACACCGACGCGCCCACTGTAAGCAGCGGGGACTGTACTAAAAGTAGGTTCCCGCCTGAAACAGGTGAAAGGCCCTGGCGAGAACAGCAGTGGCCAGACTGGGACTGGGAAGAGGGCAGCAGGTGGTACACTGCCATTATCATCCTGTTCCTGCTGGGCAGGAGGCCGTGAAAATCAACTCCATATACAAGGAGTCCATTTCCTCTGAGCACACATTGCTTTACAAAATTTTCAAGGTTTTGCTCGAACTAGCAATTTCAGGAAATCTTCCCACTATGTTTGCAACGTCACTAATGTGACCAGATTGGTTATCTCTATTACTACGGTGGGGTTATTGTAAACAACAACAACTTGTATTTATATAGCACCTTTAACATAGTAAAACATCCCAAGGCGCTTCACAGGAGTATTAAAAGACAAAGAAATTTGACACCGAGCCACATAAGGAGAAATTAGTGCATGTGACCAAAAGCTTGGTCAAAGAGATGGATTTTAAGGAGCGACTTAAAGGAGGAAAGAGAGGTAGCGAGACGGAGAGGTTTAGGGAGGGAATTCCAGAGCTTAGGGCCTAGGCAACAGAAGTGTCTCCGCTTCCACCACTTCTGTCGGCAGCGAGTTCCAGGTCCTCACCACTCGCTGCGTAAAAAAGTTTTTCCTCACGTCCCCCCTATATCTCTTGCCCAAAACCTTAAATCTGTGTCCCCTAGTCCTTGTACCATCAACTAGTGGGAACAGCCTTTCCCCGTCTAGCCTATCCAAACCCGTCATAATCTTGTACACTTCTATCAAATCACCCCTCAACCTCCTTTGCTCTAATGAACACAAATCCAGCTTCTCCAACCTGTCCTTGTAGCTAAGATCCCCCAATCCCCGGAACCATTCCTGTAAATCTCCTCTGCACCCTCTCAAGGGCCTTCACATCCTTCCTAAAGTGTGGTGACCAGAACTGGATGCAATACTCCAGTTGCGGCCTAACCAGCGCTTTATAAAGATTTAGCATAACTTCTCTACTTTTGTACTCAATACCTCTATTTATGAAACCCAAGATCCCATATGCTTTGTTAACCACTCTCTCAATATGTCCTGCCACCTTCAGGGACCTATGCACATTAACTCCCAGGTCCCTCTGTCCCTGCACACTCTTTAAAACTGTGCCATTAAGTGTATATTGCCTCTCCCTGTTCCTTCTGCCAAAATGCATCACCTCACACTTCTCTGTATTAAATTCCATCGGCCACTTTTCTGAAAGGAACCAGGCGAGTGCAGTCCCACCCAGCTGGATGACGGTGGAGAGGCGTTGGAGAAGGATGGAGTGGTCAACCATGTCAAAGACTGCAGACAGGACAAGAAGGATGAGGAGGGATAGTTTACACCTTTGTCACAGTCACAAAGGATGTCATTTGTGACTTTGATGAGAGCCGTTTTGGTACTCTTGCAAGGGCGGAAACCTGATTGGAGGGATTCAAACATGGAGTTGCGGGAAAGATGGGCATGGATTTGGGAGGCGACAACATGTTCCAGGATTTCGGAGAGGAAAGGGAGGTTGAAGATGGGGTGGTAGTTTACAAGGACGGAGGGATCAAGGGTTGTTTTTTTGAGGGGAGGGGTAATGACGGCAGATTTGAGGGAGAGGGGGACAATACCAGTTTCATCCACACAAGGCCGTGTGAAGAATTAAGAATAAATACAGGACACCATCAATTTATTAAAAAAAGGTGAAGATTTCATTAAATCAAAACTGCTAAATAGTAGACAATTTGTTTCTTAAAGATATAAGTTGCATTAGCCGCGTGGAACCGTCAGTCCTCTGGTGCATTCATTTTTACCGGATAAAAATTAGAACAATTTTCTTTTTCTTCCCACTCCTCTTAAAGGCATTGGCTTTAGTTCTTTGAATGCTGGTCCCTCCCTGGTACCTGACCCATTAATCATGTGTGAGCTTTGACAGTTAGTGTTGGTAGGCTATTTGACCACAAGGGGCATCAGCCAATCATCTTCTTTCATAACATCTACACAGATCCGCTTCCAGCAGAGTTTGCCGGATAGCAATCAGCAGTGGGGAACCCTGGCTGATTTCCCATTTCCAATCCCAGAGGTACTGTAGCCCTGTTACCGCTGTCCAGTTGGACGCCAGCTAACTCCGCACAGTCGGAGATCAGGCCTGGGCCAGTCCCTGTCGGCATAGCCTCACTGGGCCATTGGGGATGTGGAACCAATTTTACTTGGTTCTGATCAAGGATCTTGCATATAAATTGTCAGGTGTTGGTAGTCTATTAGCTGTGTATTCCCGTGCTACATCAAGTAAGCAAGTGAGTCAAAAGCCAAATACTGCGGATGCTGGAAATCAGAAATAAAAACAGAAAATGCTGGAAACACTCAGCAGGTCAGGCAGCATCTTTGGGGGTAATTCTAACCCCGCAAAACGGGTGGGTTTCGGGTGAGATGTGAAAATTAAAAATTTGTCAAACCCGCCTCGGGCCAGCCCACTTCCAGTGTTAACGGTGGTGGGATGGGGGACAGGCAACCAACCCGCTCCCAGGAGGCAGGTTGCTGATTTAAATATTTGAATGAGGATGTGTGCCTCAGATTTTCTCTCTTGTCCAGCTTTAACGCTGACTGGCCGGGTTTCCCCGGGTGCTAAAGGGAGGACTGGTGCAAGGAACAGGAACAGGCTGGAAGGGCCTTTCCAGCTTGTGGGCCAGGAGCAGCAAGTGTGCTTCCCCCCGGCCCCCAAGCTAACCTGCTTCATTCCCCGGGATCGGAGCCCCCATGCAATCGGACCCCCCCACAATCAGATCCCCCCATGATCGGACCTCCCCCCGCACCCCCGCCAACCCCCCACCACGATCACTGAACCCCCGGTGATCACCGACCTTCCCGATGCCCTCATCTCTGCCCCAATCTCTCGCCAACACCCCGACCCTCGAAGCCACACTGTATCCCCCTCCCCCCACCCTTGCGATCTCTATCCCTGTTCCTGGGGTGCGGCCTTTTCAGCAGCCTCCCCCCCCCCCCCCCGCCACTGTCAATCAGGCTGGCTTCCGGGTGGAGATGATGTTGAAAAAACCCACTCCCGACCAGAACTCCTCTCTCCTGCTTTGAAATCTCACCCCAGTAAAGATCGGGGGCCAATGTTTCAGGTTGATGAGTAACTGAGCTCACGATCTCTGCAATCCTGATTCCAGCACTAACCTTTTCTTCAGTTCCTCCATTCTCTCTCCATTCTTCTGTGTATCATCCATTAGGCCGTCCATTTCTAGGGCTGGAGAAACCTCCAACCTGAAGAATTTCAGTTCGACAAACACATCAGTACAATCTGGAGCTACAATCACTGGGGAACCAATCGACCCTCTCTCTAAACACCTCTGTTGATTTTTGAAATATGTTGCTGATTCCCATTAGCTTGGCTGTTCACAAAAGAAACAGTGTAGGATCTCACCACAGAACAGTTTTGAATCTGTCATAGAAACATAGACATAGAAGATAGGAGCAGGAGTAGGCCATTCGGCCCCTCGAGCCTGCTCCGCCATTCAATGAGATCATGGCTGATCATCCAAATTCAGTACCCTGTCCCTGCCTTCTCCCCATATCCCTTGATCCCGTTAGCCTTAAGAAATATATCCAACGCCTTCTTGAATATATTTAATGAATTGGCCTCCACTGCCTTCTGTGGTAGAGAATTCCACAGGTTCACCACTCTCTGGGTGAAGAAATTCCTCCTCATCTCAGTCCTAAATGGCTTACCCCTTATCCTTAGACTATGACCCCTAGTTCTGGACTCCCCGGCCATCGGGAACATCCTTCCTGCATCTAGTCTGTCCAGGCCTGACAGAATTTTATAGGTTTCAATGAGATCCCCTCTCAATCTTCTAAACTCCAGTGAGTGCAAGCCCAATCGACCCAATCTCTCCTCGTACGTCATTCCTGCCATCCCAGGTATCAGCCTGGTGAATCTTCGCTGCACTCCTTCCATGGCAAGAACATCCTTCCTCAGATAAGGCGACCAAAACTGCACACAATACTCAAGGTGTGGTCTCACCAAGGCCCTGTACAACTGCAGCAAGACATCCTTGTTCCTGTACTCGAACCCTCTTGCTACGAAGGCCAACATACCATTTGCCTCCTTAACCGCCTGCTGCACCTGCATGCTTACCTTCAGCGACTGGTGCACAAGAACACCCAGGTCTCTTTGCACTTCCCCTTCTCCCAATCTATTGCCATTCAAATAATAATCTGCCTTCCTGTTTTTGCCACCAGAGTGGATAACCTCACATTTATCCACATTATAATGCGTTTACCATGTTTCTGCCCAATCACCCAGCCTGTCCAAATCGTACTGGAGTTTCACGATATCCTCCTCACAGCATACCCTCCCACCTAGCTTTGTGTCGTCTGCAAATTTGGAGATACTACATCCAATTCCCTCGTCCAGGTCATTAATATATATTGTGAACAGCTGGGGTCCTAGGTCCGATCCTTGCGGTACCGCACTAGTCACTGCCTGCCCCTCGGAAAACGACCCGTTTATCCCAACTCTTTGCTTTCTATCTGCCAACCAGTTGTCTATCCAAGTCAATACCTTGCCCCCAATCCCATGTGCCTTAATTTTACACGCTAATCTCTTATGCGGGACCTTATCGAAGGCCTTCTGAAAGTCCAAATACACCACATCAACTGGTTCTCCCTTATCTATTTTACCAGTTACATCCTCAAAAAATTCCAGTAGATTAGTCAAGCACGATTTACCTTTTGTAAATCCATGTTGACTTTGTCCAATCCTGTCACTGCTTTCCAAGTGCTCTGCTATTACATATTTTGTAATGGACTCTAGCATTTTCCCCACTACCGATGTCAGGCTTCTGTACATGCCTGCCCCTTTAAGCCAGAACCTTGTCGCCACTTCTTCCTCTTGTCCGGCAGAGGACGCTCACCAGCTGTGTTTCTGAAGTCGATTATTTATTGTGGAGTCCTTCCAGATAACAACCAGCGGAGGGCACTGCTAGCTATCACATTTGGCTCGTCTGCAACCCAGCCTTCAAACTAACCCTCCCCTTTGTGTCCAATTAGCCCTGGATCACCCACCTTCTCTCAGTGTCTGGACAGTCACTCCATCCACTGGGACTCACGATGAGCCATTAATGGGTAGCCTAACTTCTATCAATCTGGACCTTAGCTGGTGATGTGCCTTCAATAACTCAAAGACAAGGATTTTAAAGGATTCAACTAAAGGCTTTTAATCACTAAGAACATAGCAGCATAGCAGGTCTTCCCACATCGAGTTCATCTGGTAGTGAGTGACTCATACAGCTCCTGAGACCTTTATATGGCAAAAGACAGGGGTGTCGCCAATACACACAATAGGAAAAGGGTGTGGTTCACACAATACAAGCAGGTAAAATACAAGCAGGTCTGATGAAGGCATATTTCATCACATTCACCCCTTCTACAGATTTAGTCTGTCCGGGGGTGTGATAGTCCTTCCTGAACGCCACAACAGCACCTCGGGTTCCGACCGGGAGTCCGTGGTGCCCTCCTGGGCATACCCATGTGCTGGGGGTGTTGCAGGTACTTCTGGGGGTGGTGAGGGTACCTCTGGGGATGGTGGAGGTTCTTCTGGGGGTGGTGGTGATGGGTCGTCGCTTCCTGCCGAGGCGAGGTCCTTTATGGACACGGTGTCTTCACGCCCGTCGGCCTGCTTGACGTACGTGTACTGTGGGTTTGCGTGGAGTAGGTGTACTGCCTCCACGAGGGGATCCGTTTTGTGGCCCCTCACATGCTTCCGTAACAGGACTGTCCCTGGGGTGGAGAGCCACGAGGGTAGGGACACTCCTGAGGTTGATTTGCGGGGAAAAACAAACATCTTCTCGTGAGGAGTGGCGTTAGTAGCAGTACACAGTAGCGACCTTATCGAGTGGAGTACGTCTGGGAGGACCTCCTGCCAGCGGGAGGTGGGGAGGCCTTTAGACCTTAGTGCTAAGGTGACCGCCTTCCACACTGTCGCGTTCTCCCTCTCCACTTGCCCATTACACCAGGGGTTATAACTAGTGGTCCGACTCATGGCTATCCCCTTCGACAGCAGGTATTGGCGCAGTTCATCGCTCATGAACGACGCCCCCCTGTCAGTGTGGATGTAGTTAGGCATGCCGAACGTGCAAAACAGGTTGCCGAGACACTTGATGACCGTGGCACTGGTCATACCTGGGCAGGGGTAGGTGAATGGGAAGCGGGAGTACTCGTCCACAATGTTGAGAAAGTACACATTGCGGTCGGTGGAGGGGAGTGGTCCCTTGAAATCTAAGCTCAGGCGCTCGAATGGCCGTGTAGCTTTGATCAGGTGGGCTCGGTCGGGTCTGAAAAAACGGGGCTTGCATTCCGCACAGGTGTGGCAGTCCCTGGTCATAGACCGGACCGCCTCGATGGAATAGGGCAGGTTACGGGATTTTATAAAGTGGAATAGCCGGGTGACCCCCGGGTGGCAGAGGCCATTGTGGAGGCCCTGTAGCCTGTCCCCCTGGATGCTGGCACACATCCCTCGCGACAGGGCATCGGGGGATTCGTTGAGGGCCCCCGGCCTATATATTATGTCGTACTCAAACGTGGAGAGTTCGATCCGCCACCTGAGAATTTTGTCGTTCTTGATCTTCCCCCTCTGTTTGTTGTTAAACATGAAGGCTACCGACCGCTGGTCGGTAAGCAGGGTGAAGCGTTTGCCGGCTAGGTAGTGCCTCCAGTGCCGCACTGCCTCCACTATGGCCTGGGCCTCCTTCTTGTAAAGTCTGTGGGTTGTATAGCGAAGTAATACACAGACTACAAGAGTAACTTAAACAGGACTTTACTATTCGAAGGTCAGGGCGAATCTGCCCAATAAATTCTGCCACAGCACTTATATACCGGTGTGGTCACTACCGGTATTACAGTATACATCAGCCAACATAAAGTAGTGCAACACCTAAAATAGTTCTCTTAAAGGTAGAACGGTTACATACACTACAATCCTCCTTTTTTAGCTTACAACACACTTGTTCTCCATTAAACATACATGTATTCAACTTCATGTAAAACAATTCACAGATATAGTCTCTGTGGAAAACAGTTCACAATTTCAGTCTCTGTGGAAAACAGTTCACAGATTTAGTCTCTGTGGAGGCTTCTCCTGTGCTTCTTAACTCAGTCCGGACAACGCCTCCGTGGTGTAGCAGTTCCCGGTGGTGTAGTCGGTTCACGTTGCTGGAGTGACTCATCCAATAGTCCTTCCCTAAACTTAACAGCTTGAACTTCCGTCACTCCTGAACCAGCATTGCTGACTTTTAAAAACCACTGGATTCCTTGGGAAGTTTTTCTACTTCCAACTGATTTGGCTCCATTCGGAGGGAGCACGTGCGTGGTCTGGTAGAGGTGATAATGGTTCAGATGGTCATTATTTTCTGCTTCGTCTTTTCCTTTTCTGCTTCTTGGAGACTCTCTGGGCTCCACTGTCAGCTGCCAGTTGCCTGCACAGTTCCTCCCGTAGTAGCACCACCATCTTCCGATGTTCCTTAGACTTTTTGTGATTCATCAAGGTTTCTGCACTTTGGGAGTTTTCATCACAAGCTGGGCAGAATAGGTCCTCGTAATATTCGGTGTCGCTCAACAGGTCATGGTAATATTCGGTGTCGTCCTGAGCTAAGCCAGCGGGAGGGTCTTCTATATCCTCCCTACCCAGCTGGATGTTACCCAACTTTTGTTCCAAATCCTGACATCTTTCCTGAAGAGACTTCTTCATGTGTTCAGCTTCATCCCACTTTTCCTGGGCTTCCTGCAAGTCTTTTACTAATGACATCATTTGTGATTTCAATACTTCAACTTCATTCGGAGATTGATTGATCAGACTATTCAATCCCTCTACTGAAGTAGCTGTTTCAGCATCCTGTTGTTCTGCATTGACGTGAGTCAGCGTACTTTCGGCCTCCAAGAGCGGCTCTGCTGCAGTCTTCTCAGTCTGTGTTGCCACCTCAGCTATTTCAATAACTTTTGAGAGTTCCGAACCCCTTTTCTTTGAAGATTGAGGCTCGTGTTCAAGTTTTTCCCATTTCAGGGTCTTGTCCCTCAGCATATTAGGAAGTTGGCTGACTGTTAACTCTTCTGCCATCATCCGTTTCCCATTAGCTGCAGGGCTGTTTATAAACTTGCCCTGGGGCTCCTTTGCTGTTTCTACTTTGCCATCATCCGCAGCCTCCACCATTCGAATTTCCACAAATGAATCGTCCGGTGATGCTGCACCCAACTTCAGTAGGAGCTCGGAAGTCATGTCGACCAAATCAGCCTTTTCTGCCTGCAACCTGCTAACAAGCGCCTTCAGTTGCTGCACATCTTGTTCCACCAGATTAGAGCACGCATCTTCAGAACCCGAATCAGCTTTGATTCGTTTGGCCTCCTCTCGCAGACGGTTTGTGCGCTCCTGCTCCCTTTTCTCCCTCAGCTGCTTCTGTTGTCTTTCCAGATTCTCCCATTCGGTGTCATAGAACTTTTTCATTGCTTTCATCTCTTGTTCGAGACGGCAACTCAATTGCTCTAATTGCTGTCGTAATTTGAAATAAGTTTGAGTTCGAGCTCGGTGTTCCTCAGTAATGTATATGTCTGTAAACTGAACAGACTCAGAATTCTCTGTCAAACTATGTTGTTGCTGTTCAGTGGAGTTCTGTTCTGCAACTTTGTTCTCCTCTGGAGCATAAGCCTTTATGCACGCCTTCGTTTTTCCAACCTTAGTCAGCAAGTCCATTTTAGCCTTGTCTTTCATACTTGGGTTGGACTTATCGTCATCTGTTTCAGAGTCTGAGCTGATTGTCCGCACCGAGTCCTCACTCGTTATTGCTTTTAGGTAGTGCCATTCCATGTCTATTTTCTTGATCCACCCCCGTCCTAGAAGTGGTGGACCTCCCTCAGGTAGTACATATAAGTCCATTCCTGGGTGTTCTTTGCCCCTGTCTCTCACCTTGACTCTTATCTTTCCCATGGGGTATACTTTATGCCCCATGTATGTCTGCAATACGAACTTGGTATCTCTCAAGGGTATATGTGAGAATAGCCGGTTGTAATCCCTTTGATTTATGACTGATAGGGCTGATCCAGTGTCCAACTCCATTTTTACTTGGACTCCGGCTATTTTTAGCATGACCCAGATAGTTTGTAGGTCAGCTTCCTTACTCACATTGTGAATTCTCAGACTACCTAGTTCCTGGCCGTTTGGGTCTGAATCCGAATTCTGTTCGTCTGAACTCTTCTCAGCCACCTTGTGTACTTTGTTGTACTTTTCCTGTGATGGCTTTTTTTGGTTGTTGGTCTTCTTTCCTGACCGGCATACTTTAGCTATGTGCCCCAGTTTGCCACATTTTCGACATTCCTGGTTTTTAAACCAGCATTGGTTCTGGTCATGTGTTGTCTTCCCACAACGATAACATTTCGTTGTACCCGAAGTAATTTGATCCACACTGAGTACCGCTGCCTTTAGCTGCATTTCCGCAGTTCCTTTCGCTGCGGCTTCGTGTGATGCTGCAATAAGGACAGCCCTATCAAGTGTAAGGTCGTTCTCTTCGAGCAGTCGCTTTTGCGTTCCTTCCTTCGACAACCCGCACACGAACTTGTCTCGCAATGCCTCTGTCAGATTTCCTCCAAACTGGCAGTATTTCGCTAATCTACGCAGTTCGACCAAGTATTCCGCGTTGCTTTCCTCTTTCCGTTGCGTTCTCGCATAAAATTTGAATCGTTCCGCCAACATCAGCGGTGTGGGGTTCAAGTGATCCTTCAGAACAGCAACAATATTATCGAAGGTCTGATCCGCCGGTTTAGCTAGTGATAGAAGATGCCTCAATAGCCCGTATGTCTTCGCCCCCATTGCATTTAATAAGGTGAGAGCTTTATCATCATCATCTATTTTATTGGCCTCACAATATATCTCGATACGTTCTACGTACGTGGCCCAATCTTCCACCTCGGCATCGAAGTTGTTGATGTTACCATGCTTAGGCATCTTCACTATCTCTCACTATCTCTCTGCGAAACAACAGAATTTCTCTTTAACTTTTTAACTTTTCCTCTTTTTTTTTCAAAAATGGCGGTTTCCCGCGCTTGTCTTCTTCCCCGCCTACTGGCAAAATGGCGGTTTCCCGCGCTTGTCTTCTTCCCCGCCTCCGAAAATGGCGGTTTCCCGCGCTTGTCTTCTTCTGGTGGGAGGGTAAGCTTTGCCCTCGGGCGCCGACCGCTGGTTTACGGGGTTTGCGGTCTGTGCGCCGGCTTCAGTTTATTCTGAAGCGCGCGCTAGAAAAGCCGATCGCGTTCCTTGTTCCCCCCCCCTTCTTCTTTTCGGCAGGGGCAACCGGCGCTGGGGACAACCAGTTGGCGTCGGACAGATCCAGCTCCTGGTCCTTCACGGCAGCTGCTGTGAGCCGCTGGCCGGAACCTCGCTCGGTCTCTCTCTCGGGCTCTGTCTCTCCCACTCGCGCGGCTCTCGCTCGCTCTTTCTCGGGCTCTGTCTCTCCCGCTCGCGCGGCTCTCGCTCGCTCTCTCTCGGGCTCTGTCTCTCCCGCTCGCTCGGCTCTCGCTCGCTCTCTCTCGGGCTCTGTCTCTCCCGCTCGCGCGGCTCTCCCTCAGCGGCTTTAAACGCCTCTCCCAGACCTCCCGCAGTCCGGTCCTTTCCTCCCCGGCTGCGGCTACGTTCTCCGCGGTTTATTTATTTTATATCGTCCCGCGCCTTACGATCCGGTCGCAGCGCTTCGTGGCCTCAATCACTGTCTGGCCTTTTTCACCCCAATCGCGCCTCCCAGCTTCTCGCAGTCCGGTGCTGTCCTCCCCGGCTGCGGCTGAGTTCTCCGTGGCTTATTTATTTTTATATCTTCCCGCGCCTTACGATCCCGGTCGCAGCGCCTCGTGGTCGCGGTAGTTGTCCGGCCTTTTTCACCGTCGCGGTCTAGTCGTCTCACGACGCTCCCCAGCCCGCTTGTACCGCGGCTTCTGCTCCACGCTGCCCCAGTCTCAGCGCCTCTGGGCCCGACTTCTGTCCGGCTCCTTTCCCCCTCGACCGTGGTCGAGTGCACCGCCCTTATCCTCCGTTTATTTGTTTCTATTTTCCCTTTACTCACGGTCACCGTGGCCGACTTGCCTCTCGTGTTGATCGGCTCACTCACCACCGTGGCAGAAGGGACAATCCGTGCCTGTTGCTGATGGAAGACTTCGTGTTTGAAATCTTCCTCCTTTCTTGGTCTGCAGACTCGAGTTTTCTCTCAGCAAAACGACGAGGGCGGGTGCCTCTTCTCGACGCTCGTTTACTTCTTCAGAAGTATTGTTGCCACAGGGTAAGATCGAACTCGTCGCCACTGTAAAGTCTGTGGGTTGTATAGCGAAGTAATACACAGACTACAAGAGTAACTTAAACAGGACTTTACTATTCGAAGGTCAGGGCGAATCTGCCCAATAAATTCTGCCACAGCACTTATATACCGGTGTGGTCACTACCGGTATTACAGTATACATCAGCCGACATAAAGTAGTGCAACACCTAAAATAGTTCTCTTAAAGGTGGACGGTTACATACAATAGTTCTCTTAAAGGTAGAACGGTTACATACACTACACTTCTCTACCGAGGAGTGTCTGATCTCGGGCCCTTGGAGGGTTCTTGAGAAAAAGGCTACGGGCCGCCCATCCTGGTTGAGGGTGGCTGCTAAAGCGAAGTCGGACGCATCGCTTTCGACCTGGAAAGGGATGTTTTCGTCCACTGCCCGCAGTGCGGCCTTCTCAATGTCGTGTTTAATGCTGTTGAAGGCGGCGTGGGCCTCGGCTGTGAGCGGGAAGGACGTTGATTTCAGGAGGGGACGGGCCTTGTCGGAATAATTGGGGACCCATTGGGCGTAATAGGAGAAGAACCCCAGGCACCTTTTCAGGGCCTTGGGAGTGTTTGGTAGGGGTAGCTCCCGTAGGGGGCGCAATCGGTCGGGGTCCGGGCCGATTTCCCCGTTTTCCACCACGCAGCCCAGGATACAGAGGCGCGTGGTGCTAAAGACACACTTATCCTCGTTGTAGGTGAGATTGAGTCGGAGGGCGGTTTTCAGAAATCTCGCGAGGTTCGAGTCGTGGTCTTGCTGGTCGTGGCCGCAGATGGTGACGTTGTCTAGGTATGGGTAGGTGGCTGTTAACTGGTTCTCATCGACCATGCGGTCCATCTCCCGCTGGAAGACCGAGACCCCGTTCGTTACCCCAAAGGGGACTCTGAGGAAGTGGTAGAGACGTCCGTTCGCCTCGAAGGCGGTGTATGGACGGTCCTCCGGCCTAATGGGGAGCTGGTGGTATGCCGATTTTAGGTCGATGGTGGAAAACACCCGGTATTGCGCGATTTGGTTAACCATATCCGCTATGTGGGGCAGAGGGTAGGCGTCTAGCTGGGTGTATAGATTAACCGTCTGGCTATAATCTATCACCATCCGCTTCTTTTCGCTACCCTTAACTACTACTACTTGGGCGCGCCACGGGCTGGTACTGCATTCGATGATACCCTCCCGCTTGAGTCTTTCTACTTCCGACGCAATGAACCATCTATCCTCCCAGCTGTACCGCCTACTCTTGGTCGCTATGGGTCGGCAGTTGGGTGCGAGGTTGGCGAACAGAGAGGGCGGCTTGACCTTCAGGGTAGCCAGACTGCACACTGTGAGGGGCGGCTGGGACCCACCGTAGGTAAGCGTGATACTTTGGTGGTGGCACTGGAAGTCCAGACCCAAGATCACGCTCACACAGAGATCTGGCATTATCAATAGTTTAAAATCTCTGTAATCATTGCCTTTTACCGACAACATAACCGCGCAGAAACCTGTAATTTTTGAGGTATGAGTCTTATCGGCCATGGCGATTTTGCCCTGTGTGGGGACTATCGTTAGAGAAAGTCGTTTTACCAGGCTAGGATGAATAAAGCTTTCGGTGCTCCCGCAGTCAATCAAGCATTTAACCTTGTTCCCGTTTACCTCTATGTCCAACATCGATTTAGACAACGGATGTGGCCTGGATTGATCCACTGTGATCGAGGCCACCAGTGGGTCCTGGAGGTCCGTGTAGTCGGGGCAAGATGGTGGACTCCATGAGGGTGGACAAGATGGCTTCCAAGATGGCCGCTCCCACGGTGCACACGCGGCAGTGGTGGAGTTGGAGGCGGGGTTCCCTCTGCAGACTTTGCTGAAGTGTCCTTTCTCCCCGCATTTAGAACAGGTGGTGCCCTTCGCTGGGCACAGATGCCTGGAGTGTTTGTCCTGACCGCAGAAGTAGCATTTCGGGCCCCGATGCATCGCGGCAGTAGTGGGGCTCCTGGGCGGAGGCTGGGGCTCCGCTGGTGCTGGGCTGGCCTGAGACCTGGGAGGTGAAGATGGCTTCCAAGATGGCGGCCCCCATGGCGCGCACGAGGCGGAGTGGGCCGCATGGCCTGGGGAACAGGATTCAGAGTTCCTCTGGGCCATATCCAGCGATCGCGCTATATCTATAGCCTGTTTTAAGTCCAGTCCCTCCTTTTCAAACAGTCTCTGCCAAATATAATTTGAACTGAGGCCCGCAATAAGGGAGTCTCGAATCAGCTCCTCCGGGTACACGGTGGCAGACACGGCCTTACAGTTACAGTCTCTGCCCAGTACTTTTAGGTTTAGTATAAAGTCCTCTAGTGACTCACCATGCCGCTGCGTGCGAGTAGTCAGAAGATGCCTGGCGTACACCACGTTTATTGGCCGTGCGTAGTGGGCCTTCAGGATGGTGCAGGCCTCCTCGTAGCTGGTGGCATCTTGGATGAGGGGGGAGACCCGATGGCTCACCCAGTTTCGCAGGATTCCCAGTTTCATGTCTCCGGTAGCGGTTTCGGCTGCGGCTATGGCAGTGGATGAGTTTGCAATGAAAAATTCGAAGCATTGGAACCAGTGTCCGAACTGTGTGGCTGCGTCTGAGGCATGGGGGTCCAGATCCAAGCGCTCTGGTTTCAGGAGTCGATCCATCCTGGTGTTTTAGTGATTAAAATTGATGTGCCTTCAATAACTCAAAGACAAGGATTTTAAAGGATTCAACTAAAGGCTTTTAATCACTAAGAACATAGCAGCATAGCAGGTCTTCCCACATCGAGTTCATCTGGTAGTGAGTGACTCATACAGCTCCTGAGACCTTTATATGGCAAAAGACAGGGGAGTAGCCAATACACACAATAGGAACAAAAGGGTGTGGTTCACACAATACAAGCAGGTAAAATACAAACAGGTCTGATGAAGGCATATTTCATCACAGCTGGGTCCTGCTTTATGTGGACAATGAGGTAGCCCCACCACCATCGTCTCAATCCACATACGTACAGCACTAGGGCAGACATGGTGGCATAGTGGTTAGCACTGTTGCCTCACAGCACCAGGAACCCGGGTTCGAATCCGGCCTCGGGCGACTGTCTGTGTGGAGTTTGCACATTCTCCCCGTGTTTGCGTGGGTTTCCTCCGGGTGCTCCGGTTTCCTCCCACAGTCCAAAGATGTGCGGGTTAGGTTGATTGGCTATGATAAATTGACCCTTAGTGTTAGGGGGATTAAATACGTGGGGTTACGGGGATAGGGTGGGATATGTGTCGGTGCAGGCTCGATGGGCCGAAATGGCCTCTATCTGCACTGTGGTGTTTCTGTGATTTCTGTGAATCAGTTTTACAAAGCATTTTAGGGGTACCTTTTAGCAAAAAAAAGATTGTGGGGCTGGATTTCCTCCATCCAGCTTCGCCGCTGTTCTGAATGGTGATCCACTCCTGAAGTGATCTCCCTGCCCTGCGGATAGGCATTAAAAGAGATGTCCATCCTGCCTTTCGCGTGAATGTTAAAAGCTCCCGTATTGTAAGAGAAGAAGGCAGCTATTCCGGTGACCTGGCCAGTATTCCTCCCTCAACCAACACCGCCACAACCTGATTCACTGGTCATTCATCTCACTGTTGTTTTTGGGATCTTCCTGCCAAAGTAATCCATTGTTTGTGAAGTGTTGAGCTATTTCTGAGAGGCGTGATAAGGTGCGATATAAATGGAGGATATGAAAAAACCCGTGGCATTTTTTCAGCTATTATACTAGTCGACCACCGGTGGCATTGCACATGGGGAGCCAAGATTAAGCGTAGTCTTCAAGTGAAGTGAGGTTAGAGAGCAGGTGATAACTGGACCACAGTGTGCAGACATCATCCTCGTTTTAAAGTCATGCATTCTGTTCTTAATTGTATCTAATATTTTGATTTTTAAACAGCAAAAGCAGTGGTCATTTGGGAAGGAGTGAAGTACAGTTGCCTGGGACATGGGAGTTTGGCTGAGGAGCAGGGAGCTGGAAAACTGAGACTCTACAGCACCACCATTGTCAGGAGGGTGTCATTACAGTGTGACATGTTTACATAGGCAAATGTGGGCATCGTAATTATAATGGGGACAAGTTGACATAAAAGTATGACAAAAATGTCACAATAGGAAGTAAGGTTTTACAAACAGAAATCACATATAAATGTATGCTTTTTAATATCTTCTTCTTCTTAGGCAGTCCCTCGGAACCGAGGATGATTTGCTTCCACATTAAAAATGAGTTCTCAGGTGACTGATGAGTCCAATGCGGGACCTACAGTCTGTCACAGGTGGGGCAGACGGTGGTTGAAACGTCTGAGCTCCTGGGCAACGATAGCAGTACGGCGTTCCGGTCTGTCACTGTTGGGGTTGTCCATGATGTTCCAGGTCCCGAACTTCATTTTAAAGGCTGGAAGATGCCTGTGCGTGAATTCTTTTAACGTGGGGTGGCCGTTGCACACCAGCTACCACACGGGCTTGACAGAGCAAGGTCTTGGTCCAATGGCAAGGGGATCCAAGTCGATTGGAGACCAGGCTCTGCTACAATGGCCTAGCACACACACACAAACATACTCCTACTGTCCTCCTCCCTCCTTCCCGCAGGTCCTCTCTACCTGGGTTTCGTAGGATGCATTGTGGTCCTCCTGACCTTGCCTTTGGCCCATGCTGCACCTTCCCTGGGCCCCGACCCCGCTGCTGGTCAATGCTGCGCCACTCCTGGGCCTTGACCTCGCTGCTGGGCTCGTCCTTGCTCCTGGGTCCCGGCCTCGAACATATAACCACACCTCGCACCGTAACAGCAATATACCCCACACCCCTCACTATAACAGTGATATACCCCACACTCCTCATTGTAACTCCGATATATCCCACACACTGCACAGTAACAGAGATATACCCACAGCCCTCACTGTAACAGTGATATAACCCACACCCCGCACCGTAACAGTAATATAACCCACAGCCCTCACTGTAACAGTGATATAACCCACACCCCGCACTGCAACTCCGATATACACCACACCCCTCACTGTAACAGTGATATACCCCACACCCCGCACTGTAACAGTGATATACCCCACACCCCTCACTGTAACAGTGATATAACCCACACCCTTCACTGTAACAGTGATACACCCCACACCCCTCACTGTAACAGTGATATAACCCCACATCCCGCACTGTAACAGTGATATACCCCACACCCCTCACTGTAACAGTGATATAACCCACACCCCTCACTGTAACAGTGATACACCCCACACCCCTCACTGTAACAGTGATATAACCCACACCCCTCACTGTAACTCCGATATACACCACACCCCTCACTGTAACAGTGATACACCCCACACCCCTCACTGTAACAGTGATATAACCCACACCCCTCACTGTAACAGTGATATACCCCACACCCCTCACTGTAACAGTGATACACCCCACACCCCTCACTGTAACAGTGATATAACCCACACCCCTCACTGTAACAGTGATATACACCACGCCCCTCACTGTAACAGTGATATAACCCACACCCCTCACTGTAACAGTGATATAACCCACACCCCTCACTGTAACAGTGATATATACCACATCCCTCACTGTAACAGTGATATAACCTACACCCCTCACTGTAACAGTGATATAACCCACACCCCTCACTGTAACAGTGATATAACCCACACCCCTCACTGTAACAGTGATATAACCCACAGCCCTCACTGTAACAGTGATACACCACACCCCTCACTGTAACAGTGATATAACCCACAGCCCTCACTGTAACAGTGATATAACCCACAGCCCTCACTGTAACAGTGATATACACCACACCCCTCACTGTAACAGTGATATACCCCACACCCCTCACTGTAACAGTGATATACCCCACACCCCTCACTGTAACAGTGATATACCCCACACCCCTCACTGTAACAGTGATATACCCCACACCCCTCACTGTAACAGTGATATAACCCACACCCCGCACCTTAACAGTGATATACCCCACACCCCTCACTGTAACAGTGATATACACCACACCCCTCACTGTAACAGTGATATACCAAACACCCCTCACTGTAACAGTGATATATATCATAGATGGGTGTCAATTCAAGTGTGCATTCCTGGAAAATGAAAATATCACCTGTATTGTATTAATTAAAGCAGTGATATTAGATTACTGCCTATCAGCTTTCTATTGTATCTGCTCTCTCTATATCCAGCCCTTTCTGGGCTGTTAAACTAGCAGCAGCCGCATTCCTCTCCTTCTGATGAATTCGTTTCATATCAAACAGTCCAGAAAGGTTTTTTCTTTGCTGGTTAGAGAGAGCAGATACTCACAGTAGAAAACTGATAGACGAAACCACCCGCCCAGCACCCCACCCATCCCCTAATCCTTACTTGAAAAGAGCCGGGAATTCTCCCACTGTCCTAACCTTTTCCCCTTGACCAAAGACACCAAAAGCAGCTTACAGGTTCATTTCATCTCATTTGATGTGTGTGAAACTGCACTTGAAAAGTGTTGCATTGGTCGTCAAATGCTTTGCATGTGATAAGGTGCTGTATCATTACATATATTTTGCTACATCATTTTATTATTTATTATAAGTGCATAGTAATTGGAATTTAAAAGCTAAGCAGGGAAATGATGCCATTTGACAGGATTCACATCAAAATATTTTTCTAATCCCTGTTGACGCTAAAAAGATACCTTATCACTGACCATTTTGATAGTGTTTTAAAAGCACGAATGCAGTTGATGTAAACTTTTATTGTTAACATTCTCAGTCTGTGGGGCTCAATTTTGAAATCTGAAAGCAACATAAATCGTTCGATGTATAAATCCACAGTGTACATAGAACCCTTACAATATTCTGTTTTTACATTTACATGTATGTGTGCGCATATAAACCAATTGTAAATCAGTCCTTATTTGACAACATACTTATTATGTTGTTGTTATGATGTAGCCCTTGTCACTAACGTGTATCATCAAGGAAGGTAATTGTTTAAAGCGCGATTTGCTACCTTAAGACAATAATAGCTGCAAAGTTGAAGCAATTATTTTTGTCTCAATTCCACCAGCCCTCCAGCTCCTTAAAGGGGCGGGACAATATCATTCTGACAGGAACCTGAGACCAAAGCAATCCTTCACCCTGAGCACACAGTCCAGTGGAGATCAACTCCCGTCCCGCAGCAAGGGAACAAACCTGAGTATGTGAATTCAGTCGAGTCTGGAAAAGAAGCTCCCTTGAAAGACTTTGCTGAACTCCCACTTGTCGTCATCCTGTCCAGGGAGTCAAACCGACTGACTCCACAATGAGCCCAATGTGAATGCACCTGCCAGTGAAAACTAGGAGTTTTCCCGGTGTAGGGGGGAGAAAAAACCCACACACGTGCAGATCTTGAAGGCATTCCCTAAGAGTAAAGGAGCAGAGGCGATATGGTTCCTGGGATTCAGTACAGCCTTTTTCTGTACCTGGTCCTCTCCTGCCTTTACCCGTCACAGGCTTCGCAGGCAAGTAGCAACCTCTGTTTTTACTGCTGTGCTGCAGGTTGCTGTGAGAGAAAAGGAAAAATAGTTTATCGGTAAGAAACGTGAGTAAATTGTAGAATCAATAATCTGCAGGGGGACAGGGATGGGGGGGCTCCCAGGTCTCTGATGTCGCTGAAAGTTGTTCCCCGAGAAAATCTCATTGATGTGATGTATGCGCTAAAGTGCGTTTGAACAAATCTAAAAAGTACAACATTTCATGCAGAATGCACTGCAGACATTAAAATCTATTCGTTTAATGACTTTGAAGGACATGCGGTGTTTCTTCCAGCTGTTACTGTATAATGGCCAATGTAGCGCGGTTCAAAGGCCTCGGATATAAACACTGCTGGTCCTGTTAGCTCTGCAATAATCCGATTTATAGAAATGCTTGTGAGCTTCAGAGAAGAGCTGGTTGTTGCAACTAAACCTCAAATGCTGAAGATGCCAATGTGAGTTAGTGTTTAATGTGTGTGTGTGTATATATAGTACACAGCTACAATAGGGGTACGGTAGCATAGCGGTTATCTGGTCATTCTCACATTGCTGTTTGTGGGAGCTTGCTGTGCGCAATTGGCTGCCACGTTTCCCACATGGGCTGCAAAGCACTTTGGGACATCCTGGGATCGTGAAAGGCGCTATAGAAATGCAAGTCTTTGGTTTTTATGTTGCTGGACTAGTAATCCCGAGGCCTGGACTAATGATCCGGAGACGTGAGTTCAAATCCCACCACGGCAACTGGGGAATTTAAATTCAGTGAATTCAATAAATCTGGAATAAAAAGCTAGTGTCAGTAATGGTGACCATGAAACTACCGGATTGTCATAAAAACCCATCTGGTTCACTAATGCCCTTTAGGGAAGGAAATCTGCCGTCCTTACCTGGTCTGGCCTATAAGTGACTCCAGACCCAGAGCAATGTGGTTGACACTTAACTGCCCTCTGACATGACCTAGCAAACCATTCAGTTATACCAAACCCCGACAAAGAAGTATATTAATAATAAAACCGGACGGACCGCCCGGCATCGACCTAGGCACCGGACACGACAAAGGCGCACCCAGCCTAGTCGACTCGGCAAAGTCCTCCTCACTAACATCTGGGGACTTGTGTCAAAATTGGGAGAGCTGTCCCACAGACTAGTCAAGAAACAGCCTGACATAGTCATACTCACAGAATCATACCTTCCAGACTCTTCCATCTCCATCCCTGGGTATGTCCTGTCCCACCAGTAGGACAGACTCAATAGAGGTGCTGACACGGTGGGGAGTGGCCCTGGGAGTTCTCAACATTGACTCTGGACCCCATGAAGTCTCATGGCATGAGGTCAAACATGGACAAGGAAACCTCCTGCTGATTACCACCTACCGCCCTCCCTCAGCTGATGAATCAGTACTCTTCCATGTTGAACACCACTTGGAAGAAGCACTGAGGGTAGGAAGGGCACAGAATGTACTCTGGGTGGAGGACTTCAATGTCCATCACCAAGAGTGGCTCGGTAACACCACTACTGACTGAGCTGGCCGATTCCTGAAGGACATAGCTGCCAGACTGGGCCTGCGACAGGTGGTGAGAGAACCAACATGAGGGAAAAACCTACTTGACTAATCCTCAGCAGTCTACCTGTCGCAGATGTATCTGTCCATGGCGTGACCACTGCACAGTCCTTGTGGAGACAAAGTCCCGTCTTCACACTGAGGACACCCTCCATCGTGTTGTGTGGCACAACCACCGTGCTAAATGGGATAGATTCAGAACAGATCTAGCTGCTCAAACTGGGCATCCATGAAGGTGCTGAGGGCCATCAGCAGCAGCAGAATTGTATTCCACCACAATCTGTGACCTCATGCCCTGGCATATCCCTCACCCTACCATTACCATCAAGCCAGGGGACCAACCCTGGTTCAATGAGGAATGTAGAAGAGCATGCCAGGAGCAGCACCAGGTGTACCTAAAAATGAGGTGCCAACCTGGTGAAGCTGCAACACAGGATACATGCATGCTAAAAAGTAGAAGCAGCATACTATAGACAGGGCTAAGTGATCCCACAACCAATGGATCAGATCAAAGCTCTGCAGTCCTACCACATCCAGTCATGAATGGTGGTGGACCATTAAACAACTAACGGGAGGAGGAGGCTCCATGAACATCTCCATCCTCAATGATGGTGGAGCCCAGCATGTGAGTTCAAAAGACAAGGCAGAAGCATTTGCAACCATCTTCAGCCAGAAGTGCCGAGTGGATGATCCATATCAGCCTCCCCCTGAAGTCCCCACCATCACAGAAGCCAGTCTTCAGCCAATTCAATTCACTCCATGTGATATCAAGAAACTGCTGAGCACATTAGATACAACAAATGCTATGGGCCCCAACAACATCCCAGCTGTCATGCTGAAGACTTGTGCTCCAGAACAAACCATGCCTCTAGCCAAGCTGTTCCAGTACAGCTACAGCACTGGCATCTATTCAACAAAGTGGAAAATTGCCCAGGTATGTCCTGTCCACAAAATGCAGGACAAATCCAATTCGGCCAATTACTGCCCCATCAGTCTATGCTCAATCATCAGCAAAGTGTTAGAAGGTGTCATCGACAGTGCTATCAAACGGCACTTACTCACCAGCAACTGCTCACCGATGCTTAGTTTGTGTTCTGCCAGGACCACTCGGCTTCAGACCTCATTACAGCCTTGGTCCAAACATGGACAAAAGAGCTGAATTCCAGAAGTGAGTTGACTGCCCTTGACATCAAGGCATCATTTGTCTGAGTGTGGCATCAAGAGGCCCGAGTAAAATTGAAGTCAATGGGAACTGGGGGGGGTGGGGAGGGGGGGAAGTCTCCACTGGCTGGAGTCATACCTAGCACAAAGGAAGATGGCTGTGGTTGTTGGAGGCCAATCATCTCAGCCCCAAGACATCACTGCAGGTGTTCCTCAGAGCAGTGTCCTAAGCCCAAACATCTTCAGTTACTTCATCAATGACCTTCCCTCCATCATAAGGTCAGAAGTGGGGATGTTCGCTGATGATTGCACAGTGTTCAGCTCCAACTACTCAGATACTGAAACAGTCTGTGCCCGCATGCAGCAAGACCTGGACAACATTCAGGCTTGGGCTGATAAGTGGCAAGTAACATTCGCGCCACACAAGTGCCAGGCAATGACTGTCTCCAATAAGCGAGAGTCTAACCACCGCCCCTTGACTTTCAACAGCTTTACCATCATCAAATCCCCCACCATAAACATCCTGGGGGTCACCATTGACCAGAAATTTAACTGGACCAGACACATAAATACTGTGGCAACAAGAGCAGGTCAGAGGCTGGATATTCTGCGGCGAGTGACTCACCGCCTGTCTCCCCAAAACCTTTCCACCATCTACAAGGCAGAAATCAGGAGTGTGATGGAATACTCTCCACTTACCTGGATGAGTGCAGCTCCAACAACACTCAAGAAGCTCGACACTATTGAGGACAAAGCAGCCCGATTGATTGGCACCTCATCCACCACCTTAAGCATTCACTCCTTCCACTAATGGCGTACCATGGTTGCAGTGTGTACCATCTACAGGATGCACTACAGCAACTCGCCAAGGCTTCTTCGACAGCACCTCCCAAACACACGACCTCTACCAGCTAGAAGGACAAGGGCAGCAGGCGCATGGGAACACCAACACCTTCATAGTTCCCTTCCAAGTCACACACCATCCTGACTTGGACATATGTCATTGTTCCTTCATCATTACTCGGTCAAATTCCTGGAACTCTCTACCTAACAGCACTGTGGGAGAACTTTCACCACACGGACTGCAACGGTTCAAGAAGAAGGCTCACCACCACCCTTTCAAAGGCAACTAGGAATGGGCAATAAATACCGGTCTTTCCTGGAGGTGGTGGTGTTCCCATGCGCCTGCTGCCCATGTCCTCCTAGGTGGTGGAGGTCGCAGGTTTGGGAGGTGCTGTCGAAGAAGCCTTGGCGACTTTCTGCAGTGCATCCTGTAGATGGTTGCGCACTGCAGCCACAGTGTGCTGGAGGTAGAGGGAGTGGATGTTTAAGACAGTGGCTGAGGACACCTCAGTTTGCACTTTTGCTGGAAATATTCTTTCCTCATCTTCCACAGGCCGGCTGTAATTCTTTTTTTTCTGTTCCTTTGACAGGTTCTTCCTGACTCAGATCACCTGACCTCTTTTCTATCAGCAGGTTTCTTCCTGTTCTCTCTTTCTCTTCTAGGAACATAGGAACAGGAGTAGGCCATTCAGCCCCTCGAACCAGTTCCTCCATTCAATGCGATCATGGCTGATCTGTGACCTAGCTCTTCATACCCGCCTTTGCCCCATATCCCTTAATACCCTGGTTATCAGAAATCTATCAATCTCAGATTTTAAATTAATAATTGACCCAGCATCAACTGTCATTTGTGGAGGAGAGTTCCAAACTGCTCCCATTCTTTGTGTGTAGAAGTGTTTCCTAACTTCACTCCTGAAAGATCTTGTTCTAATTTTTAGGCTCTATCCCCTAGTCCTAGATTCCCCAACCAGTGGAAATAGTTTATCTCTATCTACCCTATCAGTCCCTCTTAATATCTTGAAAACTATGATCAAATTGTCGTTTAATCTTCTAATTTCTAGGAAATACAACCCTAATTTGTGTAATCTCTCCTCGTAACATAAGCCCTTGGAGTCCAGGTATCATTCTGGTAAATCTACACTGCACTCCCTCCAAGGCCAATATATCCTTCCTAAAGTGTGGTACCCAGAACTGAACATAGTGCTCCAGGGCTTTGTATAGCTGTGGCATGACCTCTAACCCCTTGTTTTCCAGTCCTCGAGATATAAAGAGCAGCATTCCATTAGCCTTTTTGATTATTTTTTGTACCTGTCCATGACCTGTTGATGATCTACATACATGGACCCCCAAGTCTCTTTAACCGCCACTGCTTCTAGCCTTTCACCATTTAGAAAGTACTCTAATCTATACTTTTTAGGTCCAGAGGACCTTACACTTGCCTATATTGAAATCCATTTACCACAGTTTTGCCCATTCACTTAATCGGTTAATATCACTTTGTAATTTTATGTTTCTTTTTACTTTTCTTCTCCCTGCTTTCTCCACCCCCAATTTCTCCCCTCCTCGACTGAAGATGTTAGCTCATGAGGGAATACCTTATCGACTGTTGTCCTTTACGTCGCCCGAGTACAAGCCTGGGCAGTATGTAGCATCAGGCTATTTTACTGTGCGGGACAACACACGCAAGCTCGATCCTGTCTTCGAGCAACATACACACATGCACACTTCCTAGCCGGGACAAGTGGAAAGCATTGAAGTGGGGGAAACCTGGCTGTATTTCCTCTCCTCAGTCTGGTGGTACTGAGACCAACCTGGCTGAAATCCGTTAACTCAGCACAGACCAGGTACTGAACCTGGCTGCTTCCTAGTCCATATGACTGAAGACCATGTGCGTTGAGGACACCCATTTTTCCACCTTCTGACCAGTCTCAGAATGTCCACCCCTTGTGTGGTAACCTTTCAGTTCTCTTTTGTCCCCTTCTCCTGCTCCCTCTGTTGCTCCTCATGTTCCCCATTCCTCAAAGTCCCACCGTTTCCACCTGCTGGTCGCACGCAATCATTTTGTATTTTTGTATCATTCCATTACTGTCCATTCTTATAGGGATGCTGTTTTGTCGCCTGTCTCCTTTCAAATGCACCTGATCAACCCCTGACCTTACACCCCTATCAGCGAGCTCTCAACATCATCACTTCAGCTGACGTCAAACAAAAGGGACCCAAT
The DNA here is from genome assembly GCF_052327205.1 of Somniosus microcephalus. Lineage (NCBI taxonomy): Eukaryota > Metazoa > Chordata > Chondrichthyes > Squaliformes > Somniosidae > Somniosus > Somniosus microcephalus. The sequence continues at coordinate 9,305,692 of NC_141007.1, forward strand.
TAATCACTGCCTTACTGTTCCTGAATGTAAACATTAACAATTTGCTTAATTTCTTATTTTCAATTGCCAATTTTTCATTTGCAAGTCCTCCACCATATTCCTTTACCACTTAAAAGGAACCGTATAGGGAGTGCGTTAGATCAGAATGGATTTCAATCCAGCCCAGGCAAACGGGTCAAAACGCTTCTCTCTAATAGCTGCCAGGTGTCTTATAAAATGAGTTTCAGAGCGTTTCAACCTATCAGCCCACAGCACTGACTTGTCAGCAAATCTGCTTGGCACAGACTCGATGGGCCGAATGGCCTCCTTCTGTGCTGTACTATTCTATGATTCTATGAATTGACATTAATTCAGGAATCCTGAAAGCTAAAAAGACCATAAAGATCAACAATCTGGGAAACTCTGGTGCTTTAGTCAGATGTTGTTTTATAACGCTTCTGTGAAGCACCTTGGGATGTTTTACTACTTTAAAGGTGCTATATAAATACAAGTTGTTGTTGTAGTGGCTACGGTACTGAGACTGGAGTTTAACTGTATTCTCAGAGCAATTTACAGTATGTTAATAATGGTAAATGGAGTTGAGACCGTCTTACTGAAATCTACCCTGGGTTTACCAGTATAAATTGCCTGAATTACATATTCTAAGTTGGCACTAATCAGCGCCAGCCCCATGTCCCATAGCAGCCATGTGCCAGTGTAAACTGCTGGCAAACTTGCTGCTGGATTTTGTCAGCATCTGATGCCACATCCTGCCCTGTACAGACAACCCACTGTCCTGTCAGCCGCATCCTTCCTGCCATCTATTCTTGCTGTTGATTTGGAATGGCATTAAAAACAGCCTGTGCAAATACATATGAGACAGAGGCAATGGTCATTTTTTCCCCCTTTGGTGGTTTTCTTTCTGCCCCACAGAAAGACTCCCAGAAAACACAGAGGCGGCTGTGTTAATCAGTCCTCCAAAAAAGAATTGGAAAAACGTCTGGTGGTGAACTGAGATGAGCAAATTCTCCATGAGATACGTATAGATCTTCTGCTGTTGGAGCTGGGGTTGGGGATCCGGGGAGTATTGTTGATTGAGAGGGCAGCAGGTCAGGATTGAGGAGTTGATATTTGAGGATAGATAAACATTCTGGAGTTTCACCTGATCACTTTTATGAATCTGGGAGTAATTGTGCTGAATTAATTCCGCAGAAGGTTAACCTGCTGTGGTGCAGTCCATGATTGGGCAGATTGTAAGTGGGCTGTGGAAGGAATGGGCGCGAAGGGTCAAATGGCCTTTCTATGTTTCAGCAGAAATTTCTCTCACTTTTATTATACGCCTGGAGACCTCAGGTTGAAGATCGCTCCTTGTTAGGCTGGGTGGTAACCTCACTGACAAAGAAAACCCTGGGGGAAGAGATGCAACATTAAACCAGCCTGAGAGCTGCCCACTGCCATATGGGCCTGGTACAGTTTATAGATGCATCTTTGGGATCTGGCGGCTCCCAAGTTGGTCTGAAGTTGTGGCTTCTGATGCTTCCTACAGAGGAGCACAGGATACTCCCCGTCAATGGCAGCTCTGCCAGGGAAGGACCGTCTTCATTGAGGATAATAAAATAAAGCCTAGAAATTCAGTTGGGCGCGCCAGCCGTTAGCGCCTTAGGGGGAGTAGATCTCGAGCGCTAGGCGCTTATCGCCCGGGCGCAGTGCGATCTGCGCCTCTCCCCAACTTCAGGACACATTTAGCACCGGCGCAAAGTCTTAGCGCGCGCCCTGCTGCGCGCGCAGATCATGACGTCATTTAATAGTGCAACGCCCTTTGTGCGCCCCAAACCGAAACTTCACTCGCGCCGGCCCATTGTGCGCCAGGCGTCCCGAGCGACTGTGAAGTGGAACGGTACACAGGCCAGCCAGGCCGGGGGGAGCGCTAATTAAAGGGCACTTACCCAGCATTATAAAGGCCAGCCATTTTGCAGCATTCACTCTTGTGCAACGGTTTTTTGGACAGAGACCAAGGAGGAGAGTTTACTGGTTTGGACCAACACTTGGACAGGTATTTTTGGCTCAGGCCAGAGCTTACCAATTATCTTTGCCTTCATTCAGAGCTCAGTGTTTGCCAGCATATAATGGGGGCTGCATTGGGTGGCAACGCAGAATTTCAGCCTTATGCCAGAAGGGCTTACAGATGCCGTGAGAGAGTGGCAGCCCTGGCTAGACGCAAAGGGGGCAACAGGCGTCGCCAACTGAGGCCTTACCCACGCAGGGTGGCATAGTGGTTAGCACTGTTGTCTCACAGCGCCAGGGACCCGGGTTCGAATCCGGCCTCGGGCGACTGTCTGTGTGGAGTTTGCACATTCTCCCCGTGTTTGCGTGGGTTTTCTCCGGGTGCTCCGGTTTCCTCCCACAGTCCAAAGATGTGCGGGTTAGGTTGATTGGCTATGATAAATTGACCCTTAGTGTTAGGGGGATTAAATACGTGGGGTTACAGGGATAGGGTGGGATATGTGTTGGTGTAGGGGTTACGGGGATCGGGTGGGATATGTGTCGGTGCCGGCTCGATGGGCCGAAATGGCCTCTATCTGCACTGTGGGGTTTCTGTGAGTTCTGTGAGTTCTTTGAGGGTATACCGCCTGCAGACCTCCTATCTGACCATGTCTGCCGCGATGTGTGTTAGGAGGCTGCGATTCCGAAGGGAGGTGGTTGCAGACATCTGCCGGCTGCTTCAGAGAGATCTGCAGCCACAGCTGATGCGCAGGACGTCTCTGTCGGTGGCAGTGAAGGTGACGGTGGCTCTCAACTTCTATGCCTCCGGCTCCTTCCAATCCGCTACTGGGGACATCGCTAACATCTCCCAGTTCGCCGTGCATTGCTGCATCCGCCAGGTGACCGAAGCCCTTTTCAGAAGGAGACATCAATTCATCTCCTTCCCCATGACCCTGGACAAGCAGCAGCAGCGTGCAGTGGGATTTGCAAGAATAGCGGGCTTCCCCATGGTGCAGGGCGCCATTGACTGCACGCATGTGGCTTTGCGGGCACCTCTTGAGCATGCCGAGGATTACCGCAACCGGAAGGGCTACCATTCCCTCAATGTACAGCTGGTGTGTGACCACAGGCAGCGCATCCTAGCTGTCAATGCCCGCTTTCCAGGCAGCAGCCACGATGCCTTTATCCTGTGACAGACAACTGTGGCTGACATGTTCCAGGCACAGCCTCCCCCAAGAGGATGGCTTATCGGGGACAAAGGCTATCCTTTGTGTACCTGGCTCATGACCCCGCTCCGCGCGCCCACGACCCCTGCTGAAGAGGCATACAACGAGAGCCATCAAGCGACGAGGAACCTCATAGAACAAACAATCGGCGTGCTCAAGCAACGGTTCCGCTGTCTCGATCGCTCCGGGGGAGCCCTCCAGTATTCGCAGGATCGAGTCTCCCAATTCGTCGTCGTTTGCTGCATGCTGCACAACCTGGCTATCCGCAGGACTCAGGCACTGCCACCTCACGTTGGACCACCACCTCAGGAGGAGGAGCAGGAGGAGCATGAGGACGATGAGGACGAGGAGTACCAGCCCAGGAGGGACGCACAAGGTCCAAGGGCCGCCCGTCGGCAGCTTATTGAACGTCACTTCTAGGCCCCCTGTCAGGGAATGGCTTGTGCCAATGATAGAAAATGATTGCAGCCGCTCCGCAAGCCCTCAGCCGGTTAAGGCAACAAACACTTCAAAGATCAAACATGGACAATGTGAATAAATAAAATGCTTTATTGTACAAACTCTGGGCCCTTCCCACATGAAAACCAAAAACAGATGAAACCCCCAAAAAACACTCAAACACATTACTCGCTCCCACAACCTGGGGAGGATTAACAAAATAGGGCAACTAAAATGGCCGTCATTCTCGGCCTTCGTCCAAAACAAACATCACATCATCGGCCTTCAAAAAACAAACATCCAATTCTCGGCCTCAAGAAACAAACACAAATGGCCACACATTCGACTATTTGGCCCGCTATGGCGATGCCTTGGCCATCTTTCAGTGGCCCCTGCCCGCCCTGCTGCTCCACCTCAAAGTAAGGCCATTGGCTGCTGCAAGGCTGGGGGCAGGCTCCTGAGGGGCACATGTCGTGACGGCAGATGCCCTTGGGGGTCGGCCTAGTCGAGGTCTGGCCGTCGAGCGGCCGGCTGTTGATTGCTGCAGCTGTGGCTAGCCAGCATCAGTCGCTGCAGCAGCTCCTGGCAGCTCCACTGGGGGAGTGGCAGTGGCGGCTGGAGGAATGGCAGGCGCTCGCTGGTCGCCTGAGACACTGGCACTCGCCCGGGCCAGCACTGCAGCATTCGCACCAATCTGCCGAGGGACAGACCGATGTGCTGCTGCAGCGCGCCGGGTGCCCTGGCGATGCCTGGCTGACACCGCGAGTGTGGCAGCAGTGAGTGCCCGTGTTGACCTGTTCACTGACTATAAAAACCGGAGAGAGGCGAGGCCCGAGACCAGTCGGGAGCAGCGGGAGCAGCGAGGAGGAGCTCGGGAGAAAACCCGGCGACCAGCGAGGCCCGAGACCAGTCGGGAGCAGTGATTCAGAGCCGGTATAAAAACCGGAGAGAGGCGAGGCCCGAGACCAGTCGGGAGCAGCGGGAGCAGCGAGGAGGAGCTCGGGAGAAAACCCGGCGACCAGCGAGGCCCGAGACCAGTCGGGAGCAGTGATTCAGAGCCGGTATAAAAACCGGAGAGAGGCGAGGCCCGAGACCAGTCGGGAGCAGCGGGAGCAGCGAGGAGGAGCTCGGGAGAAAACCCGGCGACCAGCGAGGCCCGAGACCAGTCGGGAGCAGTGATTCAGAGCCGGTATAAAAACCGGAGAGAGGCGAGGCCCGAGACCAGTCGGGAGCAGCGGGAGCAGCGAGGAGGAGCTCGGGAGAAAACCCGGCGACCAGCGAGGCCCGAGACCAGTCGGGAGCAGTGATTCAGAGCCGGTATAAAAACCGGAGAGAGGCGAGGCCCGAGACCAGTCGGGAGCAGCGGGAGCAGCGAGGAGGAGCTCGGGAGAAAACCCGGCGACCAGCGAGGCCCGAGACCAGTCGGGAGCAGTGATTCAGAGCCGGTATAAAAACCGGAGAGAGGCGAGGCCCGAGACCAGTCGGGAGCAGCGGGAGCAGCGAGGAGGAGCTCGGGAGAAAACCCGGCGACCAGCGAGGCCCGAGACCAGTCGGGAGCAGTGATTCAGAGCCGGTATAAAAACCGGAGAGAGGCGAGGCCCGAGACCAGTCGGGAGCAGCGGGAGCAGCGAGGAGGAGCTCGGGAGAAAACCCGGCGACCAGCGAGGCCCGAGACCAGTCGGGAGCAGTGATTCAGAGCCGGTATAAAAACCGGAGAGAGGCGAGGCCCGAGACCAGTCGGGAGCAGCGGGAGCAGCGAGGAGGAGCTCGGGAGAAAACCCGGCGACCAGCGAGGCCCGAGACCAGTCGGGAGCAGTGATTCAGAGCCGGTATAAAAACCGGAGAGAGGCGAGGCCCGAGACCAGTCGGGAGCAGCGGGAGCAGCGAGGAGGAGCTCGGGAGAAAACCCGGCGACCAGCGAGGCCCGAGACCAGTCGGGAGCAGTGATTCAGAGCCGGTATAAAAACCGGAGAGAGGCGAGGCCCGAGACCACAGCTGGGGCAGTCGGGAGAGCAGGAGGCCAGTAACTGGTGAGTTTAAAAGCTCACCTTTCGCGGGCTTTTTCTTTCACAGCTGGTGCAGTCGGGAGAGCAGGAGGCCAGTATCTCTTATATAGGTGGAGCTGTTGCTAAACCCGAAACACTACAGTGTAGTGTCTCCCACCCTTCCACCTCCTCTAACCTTTTAGGGGTTAGGGGAAGTTGAAAAGGTAGGTTCAATTTATTTTATTTCAGGAGCCTAACCTAGGTGGAGAAGGTTCCAGGACAGGAGGCGGCAGTGAAAATACAACACCAGAAAACAGGTAGGTGACTGGTTGGTGAGTACTTTCACAAACTTATTCTAAGTAGAATTCAATAGTTAAGCTAAATCGTAGTAAATAAAAGGGTATTGTAAGGGTTAAGTCATGGAAGGGCAGCTCGGACCCGTGTCATGCTTCTCCTGTGCCATGTGGGAAATCAGGGACACTGTCCCTGACAACTATGTGTGCAGGAAGTGTGTCCAGCTGCAGCTCCTAGCAGACCGCATGGCGGCGCTGGAGCTGCGAATGGACTCACTCTGGAGCATACGCGATGCTGAGGATGTTGTGGATAGCACATTCAGTGAGTTGGTCACACCGCAGGTAAAGGCTAGCTCAGACAGTAAATGGGTGACCAAAAGGCAGGGTAAAGGCAGGAAGGTAGTGCAGGAGTCACCTGCGGTCATCTCCCTCCAAAACAGGTTTACCGTTTTGGGTACTGTTGGGGGAGATGACTTATCAGGGGAAGGCACCAGCAGCCAGGTTCAGGGCACCATGACTGGCTCTGCTGCACAGAAGGGTGGGAAAAAGAGGGATAGGGCTATAGTGATAGGGGATTCAATTGTAAGGGGGATAGATAGGAGTTTCTGTGGCCGAGACCGAGACTCCAAGATGGTATGTTGCCTCCCTGGTGCAAGGGTCAAGGATGTCTCGGAGCGGGTGCAGAGCATTCTGAAGGGGGAGGGGGATCAGCCAGTTGTCGTGGTACATGTAGGTACCAACGATGTAGGTAAAAAGAGGGAGGAGGTCCTACAAGCTGAATTTAGGGAGTTAGGAGCTAAATTGAAAAGTAGGACCTCAAAGGTAGTAATCTCTGGATTGCTACCAGTGCCACGAGCTAATAAGTTTAGAGAGAGTAAGATAGATAAGCTAAATACGTGGCTTGAGCAGTGGTGCAAGGGAGAGGGATTTAAATTCTTGAGGCATTGGAACCAGTTCTTGGGGAGGAGTGACCTGTACCAAGGGGACGGTCTACACCTGAGCTGTGAGGGAGCCGATGTCCTCGGGGTAATATTTTCTAGGGCGGTTCGGGAGGATTTAAACTAATTTGGCAGGGGGATGGGAACCTAGGTAGTGGAAAAGAGGGAAGTCATATGAAGTCAGAAATAGATGGTAGAAAGGTGAGAAGCAATAAGCAAAGGAGAGAAACACAAAGGGCCAAACTAATTCATAATGAGAGTGTGAAAAAAGCAAGCCTGAAGGCTTTGTATCTTAATGCTAGAAGCATTAGGAACAAGGTGGATGAATTAGTTGTGGAAATAGAGGTAAACAAGTATGATTTGATTGGGATTACAGAAACGTGGCTGCAGGGTGGGCAAGGCTGGGAACTTAACATCCAGGGATATACAATATTTAGGAAGGATCGGCAAAAAGGTAGGGGAGGTGGGGTAGCATTGCTGGTAAAGGAGGGGATTAATGCAATGGAAAGGAAGGATATTAACTCGGATGAAACGGAATCTGTATGGGTAGAAATGAGAAATAGCAAGGGGAGGAAAACGTTAGTGGGTGTGATATATAGGCCTCCAAATAGTAATATGGAGGTGAGGGAAGGCATAAAAAGGGAAATTAGAGAAGCGTGCGATAAGAGCACAGCTGTCATCATGGGTGACTTTAATTTACATATTGATTGGACTACCCAAATTAGTAAAAATTCTCAGGAGGAGGAATTCCTGGAATGTTTTCGGGACGGTTATCTGGACCAATATGTCGAGGAGCCGACTCGAGATCAGGCCATTTTAGACTGGGTATTGTGCAATGAGAAGGGACTTATCAACAATCTTCTTGTACGAGGCCCCTTGGGTCAGAGCGCTCATAATATGATCGAGCTCTCAGTCGAGATGGAGAGTGAGGAAATTGAATCAGAGACTAAGGTCCAGAACTTAAATAAAGGGAATTACGAGGGTATGAGACGGGAATTGGGTAAGATTGATTGGGTGGTGTTTCTGGGGGGATTGACAGTGGATAGACAATGGCAAGCATTCAAAGATAGAATGGAAGAATTCCAGAACATGTTTATACCGGTTTGGCATAAAAATAAACCTAAAAAGGTGGCTCAACCGTGGATAACGAGGGAAATTAGGGACAGCATAAAATCAAAAAAAAGGGCATATCAACTGGCAAAAAAAAGCACCAGACCGGAAGATTGGGGGCAGTACAGGATACAGCAAAAGAGGACAAAGGGATTAATCAGGAAGGGGAAAATAGAATACGAAAGTAAACTTGCAGCAAACATAAAGACAGACTGCAAAAGCTTTTATCGGTATATCAGGAGGAAAAGACTGGTAAAATCTCAAGTCGGTCCCTTGCAGTCCGATTCGGGAGAATATATAATGGAGAATAAGGAAATGGCAGACCAATTAAACTCATACTTTGGTTCTGTATTCACAAAGGAGGACACAAATAACCTCCCAGGAATATCGGCAAACATAGGGACTAATGAGAGGGAGGAGCTGACAGAAATTAGTATCTCTAGGGATATGGTGTTGGGTAAGTTGAGGGGACTGAAGGCCGACAAATCCCCGGGGCCTGATAAACTACATCCTAGGGTACTTAAGGAGGTGGCCCTGGAGATAGCAGATGCTCTAAGGATCATCTTCCGGAACTCCATTGACTCGGGAACAGTACCCGTGGATTGGAGGGTAGCTAATGTTACCCCAATATTTAAAAAGGGGGGTAGAGAGAAAGCAGGGAATTATAGACCAGTAAGCCTTACATCGGTTGTGGGCAAAATGCTAGAGTCCATTATTAAGGATAAAATAGCGGAGCACTTGACAAATGGGGAAAGGATCGGACAGAGTCAACATGGATTTACAAAGGGTAAATCGTGTTTGACTAATCTGCTGGAATTTTTTGAGGAAGTAACTGGTAAAATAGATGGGGGAGAGCCAGTGGATGTGGTGTACCTTGACTTCCAGAAAGCCTTCGATAAGGTTCCACACAAAAGATTATCATGCAAAATTAAGGCTCATGGGATTGGGGGCAAAGTATTAACGTGGATAGAGAACTGGCTGGCGGATAGAAAACAGAGAGTTGGAATAAACGGCTCGTTTTCGGAGTGGCAGGCAGTGACCAGCGGGGTGCCGCAAGGATCTGTCCTGGGACCCCAGCTGTTCACAATATATATAAATGACCTGGATCAGGGAATTGGATGCAATATTTCCAAATTCGCTGACGACACTAAACTAGGAGGAGGGGTGGGCTCTGATGAGGATGTCAGGAGGCTACAGTGCGATTTGGACAGGTTGGGGGAATGGGCGGATACGTGGCAGATGCACTATAATGTGGATAAATGCGAGGTTATCCACTTTGGGGGTAAAAACAGGAGGGTAGATTATTATCTAAATGGCAATAGATTGGGAGATGGGGAAGTGCAGAGGGACCTGGGTGTTCTTGTGCACCAGTCACTGAAGGAGAGCATGCAGGTGCAACAGGCGATTAAGAAGGCAAATGGTATGTTGGCCTTCATATCAAGGGGGTTCGAGTATAGGAATAGGGATACCTTACTACAGCTGTACAAGGTGCTGGTGAGACCGCATCTGGAGTATTGTGTACAGTTTTGGTCGCCCCATCTGCGGAAGGATGTTCTTGCCATGGAAAGAGTGCAGCGGCGATTCACCAGGCTGATACCTGGAATGGCGGGAATGACCTACGAGGAGAGATTGAATAGTTTGGGCTTGTACTCACTGGAGTTTAGAAGATTGAGAGGGGATCTCATCGAAACATATAAAATTATGGCAGGCCTGGACAGGCTGAATTCAGAGAGAATGTTTCCAATGGCAGGGGAGCACAGAACCAGGGGCCACAGTCTAAAAATAGCGGGCAAATCATTTAAAACAGAGATGAGGAAGAATTTCTTCACTCAAAGAGTGGTGAGCCTGTGGAATTCCCTGCCACAGAGGGCTGTGAAGGCTAATTCAATAAATATTTTCAAGAGAGAATTGGATATATTTCTGAAGGCTAAGGGGATTAAGGGTTACGGAGAAAAGGCGGGGACGGGGTACTGAACTGGTAAGATCAGCTAAGATCTCAGATGAAGATCAGCCATGATCTCATTGAATGGCGGAGCAGGCTCGAAGGGCCGAATGGCCTACTCCTGTTCCTATCTCTATGTTTCTATGTTTCAGCCAGTGACTGGACGGCACCACTAATCACCTGGCCAGTCGCTGACAGATCTGCCCGGTATTCTGCCCGACTGGTGGCCTCTAAGGGCCCGAACTCGGCCACACTCCGAGAGAGCAAATCGATGGACTCAGGCAACCGTGCCACTGCCGCCATGAGCTCCGTGTGCCGGCGCGCCGAGTCCGCGGACAAGTCTTCGAGGCGTTCCATCTCCTCGGCGAAGAGCATCTCCTGACTGGAGGCCGGACTCTCCCTCTGGGGAGAAGGCCGCCGAGCTGGCCGACCCTTCCTCCGTTGCTGGAGGCCGCTGGGCCCAGCAATTGGGCTCCCCTCCGACGCATCCCCCCTCTGGGGAGAAGGCCGCCGAGCTTCCACCCCCCTCCCGCCTTTCTGCAGCACGCAGGTCCCAGGAGCTCCCCTCCCCTTCGACACTTCCGCCACGCTGCCCTCCAGGGAAGACGTGTCCCCTACATTGGCCTGGGTGGCCGCGGCTGAGGGTTCCCCTGATGGGCCGCCTTCCTCTTGCTCCTCCTCCTGCTCCTCCTCGGAGGGTCTGTCTCTGGCAAGTTGAGGGACCTCCTCTTGACCATCTGAAAGCAGGAAGGCACAAGAGTAGCTTTAGAGTGAGGAGAGGGCGTCAGTGCGGGATGCATGAGTGGTGGCATTCAGCGCATTGGTCGGACAGTGGCAAAGGATGTAGATCTGATGCGCAAGTGGGACGAGAGAGGTGCAAAAGGTGATGTCCTTACCATTGCTGCCCAGAACAGGGTCGGCATCTCCACATGCAACGGGCCCAATCACCCGGCCACCCATGAGGCGCTCCACGCGATGTTGCAGGTCGGTGAGTGGCTGGATATGGGGTCGGCTCTTGTGATTATTCGCCAGCTTGGCCTGCAAGAGAAAGGACGGCCTCTAAGTACAGTGTGTCGCCGTGATCTTGTGTGCAGTGCCTCCCATGGTGGAATAGCCTGGCCAGTGTGTCACCATGATCTGGTGTGCACTGCCTCCCATGGTGGAATAGCCTGGCCAGTGTGTCGCCATGATCTGGTGTGCACTGCCTCCCATGGTGGAATAGCCTGGCCAGTGTGTCGCCATGATCTGGTGTGCACTGCCTCCCATGGTGGAATAGCCTGGCCAGTGTGTCGCCATGATCTGGTGTGCAATGCCTCCCATGGTGGAATAGCTTGGCCAGTGTGTTCAGTGCAGAATGTGCAATTGATGCTCATGCCTGTGCCATAGCTGTCGGATGAAGGCTGGCCATTAGAGCTTTCAGGTCCCTTTGCCCATAATGTGAGGTGCACATGCAAGGATGAGGAGGTCACTGGAAAGGGTACTCACCCTGACAATGCGTGTGAGGTCATTTAACTTTTTGCGGCATTGGGCACCGGTCCTGGGGACGTCGCTGTTGGCTGACACCTTGCTGGCGACATGCCTCCAGGCTCTCCTGTAGACGCGGACCGTCGCCTTCTTGTCATTGTCCGGGTACAAAACATGGCGCCTCTTCTCCACAGCAGCAAGCAGCACACTCAGATCACGCTCTGAGAAGCGCTGCGCACGTTCACGGGCCTTCTCCATGTCTTCAGGCGCTATTTGGGTCCAGCAGCAGTGTTCAGGCCTAGCTGGAGGGCTCCACTATCCAGGGCGTGGCACAGTCGACCCTTCCCCCTTAAGAGCTGGCCGGCGCCAGGGTGTCTGCTGTCAGTCACGAGATGGCCGCACCTGCGCTGCGCCCGGCCTCGGCGCTATCGATCACCACCTCCGGCTTAGCGCCCAAAGAGAGGCGTCCAGCAGCAGTTTTAGCGCTCGCCCGAACTAGTAGGGCGAAGCTAATGAATATCGGAGAAGTGGCCTAGATTTGGCGGCGGCCGCAAACTTTAGCGGACGCCCCACTTTAGCGCCCCAAAAGTGGCGTCAATGAATTTCTAGGCCTAAGTATCTTTACCAAAACAACAGGAAAAATTCTGGTGACTATTTTATTTTTTTCGATGAAATTGTTAAATTAAATAGTACTCTTCTTAATGTGTGTGCTTGCATTTACATAGTGCTTTTAATGTAGATAAACATCCCAAGGTGCTGCACAAAGGTCTAATCAGAAAAAAATGGGTCCCGCCAGAGAAAGAGATATCAGGGTGGGGGGGTGACCAAAAGCTTGGTCAAAGAGGTGGGTTTTCAGCGCATGGAGCCCAGGCAGGTAAAGGCATAGTGTAGGGGGTTTCTCTTGCTCGTTCTGGTCTCCTACCAGGCTTCGTGCAATAATTACCCTTGAGTGGTTCGACCCACTCTCCCCTACGGTTCTAGACCTTGGACTTAGGTGCAGGGAACTGTAGTGCAGAGAAAGACTCAATAGACCAGGTTGAATAGCACGAAATGGATGCTTTTATTATTAAACAGTTTGCAGCATTATAAAATACATGTCATAAGCACAGATTAAAGTAACTACAAGCATGCACATATCTATAAACTTAACTCTATGGAAATGGGAAACACACGGCACATCGTAAAAGGGGAAACACATTACGATTACCCTTAACCCCCTCCCCTAGACCTAAACTAAGTTTCGACTTGAGGAACTCGGGATCATGCTCACCACTTTCAGATTCGCGAAAAGGGGGTTCGCAGCCTTTTGGCACAGCTTTCCGTCGTCACGTGGATTTGGAAACTTCTGGCGCAGTTTGGTTTTCTTACGCGGTGAAGCAGCAGATACAGCCTTGATGAGCGCTCGTCATGGATGAATCCGTTAAACCTGTGTTACCTTTACTGAAAGGCTGCCGAAGAACTGGATGCACCTTGGAGACTCTGCTACCGATGTGATGTTGTAGAAATGGATGCACATGGAAGGTCCGTTACCGAATGGGATGTTGAGGCACTGGAGTGCTAGGCCCTGAGTGTCTTCTTCTCCGGCCCGGGTCGTCGATCTCCCGATGGTCTTCCTCGGGGCGGGACGCTGGTCCCAAAAAGCTTTCTTTATACAGTCATAATGTCCTTCTGAGGGTGTCTTCTTCTTCAGCCTGGGTCGTCGATGATCTCCCGACAAAGGTACCCGGGCCACCCTCCTTCGTCTTCCCATCGTGGCCGAGCCTTGTTTGGCCGAAGAGTCCGTCCCGAAGCGTTCTCAAAAGAAGAGACGTCCTGAATCGAATCGTAACTACTGAATCGTGTTCCCGAAGCGTGAATCTGAAGCGAAGCGCCCTGATGGACCTTTCAATCCACAGTTATACCTTTTTGGGACAGTCTTATCTCCCGCCAAATCATAGTCCAGTCTTTGTAATATTTTTGGCGGGCAGAAATCTCTGCAGGGGCACTTTGTCTTTGTAACGGGAGCCGGTGATAGCTCAACTGGCCTTCCTGGGCCGATAATGTCTTTTTCTTTGTCACCGTAACTCGGTTCGTATATTGATCGGTCTGGAGATTGCCCTCGATGGCTGTTAAACGGTTTTCCTTTGTACAGTAAATGGGTTTAAGTGTTCATTCAAATGTCCGCCCATTTCTTGATGGGCCTCATCCTGTTACCCAAAACTGTCCTGTACTTAGAATCTAATTAGTATGTATGCTCAGTTCCATGAGTTTCGGTTTCCCGATACTGGCTTTCGCGGGCTTGCTGTCCTCAATCCACAAGCCTGTCTGGCTTGCAGTAACAGAAATCAAATGGTCCCAGAAACTGATCACGAGGTCCGGCGGCCATTTTGTATGCCCTTTTAGCAAAGGTTTTTCTGTACAAGCTTCTTTTGGTCAATAAACTGTCTTATTAACCCTATTTTCTTGCGTGATTAATAACTGAAAATTTCGAATCTTACAATAGCTTCCAATGGTGGGGCAAAGAGGAAGGGGATGAATAAAATGCCAGAATCAGAGTAACGGAGAGTTCGGGTAGGGAAGAGGCTGTAGGGCTGGAGGAAGATACATAGAGAGGGAGAAGAAAGTCATAAATGGATTTAAACACAAGGATGAGAATATTAAATTGGAGGTAAAAACAGAAAAGGCTGGAACAAAATATGCAGATGCAGGTCAGGCAGTTCTGATGAAGGGTCATCGACCTGAAACGGTAACTCGGTTTCTCTCTCCACAGATGCTGCCTGACTTGCTAAGTGTCTCCAGCATCTTCTGTTTTTATTTCAGATTTCCCGCATATTTTGCTTTTAAATTGGAGGACTGGGAGCCAATGTAGGTAGACAAGGACAAGAGTGATGGCTGAGCGGGACTTGATACAGGATAGGACATGGGCAGCTGAAGTTTACAAAGAGCGCAGGATTTGAGGGAGGCCGGCCAGCAGTGCATTGGAGCAATTAAGGCTGGAGGTGGCAAAGATATGGAATAGGGTTTCAGTGACAGGTGGGCTGAGTTAGGGCAGGAGGCAGGTATATGATGGAGGTGGAGATGGAGGTCAGCGGCGGTCTTTGCAATGGAGAGGATATGGGGTCAGAAGCTGAGCTCGGGAATCTGATGTTGCGAATAGTCCAGTTCAACCAGAGTCAGTGGCCTGGGAGGGGGTTGGAATTTGTGACAAGGGTACAGAAGTTCTGGTTGGGGGCCTAAGATGATAGCTTTGTTCCCAATGTTTAACTGGAGGAAATTAAGGCTAATCTAAGACTGGGTATTGGACAAGCAGTCTGACAACAGAGAGGCAGTGGAGGGGTCAAGAGCAATGTTCCCGTTAAACTGCGCGGCCCTGCAACGCTCTGGAGCTCCCGCGCAGCCGGCTCACCGGCTTTTAAATGGGAAAAACCATGCATGTGTGGTATTATGAATGGGCTGTGCAGCCCCTTAAAGGGCCCGCGCACCCCAAAAAATTAAAGGGAACATTAGTCAAGAGAGGTGGTGGAGAAGAAGAATTGGGTGTCATCAGCTTACATGTGGAAGTTGATCCTATGGGGGTGATTTTCATTCAGAAGTCGAGAAGGAGGCGGGACTACAACTTTCGGGGTTGTAGTCCTGCCTCCATCGAGATGCGGCCAATCGACGCGATTTTAACTTGATTGACCTTGTTGAGCCCGCCCAGCGGGCTCAGCGGGCCAATAAAGGGCCACCCGGCAACAGGTGACATCACAGACTGAAATTTCATCTGTCAAGAGCTTTTGACAGATGAAATATCAGCGTTTCACAGCTGTTTGAAGCTGTCAAACACTGACAGTCTTACTTCTAACCTGAGTCCTTCTACACAAACTCAGTTAGAAATCTCACCGGCACAGAAAGCTGCAGGCTGTCACTTTTGACAGATCGCAGCCATTCTGCTTTCTGTGCCAGTTAGATGATGGACTCCCGAAACCTAGAGGAAGGAAGGCTGTAAAGGTAAGTACAGGTAATTTAAACTTCTTTACACACTTTAGACACACCAAACACACTTACCTTTGCACTCATGCACCCATCACTCACCTGAACACCGACATCTAGGACCCTAGCTGTTCACAATATATATTAATGATCTGGATGAGGGAATTGGATGTAGTATCTCCAAATTTGCAGATGACACAAAGCTGGGTGGGAAGGTATGCTGTGAGGAGGATGTCGTGAAACTCCAGTACGATTTGGACAGGTTGGGTGATTGGGCAGAAACATGGCAAATGCACTATAATGTAGATAAATGTGAGGTTATCCACTTTGGTGCAAAAACAGGAAGGCAGATTATTATTTGAATGGCAATAGATTGGGAGAAGGGGAAGTGCAAAGAGACCTGGGTGTTCTTGTGCACCAGTCGCTGAAGATAAGCATGCAGGTGCAGCAGGTGGTTAAGAAGGCAAATGGTATGTTGGCCTTCGTAGCAAGAGGGTTCGAGTACAGGAACAAGGATGTCTTGCTGCAGTTGTACAGGGCCTTGGTGAGACCGCACCTTGAGTGTTATGTGCAGTTTTGGTCGCCTTATCTGAGGAAGGATGTTCTTGCCATGGAAGGAGTGCAGCGAAGATTCACCAGGCTGATACCTGGGATGGCAGGAATGACGTATGAGGAGAGATTGTGTCGATTGGGCTTATACTCACTGGAGTTTAGAAGATTGAGAGGGGATCTCATCGAAACCTATAAAATTCTGTCAGGCCTGGACAGACTAGATGCAGGAAGGATGTTCCCGATGGCCGGGGAGTCCAGAACCAGGGATCATAGTCTAAGGATAAGGGGGAAGCCATTTAGGACTGAGATGAGGAGGAATTTCTTCACCCAGAGAGTGGTGAACCTGTGGAATTCTCTACCACAGAGGGCGGTGGAGGCCAATTCATTAAATATATTCAAGAAGGAGTTGGATATATTTCTTAAGGCTAACGGGATCAAGGGATATGGGGAGAAGGCAGGGACAGGGTACTGAATTTGGATGATCAGCCATGATCTCATTGAATGGCAGAGCAGGCTCGAGGGGCCGAATGGCCTGCTCCTGCTCCTATCTTCTATGTTTCTATGTTTCTATCTCGACCCCTCCAAGTCCTTCAACCCGACGGCCCGACTCCTCTAACTTGGCGTGGTTTGGAGCCATCGGGAATCCCACAGTTCAAGCTTTAAAATAGGGATTAGGCTAAAAACTGCCTGTTAACTACCTGTTAACAGGCAGTTAATTGGCACTAATCCCTTCCCGCCTCGGGTAGGCGGGTCCCAGTGCGGGGCGGGTATCCGCCTCCTTTGAAACTTAATTGGAGGCGGGTTGGGGGCGGGATGGTGTCGGGACCCCCGAATTCGGGACTTTAACCCCCCGCATGCCTCCAATCCTGACTCCACGGGTCAATGAAAATCGACCCCTATGTCTTTGAATGATGTCACCTGGGCCACCATATAGGTTAGGAAGAGGAGGGGGCTAAGGATAGATCCTTGGAGGACTCTAGAGGTAATATTTTAGGGAAGGGAAGAGAAGCTATTTCTGGAGATGCTCTGGCTACGATTCAATAGGTAACAGTGGAACCAAGGAGGAAAGACATTGGAGGAGGGTGATGTGGTCAACCGTGTCAAAGGCCGCAGAGAAATCGGTTAATATCAGAACTAACCTCCAATTCACTCCTATTTTCATTGTGTAGGGTTGCCTGAACAGACAGAAGGTCCTAACTGCCATCCGACAAATGCAACAATTCCTAAAAGGACAGGAAAACCGTTTTACTGATGGGATCCGCAACATGAAAGCCAAGCTCTCTGCCTTGCAGGTCTCTGTGACCAAACTGACTGCAGACCAGCCCTCAGGTACGTTACCATCAGACTCGTGTCAGCAGAGACCCGTTCCTCCAAACACTTGACTAGAAAGTTGTACTGTCCCACCTACCCACCGATAAGGTTCATTTATGAATGGAACCCTTGTGCAAATCTGGGCAGACATCCTTGTAAGCTGCCCAAAGGGGAGAAGTGCAAAAACAAACCCCACAAAAGTTGAATAATGTGACTTTCAAGAAATCCGGAGCAAAGGGCTCCACCATAAAGTAAAGGTATTGGGAGCTGCCCCATTTAATTCTGTGGGACCCTTGAATCGATGGTTTCAAACATCCAGGCAGCCTGATCGAGTGGTATTTCAAAAGGGCAGACTCATTCTTTACCACCTCTTGAATGGCACAATTGGACTCCAACTCCCAATTACCTTCCAAAGTTGTGTTTGACTCCAGGGGTTTCTGCCTCTGGCCGGACAGACAGAGCCCTGGCAGAGCATGAGTGTGCTAGTTGTAAGGTTAAGCATGAAGAAACTTATAGATTCAAGCCACTGTATCCACTGCTACCCTGGAGGACATGCTGACCTGTCTCTCTTGACTTGACTGGATGTGCAATGTCTTGAGCCCTAACATCCTTGAGGAGTCGAAGGGAAAGGACAAAGGACTTTGCCGTGGAGCGGCGACAGCAAGACAAAGATGTGCTACTCCCTCCAACACCGCTGGTGTCACCCTTCATTAGGCAGGCTCGTGTGTGTCGGATTCTGGGCTCTCGGAGAGAGGCGCTCCCAAGCAAACAGTCAAGGTCCCTAAAATTCTGCATCAGCTCAAGGCCCCTTTCTGCACTAAAAACGGACCAAGGTCTGTGGCATGAGGATGTTGTTCCGGCAGCAAACCCGCTCAGGATTTGGAAACATCCCAATCTCAGTGCAATAAATATATTTTAAAAAAGATACTGTATAAAAAACATCAGTTAACTGGTGGCTGTTTAGAAAAAAAAAAGGTTAAAAGCAATTTGCTGTGTTTCGCCTCTATGCCAAATGTACTGCTCAGGCGCTTGCAGTAATAGTTGTGGCTTAACACGTGGCTGTCTCACCGAGCAAAGTGAGATAGTTCGGTGACACGTGGCAACTAGATCTTCAATAGTAGTAACCAATACCCGATGTACCAAAGCCAGTCCTGCCAAGAGAACGGTAGCGCAGTGGTTATGTTACTGGCCTAGTAATCCAGAGGCCTGGTTTAATAATCCAGTGAAAGTGAGTTAAAATCCCACAGTGGCAGTTCGAGAATTTGAATTCAATTAAAAAAAATCTGGCAATGAAAAGCTGGTATCAGTAAAAGTGACCATGAAGCTGTTGGATTGTTTCAGAAACCCCAAAACCAGTCAATGGTGTTCTGCATCTGAATGTGACACTAATCTTCACTGATTTATAGCTCAGTAATCCTCATGCATTTTACACCTTGCTTATTAACCTACCAAATTGCAAAAAACAGTTGGTTAAGGAGTTGCCAATCGTGGTGTTAGAGTCCCTGTGCATTTCATGTTTCAACACTATTCAGTGCACAATATGCACATAATGGGGATTAGAGGCTTGAGATTGGGGTTTCCTCTGCTTTCTCCTCCCTAATGGGCCAGGATAGCAGCAGAAAAGGGGCAACATTGGTGGTAAAGCCTTTTGCTGTGCTCCCGCTCCGACCCCTTGCCTCCGCCAGGACCCTCACTGGCTGCTCTTCTCCCAACAGCTGCATGTAAATGAGAGCCAGGTCCTGGGCCTCGAGTTCCCAGTGGATTTTCCTGCGGCCATCCCTGTTACTGCCGCTCCCCGGGACTGCATGGTGAAAGGTGTTAGTAGGCTCGTGGTAGCTGTGAAAAAGGTCCCGATTTCTCTAAATGGAGGGAGGGGGGCCTAGGAGAGGCCTCCTCTACTTCCTGTTCAGCCCCAGCACTTACCTTTGTAGGCCTCAATCTGCTGAGGCCTACAAGACAGGTAGGTTTCTTCACCTTTGGTTCTTCTGTCTCTTCAGGTCCCTTGGCACATCTTCTGGTGCTGCAGCACTACTGCATCTTCAGGTTGCTGATGATTTGTAGGTTCTCTCGTGGCGGTGATCCCTCCCTGGAGAATGCCTTGCAAAAAAATGGGTCGGGGATTCAGCGGTCTCAGGGTACAGGGTCCCTCCACGGCCCACCTCACCGTCATACTCCAGTGAAGAGGAGAATCCTATCCTTGGTATCCTGACACTATTTGGATTCAGATCAGATAATGGGATTGGTACATCAAGCACTGGCTCCAAACTAATTACAGCAGGAAAAACTATTTGAGGAAGTATAACAAGGGGTGGGGAGAATGACAGTAGAAATTCTGGTATGGGTGTGAAATTCTGCATTGATTAGTCTGTCTGTGGAAGGAGCCTTGGCTATACTGCACTGACAGAGTCAAAACTTCCGAGACAGGTCTGGACCTCAACAAGGTCAGCAATGGAGGCGTAAGCAAAGCCAACAAAGAGTCACCGCCACCCATCCAAGCACTTTAAAGAGTGGCCACTGTCTCTGCTACAGAGCGAAAGAACTTGCATTTTTCTTCGGCAGCACCTCCCAAATCCGCGACCTCTATCACCTAGAAGGACAAAGGCAGCAGGCGCATGGGGACACCACCACCTCCAAGTTCCCCTCCAAGTCACACACCATCCTGACTTGAAAGGTTATCGCCGTTCCTTCATCATTGCTGGGTCAAAATCCTGGAACTGCCTCCCTAACAGCACTGTGGGAGTACCTTCATCACACGGACTGCAGCGGTTCAAGAAGGCGGCTCACCACCACCTTCTCGAGCGCAATTAGGGATGGGCAATAAATGCTGGTCTTGCCAGCGACACCCACATCCCATAAATGAATAAATAAAACAAAAATTGATATAGTGCCTTTCATGTCCTGAGAATGTCCCAAAGCAAAAGAATTAATTTTGAAGTGTTGTCACTTTACGCACAGCAAGGTCCGACAAACAACAAGATTAATGAACCAGTGAATCAGTTTTCGGTGGTGTTGGTTGAAGGGTGAATGTCGGCCATTACACCGGGAGAAATCCCCTGCTCTTCTTCGAATAATTTCATGGGATTTCATTTTACAAACAAATGGGGGCCTTGGTTTAATGACTTCTCCAACATACAAAATCCCCGTCAATGCAAACTCGCTCAGTACTGCACTGAAGTGTCAGCTTGGATTATGGGGTAGAGTTTCGCCCCAGATCGGCCAAACCAGCGCAAAAGATCGAGGAATTTCAAGCACAAGTTACGTGCCGTTTCCGCGATCTTTTCCGCTGGTTTAAGAAACATCGCGTTAGAAGCTGGCCCCGCCCACAAAACTGGCCACGCCCTCAGATCGAATGAGTCAGCAAGGCGAGTTTCCGCTAATTGTGCCTGTTTGTGGCCCTTCGAAGAGGCTCTTAAAATTAAGCCTTTTTTTAAGCACGAGGACACTAATAGACATCTTTCAATTCTTTTAAATATTAAAAAAATGTCATTTACTAAGAAACTGACTACTGTACACCAATGAAACTGTATAGTTCTGTATGGTTCTGTATAGTTTTTAAAGTCATTTTCAGTTATTTAAAATCAGGTAACTCACAGGTGGTGGATTGATTAAAAGTGCGTATTTTTTGTGATGAACCCATTGTCAGCTGTATTAAACTGCACCAGGTTACCGCTCTTAAATATATCAAGGAATATTTTTAAACATTATGCTCCAAAACACTGCCCGATTGAGCTGGTTCATGGAAGATTTTACGTTTGTGATTATGTAAATAGGTTTGAGCGTAAGCTCGAACAATAACCTCACTTTGGGAAACTTGCGCGATTTTCAGCGCAATTTGCGCCCGGAAACTCTACCCTGATGTGCTGGAGTGGAGCTCGAACCCACAATCTATGGAGTCATTCAAGAAGCAGTTGGATGCAGTGGTGGAGGACTATTGTAGGTTTCTCTGGAAGGATGAGTTAGATGGACCAAAAGGCCTCCCTCCTTTTCTTATATATTTGTTCTTGGGAATACGTGTAGTGCTCGTGAGGCCCTGAAAAGGTGGTCATTGGCCTGCTTCTTGAACTGCTGCAGTCTTTATGGCAGTACTGCTCCCACAGTGATGTTTTTTTAAATTCGTTTATGGATCTGGGCGTCGCTGGTAAGGCCAGCATTTATTGCCCATCACTAATTGCCCTCGAGAAGGTGGTGGTGAGCTGCCTTCTTGAACCGCTGCAGTCCGTGTGGTGAAGGTACTCCCATACTGCTGTTAGGGAGTGAGTTCCTGGATTTTGACCCAGCGACGATGAAGGAATGGTGATATATTTCCAAGTCAGGATGGTGTGTGACTTGGAGGTAGTGGTGTTCCCATGCGCCTGCTGCCCTTGTCCTTCTAGGTGGAAGAGGTCGCGGGCTTGGGAGGTGCTACCGAAGAAGCCTTGGCGAGTTGCTGCAGTGTTCGGTAGGGAATCAGCGAATCCCGGGATTTTGACCCAGTGGCGATGAAGTGGTGATCTGTGTCTTAGTCAGGTTAGCCTGTGACTTGGAAAGGAACTTGGAGATGATGGTGTTCCCTGACATCTGTACTTATCTTTGTGAATTTAAGACAGTGTTTAAATCCACCAGTAGTTATTTGATGACTTAACATAGCTTAGCTATTTAAAATAATTTATACCTTCTGAAACTGATGTAAAAACACTGGAAAAAAATTCTGCAAACTGCAGTATGCTAACCAGGTTTTGCTCATTTCAGTTTAAAAGTACAACTTTCATGTACTCACACATCAAAATAAACGCAGCCACATGTGTTTAGAGTCATAGGCCTAGAAATTCAGCTGTTTGCGCCAGACGTTAGCGCCAGATTTCCGGCGCTATCCACTTAGCGCCCGGGCACCGCCGGATCTGCGCCTACGCCGAAATTCAGCTGGACTTTAGCGCCGGCGCAAAGTGTTAGCGCCCGGTCAGCTGCGCGCGCATCTTATGACGTCATTCCGTCGTGCAACGCCGTTTGTGCGCCCCAAACCGGAAATTCAGTGGCGCCCGGCCGATGTTGGCGTGGCGCTACTAAGAACTGTGAAATGGAACTCAACAGAGGCCCTGTGGGATTCGGGGAGCGCTAATTAAAGGGCACATCCACTCACCCATAAAAGCTAGCCATTTCGCTGCAATGACTTGACTGGTTTGGATTTCTGCACAGAGAGCAAGGCACAGAGATTACTGATTTCGGACACCATAGGAGAGGTCTTTTTGGCTTCTAGCCAGTGCTTTGACATTTGCATCCTTGTGAATTTGCTGGTTGGAACTTTGTAATGGGGGCTGCATGGGGGGCCAACCCTCAGTTCCTACATTTTGTGCGAAGGGCTCGCAGACGCTTTGAGAGAGGGCCAGGCATGCCTAGACGCAGAGGGGCCATTAGGCGTCGCCAACGTAGGCCTTACCCAGTCAGGCAATACCGGGAGCAGGTCTCATATCTCACCATGACTGCGGCGCATTGTGTTAAGAGGCTGCGCTTCAGAAGGGAGGTGGTTGAAGAGATCTGCCAGCGGCTTCATGCAGATTTGCAGCCACAGCTCATGTCCAGGGCGTCTCTCTCGGTGGAAGTGAAGGTCACGGTGGCTCTCAGCTTTTATGCAAGCGGCTCCTTCCAAGCCGCTGCTGGGGACATCGCGACCATCTCCCAGTTCGCCGCGCATCGCTGCATCCGACAGGTCACCGAAGCACTTTTCGCGAGGAGCCACCAATTCATCTCCTTCCCCATGACCCAACACAAGCAGGAGCAGCGTGCATTCGGATTTGCCAGGATCGCGGCCTTCCCCATGGTGCAGGGCGCCATTGACTGCACGCATGTGGCTATGCGGCCACCTATCCGCAATGCCGAGCAAGACCGCAACCGGAAGGGCTACCATTCCCTAAATGTGCAGCTGGTGTGTGACCACAGGCAGCGCATCCTAGCTGTCAATGCCCGCTTCCCAGGAAGCATCCACGATGCCTTTATCCTGCGACAGACTACTGTGGCTGACATGTTCCAGGCACAGCCTCAACCAAGGGGATGGCTTCTCGGGGACAAGGGCACCCTTTGTGCACATGGCTCATGACCCCGCTCCGCGCGCCCAGGACCCCAGCGGAGCTGGCATACAACGAAAGCCATTAAGCCACAAGGAACCTTATAGAGCAAACGATAGGCGTCCTCAAGCAACGGTTCCGTTGCCTCGATCGTTCGGGCGGGTCTCTTCAGTATTCGCCGGATAGAGTCTCCCAGTTCGTCATGGTCTGCTGCATGCTCCACAACCTGGCTATCCGCAGGACTCAGGCACTGCCACCTGACATTGCCCCACCACCTCAGGAGGACGAGCAGGAGGACCCTGAGGAGGAGCAACACCAGGCCAGGAGGGAGCGACAAGGTCCAAGGGCCGTCCGCCGGGGGCTTATTGCTCGACACTTCTAGGCCCCCTGTCAGGGAATGGCCTGGCCCACTGAACGCAGCCGCTTCGCAAGCCCTCAGCCGGTTAACCCAACAACCACTTGAAACATGACACCTGCACATGGTGAATAAATAAACATCTTTATTTGAAAACCTCAGGGCCCTTCCCACATGGAAGAGCAAAACAGAGAAGACCCCCAAAAAACAGTAACAAACTTCTGTCACTCCCAAAACCTGGGGAGGACTAACATAACATCAGCATCCAAATGGCCTCGTCACTGGCCTAACAAAAACAAGCCCCCCCAACAACACAAAGACCCCCATAAAACAAAAACACATAATGCCCCCCAGAACAGAAGCCCCCGCATCACCCAAACCCTCGGTGAACACACTCTATTGGGTGTGGCGAGAGGGCGAGTGTGTGGACAGGCGTCTTTTGCCCCGGCCCGTCCTGCTGCTGCGCCTCAAGCTGGGCCGTGAGGCTGTGCCGAGGCTGGGGGAAGGATCCTCAGGGCGACAAGGCGTCTCGCCAGATGCCCTTGGGGGTCGGCCTACACGAGGGCGGGCCCGGGAGGGGCCGGCTGGTGGCTGCTGCAGCTGTGGGTGGCCCTCTTCACTGGCTGCAGTAGCTCCTTGCACCGTGGCTGGGGGAGTGGCAGGCTCGCCTGCACCAATGGGTACAAGGTGGGTGATGCCAGGCGCGCGCTGGTCGCCAGACACACGTGCACTCGGGCGGCCTGGCCGGGGAGCAAGCGCGCCAAACTGTGGGTGGCCAGACCGGTGTGCGGCAGCAGGGCGGCGCCTGGCCTGGCGACGCCTCCCCGCCAGTGCGAGGGTCGCAGAAGTCAGTGCCCCAACTGCGCTGGCATGTCCCCGCATCTGCAGTCCCATTGTCTGGACAGCACCTCTCAGCTGGCGACTGGCGTGCTGCGCTGCCTCGAGTTGCTCGACCCCCCTCTCATGCGCTGCCACAAGGAGCTCCACCCCCCTGGCGTGCGCTGCAGTGAAAACCTCGAGGCCCCTGGCCTGGGCTTGGCCGAAAGCCACCACACTTTGAGAGAGGCTTTCGATGGCCTGAGGCATCTGTGCCAGCACCTCCATGATTTCCACGTGGCGGCGCTCCGACGCCGCCGACATCTCGTCCAGGAGGCGCACCTCCTGGGCGACGTCCGAGTCCGGACTGGAGGGCGCCTCCACCCTCTGGCCAGAAGGCTGGCGTGCCGCCGGAGCGCTGCCGCGTGCGGCCACGCCACTGACACCAGGTTCTGCCCTCCCCTCCACCGCCTCCCCCCTCTGGGCAGAAGGGTCGCGTGCCGCCGGAGCCTTGCCGCGGGCGTCCATGCCACTGGGACCAGGTTCGGGGCTCCCCTCCCCCGCCTCCCCCTGGCTCTCCGGCACGCCAGACGTATCCCCTTCATTGGCATGTCCTGGAGCGGAGGAGGGTTCCCCCGAGGTGGCGCCTTCCTGCTGCTCCTCCACGGCCTCCTCCTCCGAGGGCCTGGCTGTATGGGCTTCAGGGAGCACCTCCTCCTCACCAGCTGAAAGCAGGAAGGCACAAGTGTAGCTTTAGAGTGAGGACAGGCCGACAGCGAGGGAGGCCGCACTGGTGCATTATGCGCATTTATCGGCCACTGGGGAAGGATGTAGATCTGATGCGCGAGGGCAAGGATAGAGGTGCAGCCGGTCCTGTCCTTACCAGTGGGCTCCAGTATAGGGTCAGCGTCGCCGATCGCCACAGGCCCAATCACCGGGTGCCGCAGCAGTCGGGCCACCCTCTCTTCCAGAGGCGTCAGCTCCTGGAACTCGCGAGGGCCTCCACCAGTGACACGGAGGCTCCTGGCGTTCCTCGCCAGCTTGGCCTGCAAGAGAAAGGAGGGCGTCTAAGTACAGTGTGGTGCCCTGTAGCTGTGTGTGAGGCCTGCCATGGTGGAATAGCTTGCACAGTGTGGTGCCCTGTAGCTGTGTGTGAGGCCTGCCATGGTGGAATAGCTTGCACAGTGTGGTGCCCTGTAGCTGTGTGTGAGGCCTGCCATGGTGGAATAGCTTGCACAGTGTGGTGCCCTGTAGCTCTGTGTGAGGCCTCCCATGGTGGAATAGCTTGCACAGTGTGGTGCCCTGTAGCTCTGTGTGAGGCCTCCCATGGTGGAATAGCTTGCACAGTGTGGTAAGTGCAGAAAGAGCTCTTGATTAACATGCAAGTGCCATTGCAGCGGCAGCAGGGCTGGCCATTAGACCTTGGATGTCCCTTTGGCCCTAATGGGAGGTGCACATGCAAGGATGAGGGGGACATTGGAAAGGGTACTCACCTTGACCAGCCGACATAGGTCGTTGTATTTCTTGCGGCACTGGTCCGCACTCCTGGGAACATCTGAGCTGGAGGAGACCCTCCGGGCAATTTTGGTCCAGGCCTCCCTGAACTGGCTCCTGGGAGCCTTCCTGCCACTAGCCGGGCAAACGACCCACCTTCTTTTGCGCACCCCATGAAGGAGCACACCCAGCGCATGCTCAGAGAAGCGTTCGGCTCTTTCACGGGCCCTCTCCATGTCCTCCAGGCGTTGATATGCCACACAACCACTCCTGAGGCCTAGTTGCAGGGCTACAGCATGCAGGGCGTGGCTGCAGTCAAAGTTGACCCTTCCCCCTTTAAGAGCTGGCCGGCGTCAGGGTGTCTGCTGACACTCACCACATGATCGCACCTGCGCTGCGCCCGGAATCGGCGTTATTAGGCTGCATCGCCGGATTAGCGCCTGAACACAGGGTTCCAACGCCTTGTGCAGCGCTCGGCCAAAAAGTTGGCCAAATCTACTGAATTTCGGCGAGCTCGCCTGCACTTTCCGGCGGGCGCTAAATTTGACGAGCGCCCGACTTTAGCGCCGCAATAGCGTCAGAACTGAATTTCTAGGCCATAGAGTCATAGAGTTATGCAGCACAGAAAGAGGCCCTTCGGCCCATCGTCTCTGCGCTGTCCATCAAGCCTTGTCCAATCTAATCCCATTTTCCAGCATTTGGTCCATAGCCTTGTATGCAATGGCATTTCAAGTGCTCATCCAAATGCTTCTTGAATGTTGTGAGGGTTCCTGCCTCTACCACCCTTTCAGGCAGTGAGTTCCAGACTCCAACCACCCTCTGGGTGAAAAAGTTCCTCCTCAAATCCCCTCTAAACCTCCTGCCCCTTACCTTGAATCTATGCCCCCTTGTTATTGATCCCCCTACTAAGGGGAAAAGTTCCTCTTTATCTACCCTATCTATGCCCCTCATCATTTTGTACACCTCAATCAGGTCCCCCCTCAGCCTTCTTTGCTCCAAGGAAAACAACCCCAGCCTGTTTAGTCTTTCTTCATAGCTGAGGCGCTCCATCCCAGGTAACATCCTGGTGAATCTTCTCTGCACCCTCTCCAAAGCAATCACATCCTTCCTATAGTGAGGCGACCAGAACTGCACACAGTACTCCAGCTGTGGCCTTACCAGCGTTTTGTACAGCTCCATCATAACCTCCCTGCTCTTATATTCTATGCCTCGGCTAATGAAGGCAAGTATCCCATATGCCTTTTTAACCACCTTATCTACCTGTTCCGCTGCCTTCAGGGATCTATGTACATGTACACCAAGGTCCCTCTGACCCTCTGTGCTTCCTAGGGTCCTACCACTCATTGTGTATTCCCTTGCCTTATTTGTCCGTCCAAAATGCATCACCTCGCACTTTTCAGGGTTAAATTCCATTTGCCACTTTTCCGCCCATCTGACCAACCCGTTTATATCGTCCTGTAGCCTGAGGCTTTCCTCCTCGCAATTTACCACCCCACCAATTTTCGTGTCATCTGTGAACTTACTGATCATACCTTTTACATTCTCATCCAAATCATTTATGTAGATCACAACAGCAAGGGACCCAGCACCGATCCCTGAGGTACCCCACTGGACACAATTCAATTCAATTCAATTCAAATCGCTTTATTGGCATGACAAGGTACATCTTATGTTGCCAAAGCATCGAAAAACATTCATGGTTGTACACAAAAATACAGATCTATCCATACAGTGTATAAACAGATATATCCCTGAGTGTATAAATATACATTCATATAATTTGTATATACTCTTTTCTTATATTTAGTGGCTGTCCCTCTGTTTATGGCAAGCTGTAACATAGTGTGCCACTAAGGTTACACAATTTCTCTCTTCCCCTAGTAGGTATGGGAGTTTTTGGTCGTCATTCAAATTTCTGAATTCTGGGCATATTTTTGTGAATTTTGGGTAGAAATTCTCCCTTATGCCCTGATATTTTCTACAAGCTGTGAGGAAGTGCATCTCTGTCTCCACCACTCCCTGACTGCAGTGAGAGCATATCCTGTCCTCTCTTGGTAGCCGGGTTTGCCTGTGTCTACCTTTTTCGATCGCCAGGCTATGTTCACTAAGTCTGTACATTGTCAAGGTTTTTCTCAGTTTGCTATCCTTTACCATGGTCAGGTAATCAGCCATGTTGTATTGTCTGTTTAGGGCCAAGTAGCAATTGAAGCTTCCAGTCACAAAAGCAACCTTCGACCATCACCCTCTGCCTCCTGCCACTCAGCCAGTTTAGGATCCAACGTGCCAAGGCACCCTGGATCCCATGGGCTCTTACCTTCTTGACCAGTCTCCTATGCGGGACTTTGTCAAAAGCCTTACTGAAGTCCATGTATACCACATCCACAGTATTTCCCTCATCCACACACCTAGTCACCCCCTCGAAAAATTCAATCAGATTGGTCAGACATGATTTACCCTTGACAAAGCCATGCTGACTATCCCCGATTAATCCTTGCCTCTCCAAGTGGAGACTAATTTTGTCCCTCAGAATTTTTTCCAATAATTTCCCTACCACAGATGTTAGGCTCACTGGCCTGTAATTCCCTGGTTTATCCCTGCTACCCTTCTTGAATAATGATACTACGTTAGCTGTTCTCCAGTCCTCTGGTACATCCCCTGTGGCCAGAGAGGTTCTGAAAATTTGTGTCAGAGCCCCTGCAATCTCCTCCTTTGCCTCACACAGCAGCCTGGGATACATCTCGTCCGGGCCTGGGGATTTATCCACTTTTTGGCCTGCTAAACCGCTAGTACCTCCTCCCTCTCGGTGCTAATATGTTCAAGTATATCACAGTCCCCTTGCCCGATTTCTATGTCTACATCGTCTTTCTCCATAGTGAACACAGATGCAAAAAATTCATTTAAAACCCCGCCTACATCATCTGGCTCTACACACAGATTGCCACTTTGGTCCCTAATGGGCCCTACCCTTTCCCTGGTTATCCTCTTGCCCTTAATATACTTATAAAACATCTTAGGATTTTCCTTTATTTTGCTCGCCAGTGTTATTTCATGGCCCCTCCTCGCTCTCCTAATTTCTTTTTTAAGTATGCCCCTGCACTTTTTATACTCCTCTAGGGCTTCCTCCGTCTTTAGTCTTTTGTAACTGCCAAAAGCCCCCCTTTTTTTCCTAATGCATTTTTGTATATCCCTTGTCATCCAAGGTTCCCTTTGCTTGTTGGTCCCACCCTTGACCTTTACGGGAACATGTTGGTGTTGTACTCTCTCTATTTCCCTTCTGAAAGTCTCCCACTGCTTTAATGTGGATTTTCCTATAAGTAGCTGCTCCCAGTCCACTTTGGCCAGATCCTGCCTTATCATATTTAACTGGGTCTACAATCAGTCTCGCCATTTTAGATCATAAATCTTACTCCAAATGGTTCCTGCTTTTGACAACAATTCTAAAGCTAGCTTTTAATATGATGTGAGAATGGAGGGTGGTGGAGGGTGAAGGAGGGGTGGAAGGTTGGAGGAGGGTGGAAGAGGGGTGGTGGAGGAGGGTGAAGGAGGGGTAGTGGAGGGGGGAGGAGGGTGGAGGAGGGGTTATGGAGGAGGGTGGAGGAGGGGTGGTGGAGGGGGGAGGAGGGGGGAGGGATGGATGAGGGTGGAGGAGGGGTGGAGGAGGATGAAGGAGGGTGGAGGAGGGGTGGTGGAGTGGTGAGGAGGATGAAGGAGGGTGGAGGAGGGGTGGAGGAGGGGGAAGGAGTGTGGAGGAGTGTGGAGTATTATGTCCGTGTATAATTGAGACACGGACTGCAGGAGTTGATTATAACAAGTCTTTACTGAATGGAGACAACCTGGAAACTGAAACTACAGAAGCCTGCTAGGGCCTTTTATACAGGGGTGGTCACTGCCGGTACTGCAGTCTGAGACCAGTTATTCCCTTAAAGGTACATACACAACAATTCCTTCCCTTTTAGATAAACAGTACATAACATTCATTTAACAACTAAATAATAACTAATTACAATTACAATTACGGTTGCTAGATACATTGGTTGAAGTTAAGCAATTATAAGTTCAGTCTTTGAGGAGGCTTCCTGATTCTGCCTGGATAACGCCTCTTTGGGATATCAGGTTCTTCTGGCAAGGTTGAGTCGGGATCAATGTCGTTGTTTGGTTCGTCTGCTTCCAATATTACCGGTTCTGCGGTAGATGCAATTGGTACTTCGGTTCCATCGCCAGGTGCATCAGATCGTGATGTGGAGTTGACGTTTTCCAGTGACTCTAGAATCTGGTCAGCATGGCGTCTTACAATGCTCTCTCCAACGTCCACGGTATACATTAGAGGTCCTTGCCGTGTACAGATCGTTCCTGGCTGCCATTTCTCTGTGCGGTAGTCCCGGGCCAAAACTGGTTGACCTATCTTAAAACTCCTGGTCGGCCTTTCATTCATATTCTGAAACTGCCTGTTCTCCACATCTCCTCTGACGTTTGGCTTAACCAAATCCAAGCGGCATCGTAGTCTTCGATTGAAGAACATCATGGCTGGAGTTTGGTTGGTAACCGCATGTTTCGCATTCCGGTAGGCAAACAAGAAGTTATCCACCTTGTGTTGTAGGGGTATATCTTCATTACACATTGCCTTGATAGCCTTCTTGAATGTTTGAACAAACCTCTCGGCCAATCCATTAGTGGCTGGATGATATGGGGCGGATGTGTAATGCTTAACACCATTGTTCTTTAAGAACCTCCGGAACTCTTCAGACACAAACTGTGGTCCATTGTCAGAGCAAATCTGTTCAGGCAGCCCATTCCTGGCGAATATGGTTCGTAAGACTGTGATAGTTTTTTCTGTGGTGGTTGAGGACATTTTTATTTCCTCTGGCCACTTTGAATATGCATCCACCGCAATTAAAAACACCGAGTCCATAAAGGGACCAGCAAAATCAATGTGCACCCTTTGCCATGGAGATGAGGGCCACTCCCATGGATGTAGAGGGGCTTGTGGTGGGGCGTTTTGGACCTTCTGGCATCCTGTACAGCTCTTGGTCATCTCTTCGATTTCTCTATCGATTCCCAGCCACCACACAAACGCTCTGGCTAAGTTTTTCATTTTTACCCCTCCCAGATGACCCTCATGAAGCTCATTGAGCACTCTATCCTTCAATTTGGGTGGAATTACTACTCTGGATCCACACATCAAGGTTCCTCTGCACACTGACAGCTGTTCTCTTCTCGGCGAGAATGCTGACAGCAGTGGTTCGCCATGTGCTGGCCATCCTTTCACCGTTAAATCATAGACCCAGGAGAGTGTCGGGTCATTTCGTGTTTCCTTTTCTATGTTTGCATTCGTCACAGGGAGACATTCGACTATAGTCGAGTGGAATAACTCCACTGGATCTGTGGTGTATGTGCCTTTAAGAGCAATTATGGTGTATGTGCCTTTAAGAGCCCCGGGTGTGCGTAATGCCGGTAATTGCCACTTGGGCTATATAAGCCTGTGTATTGTGTTTATCCTTTAGAAACCCCCCCCCCAGACTTGCTTAGTAAGTACCTATGAACCAACTCCTGTCTTCAGTGTCTTTATCTACACACGGACACTACAGTGGCGACGAAGTGGAAACGGACTTACCTGCAATTCGGCAGCACCTCAAGGACATCGATTCCTCCAGCGTCCAGAAGACTCAAGGAAGTAAGAGAAACTGTGGTTTCACCAGCTGGCCAAGCTGGTGACAGGTACTGCGCTAATCCTTCCTGGGCGTCAGGCTGGAGCTCCAGCGGCGGGCTCTACAGCTGAGACAGGCAGCGAAATCGGAGGCAAGCAATAACGGACTGGGAGGGTGCACTCGAGAGACGGCCGGCGCGGCAAGCAGGTCAGCGTTTAGACCTCCGTCGGGAACGAGTCTCCAACAGTGAATAAACGGAAACCACAGTAAAACAGCGTTGTTATCGGTAGCAGCGGCGGGAAAGCGCGGGAAGCGCCATATCGTTGCTACAGAAAAGAAAAAAAAAGCGTGGGAAGCGCCATATCTTTCTGAAATGCCTAAATCTGGTAATATTGAGGCTTTTGATGGCGAAATAGAAGATTGGACCACATACGTGGAAAGAGTAGAGGTTTATTGCACTGCAAATGGAATAGCAAATGAAAAAAAAGCTTCAGTACTTCTGAACTTAATGGGCGCGAAGACATACGGGCTGTTACGAAATTTAATCACTCCAGCCAAACCAAAGGACAAGACTTTTAAAGAAATTGTTGATACCCTGCAGGAGCATTTAAACCCAACACCGCTGCTGATAGCGGAACGATTCAAGTTCTTCAAGAGAAATCAACACAAGAATGAAAGTAACGCTGATTACCTAACTGAATTAAGAAAGCTATCAAAGTACTGCCAATTCGGAGCAGGACTGTCGGATTATCTTCGAGACAAATTTGTTTGCGGTCTCTTAAGTGAAGGAACACAAAAAAGACTGCTTTCTGAAAAAGATTTAACATTGGACAAAGCTTTCAGTATGGCTGTATCATACGAAGCAGCAGCAAAAGGAGCTGCAGAGATACAACAAGAGACACAGGACTTCGGCACCCATAAAATGACACAGGAGTTCAGAAGCTGTTATCGCTGCGGCAGATCCACCCATAACCAGAGGGACTGCTGGTTCAAGAGCAAAGCATGCAGGCAATGTGGTAAGATTGGACACATTGCACGGGTATGCCAATCTGGACAAAATAAATCCACTGACAGAAAACAAAAAATCAAGAAAGAAAAGTACAGGAAGGTACAAATGATGACGGACAATAGCTCCGAAGACCAGAATAGCGATAGCGACTCCGAAAACAAGAGACTAAGCTGTCTCAAATTACATAATGTACTTGCCAAAGAGGATTACCAAACCATTTGGGTTACCCTCACAATAGCAGGGTCCCCAGTTAAAATGGAGCTAGATACAGGATCAGCTCTAACCGTAATAAATCGACGAGATTACGAGAGGCTATTTTCACATATACCTCTAAAAGACACATCCATTATCTTAAAAACATATACGGGGCAGAAAGTCTACCCCAAAGGAAAAATAAGGGTGCCTGTGGTATACAACGGCAAAGAAATACAAAAGTTGTATTTATACATTCTACAAGATGGTGGTCCACCGTTGTTGGGACGTGAATGGATAAGGAAGATACGTTTAGACTGGCACTCCATTCAGGCACTGACGGTGACCAGTAAGGAAAAAAACAATGATGACATCATACCTGAACGATTAAAAGACATCTTGGCCAATGCCAAAGAAGTGTTTCAAGAGAAACTAGGAACCTTGAAAGGCATCACCGCCTCAATAAAAGTGGAAGATACAGCAATTCCAAAATTTTTTAAGGCAAGACCGGTGCCATACGCAATACGTCCGGCAGTCGAGGCAGAGCTGGAGAATTTGGAAAAGGCAGGCGTGTTATCCAAAATAGATTGGAGCGAATGGGCAACACCCATCGTTCCAGTCATGAAAAAAACATTGAAAAATAACTCTGAGGAACAGAAAAAAATTCGCATCTGTGGGGACTTCAAGGTGACTGTAAACCCGGTCCTTCACACGGTACAGTATCCTCTTCCGAGGATAGAAGATATTTTCGCCTCACTATCCGGAGGGAAACGTTTCACAAAAATTGACTTGGCACAGGCATATCTACAGATGGAGGTTGAGGAGACCTCTAAAAAGTATCTCACAATAAACACACACAAAGGCCTGTACCAGTACAATCGACTGGTATTTGGAATAGCATCAGCTCCAGCTATCTGGCAAAGAGCTATGGAGCAAGTCCTGCAAGGGATTCCGGGGACTCAATGCTACCTAGACGACATCCTTATAACAGGAGAAAACAACAACGAGCACCTTGCCAATTTGGAGCAGGTGCTCACTAGGCTGAAAGAACGGGGCCTACGAGCAAATCGCCCCAAGTGCGAATTTTTCCAAAATCAGATATCATATTGTGGCCACATAATTAATAAGGAAGGGTTGCATAAGTCACCTGAAAAAATTGAAGCAGTTATAAAAGCCCCAGCACCTGAAAATGTTTCACAATTAAGGTCATTCCTGGGATTAATAAATTACTATCATAAATTTTTACCGAACTTATCAACTATTCTACACCCTCTTAATGATCTTCTACAGACAGGAGTGATTTGGAAATGGAACGAAGACTGTAAACGTGCCTTCCATAAATGTAAAGACTTAATCACATCCGAGAAAGTTTTGGCTCATTACAACCCATCACTACCAATCTTACTGGCGTGCGATGCATCCCCTTACGGCATAGGAGCGGTATTGTCCCATAGATTCCCTGATGGCTCGGAACGGCCGATAGCTTTTGCGTCACGCTCATTGAACTCAGCTGAGCGTAACTATGCCCAGATAGACAAGGAAGCACTCAGCCTGGTATGGGGAGTGAAGAAATTCAACCATTACCTACACGGACAAAAATTTACCTTGCTGACTGACCATCAACCCCTCATCTCCATATTCAACCCTAAAAAAGGTGTCCCCATTATGACGGCACAAAGACTACAGAGGTGGTCCCTTTTTCTAGGGGCACACCAATACAACATTGAATACAAAGGGTCAAAACAGCATGGGAATGCTGACGGTTTATCACGCCTACCGTTGCAAACGATAGAAGAGGCACCTACAGTAGACCCAGTAGAGATATTCCACTCTACCATAGTGGAATGTCTACCGGTGACAAATTCTGCCATTGAAAGGGAGACAAGAAATGACCCTACTCTCTCACGGGTCTACGATTTAACAGTGAAGGGATGGCCAGCACATGGCGAACCACTGTTGCCAGCATTCTCGCAAAGAAGAGAACAGCTGTCAGTGTGCCGAGGAACCTTGATGTGTGGATCCAGAGTGGTGATTCCACCCAAACTCCAGGATAAAGTGCTAAAGGAGCTTCACGAGGGGCATCTGGGTGGAGTGAAAATGAAGAACCTAGCTAGGGCGTTTGTATGGTGGCCAGGTATCGATGGAGACATCGAAGACATGACCAAGAGCTGCCTAGGATGCCAGAAGGTCCAAAATGCTCCGCCACAGGCCCCTCTACATCCATGGGAGTGGCCCTCATCTCCCTGGCAAAGGGTGCACATCGACTTTGCTGGTCCATTTATGGACTCAATGTTCTTAATCGCAGTTGATGCACACTCCAAGTGGCTGGAGGTAATAAAGATGTCCTCCACCACCACGGAAAAAACCATCACAGTATTAAGGACCATATTTGCCAGGAATGGGCTGCCGGAACAGATATGTTCTGATAATGGACCGCAATTTGTGTCCGAAGAATTCAGAAAGTTCTTAAAGAACAATGGGGTAAAGCACTACACGTCCGCCCCATACCATCCCGCCACCAATGGATTGGCTGAAAGGTTTGTCCAGACCTTCAAGAAGGCCATCAAGGCCATGGGTAATGAAGACATAAAACTTCAGCACAAGGTGGATAACTTCTTATTTGCATATAGGAATGCAACGCATATGGTTACTAACCAAACTCCCGCCATGATGTTCTACAATAGAAACCTAAGATGCCGGCTGGATTTGGTCAAGCCCAACATCCGAAGGGACGTGGAGAACCGGCAGTTTCAGGGCATGAATGAAAGGCCAACTAGGGCCTTCCAGATAGGCCAACCGGTTTTGGCCCGGGACTACCGTACCGAGAAATGGCAGCCTGGAACTATCTGCACACGATTAGGACCACTGATGTATACCGTGGACATCGGAGACAGCATAATAAGGTGCCATGCTGACCAAATCATCAAGTCATCCGAAAAGGGACAACCTACACCACCACTCTATACATCTAACGATGAAGTAGAGATACCCATATCTACCTCCGATTCGGTGATACTGGAGCCCGATGAACCCGACACTGGCCTTCAAGCCGAATCAGCCTTGCCAGAAGAACCTACTACACCACCAGAAACTACTACACCCCCGAGGCGTTATCCGGACCGAGTCAGGAAGCCTCCTGAGAGACTAACTTATAATTAATTAATACAGCAATGTATATTATTTTGCATATAACATGTAATTAATAATTACTTAAAATATGATGTACTAGTTAGCTAGAAGGGGAGGAATTGTGGTGTATGTGCCTTTAAGAGCAATTATGGTGTATGTGCCTTTAAGAGCCCCAGGTGTGCGTAATGCCGGTAATTGCCACTTGGGCTATATAAGCCTGTGTATTGTGTATATCCTTTAGAAACCCCCCCCCAGACTTGCTTAGTAAATACCTATGAACCAACTCCTGTCTTCAGTGTCTTTATCTACACACGGACACTACAGGATCCACTGCCAGTTCTTCTTCCACCGTCGGCAACGGTAGGCGCGACAATCCATCAGCATTCCCATGCTGTTTAGTTCCTTTGTACTCGATGTCATATTGGTGTGCCCCTAGGAAAAGGGGCCACCTCTGTAGCCGTTGTGCCGTCATTATCGGTACGCCGTTCTGAGGGTTGAAAATGGAGACGAGAGGTTGATGATCAGTTAGTAGAGTAAATTTCTGACCGTGCAGGTAGTGATTGAACTTCTTCACCCCCCACACAAGGCTGAGGGCCTCTCTGTCAATCTGGGCGTAGTTACGCTCAGCTGAAGTTAACGAGCGTGACGCAAAAGCTATCGGCCTCTCTGAACCATCAAGGAATTTATGTGACAGTACCGCCCCAATGCCGTAGGGAGACGCATCACACGCCTGTCTTATCGGTAGTGATGGGTTGTAGTGAGCCAATACTTCTCTTGAAGTGATTAGGTCCTTACTCTTCTGAAAGGCCCGCTTACATTCATCGCTCCATTTCCATGCTACTCCCGTTCGTAGTAGGGCGTTCAGTGGATGCAGAATTGTGGACAAATTCGGCAAAATCTTATGGTAGTAATTCACCAATCTGAGGAATGACCTCAGTTGCGACACATTTTCAGGCACTGGAGCCTTAACTACCGCTTCAATTTTGTCAGGGGACTTATGCAACCCCTCTTCATCAATCACGTGGCCACAATACGATATCTGTTTCTTAAAAAACTCGCACTTGGGGCGATTGGCTCGTAGCCCGTGTTCACGTAGTCTAGTGAGCACCTGCTCTAGGTTGGCAAGGTGTTCACTGTCATCTTCACCTGTCACTAGGATGTCGTCCAAGTAACACTAAGTCCCCGGAATCCTTTGCAGGACTTGTTCCATCGCTCTTTGCCATATCGCCGGAGCTGATGCTACTCCGAATACTAGTCGATTATACTGGTAAAGACTTTTGAGTGTTTATCGTGAGATACTTCCTAGAGGATTCTTCAACCTCCATCTGCAAATATGCTTGTGCTAGGTCAATTTTTGTAAAACGCTTCCCTCCAGATAGTGAGGCGAAGATACCTTCTATCTTTGGAAGAGGATATTGTACTGTGTGAAGCACTGGGTTCACCGTCACCTTGAAGTCCCCACAGATGCGAACCTTCCTTGGCTCCTCAGACTTATTGTTTAACGTTTTCTTCATGACAGGAACGATGGGTGTCGCCCACTCGCTCCAGTCTACCTTAGATAACATGCCTGCATTCTCCAGATTCTCCAGCTCTGCCTCGACGGCTGGGCGAATTGCATATGGTACCGGTCTTGCTTTGAAAAACTTGGGAATTGCATTCTCCTCTATTTTTATCGAGGCGGTTATGCCTTTAAGAGTGCCCAGTTCTTGTTGAAATACCTCTTTGGCGTCAGCTAAGATTGTTGACAATCGTCCAGGAGTGACGTCGTCATCCTTTTTACCAGCCACCGTCAGTGCCTGAATGGAGTGCCAGTCTAAACTTATCTTTCTGATCCATTCACATCCCAATAACGGTGGTCCACCATCTTGCAGAATGTAGAGATACAATTTCCGTATTTTCTTGCCGTTGTATTCGACAGGCACCCTTATTTTTCCTCTGGGGTATACTTTTTGCCCCGTATACGTCCTGAAGACAATGGATGTCTCTCTCAGGGGTATGTGTGAGAATAGCCGCTCATAGTCTCGTCGATTCATGACGGTTAGAGCTGATCCTGTATCCAGTTCCATTTTGACTTGGGACCCTGCTATCGTGAGGGTGACCCAAATGGTTCGGTGATCCTCTTTTGTGATTACGTTGTGAAGTTTGAGACAGCTTAGTCTCTTGTTCCCGGATTCATTATCGCTCATCTGGTCTTCGGAACTACTGTCTGTCATCTTTTGTACTTTCCTGTACAGTTCCTTAGTAGCCTTTTTGTTGTCATTGGTCTTCTTCCCAGACCTGCAAACTCGCGCAATGTGTCCCATCTTTCTGCATTGCCTGCATATTTTGTCCTTGGACCAGCAGACCTTCTGGTCATGGTTTGTTCTGCCGCAGCGATAACATTTTTCAAATCCCCGTGTCATTTCGTGGGTGCCGTATTCCTGTGGCTTTTGTTGTATTTCCACAGCTCCCCTTGCTGCTGCTTCGTACGATACTGCCACGCTGAAAGCCTTATCTAGCGTCAGCTCTTTCTCTGATTGTAACCTCTTCTGGGTTCCTTCACTCAGGAGTGCACAGACAAATTTGTCCCGTAAGGTATCTGCCAGTCCTGCTCCGAACGGGCAGTGCTTTGATAGCTTGCGTAGTTCCGTAAGGGATTCAGCATTGCTCTCATTTTTATGCTAATTTCTCCTGTGGAATTTAAATCTTTCTGCTATCAGCAGCGGTGTAGGATTTAGGTGTTCCTGTAGGATAGCAACAATTTCGTTAAAACTCTTCGCCTTCGGTTTGGCTGGAGTAATCAGGTCCCGCAATAGGCCGTACGTTCTTGCGCCCATTAAATTTAGCAATACCGATGCTTTTTTCTCATCGGCTATTTCGTTTCCCTCGCAAAATACCTCAACTCTTTCCACATACGTGGTCCAGTCTTCGATTGCATTATCGAAGGCAGTGATATCGCCAGTCTTTGGCATCTTGAAAATCTAAGACAGCGCCTCCCACGCTTTGCCTTCGTTCCCGACGGATCAAAATGGCGCCTCCCGCGCTTTTCCTTCTTCCCCGCCAAGTTAAAATGGCGCCTCCCGCGCTTTCCCGCCGCTGCCGCTGCTGCCAATACTGTTGCTGGCGATTATATTTATTTTACTATCCTGTAATGGCGACGCCCTATGGTATTCGCGCCTCCCCGATCGCTGCTGCCAACGCCGCTCTCCGCGGTATTTTTCTTTTTCTTTCGCGCTTCAATATTTGCTCCGTTAATTGAAGAACCATTCCCGTCGTGGAGCGGACCCTCTGGGACACTTCCCTCCCTCTTCTTAGGTCCGAACGCTGCCCGGCTTCGAAACACCGGCCGCGCCCTGTGTGCTCCACCCTCTCTCTCTCTCTTTGCTTCCCGACTCGCTGCCCAGCCCCGTTGCAGAGCTGCCCGATCGAGCTCTAGCCCGCCGCAGCCCAGGAAGGATCAGTGCACTACCTGCCACCAGCCCGATTAGCTGGGAAACCACAGACTGGAGAACCAAGCCTGGCTCTCGACAGTATCTCCTGCAACTTTTCAATTCGATGATTTGGAGGGCAGTTGCCCACGGTCGACGCCCGTTTCTCGAGTTTCTTTGGATTTTTTTTTTCTTTCTTCTGGCTTCGACCTTCAATAACGTCCTCTGAGGTACTGCCGAGTTGCAGGTAAGTTCGTTTCTTACTCGTCGCCAGTATTATGTCCGTGTATAATTGAGACACGGACTGCAGGAGTTGATTATAACAAGTCTTTACTGAATGGAGACAACCTGGAAACTGAAACTACAGAAGCCTGCTAGGGCCTTTTATACAGGGGTGGTCACTGCCGGTATTGCAGTCTGAGACCAGTTATTCCCTTAAAGGTACATACACAACAATGATCACATTTGATTTTGTGTCTCAAGAAAACATTTGAGTCGTGTTTTATCAATGAGGAAAAATTCTTCCACGTTAAGAAATTTTATTCAAATTTAACTCCAGTTCCCAATTCGATCTTTAATCTTATCGATAAATATCCTGCTCCTATTTCTTATGTTCTTATGTTCGTGGCGAGAGGGTTTGAGTACAGGAACAAGGATGTCTTGCTGCAGTTGTACAGGGCCTTGGTGAGACCACATCTTGAGTATTGTGTGCAGTTTTGGTCGCCTTATCTGAGGAAGGATGCTCTTGCCATGGAGGGAGTGCAGTGAAGATCCACCAGGCTGATACCTGGGATGGCAGGAATGACGTATGAGGAGATTGGGTCGCTGGAGTTTAGAAGAATGAGAGGGGATCTCATTGAAACTTATAAAATTCTAACAGCACTAGACAGACTAGATGCAGGAAGGATGTTCCCGATGGTCGGGGAGTCCAGAACCAGGGGTCACAGTTTAAGGATAAGGGGTAAGCCATTTAGGACAGAGATGAGGAGGAATTTCTTCACCCAGAGAGTGGTGAACCTGTGGAATTCTCTACCACAGAAGGCAGTAGAGGCCAATTTATTAAATATATTCAAGAAGGAGTTGGATATATTTCTTAAGGCTAAAGGGATCAAGGGATATGGAGAGAAGGCAGGGACAGGGTACTGAATTTGGATGATCAGCCATGATCTCATTGAATGGCGGAGCAGGCTTGAGGGGCCGAATGGCCTCCTGCTCCTATCTTCTATGTTTCTATGATAGTTTGCGGCCCACTTCACCACTCAGCCCACAACTGAGCTCACTCGTCTCAGGCAGCTCAAACCTCAGTGCTGTTCCTCGGTGGCTGATACCCCAAAACATTGACATTCCTCCATTCAGATAATGCGGTAAAAAAAACTCACAGTGAAACACCACACCTGGACACATGGTCATTCGCTCTCATTCAGTGTGGAAGGCTTTTTAATAACATTCTCTATTTTTTTTATAGAGAACTTAAGGTGAAGGACCTACAAAGTTTAAAAATGAAAGAGAAGGCAAGGATAATCAATAAGTGGCGATCCCATCAAAATCTCCTAACTCTCTTTAAAGCTCAGACCATCCAGGCCATGGATACTGCTGCCACACCTGGGCACCGAGGACAGTCCTCTCAACACAGAGGTTTTTCAGTAACTGTACAGTTGTGCCATGTGGTAATATCTTTTCACTTGTTACCGTAGAATTATGAAGAGATGGGAATCCCAATCCTCCAATATGTTGCAACAAATGTTACTGGAACGGATGTGATGGCTGTAGTAAAGAGCGGCCTGGAAATTTTTTTTAAATATGCAGTTTTTTTTAATGATGCAGGTGCATTAGATGCTCCTCCAATGTAACAGCACAGAATGTAAAGCAAGCCTTTGCAGCTGGACCTGTTTTATTTGGAAACTCCTGTAGAGATAGACACACTTCCATGTTTGGCAACCCAGGTGGTTGGGCTGGGATTCTGCCTGGTGGAGCCCTTCAACTCTCACCGCTCCTAGAGTTTGGGGGAGGGGATCAATGGGAGGGCTCCTCATTTGCGTGGGACTATTGGGCGGATGGCCCAATTGAGGTGTTTCATTGGTGCCCACCTTTCCTGTGCGACCAGAATCTGTGGCAGTCGCCCCACATGGAGGGGTGGGATGCCAAGCCACTGCCAAGGTGGGCAGGACCCTTTTTTATTATTATTAGTTCTCGGGATGTGGATGACTCTGGCAAGGCTGGTATTTATAGCCCATCCCTAGTTTCCATGAACTGTGTGGCTTTGTTGGGCCATTTTGAAGGGAAGTCAACCACATTGGTGTGGGACTGGGCTCACATATAGACCAGATCGGGTACCACCAGCAGACTTGCTTCCCTAAAGGACATGAGTGAACCAGTTGGGGTGTTATGACATTCCAATAGCTTCATGGTCACCGGGAGAAGTGGTACAGACAGAATCCCTTTGCATTGATCTGAGGAAAAGCAAAGGATCGGAGACATGGTTGGGGCACATTACAAACTGGAGTGGAAAGAAAATGGAGGGTGAAATTTGGAGACAAGTTAGAGAGGCGTATATTAATAGTAATGTTAAAGTTGTGGGAAACAGTGATGACTTTGGGTTCAGTGTAAGCATAGAAAAGGGGAAAGAAAAGTCAAGAGCAAGGGCACTTTACCGGAAAAGATAAGATAACAAGGTAAAAAAGAACCTCACCAGATGAAATAGGAGAAAAGTTGGCAAATAGAACCATGAATTAGCAATGAAACATATTTGAACAGGAGATGGAAGGGTTACAAATCAGGAATATCCCCCAAGTTAGAATAAAAGGTGTATATCAATGACTGGGGCTCCACGGATGAATAGGGAGATAAAATCAAATTATCAACAAAAGTAGAAGCATTTTGCACATAGGACAGAAAATGACAATGAAAACCAGGACTAATATAAAGAATATATGAAAGGTAAAAAAAAAGATTGGAAAGGTGATGGAAGGTTATGAGAGGAAATTATCAAAAGACATAAAAGGCAATAAAAAGGCTTTTTATCAGCAAATTAGTGGAATCCCCGCCGAGGCACTAAAGCATGGCGGAGAAGCACTACTGGCGTGAATTCATGAACTCATTTCTCTTATGTGGAAGGAGGAGAGCATGCCAGGGGATCTCAGAGACGCCGTAATTGTGACCATCTTCAAGAAAGGTGACAAGTCCGATTGCGGTAATTACAGAGGAGTTTCCCTGCTATCTGCCACAGGGAAAGTCATTGCAAGAATCCTCCTCAATCACGTTCTCACAGTGTCTGAAGAGCTCCTCTCAGAGTCGCAATGCGGATTCTGCCCACTAAGGGGCACAATGGACATGATCTTCACCGCACGTCAATTACAAGAGAAATGCAGGGAACAGCACCAACCACTGTACATGGCCTTCTTTGATCTCACAAAGGCCTTCGACACTGTCAACCGTGAGGGATTATGGAGTGTCCT
This sequence comes from Somniosus microcephalus, assembly GCF_052327205.1. Lineage (NCBI taxonomy): Eukaryota > Metazoa > Chordata > Chondrichthyes > Squaliformes > Somniosidae > Somniosus > Somniosus microcephalus. Next base: position 9,348,404 of record NC_141007.1, read on the forward strand.
CCTCAAATTCGGCTGCCCTCAAAAGTTTGTCACCATCCTCCGCCTGCTTCACGATGACATGCAAGCCGTGATCCTGACCAACGGTTCCACCACGGACCCAATTCACATACGAACCGGGGTCAAGCAAGGCTGTGTCATCGCACCAACGCTCTTCTCGATCTTCCTTGCTGCAATGCTCCATCTCCATCTCACCCTCAGTAAGCTCCCCGCTAGAGTGGAGCTAATTCACAGAACAAACGAGAAACTGTTCAACCTCCGTCGCCTCCAGTCCAGATCCAAGGTCGTCCCATCCTCTGTTGTCGAATTACAGTATGCAGTCAACACCTTCACTGAAGCATACGAGAGCATGGGCCTTACACTAAACATCCGTAAGACAAAGGTCCTCTACCAACCTGCCCCCGCCACAAAGTACTGCCCCCTGATTATCAAAATCCACGACAAGGCCTTGGACAAGGTGGTCCACTTTCCATAACTCGAGAGCCTACTGTCAACAAGGGCAGACGTCGACGACGAAGTCCAACACTGCCTTCAGTGTGCCAGTGCAACCTTCGGTCACCTGAGGAAGAGAGTGTTTGAAGACCAGGACCTCAAACCCAGCACTAAGCTCATGGTCTACAGAGCAGCAGTGACACCCGCCCTGCTGTATGCCTCAGAGACATTTGGCCCCTCGAGCCTGCTCCGCCATTCAATGAGATCATGGCTGATCATCCAAATTCAGTACCCCGTTCCTGCCTTCTCTCCAGATCCCTTGATCCTTTTAGCCTTAAGAAATATATCCAACTCCTTCTTGAATATATTTAATGAATTGGCCTCAACTGCCTTCTGTGGTAGAGAATTCCACAGGTTCACCACTCTCTGGGTGAAGAAATTCCTCCTCATCTCTGTCCTAAATGGCTTACCCCTTATCCTTAGACTGTGACCCCTGGTTCTGGACTCCCCGACCATCGGGAACATCCTTCCTGCATCTAATCTGTCTAGTGCTGTTAGAATTTTATAAGTTTCAATGAGATCCCCTCTCATTCTTCTAAACTCCAGCGAGTGCAAGTCCAATCGACCCAATCTCTCCTCATACGTCATTCCTGCCATCCCAGGTATCAGCCTGGTGAATCTTCGCTGCACTCCCTCCATGGCAAGAACATCCTTCCTCAGAGAAGGCGACCAAAACTGCACACAATACTCAAGATGTGGTCTCACCAAGGCCCTGTACAACTGCAGCAAGACATCCTTGTTCCTGTACTCAAACCCTCTCGCTACGAAGGCCAACATACCATTTGCCTTCTTAACCGCCTGCTGCACCTGCATGCTTACCTTCAGCGACTGGTGCACAAGGACACCCAGGTCTCGTTGCACTTCCCCTTCTCCCAATCTATTGCCATTCAGATAATAATCTGCCTTCCTGTTTTTGCCACCAAAATGGATAACCTCGCATTTATCCACGTTATATTGCATCTGCCATGCTTCTGCCCAATCACCCAACGTGTCCAAATCATACTGGAGTTTCTCGGCATCCTCCTCACAGCACACACGCCCACCCAGCTTTGTGTCGTCTGCAAATTTGGAGATATTACATCTAGTTCCCTTGTCTAGATCATTGATATATATTTTGAATAGCTGGGGCCCAAGGACCGATCCCTGCGGTACCCCACTAGTCACTGCCTGCCACTCGGAAAAAGACCCGTTTATTCCAACTCTTTGCTTTCTGTCTGCCAACCAGTTCTCTATCCAAGTCAATACCTTGCCCCAATCCCATGTGCCTCAACTTTACACGCTAATCTCTTATGCAGGACCTTTTCGAAAGCCTTTTGAAAGTTCCAATACGCCACATCCACTGGGTCTCCCTTATCTATTTTAGCAGTTACATCCTCAAAAAATTCCAGTAGATTAGTCGAGCACGATTTATCTTTTGTAAATCCATGTTGACTTTCTCCGATACTGTCACTGTTTTCCAAGTGCTCTACTATTACATCTTTTATAATGGACTCTAGCATTTACCCCACTATTGATGTCAGGCTTACCAGTCTATAATTCCCCATTTTCTCTCTACCACCTTTTTTGAATAGTGGGGTAACATTAGTTACCCTCCAATCCATGGGTACTGTTCCAGAGCCTATCGAATGTTGGAAGATGACCAGCAATGCATCTATTATTTCTAGGGCGACTTCCTTAAGTACCCTAGGATGTAGATTATCAGGCCCTGGGGATTTATCGGCCTTCAATCCCGTCAATTTCCCGAACACCATTTCCCTACAAATACTGATTTCTTTCAGTTCCTCCCTTTCATCAGATCCTATGCTCCCCGACATCTCTGGGAGGTTATTTGTGTCCTCCTTTGTGAAGACAGAACCAAAATATGTATTTAGTTGGGATGCCATTTCTTTGTTCCCCATTATAAATTCCCCTGATTCTGACTGCAAGGGACCTACGCTTGACTTCACCAATCTTTTTCTCTTCACCTATCTATAGAAGCTTTTACAGTCAGTTTTTATATTCCCTGCAAGCTTACTCTCATACACTATTTCCCCCTTCTTAATTAATCCCTTTGTCCTCCTTTGTTGAATCCTAAACTGCTCCCAATCCTCAGGTTTACTGCTTTTTATGGCCAATTTATATGTCCTCTCCTTGGATCTTATGCTATCCCTAATTTTCCTTGTTAGCCACGGTTGAGTCACCTTTTTGTTTTATTTTATGCCAAACTGGGATGAACAAATTCTGTAGTTCATCCATGCCGTCTTTGAATGTTTGCCATTTCCTATCCACCGTCAACCCTTTGAGTAACATTCCCCAATCAATCCTACCCAACTCGCACCTCATACCATCGTAGTTTCCTTTATTTAAATTCAGCACCCTAGTCTCTGAGTCAACTACTTCACTCTCCATCTTAATGAAAAATTCTATCATATTATGATTGCTCCGACCCAAGGGGCCTCGTACAACAAGATTGCTAATTAATCCTTTCTCATTACATAATACCCAGTCTAAGATGGCCTGATCTCCAGTTGGTTCCTCGACACATTGGTTCAGGAAACCATCCCGTATACACTCCAGGAATTCCTCCTCCACAGTATTGTTACTAATTTGGTTAGCCCAATCTATATGTAAATTAAAGTCACCCATGATAACTGCTGAGCCCTTATTGCACGCTTCTCTAATTTCCCTTTTAATGACATCCCTAACCTCCGCATTACTGTTTGGAGGTCTATATACCACTCCCACTAACATTTTCTGCCCCTTGGTATTTCTCAGCTCTACCCATACAGATTCCACATCATCAGCGCTAATATCCTTCCTTAGCATTGTGTTAATCCCCTCTTTTACCAGCAATGCTACCCCACCTCCTTTTCCTTTTTGCCTATCTTTCCTGAATATTGAATACCCCTGGATGTTGAGTTCCCAGCCTTGGCCACCCTGGAGCCATGTTTCCGTAATCCCAATCATATCATATTTGTTTACCTCTATTTGCGCAGCTATTTCATCCACCTTATTACGAATGCTCCTCGCATTAAGACACAAAGCCTTCAGGCTTGTTTTTTTAACACTCTTAGGCCTTTTAGAATTATTATTTACTGTGGCCATGTTTGATTTAAACCGTTGATTTCTCTGACTGCCACTTTTGTTTTTCTCCTTCCTGTCTTTTGCTTTTATACTTTTTTCCTTTCCACTGTCTCCCTGCTCAGGTTCCCAACCCTGTGCCATTTTAGTTTAAACCTTCCCCCAGAGCACTAGCAAACCCTCCCCCTAGGACATCGGTCCTGGCCCTGCCCAGGTGCAAACCATCCCACCTCCCCCAGAACCGGTTCCAATGTCCCAGGAATTTGAATCCCTCCCCCTTGCACCATTCCTCTAGCCACGTATTCATCTGAAATATCCTTCTATTTCTACTCTGACTCGTACGTGGCACTGGTAGCAATCCTGAGATTACTACCTTTGAGGTCCTATTTTTTAATTTACATCCTAACTCCCTATATTCAGCTTTTAGGACCTCATCCCGTTTTTTACCTATATCTTTGGTACCTATATGCACCACGACAACTGGCTGTTCACCCTCCCCTTCCAAAATGTTCTGCAGCCGCTCTGAGAAATCTTTGACCCTTGCACCAGGGAGGCAACACACTATCCTGGAGTCTCGTTTGCGGCCGCATAAACTCCTATCTATTCCCCTTACAATAGAATCCCCTATTTTTTTTATTTTTTATTCGTTGATGGGATGTGGGCGTCGCTGGCTGGCTAGGCCTGCATTTAGTGCCCATCCTTAATTGCCCTTGAGAAGATGGTGGTGAGCCGCCGCCTTGAACCGCTGCAGTCCATATGGTGTAGGTACACCCACAATGCTGTTAGGAAGGGAGTTCCAGGATTTTGGCCCAGTGACAGTGAAGGTACGGCGATACAGGTCCAAGTCAGGATGGTGTGTGGCTTGGAGGGGAACTTGTAGGTGGTGATGTTCCCATGCGTCTGCTGCCCTTGTCCTTCTAAGTGGTAGAGGTCGCGGGTTTGGAAGGTGCTGTTGGAGCTTTGGCGAGTTGCTGCAGTGCATCTTGTAGATGGTACACACTGCAGCCACAGTGCGCCGGTGGTGGAGGGAGTGAATGTTGAAGGTCGATGGAGTGCCAATCAAGCGGGCTGCTTTATCCTGAATGGTGTCGAGCTTCTTGAGTGTTGTTGGAGCTGCACTCATCCAGGCAAGTGGAGAGTATTCCATCACACTCCTGACTTGTGCCTTGTAGATGGTGGAAAGGCTTTGGGGAGTCAGGAGGTGAGACACTCGCCGCAGAATTCCCAGCCTCTGGCCTGCTCTTGTAGCCACAGTATTTATATGGCTGGTCCAGTTCAGTTTCTGATCAATGGTAACCCCCAGGATGTTGATAGTGGGGGATTCAGTGATGGTAATGCCATTGAATGTCATGGGGAGATGGTTAGAGTCTCGCTTGTTGGAGATGGTCATTGCCTGGCACTTGTGTGGTGCGAATGTTACTTGCCACTTGTCAGCCCAAGTCTGAATGTTGTCCAGGTCTTGCTGCATATGGACACGGACTGCGTCAGTGTCTGACGAATCTGGAATGGTGCTGAACAGTGTGCAATCATCAGCGAACATCCCCACTTCTGACCTTATGATGGAGGGAAGGTCATTGATGAAACAGCTGAAGATGGTTGGGCCTAGGACACTGCCCTGAGGAACTCCTGCAGTGATGTCATGTGATTGAGATGAATGACCTCCAACAACCACAGCCAACTTCCTTTGTGCTAGGTATGATTCCAACCAATGGAGAGTTTTCCCCTTGATTCCCATTGACTTCAGTTTTGCTAGGGCTTCTTGATGCCACACTCGATCAAATGCTGCCTTGATGTCAAGGGCAGTCACTCTCACCTCACCTCTTGAGTTCAGCTCTTTTGTCCATGTGACTATAGCTCTACCCCTCTTTTTCCTCCCATCCTGTGCAGCAGAACCACCCCTGGTGCCAGGATTTTGGCTGCTGCTGCTTTCCCCTGATAAGCCATCCCCCCAACAGTATCCAAAATGGTATGTCTGTTTGAGAGGGGTATGGTCACAGGGGACTCCTGCACTACCTGCCTGCGCCTACTACTCTGCCTGGTGGTCACCCATTCCCTTTCTGCCTGTGCAACCTTTACCTGCGTTGTGACCAACTGATTAAACGTGATATCCACGATGTCCTCAGCATCGCGAATGGTCCAGTATGTAGCCAATCGCAGCCCCAGCGCCGCAAGGCGGTCTGCCAGTAGCTGCAGCTGGATACACTTCCTGCACACATGGTCGTCAGGGACACAGGAAGTGTCCCTGAGTTCCCACATAGCGCAGGAGGAGCATACCATGGGGCCGAGCTCTCCTGCCATGACTTACCCTTTAATTAATTCAAATTAAATTAAATCAAATCAATCCCACCAATTACACTACAGTTAAATGATATACTTAAGGGCCCTGGTTTACAAACAGTCCCCGCTACACCACAGACACCCTCTAAACTATAGACCACAGAGTTTAAGTTTGGAAAAAGAGAGAAATACTCACCAACCAATCACTTACCTGCTTTCTGGTGACGTCAGACTTTGATTACATTTTACTTCTCTCTCTCCCTCCCTCGGAGATTGGTAAACCTACCTGCTGCCGCTGCCTCTTGTAGTCGCTCCGATGCTGCCTCGCTCCACTTAGGTCCGCCGCTGCTGCCGCTGTGAGGCCTACCTGCTGCCGCCGCATTTTGTAGTCGCTCCGCCGCTGCCTCGCTCCACTTAGGTCCGCTGCCGCTGTGAGGCCTACCTGCTGCCGCCGCCTCTTGTAATCGCTCCGCCACTACCTCGCTCCACTGAGGTCCGCCGCCGCTGCCGCAGTGTCAAGAATGGGCAGAAAATTGGCAGATAGAATTTAATACAGAGAAATGTGAGGTGATGCATTTTGTCAGAAGGGACTGGGAGAGCCAATATACACTTAATGGCGCAATTTTAAAGAGTGTGCAGGGATAGAGGGACCTGGGAGTTAATGTGCATAGGTCCCTGAAGGTGGCAGGACAGATTGAAAGAGTGGTTAACAAAGCATATGGGGGAAGAATTCGGTTGCTTAGCGCCTCCCATTAGTGCCCTAAGAGGGCGCTAATGGGGCGCAAAGCAACTAACGCCTGGGCGCGGCGATGTTTGCACCGCTCGCAAAATTGACCAGACATTTTGCGGCAGCGCTAAACACTACCGCCACGATCTCCTGTGCCTGCAGATCGTGATATCAGTCGAGCGTGCAACGCCCCGGACCAGGTATTGAGTGGCGCCCCCTGCCTTTCCGCCTGGCGCTAGCAACGACAGGTTGAGGGGAGTGTTTTGTCGTCGGGAAGGGACTGGGGGAGCGCTATTTAAAGGTGGCCGCTTCCAGCCTTTTTTTGTCGGCGACATTTTTGCACCACGCATTCTGAGAGAGAGAGAGAGACACTTCTAGAGAGATTCAGCGCTGTGTGAAAGAGTTTTGGGTACTGAGCAGCACTTTGGAGGTTCATTTTGATTTGAGCTTCCTTGCATCGATTTAGAAGAGACTAAGGAGGCTGCACTCTGAGCTCTTTTCCTGGGCCTCTCCATTGTTATTTCCAGCAGAATTGATGCACAGGTCTCTCCAGGCGGAGATTCAAGGCTGCAATGACCAGGGTGTGGATAGAGAGCAAGATCGACCCTCCCCTTTAAGAACTGGCCGGCACCAGTGTGTCTGTGTTCCATTGCTGACTGACATCACCTGAGCTTCACCAGCGCTCTGAGCTAATGCCTCGCTCCTCAGCGTTAGCGCCTTAAGAGAGGTGTGTAGCGCCTGATTTAGCGCTCCAATCACCTCCAGGGGGCGATAGAAGCCAAGTTTGCAGTCGGAGGTGATAATTAGCGCCAGGCGCTAAACTTTGCACCCGGCCGATAATCGCGCCCCAAATGGGGCGATACCGAATTTCTCCCCCAAGGGATCTTGGGCTTCATAAATAGAGGTATTGAGTACAAAAGTAGAGAAGTTATGCTGAACTTTTATAAAGTGCTGGTTAGGCCACAACTGGAATATTGCTTCCAGTTCTGGTCACCACATTTTTGGAAGGGTGTGAAGGCCCTTGAGAGGGTGCAGAGGAAATTTACCAGAATGGTTCCGTGAATGGGGGATCTTAGCTACAAGGACAGGTTGGAGAAGTTGGATTTGTTTTCATTAGAGAAAAGGAGGTTGAGGGATGATTTGATTGAGGTGTACAAGAATATGACGGGTTTGGATAGGCTAGACGGGGAAAGGCTGTTCCCACTAGCTGATGGTACAAGGACTAGGGGACACAGATTTAAGGTTTTGCGCAAGAGATACAGGGGTGACGTGAAGAAAAACTTTTATGCAGCAAGTGGTGATGACCTGGAATTCGCTGCCGACAGAAGAGGTGGAAGCAGAGACACTCAGGCCTAGAAATTCGGTTGTTTGCGCCAGCGGTTAGCGCCTAAAGAGACCGAGAATTGGGGCGTTACCCAATGTTGGGGCGGGCGCAATGAAGATAGCGACAACTCCCATATTGACTATACATTTAATGCCTGCGCTAAATGTTTGCGCGCGCCCGCGAGCGCAAACAGATCATGACGTCATTTCAGTGTGCAACGCCTTTTAGGGGCGCCTGAGCGGATATTGGGTGGCGCCCGGATCCTTTACGCCTAGCACTATTAGTGACAGTTCGAAGGAGCGATAGCAGGCCCTTCTCGGAGTCGGGGGGCGCTATTTAAAGGGGACAGCTCTAGTATAGAAGCTTCAGCCACTTGGCCTGTTCATTGCGATCGTTGGTGGAGAGAGTTGGCGAGCTACTGTGGAGCAGAGTTTTTGGAATTTAGCATTAGAGTACTTGGGACCTTCAAACCTGTCCGGAGCAGTTGGAGCACTAGACCTAACAGCCTTTTGACCAACTGGCATCGGAATGGGAGATGCTTTGGAGGGCGACCTCCTCATGGCCGAACACTATGAAGGGGCAGAGAGATGGCGGGAGAGAGGGCCGGGATTGGCTAGAAGGAGGAGGGGCAATGGAGGTCGGCCAATCCGAGGGTATGTTGCGAGGGTCTTTAGGCAGCAGGTGTCATACCTTGACATGTCGGAGAAGCAGTGTGTGCGAAGGCTCCGAATCGGGAGGGACGTTGTTACTGAGCTGTGCCACCTGCTTGCTGAGGATCTGCAGCCGCGTCTACGGTGCAGGACCTCTCTGTCGGTGGCCGTTAAACTGACTGTTGCCCTCAATTTTTATGGCAACGGATCCTTTCAGTCAGCCATTGGGGACATTGCAAATATCTCTCAGGTTGCAGTCCACTGTTGCATCCGGCAAGTTACAGCTGCCCTTTATAGGCAAGGGCGTCAATTCATCACCTTCCCTCTGACCCTGGAGAAGCAGACGGAGCACGCGCAGGGCTTCGCTGCTATTGCGGACTTCCACATGGTGCAGGGGGCGATTGACTGTACACACGTGGCTTTGAGGGCGCCATTCCAGAATCCTGAGGACTTCCGCAGCCGCAAGGGGTTCCACTCCCTCAACGTGCAGCTGGTCTGTGACCACCGCCAAATCATCATGGCAGTCAACGCCCAATTCCCAGGGAGCAGCCACGATGCCTTTATCCTGCGGTAGACCTCAGTTTGTGACCTTTTTGAGGGGCCGGCTCGACCACGAGGCTGGCTTATTGGGGACAAGGGCTATCCTCTCTGCCCATGGCTGATGACACCACTCCGTGTGTCTGCCACCCCAGCAGAAGAGCTGTTCAACAGCAGCCATCAGGCGACCAGGAACATTGTAGAGCACACTATTGGTGTGCTCAAAAAGCGTTTCCGATGGCTTGACCATTCGGGGGGAGCCCTGCAGTACTCGCCGGAGCAAGTGGGTCACATCGTCATCGTCTGCTGCATGCTCCACAACTTGGCGATTCGACGCACCCAGCCAATTCCAGCTGTCCCCCAACGACCAGCAGAGCAGGCGGTCGAGGAGGAGGAGGAGGAGGAAGAGCAGGCAGAGGAGGAGGAGGAGGAGGAGGAAGAGCAGGCGGTGGAGGAGGAGGAGGAGGAGCATGCGGATGAGGAGGAGGAGGAGGAGGAGGAGGAGGAGGAGGAAGATGGAAGGGCTCCTGAAAGTGGAAGGGCCATCCGTCAGAGGCTCATGAGGACTCGTTTCGAGGCCCCTCTGGCGGAATGATGAGTGTCTTTACTCCTGCGCACTTTGGATGTTTGAAAGCCTCTGAAGGCCAGCATCACTGTAATTAGTCACGTGCACCATAGCACATTAAAACTTCTCTTTATTGTCACAAAAGTCTTTCATTACAGCAAAACAACGTCATGTCAACAGAAACCATAACCAACAAAATAACAGTTAACTCTTCGGCAAAGCCGCAAAACTAAACAAACCATTTCCAACAATTACAACAGGTGAGGGTGTCCTTGAATTTGGCCAAGGAAACGTCTCAGCACCTCCCTCTACTGCTGGCCCCTTGATGGAGAACGACTTCTCTTTCGCGGACGGCCCCTTCCCTCCCTGCTGCTCCTACGTAATTGAACCCCAGTGGCGGGGTGAAGGCTGGGGGACGCCTGCTGACTGTGTGGAAGCGCAGAAGCCCCTGAGGGACGGCCTGGCCGACCTCTGGGCTTGGAGGGTGCGGACGCAGGATGCTTGATTTGGGCATGGCTGGAAGCAGTGTGCCCTGCAGGTGGTGGCAGCTGCACTGCAGATGTACCAGCGCTGGCATGTGCAATGGTCACCTGCCGAGAGAGGACACCTGCACCATGGTCGGACGACACACTGGCTCTCTGAGGGGACCGGCTCGGCTCATCCGCCACAATCGCATGCTCCACTGATTCCTGGCCTTGTATGGGACTGGAAGGGCCCGGGGTGATCCTAGCTGATGCAGATAGGGTGGCTGGAGTGAGAGTTCGCGTTGCCTCAATCTGGGTGTGGACGAGGCCAGCAAGTGACTGCGTGGCAGCAGTGAGGACCTGTGAGCCAGGTGCCAGTGCTTCGGAGAAGCCCTGGACAGTTCTTTCCATTGCTTCGGACAAGGCCGGTGCCGACCGCTCCACTGCCTCGGACAAGCCCTGGACAGACCTTTCCAGGGATTGTCCGAGGCCCTGAACAGCCCTTTCCATAGCGGCCTCAAAGCCCTGGACAGTCCTCTCCATTGTTGGCCCGAAGCCCTGGACAGTCCTCTCCATTGTTGCCCCAAAGCCCTCGAGAGTCCTCTCCATTGTTGGCCCGAAGCCCTGGACAGTCCTCTACATTGTTGCCCTGAAGCCGTCGAGAGTCCTGTCCATTGTTGCCGCGAAGCCCTGGAGAGTCCTGTCCATTGTTGCCCCGAAGCCCTTGAGAGTCCTCTCCATTGTTGCCCCGTGTATCTATTGACTGAGGCATCCTCCCCACTGCAGCCATCAGCTCAGTGTGCCTGAGCCGGGCCTGGGTGCTCATTTCAGCCAGGCGACGCACCTCCTCTGCACTCTGTGCAGCAGTCATCACTACCTGCCTTGCCCTCCGGGGAGACGGTGGCCGAACTTGCCTACCCCCCTTGCGTTGCTGAATGCTGCTTGTTCCGGCAACTGGCTGATCCTCAGAGCCACCCCCCCTCCCCTCCAGGGAACTTCTATCCCCAGTCTGTAGATGTGTATGCTCCCCTGAGATTGGAACGGATGGTCCGGCTTCCACCTGATCCTCGCCTCCGGAGGCACTGGCACTGGCAGCTTCAGGGCGTTGAGCCCGAGTTGGTGATGCATCATCTGAAAGCAGGGAGGTGGAAGAGTGGCTTTAGCAAAAGGACAGGTTGGCGGAAAGGCATGCCAGATTGCGGCAAGGCTCTGACATGGCTGCAGACTGAGGAAGCATGCTGGTGGGGGGACCAAGTGGAAGGAAACAGCTGAAAAAGGAGAGAGCCTTACCCTCGCTGTCGGAAATGGGGTTGGCAGCTGCAGTGGTAACAGGACCAGACAGACGCCCTCCAAGAATCTGGTGCACTCGCTCCTCGAGATCCGTCAGAGTGACGACTTGTGGAGGCCCGCCACCGGTTCCGAGTCTGGTCCTTTCGCCTTGCCGCCAGCTTGGACTGCAGGGGAAAGAAGGGGAAGTTCTGTAACATGATGCCTTGAGAGATCATCTCATGCCCCCCATGGTGCAAGAGCCCTTACATGAGGCCTTGAGAGATCATCGCATGCCCCCCATGGTGCAAGAGCCCTTACATGAGGCCTTGAGAGATCATCTCATGACCCCCATGGTGCAAGAGCCCTTACATGAAGCCTTGAGAGATCATCGCATGCCCCCCATGGTGCAAGAGCCCTTACATGAGGCCTTGAGAGATCATCGCATGCCCCTCATGGTGCAAGAGCCCTTACATGAGGCCTTGAGAGATCATCGCATGCCCCCCATGGTGCAAGAGCTCTTACATGAGGCCTTGAGAGATCATCGCATGCCCCCATGGTGCAAGAGCCCTTTCATGTGGCCTTGAGTGAAATGTCCATGTGTGTGCCCAGAAAGGGCCATGGGTGCTTGCTGACAGATGGCCATTGGGGCATCATGGCAACAGGGTGTTCTAAGTCAGGTGCAGATGGAGGGAATCAGAAGTTTGCATAACCAACACTCACCCTAACGACCCGAGTGAGGTCGTTGAATTTCTTCCTGCACTGAATAGGGGTCCTGGTCGCCATGCTGCTGGAGTTGAGCCTCAGAGAAACCTCCATCCAAGATCGCCGGTAAGCCTTTTGATTCGGCCTCTTGCCATTGTCAGGATACAGAACATCTCGACGGCACTCAACTGCAGACACCAACTGGTCCAGAGCCTCAGTGCTGAAGCGCTCTGCTCTCTGCCTCACCTTCTCCATTCTGACCAAGTTTCTTGCGCCAGAGAAGGGCGAGCGCCGATTCTGAGGCCTACAGGGCGTTGAGTGTGGCAGCTCAGGCTGACTGACCCACCCCTTTAAGAGCCGGCCGGCGCCTGGAAGTCTCGTGGTTTCCGGTAATTGAGATCACCTGCGCTGTGCCCGTCCGCGCCGATATTGGGTAGCGCCTGAACTTTTGTGCCTTAGGAGCCCCGTGCAACGTCTGAGTTCGCGCCTCAATCCCCTTTGGGGGCGATGCAACCCAATATCTCGCCAGGCAGCGATAAGTTTCGTCTGGCTATAAACTTTGCGCAGCGCCAGTTCTAACGCCTCAAGCGGGGCTATACCCAATTGCTAGGCCTCAATGTTTTCAAGGGGAGACTGGATAGGCACTGGGGAAATAAACTTGCAGGGCTACAGGGATAGAGCGCGGAAAAGGAACTGACTGAATTGCTCTACAGAGAGCTGGAACGGACTCGATGGGCCGAATGGCCTCCTTCTGTGCCGTTATGACTCTATATAGGGGGAAAAATTCGGTTGCTTTGTGCCTCCCATTCGAGGGCGCTAATGGGGCGCAAAGCAACTAGCGCCCGGGTGCGGCGATGTTTGCGCCGCTCGCGAAATTGACCAGACATTTTGCGGCGGTGCTGAACACTACCGGCACGATCTACTGCGTCCGCAAATCGTGATGTCAGTCGAGAGTGCAACGCCCTGGTAGTGCCCCAGATGGGATATTGAGTGGTGCCCCCTGTCTTACTGCCTGCTGGTAGCAACAACAGTTTGAAGGGAGCATTTTGCAGTCGGGAAGGGACTGGGGGAGCGCTATTTAAAGGTGACCGCTTCCTGCCTTTTTTTGTCGGCGACATTTTTGCACCACGCATTCTGAGAGAGAGAGAGAAACTTCTGGAGAGATTCAACACTGTGTGAAGGAGTTTTGGGTACTGAGCAGCACTTTGCAGGTTCATTTTGATTTGACCTTCCTTGCATCGATTTAGAAGAGACTGTGGGGGCTGCACTCTGAACTCTTTCCCTGGGCCTCTCCATTGTTCTTTCCAGCAGAATTGATGTACAGGTCTCTCCAGGTCAAGATTCAAGGCTGCAATGAGCAGGGTGTGGATGTCGAGCAAGATCGACCCTCCCCTTTAAGAACTGGCCGGCGCCATTGTGTCTGTGTTCCATTGCTGACTGACATCACATCAGCTTCGCCAGCGTTCTGAGGTAGCGCCTCGCTCCTCGGCATTTGCGCCTTAAGAGAGGTGTGTAGCACCTGATTTAGCGCTCTAATCACCTCCAGGGGTGATAGAAGCCAAGTTTTCCATCACACTCCTGACTTGTGCCTTGTAGATGGTGGAAAGGCTTTGGGGAGTCATGAGGTGAGACACACGCCACAAAATACCTAGCCTCTGACCTGCTCTTGTAGCCATAGTATTTATGTGGCTGGGCCAGTTAAGTTTCTAGTCAATGGTGACCCCCAGGATGTTGATGGTGGGGGATTTAGCGATGGTAATCCCATTGAATGTCATGGGGAGTTGGTTAGACATTCGCTTTTTGGAGATAGTCATTGCCTGGCACTTGTGTGGCGTGACTGTTACTTGCCACTTATCAGCCCTAGCCTGAATGTTGTCCAGGTCTTGCTGCATGCGGGCTTAGACTGCTTCATTATCTGAGGAGTTGCGAATGGAACTGAACACTGTGCAGTCATCAGTGAACATCTACACTTCTGAACTTATGATGGAGGGAAGGACGTTGATGAAGCAGCTGAAGATGGTTGGGCCTCGGACACTGTCCTGCGGAACTCCTGAAGCGATGTCCTGGGGCTGAGATGATTGACCTCCAACAACCACAGCAATCTTCCATTCTACAGTATTTACAGCAGAAGAAGAGAATAGCATGCTGGGAATCCCAAAGAAACTAATATTGAATCGGGGACAGGGACTCGATAAAATTAACGGAAGTAAAATAACAGTAATTAAGAAAATAATGGCATTAAAGAGTGAGAAATCCCCAGGGCCAGGTGGTTTCCATCCCAGGGTTTTTAAAGGAAGTAGGTGAGCACATTGCAGATGCCCTAACTATAATCTTCCAAGGTTCTCTCGATTCAGGAACGGTGCCCGTAGATTGGAAAATAGAAACATAGAAGATAGGAGCAGGAGCAGGCCATTCGGCCCCTCGAGCCTGGTCAGCCATTTAATGAGATCATGGCTGATCATCCAAATTCAATACCCTGTCCCTGCTTTCTCCCCATATCCCTTGATCCCTTTAGCCTTAAGAAATATATCTAACTCCTTCTTGATGCGCTATTAATTACTCATAAAAGACTGAGAGTTAGAAGAGTAACTAAAGGCTTTTATTAACAACAGAATGGAGGTCTGCCTCGAGTGGTCGACCGGTCCAGGATACCAAGGGCTGGGGAGCAGTCACCTTTATACTAGGACCTGTGGGAGGAGTCAGCCGAGGCATGTCCAGGCATGTACACAGTGGAATACAAACAGGACAAACAGGAATACAAACAGTGGTTTACCACATTCACCCCTTGTTTAAAATTGAGTCCGGCGGGGTGAAGTGTATTAAAAGTTAGTGTATTGGAGTCTCTCCGGAGGTCTTGTCTGCCGCTGTGATCAGCGTGGCGACGGCAGGGGTAGTGAAGCTTCCGGCGTCGAGTCCAGCGTAGGCTGTGGCACAGGCGTGTCGTCCTCGTAGATGTCGAGCGGGTCGCGGGGCCCAGGCCTGCCGTCTGCTGGGGCTGGATATCGGATCGTGGGGGGGGGTGGTAGTGGGTAGTGGGTTACTGTGGTCCCCGAGGGTGCAAGGTCTCTTATGGAGACTGTGTCCTCCCGCCCGTCCGGGTATGCGATGTAAGCATACTGGGGGTTGGCGTGGAGGAGGTCGACCCTCTCGACCAGGGGGTCCGTTTTATGGGTCCTCACGTGTCTTCTCAGTAGGACCGGCCCTGGGGACGTCAGCCATGGCGGTAGCGATGTCCCTGATGTGGACTTCCTTGGGAAGACAAACATTTTCTCATGAGGGGTGGCGTTAGTGGCAGTGCAGAGCAGTGACCGAATAGAGTGGAGCGCATCGGGGAGCACATCCTGCCAGCGGGAGGTTGGAAGGCCCCTAGACTTTAAGGCTAGCAGGACGGCCTTCCAAACTGTCGCATTTTCTCTTTCCACCTGTCCGTTCCCCCGGGGGTTGTAACTGGTGGTCCTGCTTGTGGCAATACCCCTAGTTAGCAGGTACTGACGGAGTTCGTCGCTCATAAACGATGAGCCCCGGTCGCTATGGATATAGCTGGGGAAGCCGAACAGGGTGAAGAGGTTGTTCAGACATTTAATGACCGTGGCACTGGTCATGTCCGGGCAGGGGAAGGCGAACGGGAAACGGGAGTACTCATCAATAATATTGAGGAAGCACACATTGCGGTCGGAGGAGGGGAGAGGCCCTTTAAAATCAACGCTCAGGCGCTCGAAGGGGCGAGTGGCTTTTATCAGGTGGGCCCTGTCTGGTCTATAAAAGTGTGGTTTGCACTCAGCGCAGACTTGGCAGTTCCTGGTCATGGTCCTGACCTCCTCAATAGAGTAAGGCAGGTTGCGGGCCTTGATGAGGTGGAAGAACCTGGTGACCCCCGGGTGGCAGAGGTCATTGTGGAGGACCCGTAGTCTATCGATCTGCGCGCTGGCGCAGGTGCCACGCGATAGCGCATCCGGGGGTTCATTTAGCTTCCCGGGCCGGTACAAGATCTCGTAGTTGTAGGTGGAAAGTTCGATTCTCCACCTCAAGATCTTGTCATTTTTGATTTTGCCCCTCTGCTTGTTGTTAAACATAAAAGCAACTGAACGCTGGTCAGTGAGCAGGGTAAATCGTTTTCCGGCCAGGTAGTGCCTCCAATGACGCACAGCCTCCACAATCGCCTGGGCCTCCTTCTCAACAGCGGAGTGTCTGGTCTCCGGGCCTTGGAGGGTTCGTGAAAAGAAGGCCACGGGTCTCCCCGCCTGATTGAGGGTAGCGGCCAGGGCAAAGTCGGACGCGTCGCTTTCCACCTGGAAGGGGATGGATTCGTCCACTGCGTGCATGGTGGCTTTGGCAATGTCCTCCTTGATACGGTGGAAGGCTAAGCGGGCCTCTGCCGTCAAGGGAAAAGAGGTGGACTTGATCAGCGGACGGGCCTTGTCCGCATAGTAGGGGACCCACTGGGCGTAATAGGAGAAAAACCCTAGGCACCTCTTCAGGGCCTTGAGGCAGTGGGGCAGTGGAAGTTCCATAAGGGGACGCATCCGGTCGGGGTCGGGGCCGATGACTCCGTGTTCCACAACACAGCCAAGGATGGCGAGGCGGTTTGTGCGGAATATGCACTTCTCCTTGTTATATGTCAGGTTTAGGAGTTGGGCGGTGCGGAGGAATTTTTCGAGGTTTGCGTCATGGTCCTGCAAGTCACGGCCGCAGATGGTCACATTGTCCAGATATGGGAAAGTGGCCTGCAACGCATTTTGATCTACCATCCGGTCCATCTCCCTTTGGAAGATGGAGACCCCGTTGGTGACGCCAAAGGGAACCCTAAGGAAGTGATAGAGGCGGCCGTTTGCCTCAAAGGCAGTGTACTGGCGGTCCTCAGGGCGGATGGGGAGCTGGTGGTACGCTGATTTCAGGTCAATGGTCGAGAAGACGCGGTACTGCGCGATCTGGTTGACCATATCAGCTATACGGGGGAGTGGGTAGGCGTCCAGCAGGGTGTAGCGATTTATTGTCTGGCTGTAGTCGATGACCAGGCGCTGCTTCTCGCTGGTCTTAACGACCACAACCTGGGCTCGCCAGGGGCTGGTGCTGCCCTCAATAATCCCTTCTTTCAGGAGCCGCTCCACTTCGGTTTTAATGAAAACCCTGTCCCCGGCACTGTATCGCCTGCTCTTTGTGGCGATGGGCTTACAGTCGGGGGTGAGGTTAGCAAACAGTGGTGGGGGGGTGACTCTGAGTGTGGAGAGGTTGCACCTGGTGCGCGGCGGGCAATTTGGAAGCTGCTGGCTGCGGACTGTGAGTGGGGGTAGGGGTCCACCGTACGCCATCGTAACACTTTTAAGGTGGCACTGAAAATCTAACCCCAGCAGGACGGCAGCGCAGAGGTCAGGCAGGACCAGAAGTTTAAAATGATCGTACACGGTCCCGTCTACTACGAGTGTCACCACGCAGTAGCCGCCGATGTCCGCCGACTGGGACTCGGAGGCCATAGAAATCCGCTGTTGCGCAGGCAGGACTGGGAGAGAGCAACGCCGCACCGTGTCGGGGTGGATGAAGCTCTCCGTGCTCCCAGAGTCAAAAAGGCAGATTGTATCGTGACCATTTACCTTAATGTCCATTGTGGAACTGGCCAGTTGGTGCGGTCTCGCTTGGTCCAGTGTAACGGATGCCAGCGTAGGGGTCGGTGTGTCGCTGCGGGTATCAGATGAGGCGGTGTCGGGGGCCTGCTGCGTCCCAGCTGTCGTCCAAGATGGCGGCGTCCATGATCCCCATGTGGCTGGAGGCATCCAAAATGGCTGCTGTACCGGTGATTCGCACACGGCCGGGGAGGTCCAAAATGGCGGCCCGCATGGCCCACACGCGGCGCTGCTGGGGTTCGGGGTGGCTTTGGCCCTGCAGACGCTAGCGTAGTGTCCCTTCTTCCCGCAGCCTGAGCAGATCGCATTTTTCGCCGGGCAGCGCGCTCTGGGGTGTTTTGCCTGGCCACAGAAGTAGCATTTCTGGCCTTGGGGCACTGCTGTCTGGCCTTGGGACACTGCTGCGGTAGTTGGGCCGTTGTTGGGGTGTGGCTGGGGTGGCACGGCGCTATGAGGCGGTCCTACCGTGTCCCAGGCTGTCATTCCCCGCGGCGTCCACGGTGCAGAGGAGTAGGCATCCATGCCCTGGTAGGCTGCCTCCAACGATAGTGCGAGTTCAGAGGCCTTGTTGAGGTCGAGGTTACTCTGCTCCAACAGTCGCTGTGTGTAATTGGATCTGTGGCCCGCTACAAAAGCATCCCGGATAAGTTCCTCTGTGTACACGGCGGCCTTTACATCCTTACAACCACAGGCCCGGCCAAGCACAGACAGTGCTTGAAGGTATTCCATGGTCGATTCCCCAGGTTGTTGTTTACGACTCCCCAGGAGGTGCCTGGCGTACACTTCGTTCACTGGGCGCGTGTACTGGTCCTTGAGGAGCTTGATAGCATCCGCGTACGAGGTCGCGTCTTGGATGACCGAGTACACTCGGTGGTTCACTTTGGAGGTCAGGACATCCAGTTTGTCCTCGTCCGATTTGATTGCTTCGGAGGCGGTCAAGAATTTTTCGAAACACTTAAGCCAGTGAGTAAACTTGGTGGATGAGTCCGCCTCCCGATGATCTAAGTCCAGGCATGCTGGTGTGAGGATCTTCTCCATTATAAAAATGTTGCTAATAAAATTGATGCGCTATTAATTACTCATAAAAGACTGAGAGTTAGAAGAGTAACGAAAGGCTTTTATTAACAACAGAATGGAGGTCTGCCTCGAGTGGTCGACCGGTCCAGGATACCAAGGGCTGGGGAGCAGTCACCTTTATACTAGGACCTGTGGGAGGAGTCAGCCGAGGCATGTCCAGGCATGTACACAGTGGAATACAAACAGGACAAACAGGAATACAAACAGTGGTTTACCACACTTCTTGAATATATTTAATGAGTTGGCCTCAACTGCCTTGTGTGGTAGAGAATTCCACAGGTTCACCACTCTCTGGGTGAAGAAATTCCTCCTCATCTCAGTCCTAAATGGCTTACCCCTTATCCTTAGACTGTGACCCCTGGCTCTGGACTCCCCTGCCATCGGGAACATCCTTCCTGCATCTAGTCTGTCTAGTCCTGTTAGAATGTTATAAGTTTCAATGAGATCCCCTCTCATTCTTCTAAACTCTAGCGAATATAAGCCTAATCGACCCAATCTCTCTTCATACGTCATTCCTGCCATCCCAGGAATCAGTCTGGTGACTCTTTGCTGCACTCTCTCCATGGCAAGAACATCCTTCCTCAGATAAGGCGACCAAAACTGCACACAATACTCAAGGTGTGGTCTCACCAAGGCCCTGTACAACTGCAGCAAAACATCCTTGCTCCTGTACTCGAATCCTCTCGCTGTGAAGGCCAACATACCATTTGACTTCTTAACCGCCTGCTGCGCCTGTATGCTTACCTTCAGTGACTGGTGCACAAAGAAACCCACGTCTCGTTGCACTTCCCCTTCTCCCAATCTATTGCCATTCAGATAATAATCTGCCTTCCTGTTTTTGCCACCAAAGCGGATAACCTCGCATTTATCCACATTATACTGCATCTTCCATGCATCTGCCCACTCAACCTGTCCAAATCATACTGGAGTTTCTCAGCATCCTCCTCACAGCACACACGCCCAACCAGCTTTGTGTCATCTGCAAACTTGGAGATATTACATCTAGTTCCCTCGTCTAGATCATTAATATATATTGTGACCAGCTGGGGTCCAAGGACTGATCCCTGCGGTACCTATCTAGTCACTACCTGCCACTCGGAAAAAGACCTGTTTATTCCAACTCTTTGCTTCCTGTCTGCCAACCAGTTCTCTATCCAAGTCAGTACCTTACCCCCAATCCCATGTGCTTTAACTTTACGTGCTAATCTCTTATGCGGGACCTTATCGAAAGCCTTCTGAAAGTCCAAATACACCACATCCACTGGTTCTCCCTTATCTATTCTACCAGTTACATCCTCAAAAAATTCCAGTAGATTAGTCAAGTACGATTTACCTTTTGTAAATCCATGTTGACTTTGTCCGATCCTGTCACTGTTTTCCAAGTGCTCTGCTATTACACCTTTTATAATGCACACTAGCATTTCCCCCACTACCGATGTCAGGCTTACCGGTCCATAATTCCACGTTTTCTCTCTGCCACCTTTTTTAAATAGTGAGGTTGCATTAGCTACCCTCCAATCCATGGGAACTGTGCCAGAGTCTATAGAATTTTGGAAGATGACCAGCAATCCATCTACTATTTCTAGGGCCACTTCCTTAAGTACCCTAGCATGTAGATTATCAGGCCCTGGAGATTTATCGGGTTTCAATCCTGGCAATTTCCCTAACACAATTTCCCTACAAATACTGATTACATTCAGGTCCTCCCTCTCATTAGACGCTATGTTCCCCAACATCTCTGGGAGGTTATTTGTGTCCTCCTTTGTGAAGACAGAAGCAAAGTATGTATTTAATTGGTCAGCCATTTCTTTGTTCCCCATTATAAATTCCCCTGATTCTGACTGCAAAGGACATCCGCTTGACTTCACCAATCTTTTTCTCTTCACATATCTATAGAAGCTATTACAGTCAGTTTTTATGTTACCTGCAAGCTTACTCTCATATACTATTTCCCCCTCTTAATTAATCCTTTTGTCCTCCTTTGCTGAATCCTAAACTGCTCCCAATCCTCAGGTTTGCTGCTTTTTATGGCCAATTTATATGTCCTCTCCTTGGATCTTATGCTATCCCTAATTTCCCTTGTGAGCCACGGTTGCACCACCTTTTTTGTTTTATTTTTATGCCAGACAGGGATGAACAAATTCTGTAGTTCATCCATGCGATCTTTAAATGTTTGCCATTGCCTATCCACCATCACCCCTTTAAGTAACGTTCCCCAATCCATTCTAGCCAACTCGCGCCTCATACCATCGTAGTTTCCTTTATTTAAATTCAGGACCCTAGTCTCTCATTCAACTACTTCACTCTCCATCTTAATGAAGAATTCTATCATATTATGATCGCTCCTCCCCAAGGGGCCTCGCACAACAAGATTGCTAATCAATCCTTTCTCATTACATAATACCCAGTCTAAAATGGCCTGATCTCTAGTTGGTTCCTCGACATATTGGTCCAGGAAACCATCCCGTATACACTCCAGGAATTCCTCCTCCACTGTATTGTTACTAATTTGGTTAGCCCAATCTATATGTAGATTAAAGTCACCCATGATAACTGCTGTGCCCTTATTGCACGCGTCTCTAATTTCCTGTTTAATGCCATCCCCAACCTCAGCATTACTGTTTGGGGGTCTGTTTACAACTCCCACTAACGTTTTCTGCCCCTTGGTATTTCTCAGCTCGACCCATACAGATTCCACATCATCAGAGCTGATATCCTTCCTTACTATTGTGTTAATCTCCACTTTAACCAGCAATGCTACCCCACCTCCTTTTCCTTTTTTCCTGTCCTTCCTGAATATTGAATACCCCTGGATGTTGAATTCCCAGTCTTGGTCACCCTGGAGCCATATCTCCGTAATCCCAATTATATCATATCCATTTACATCTATTTGCGCAGCTAATTCATCCACCTTATTACGAATGCTCCTCGCATTAAGGCACAAAGCCTTCAGGCTTGATTTTTTAACACTCTTAGCCTTTTTGGAATTATTATTTACTGTGGCCCTGTTTGATTTATACCCTTGATTTCTCTGCCTTCCACTTTTGCTTTACTTCTCCCTGTCTTTTGTTTCTATCCTTGCTTCCCTTTCCTCTGTCTCCCGGCACAGGTTCCCAACCCCCTGCCATTTTAGTTTAAACTCTCCCCAACAGCACTAGCAAAGATGCCCCCTAGGACATCAGTTTCAAACCAGAAATTGTGAAAGAAAATCTCAGTGTTGGAGTTAACGTCGCTGAATAATTGTGAATGAAGAAGCTCCACCTCACAATGCAGCAGTGTGGGTGGGAGACAAAAACTGGCAACTGCCAGTAGAGGGCAGTATTTATAAACAGGGTCACCATGCACAGGGCTCTGGAGATGGGGCCTGGGGGGAATCATTCAAAATCCCAACACTGCCACATGCCTAGGGTTAAATCCAATATGTCGTTGGTGGCAGGTCAAAGCAGTTTAAGAATAGAGTTAAGTACATCTCACTGTTTGATGTCTATAACGGGAACAGAACCTTTCAGAAAAGTTTCATTCATCTTTCTTTAACAAGGCAACTAACCCACGTAAGCTGGAAAAATAGATGTAAAAGGAACTCTTATCGATTGTCTTGCTCCAAGACCTTAATAATTCTGCCACGAGTCCTTTGTGAAAATGACCAATGTTTTTGAAATCCCTGCAACAGAATTAAGAATGAAGAATTTTTATTGCTCCTGACAAAACCTGTCGGACACCAAGCAGATTGAAAGGAAGATAGGAACAGGAGTCTGCCATTCCGCCCCTCGAGCCTCCAATGCCATTCAATTAGATCACTGCTGATCTGTGCCTCAAGTCTATTTACGCACCTTTGCCCCATGTCCCTTGTTAGTCTTTCCCAACTAAAATCTATCAATCTCAGCCTTAAAAGCTCCACTTGTCCTAGAATCCACAGCCCTTTGGGGAGAGAATTCCAGATTTCTAATACCTTGTGTGAAAAGGTACTTCATGACTTTCATCCTAAATGGCCACATTTTAAAATTACAATTCTTCCTATTTGTAATCCAGCCATTTTAAGATAAAGGCCAAATTTCCATTGGCCTTATTTATTACTTTTTGTACCTGTCGACTAGTTTTAAATGATTTGTGGAGTTAGACTCCCAAATCTCTTTGCTCCTCTACAGTTCCTAGTTTCTCACCATTTGGAAAATGTAGTTTTCTTTGGTCCAAAGTGGACGACCTCACACTTGTCCATCTGTCATAGTTTTGCAACTTTCTGCTCCCACACTACTTACTGTGTCTCTGACTTTAGTGTCATCTGGAAGCTTGGATATACAGCTCTATTCCTTGATCCAATTGATTAATAAATATGGGAAAAAGTTGCGGCTCCAGAACAGATCCACTTGTCACATTCTGCCAATCTGAGTACAAACCCTTTATCCCCAATCACTGTCTCCTACCTCCCAACCAACTTCCAACCCAAGTCTTGCCATGCTGGCTCTCTCTGATCAGCTCATTTTTGGACAAGTGCTCAGTCACTCTATCCCTAATGAGAGATTCTAGTAGCGTCCCCACAATTGATTTTAAATTCACAGGCCTGTGGTTACCTGGTTTCTCTCTCCCACCCTTCTTAAATAATGGACTGACATTTGCAATTTTTGAGTTTAACAGCATAGTTCCCAAATCAAGAGTTTGAATGATTATAGCTAATGCTTCTGCAATTTCCCCACTTCTTTTAATACCCTGGGATGGAAACCATCAGGTCCTGGTGATTTATCTATCCTGGTCCCATTATTTTCTCCATTACCATTTTATTACTAATATTGATTACAATAAGTGCATTCCCTTGATTTATTTTAGTTTCCCTCCAATTAATGGTACCTTTCACAAATCCATGCTGGCTCCCTCTGATCAGCTGAAAATTTTCGAGGTGTTCTGTCACCCTATCCTTAATTATAGACCCTAGTAATTTCCCGACAACAGATATTAGACTAACTGGTTTATAATTCATTGGTTTTCCTCTCTTGCCATTCTTAAATGCAGAGTAACATGCGCAATTTTCCAAACGAAAGGACGGTTCCTGAATCTAGAGAACATTGGAAGATTATAATTAGGGCATCTGCAATGTGCTCCTAGTTCCTTTAAACCCTGGGATGGAAACCATCTGGTCCTGGGGATCTGTCACACTTTTGTGCCATTATTTTCTTCATTACTGTTATTTTACTTACGTTAGTTTTATTGAGTCCCTTTCCCCGATTCAATATTAGTTTCTTTAGGATTTCCGGCATGGTGTCCTCTTCCTCTACTGTAAATACTGACGTAAAGTAATTATTCAACATGTCCGCCATTTCCCCACTGTCATTGACAATATCACCACTTTATTTTTAAGGGGCCAACATTGCTCCTGACCACCCTCTTTTTCCTAATGTAACTGTAAAAATGTTCGCATTGATTTTGATATCTCTTGCAAGTTTCTTTTCATACTCCCTTTTTGTAACTCTTACTAACTGTTGTGTGACCCTTTGCTGTTCTTTGTATCTTTCCCATTCGCCAGGATCTGTGCTATTTTTTGTATTTTTGTATACCTTTTCCTTTATAGTTTTATGCTGGCCTTTACCTCTTTAGTGGTTCATGGCTGGGTTTTATTGACAAGTAGAGCTCTTGCCCCTCAGGGGTATAAACTGGTTCTGTATCACATTAAATTCTTTTTTAAACATCTCCCACTGATCTTCTGTCGTTTTACCCATTAACAGATTTGCCCAGTTTACTGCGGACATCCCGTTGGTCAGCCTTACCTAAATCTAGAATCTTAGTAGCTGTTTTGCGTTTTTCCCCTTCAAACACTATGTTGAACTCGATCATGTTATGATCGCTATTGGATAAATGTTCATGCACAGTTAGACTGTTAACTAAATCTGGCTCATTACTCATCACTAAATCTAATATGACATGCCCCCTTGTTGCCTCTAGGACATATTGTTGTAGAAAACTATCCCAGACACACAAGAAATTCACTACCTTTCTGACAGGTGCTAGTCTGCTTTACCCAATCTCTATGAAAGTTAAAATCCCCCATTAAAAACACTCTGCCTTTACTACATGCTTGTCTAATCTCTTCATTTATACAATGTAGCACTTCAGAGCTGCTATAGGAGGCCTATACACAACTCCCAATACAGTCTTCGATCAGTTATTTCTTCATTCATCCCTTAAAGTCGCCATTGCCTGCTTACCTCTCTTTAAACCCTCTCTTATCATTGAAGTGATTTCATCCTTAATCACTAAGGCTACTCCTCCCCCTCTTCCATTTTCCCTATCTTCCCTGTAGACCTAAAAACCTGGTATATTTAGTTCCCAGTCCTGACCGTCTTGCAGCCATGTCTCAGTAATGGCTACAATGTCATACCCTCCAATTTGAATTCATGCCTGCAGTTCATTCAATTTATTCCTTATACTCCGTGCATTGGTGTAAAGAACCCTTATTTGGGCCACACGCCCTCGCCTGTCCTTCAGCTCTAATGTTTTACTCATCTTTTTTGCACCCTCTTCAGTGCCTCGAATTCCTTTTGATGACATGGTGTCCAGAATTGTACGCAGTACTCCAAGTGTGGTCCAACCAAGGTTCGATACACGTTTAGCATAACTTCACTACTTTTCAATTCAATCCCTCCAGAAATAAACCCCAGTGCTTGTGTTTTTTATGGCCTTGTTAAGCTGTGTCACTACTTTCAGTGATTTTTGTGTTTGTACTCCCAGATCCCTTTGATCTTCTACCCCATTTAGATTCGTTATTTCCAAGTAATATGTCACCTCCCTATTTTTCTTACCAAAATGTAATACCTCGCATTAATCTGTGTTGATAAATATCGACTATTTACATGAGTTGATGAGATGAAAGTATGAAATGAAAACATTGACCAACAAGTAGGTAAATACAATTTTTTAATTGTTACATGAAACAGGTTTTTACACTGAAGTAGTTCTCAAAGTCAGCAATCTGTACATGAAGTATGAAATGTAACTCCGAACGATGTTTAAAATCCCACGTTGTTTTTTTTTCATGGAGTGGGAAATACAGTGAACGCCCTCATATTTTAACATCTGTAATAAGACAGCATCTAAAATGGGGAGAGGGACGGGGAGAGGGAAGACGGGAGGAGGAAGAGACCTTGGGTTCACCGTTCCTTTGAACTCTGTGCCCTCCAGGAGCTGCCTGGGTCACATGGCATCGCCTCCCCTCCCATACAGGTCTCACTCTGAAAGTGTCTCGAGCTCTTTGTCTCCAATCAGCAGCAGTCTGTTCCGTTAGCCTCAGGGAGAATTAATTGGTGGCATTTTGTTCGTCCATGAACAAAATATGTAAACGGTTAGTGTTATATTTGGTCCATTTTTATAAATGATTAAAGTCAGCTCTAGCTTTTGTATTGTGTTTTCTCTCTCCTCATCTTCTTTCACAACCACCTTCAGGCAGAAAATAAGAAATAAGAAATAGGAGCAGGAGTTGACCATACGGCCCCTCGAGCCTGCTCCGCCATTCAATAAGATCATGGCTGATCATCGACCTCAGCTCCACTTTCCCGCCCGATCTCCATATCCCTCGAGTCCCCTAGAGTCCAAAAATCTATCGATCTCAGCCTTGAATATACTCAATGACTCAGCATTCACAGCCCTCTGGGGCAGAGAATTCCAAAGATTCACAACCCTCTGAGTGAAGAAATTCCTCCTCATCTCAGTCTTAAATGGCCGCCCCTTATCCTGAGACTATGCCCCCTAGTTCTAGACACTCCGGCCAGGGGAAGCAACCTCTCCGCATCTACCCTGTCAATCCCCTTCAGAATCTTGTATGTTTCAATGAGATCACCTCTCATTCTTCTAAACTCCAGAGAGTATCGGCCCATTCTACACAATCTCTCATCATAGGACAGCCCTCTCATCCCAGGAATCAATCTAGTGAACCTTCGTTGCACCGCCTCCAAGGCAAGTGTACTCCTCCTTAGATAAGGAGACCAGAACTGTGCACAGTACTCCAGGTCAGGTCTCACCAAGGCCCTGTACAAGTGACAAGTGGATCCATCGCGGCCTCCTCCTGAGCTCCCCACCCTCATAGATGCCAGTCCTGAGCCAATTCGATTCACTCCACTTGATATCAAAAAATGTCAGAGCACACTGGATACAGCAAAGGCTGTGGGCCCCAACAACATCACAGCTGTAGAGCTAAAGACCTGCACTCCAGAACTAGCCGTACCGCTAGCCAAGCTGTTCCTGTACTGGCATCTACCTGACAAAGTGGAAAATTGGGCAGGTATGTCCTTTCTGCAAAAGGCAGGAAAATTCCAATCCAGCCAATTACTGCCCCATCAGTCTACTCTCAATCATCAGCAAAGTAACTAGCCAGGCCACGTAAATACTGTGGCTATAAGAGCAGGTTAGAGGCTGGGTATTCTCCGGCAAGTGACTCACCTCCTGACTCCCCAAAACCATTCGAGCACCTACAAGGCACAAGTCAGAATTGTGATTGAATATTCTCCACTTGCCTGGATGGTTGCAGATCGAACAACACTCAAGAAGCGCGACACAATCCAGCAGAAAGCAGTCCGCTCAATCCATCATCATAAACATTTACTCCCTCCTCATCCGGCACACTGTAGCTGCTACGGCATCACCGAGAGTGGCTCGGTAGTACCACTATTCACTGAGCTGGCTAAGTCCTCAAGGAGATAGCTGCCAGACTGGACTCACTGCATGGGGAGAGAGAGCAAACACGAGGAAAAAACCGATTTGATCTCGTCCTCAACAATCTACCTGTCGCAGATCATCTGTCCATGACAGTATTGGTCACAGTGACCACTGCACAGTCCTTGTGGGGATGAAGTCCAGTATTCACACTGAGCACACCCCTTCATCGTGTTTTGTGGCACTACCACCGTACTAAATGGGATAGAATCAGAATATATCTAGCAGCTCAAAACTCGGCACCAAGGAGGTGCAGTGGGCCATCAGCAGCAACGGAATTGTATTCCACCACACCCTGTAACCTCATGGAGTGATATATCCCTCCCTCTACCATTACCATCAAACCAACCCTGGTTCAATGAGGAGTGTTGAAAAGCATGCCGGGGTATGTAAAAATCAGATACCAACTTGGTGAAGCTACAACACAGGACTATATGCATGCTAAACAGCAGCAACATTGCTATAGACAGAGCTAAGTGATCCCACACCCAATGGATCAGATCAAAGATCTGCAGTCCTGCCACATCCAGTCGTGAATGGTGATGGACAATTAAACAACTAATGGGAGGAGGAGGCTCCTTGAACATCCCCATCCTAATCGATGGCGGAGCACAGCACGTTAGTGCAAAAGACAAGGCTGAAGCCTTCGCAATCATCTTCAGTCTCATTACAGCCTTGGTCCAAACATGGACAAAAGAGCTGAAATACAGAGGTGAGGTGGGAGTGACTGTCCTCAACATCAAGGCAGCATTTGACCAAGTGTGGCACCAAGGAGCCCTCTTAAAACTGAAGTCAGTGGGGATCGGGGGAAAACTCTCCACTGGACGGTGTCATATCTAGCACAAGAAAGCTGGCTGTGGTTATTGGAGGCCAGTGATCTTAGCCCCAGGTCATCGCTGCAGCAGTTAATCAGGACAGTGTCCGAGGCCCAACATCTTCAACTGCTTTATTAATGACCTTCAGAAGTGGGGATGTTTGCTGCTGATTGTACAGTGTCAAGTAAATTTGCAATTCGTCAGATATGAGGCAGTCTGTGTCCAAATGCAGCAAGATGTGGACAACATTCAGGTTGGGGATGATAAGTGGCAAGTAACATTTGTGCCACACAAGTACCAGACAATGACCATCTCCAACAAGAGAGAGTCTAACCAGCTCCCCATGACATGCAATGGCATTACCATAATTGAATTCCCCACCATCTACATTCCGGGGATCACCATTGACCAGAAACTTAACTAGATCAGCCAAATAATTACTGTGTCCACAAGTGCTACTGAGAGGCTGGGTATTCTGTGCAAGTGACTCACCACCTCCTGACTCCCCAAAGCCTTTCCACCCCCTACAAGGCACAAGTCAGGAGTGCGATGGAATATTCTCCACTTGCCTGGACAGTTGCAGCTCCAAGTTTCACGAAGCGCGACACAATCCAGGGGAAAGCAGGCCGCTTAATCAGCCCCCCCATACACCATCTTAAACACTGACTCCCTCCTCATATGACGCACTGTGTCAGCAAGGGCCCAGAATGTCCTCTGGATGGGGGACTTCAATGTCCATCACCAAGTGTGGCACGGTAGTGGGCTCATGTTTGTTCTCTCACCACCTGCCGTGAGCCAGTCTGACTGCTATGTCCTTCAGGACTCAGCCAGCTTGGATAATCATGGTACTACCCAGTCACTGAGGACACCCCTTCTTTGTGTTGTGTGCCCTACCACCGTGCTAAATGGGATAGATTAATAACACATCTAGCAGCTCAAAACTGGGCATTCATGAGGCGCTGGGCCCATCAGCAGCAACAAAATTGTATTACACCATAATCTGTAACCTCATGGCCCGGCATATCTCTCATTCTACCATTAGCATCAAACCCGCCCTGGTTCAATAATTAGTGTTGAAGAGAATGCCCAGAGCTGCACCAAGTGTATCTGAAAATCAGAAACTAACTTGGTGAAGCTACAACACAGGACTATATGCATGCTGACCAGCGGAAGCAGCATGCTATAGACAGAGCTAAGCGATCCCACACCCAATCGATCAGATCAAAGCTCTGCAGTCCTGCCACATCCAGTCGTAAATGGTGATGGACAATTAACAACTAACGGGAGGAGGAGCCTCCTTGAACATCCCCATCCTCAACGATGGCGGAGCACAGCACGTGAGGGCAAAAGACCAGGCTGAAGCCTTCGCAACCATCTTCAGTCACAAGTGCCAAGTGGATGATGCATCTCGGCTGACTCCTGAGGTCCTCACCATCACTGAAGCCAGTCTTCAGCCAATTCACTTCACTCCACGTGATATCAAGAACGGTGGAGCGCACTGGATACAGCAAAGGCTAAGGGCCCCAACACCATCCCGGCTGCAGAGCTGAAGACCTGTGCTCCAGAACTAGCTGCACCTCTAGCCCAGCTGTTCCAGTACTGGCATCTACCCGACAAAGTGGTAAATTGGCCAGGTATGTCCAGTACGCAAAAAGCTGGAGTAATCCAACAGCCGGTTACCACCCCATCAGCCACCTCTCCATCATCAGCAAAATGAAGGAAGCTGTCATTGACAACGCTATCAAGCGGCACTAACAAAGCACAAATAACTTGCTCACTGAAGCCCAGTTTGGTTTCCACCAGGACCACTTGGCTCCTGACCTCATTACAGCCTTGGTCCAAACATGGACAAAAGAGCTGAATTCCAGAGGCGAGGTGGGAGTGACTGTCCTCGACATCAAGGCAGCATTTGACCGAGTGTGGTACCAAGGAGCCCTAGTAAAACTGAAGTCAATGGGAATCGGGGGAAAACTCTCCACTGGATGGTGTCATATCTAGCACAAAGGAAGATGTCTATGGTTATTGGAGGCCAATCATCTCAGACCCAGGTCATCGCTGCAGCAGTTACTCAGGACAGTGTCCTAGGCCCAACATCTTCAACTGCTTTGTTAATGACCTTCAGAAGTGGGGATGTTCGCTGCTGATTGCACAGTGTCAAGTTACATTTGCAATTCGTCAGATAATGAGGCAGTCTGTGTCTACATGCAGCAAGACCTGGACAACATTCAGGTTGGGGATGATAAGTTACAAGTAACATTTGTGACACACAAGTACCAGACAATGACCATCTCCAACAAGAGAGAGTCTAACCACCTCCCCATGATGTTCAATGGCATTACCATCTTTGAATTCACCACCATCAACATCCTGGGGGTCACCATTGACCAGAAACTTAACTAGATCAGCCAAATAAATATTGTGGCTACAAGAGCTAGTCAGACACTGGTATTCTGCGCAAGTGCCTCACCTCCTCCTGACTCCCCAAAGCCTTTCCACCCCCTACAAGACAAGTCAGGAGTGCGATGGAATATTATCCACTTGCCTGGACGGTTGCAGCTCCAACAACACTCACGAAGCTCGACACAATCCAGGGGAAAGCAGGCCGCTTAATCAGCTCCCCATCCACCATCTTAAACATTTACTCCCTCCTCATCCGGCGCACTGTGACTGCGGGCACAGAATGTCCTCTGGGTGGGGGACCTCAATGTCCATCACCAAGTGTGGCTCGGTAGTACCACTATTCACCGAGCTGGCCAAGTCCTCAAGGAGATAACTGCCAGACTGGACTCATACCAGGTGGTGAGAGAACAAGCACGAGGAAAAAACCTACTTGATCTCGTCCTCACCAAACTACATGTCGCAGATCATCTGTCCACAACAGTATTGGTTGCAGTGACCACCGCACACTCCTTGTGGAGATGAAGGCCCGTCTTCACACTGAGGACAACCTTTCATGGTGTTGTGTGGCACTACCACCGTACTAAATGGGATAGAATCAGAACAGATCTAGCAGCTAAAAACTGGGCACCAAGGAGGCGCTGTGGGCCATCAGCAGCAACGGAATTGTATTCCACCACACTCTGTAACCTCATGGGCTGATATATCCCTCCCTCTACCATTCCCAGCAAACCAACCCTGGTTCAATGAGGAGTGTTGAAGAGCATGCCAGGTGTACCTGAAAACCAGATACCAACTTGGTGAAGCTACAACACAGGAGTTTATGCATGTTAACCAGCAAAAGCAGCATGCTATAGACAGAGCTAAGTGATCCCACACCCAGTGGATCAGATCAAAGCTTTACAGGCCTGCCACATCCAGTCGTGCATGGTGATGGACAATTAACAACTAACAGGGGGAGGAGGTTCCTTGAACATCCTCATCCTCAACGATGGCAGAGCACAGCATGTCAGTGCAAAAGGCAAGGCTGAAGCCTTCGCAACCATCTTCAGTCACAAGTGCCAAGTGGATGCTGCATCTTGGCCTCCTCCTGAGCTTCCACCATCACAGAAGCCAGTCTTCAGCCAATTCGCTTCACTCCACGTGATATCAAGAATGGTAGAGCACACTGAATGTAGCCGACAAAGTGGTAAATTGGCCAGGTATGTTCAGTGCGCAAAAAGCTGGACTAATCCAACAGCCGGTTACCATCCCATCAGCCACCTCTCCATCATCAGCAAAGTGATGGAAGCCGTCATTGACAGTGCTTTCACGCGACACTTACGCGCAAATAACCTGCTCACCGATGCCGAGTTTGGTTTCCGCCAGTACCACTTGGCTCCTGACCTCATTACAGCCTTGGTCCAAACATGAACACGAGCTATATTCCAGAGGTGAGGTGAGAGTGGCTGTCCTCGACATCAAAGCAGCATTTGACCGAGTGTGGCACCAAGGAGCCCTAGTAAAACTGAAGTCAATGGTAATCGGAGGAAAACTCTCCACTGGAGTGTGTGATATCTCGCACAAGGAAGATGGCTGTGGTTATTGGAGGCCAATCATCTCAGACCCAGGCCATCGCTGCAGCAGTTACTGAGGACAGTGTCCTAGACCCAGCATCTTCAATTGCTTTATTAAAGACCTTCAGAAGTGGGGATGTTCGCTGCTGATTGCACAGTGTCAAGTTACATTCGCAATTCATCAGATAATGAGGCAGTCTGTGTTCACATGCAGCAAGACCTGGACAACATTCAGGTTGGGGATGATAAGTGGCAAGTAACATTTGTACCACACAAGTGCCAGACAATGACCATCTCGAACAAGAGAGAGTCTAACCACCTCCCCATGACATTCAATGGCATTACCATTGTTGAATTCCCCACCAACAGCCTGGGGGTCACCATTGACCAGAAACTTAACTAGATCGGCGAAATAAATACTGTGGCTACAAGAGCTAGTCAGACGCTGGGTATTCTGTGACAAGTGACTCACCACCTCCTGACCCCCAAAGCCTTTCCACCCCCTACAAGGCACAAGTCAGGAGTGTGATGGAATATACTCCACTTGCCTGGGCAGTTGTAGCTCCATCAAAACTCACGAAGCTCGGCACAATCCAGGGGAAAGCAGGCCGCTTAATCAGCACCCCATCCACCATCTTAAACATTTACTCCCTCCTCATCCGGCTCACTGTGGCATCAAGGGCACAGAATGTCCTATGGATGGGGGACTTCAATGTCCATCACCAAGTGTGGCTCAGTAGTGGCTCGTGTTTGTTCTCTCACCACCTGCCGTGAGCCAGTCTGGCTGCTATGTCCTTCAGGACTCAGCCAGCTTGGTCATTCATGGTACTACCCAGCCACTGAGGAGACCTCTTCATCGTGTTGTGTGCCCTACCACCGTGCTAAATGGGATAGATTGAGAACACATCTAACAGCTCAAAACTGGGCATCCATGAGGCGCTGTGGGCCCATCAGCAGCAACAGAATTGTATTCCACCATAATCTGTAACCGCATGGCCTGGCATATCTCTCATTCTACCATTAGCATCAAACCAGCCCTGGTTCAATAATTAGTGTTGAAGAGAATGCCCGGAGCTGCACCAAGTGTATCTGAAATTCAGAAACCAACTTGGTGAAGCTACATCACAGGACTATATGCAGGCTAAACAGCGGAAGCAGCATGCTATAGACAGAGCTAAGCGATCCCACACCCAATCGATCAGATCAAAGCTCTGCAGTCCTGTCACATCCAGTCATCAAAGGTGATGGACAATTAACAACTAACGGGAGGAGGAGCCTCCTTGAACATCCCCATCCTCAACGATGGTGGAGCACAGCATGTGAGTGCAAAAGACAAGGCTGACGCCTTCGCAACCATTTTCAGTCACAAGTGCCAAGTGGATGATGCATGAGACGGCCGGCTCCTGAGGTCCCCACCATCATTGATGCCAGTCTTCAGCCAATTCACTTCACTCCATGTGATATCAAGATTGGTAGAGTGCACTGGATACAGCAAAGGCTCTGGGCCCCGACAACATCCCGGCTGCAGAGCTGAAGGCCTGTGCTCCAGAAATAGCTGCACCTCTAGCCCAGCTGTTCCAGTCCTGGCATCTACCCGACAAAGTGGTAAATTGCCCAGGTATGTCCAGTCCACAAAAAGCTGGACTAATCCAACAGCCAGTTACCACCCCATTAACCACCTCTAAACCATCAGCAAAATGATGGAAGCTGTCATCGACAATGCTATCAAGCGGCACTAACTCACAAATAACCTCCTCACCGATGCCCAGTTTGGTTTCCGCCAGGACCTCTTGGCTCCTGACCTCATTACAACCTTGGTCCAAACATGGACAAAAGAGCTGAATTCCAGAGGTGAGGTGAGAGTGACTGTCCTCGACATCAAGGCAGCATTTGTCCGAGTGTGGCACCAAGGAGCCCTAATAAAACAGAAATCAATGGGGATCAGGGGAAAACTCTCCACTGGATGGTGTCATATCTAGCACAAAGGAAGATGGTTGTGGTTATTGGAGGCCAATCATCTCAGCCCCAGGTCATCGCTGCAGCGGTTACTCAGGACAGTGTCCTAGGCCCAACATCTTCAACTGCTTTATTAATGATCTTCAGAATTGGGGACGTTCGATGCTGATTGCACAGTGTTAAGTTACATTTGCTATTCATCAGATAATGAGGCAGTCTGTGTCCAGCATGACCTGGACAACATTGAGGTTGGGGATGATAAGTGGCAAGTAACATTTGTGACACACAAGTGCCAGACAATGAGCATCTCCAACAAGAGAGAGTCTAACCGCCTCCCCATGACATTCAATGGCATTACCATCATTGAATCCCCCACCATCAACATCCTGGGGATCACCATTGACCAAAAACTTAACTAGATCAGCCAAATAAACACTGTGGCTACAAGTGCTAGTGAGAGGCTGGGTATTCTGCACAAGTGACTCACCTCCTCCTGATTCCCCAAAGCCTTTCCACCCCCTACAAGACAAGTCAGGAGTGCGATGGAATATTCTCCACTTGCCTGGACGGTTGCAGCTCCAACAACACTCACGAAGCTCGACACAATCCAGGGGAAAGCAGGCCGCTTAATCAGCTCCCCATCCACCATCTTAAACATTTACTCGCTCCTCATCCGGCGCACTGTGGCTGCGGGCACAGAATGTCCTCTGGGTGGGGGACTTCAATGTCCATCACCAAGTGTGGCTTGGTAGTACCACTATTCACCGAGCTGGCCAAGTCCTGAAGGAGATAGCTGCCAGACTGGACTCATACCAGGTGGTGAGAGAACAAACACGAGGAAAAAACCTACTTGATCTCGTCCTCACCAAACTACATGTCACAGATCATCTGTCCATGACACTATTGGTTGCAGTGACCACCGCACACTCCTTGTGGAGATGAAGGCCCATCTTCACACTGAGGACAAACTTTCATGGTGTTGTGTGGCACTACCACCGTACTAAATGGGATAGAATCAGAACAGATCTAGCAGCTAAAAACTGGGCACCAAGGAGGCGCTGTGGGCTATCAGCAGCAACGGAATTGTATTCCACCACACTCTGTAACCTCATGGGCTGATATATCCCTCCCTCTACCATTCCCATCAAACCAACCCTGGTTCAATGAGGAGTGTTGACGAGCATGCCAGGTGTACCTGAAAATCAGATGCCAACTTGGTGAAGCTACAACACAGGACTATATGCATGCTAACTAGCGGAAGCAGCATGCTATACACAGAGCTAAGCGATCCCACACCCAATGGATCAGATCAAAGCTCTGCAGTCCTGCCACATCCAGTCGTGCATGGTGATGGACAATTAACAACTTCCATGAGGAGGAGGCTCCTTGAACATTCCCATCCTCAGTGATGGCAGAGCCCACCTCGTGAGTGCAAAAGACAATGCCTTCGCAACCATCTTCAGTCACAAGTGCCAAGTGGATGATGCATCTCGGCCTGCTCCTGAGCTTCCACCATCACAGAAGCCAGTCTTCAGCCAATTCGCTTCACTCCACGTGATATCAAGAACGGTAGAGCGCACTGAATGTACTCGACAAAGTGGTAAATTGGCCAGGTATGTCCAGTGCACAAAAAGCTGGACTATTCCAACAGCCAGTTACCACCCCATCAGCCATCACTCCATCATCAGCAAAGTGATGGAAGCTGTCATCGACAATGCTATCAAGCGACACTTACGCACAAATAACCTGCTCACCGATGCAGAGTTTGGTTTCCGCCTGAACACATTATAGTCTTGGTCCAAACATGGACACGGGCTATATTCCAGAGGTGAGGTGAGAGTGGCTGTCCTCGACATCAAAGCAGCATTTCACCGAGTGTGGCACCAAGGAGCCCTAGTAAAACTGAAGTCAATGGTAATCGTAGGAAAACTCTCCACTGGAGGGTGTGATATCTAGCACAAGGAAGATGGCTGTGGTTATTGGAGGCCAATCATCTCAGACCCAGGTCATTGCTGCAGCAGTTACTGAGGACAGTGTCCTAGACCCAACATTTTCAACTGCTTTATTAATGACCTTCAGAAGTGGGGATGTTCGCTGCTGATTGCACAGTGTCAAGTTACATTCGCAATTCGTCAGATAATGAGGCAGTCTGTGTCCACATGCAGCAAGACCTGGACAACATTCAGGTTGGGGATGATAAGTGGCAAGTAACATTTCTACCACACAAGTGCCAGACAATGACCATCTCGAACAAGAGAGAGACTAACCACCTCCCCATGACATTCAATGGCATTACCATTGTTGAATTCCCCACCAACAGCCTGGGGGTCACCATTGACCAGACACTTAATTAGATCGGCCAAATAAATATTGTGGCTACAAGAGGTAGTCAGACGCTGGGTATTCTGTGACAAGTGACTCACCACCTCCTGACTCCCCAAAGCCTTTCCACCCCCTACAAGACACAAGTCAGGAGTGTGATGGAATATACTCCACTTGCCTGGGCAGTTGCAGCTCCATCAAAACTCACGAAGCTCGGCACAATCCAGGGGAAAGAAGGCCGCTTAATCAGCCCCCCATCCACCATCTTAAACATTTACTCCCTCCTCATCCGGCTCACTGTGGCATCAAGGGCACAGAATGTCCTCTGGATGGGGGACTTCAATGTCCATCACCAAGTGTGGCTCGATAATGGCTCATGTTTGTCACTCACCACCTGCCGTGAGCCAGTCTGGCTTCTAAGTCCTTCAGGACTCAGCCAGCTTGGTCATTCATGGTACTACCCAGCTACTGAGGAGACCTCTTCATCGTGTTGTGTGCCCTACCACCGTGCTAAATGTGATAGATTAAGAACACATCTAGCAGCTCAAAACTGGGCAACCATGAGGCGCTGTGGGCCCATCAGCAGCAACAGAATTGTATTCCACCATAATCTGTAACCTCATGGCCCGGCATATCTCTCATTCTACCATTAGCATCAAACCAGCCCTGGTTCAATAATTAGTGTTGAAGAGAATGCCCGGAGCTGCACCAAGTGTATCTGAAAATCAGAAACCAACTTGGTGAAGCTACAACACAGGACTATATGCAGGCTAAACAGTGGAAGCAGCATGCTATAGACAGAGCTAAGCGATCCTTCACCCAATCGATCAGATCAAAGCTCTGCAGTCCTGCCACACCCAGTCGGGAATGGTGATGGACAATTAACAACTAACGGGAGGAGGAGGCTCCTTGAACATCCCCATCCTCAATGATGGCAGAGCACAGCACGTGAGTGCAAAAGACAAGGCTGAAGCCTTCGCAACCATCTTTAGCCACAAGTGCCAAGTGGATGATGCATCTCGGCTGGCTCCTGAGGTCCTCATCATCACTGAAGCCTGCCTTCAGCCAATTCACTTCACCCCAGGTGATATCAAGATTGGTAGAGCGCAGTGGATACAGCAAAGGCTATCGGCCCCGACACCATCCCGGCTGCAGAACTGAAGACCTGTGCTCCAGAACTAGCTGCACCTCTAGCCAAGTTGTTCCAGTACTGGCATCTACCCGACAAAGTGGTAAATTGCCCAGGTATGTCCAGTCCACATAAAGCTGGACCAATCCAACAGCCAGTTACCACCCCATTAACCACCTCTAAATCATCAGCAAAATGATGGAAGCTGACATCGACAATGCTATCAAGGGGCACTAACTCACAAATAACCTCCTCACCGATGCCCAGTTTGGTTTCCGCCAGGACCTCTTGGCTCCTGACCTCATTACAACCTTGGTCCAAACATGGACAAAAGAGCTGAATTCCAGAGGTGAGGTGAGAGTTACTGTCCTCGACATCAAGGCAGCATTTGTCCGAGTGTGGCACCAAGGAGCCCTAATAAAACTGAAATCAATGGGGATCAGGGGAAAACTCTCCACTGGATGGTGTCATATCTAGCACAACGGATGAGGGTTGTGGTTATTGGAGGCCAATCATCTCAGCCCCAGGTCATCGCTGCAGCAGTTACTCAGGACAGTTTCCTAGGCCCAACATCTTAGCTGCTTTGTTAATGACTTTCAGAAGTGGGGATGTTCGCTACTGATTGCACAGTGTCAAGTCACGTTCGCAATTCATCAGATAATGAGGCAGTCTGTGTCCAGCACGACCTGGACAACATTCAGGTTGGGGGTGATAAGTGGCAAGTAACATTTGTGCCACACAAGTGCCAGACAATGACCATCTCCAACAAGAAAGAGTCTAACCACCACCCCATGACAATCAATGGCATTACCATTGTTGAATTCCCCACCATCAACATCCTGGGGGTCACCATTGACCAGGAACTTAACTAGATCAGCCAAATAAATATTGTGGCTACAAGAGCTAGTCAGACACTGGGTAGTCTGCGTAAGTGACTCACCACCTCCTGACTCCCCAAAGCCTTTTCACTCCCTACAAGGCACAAGTCAGGAGTGCGATGGAATATTCTCCACTTGCCTGGACAGTTGCAGCTCCATCAATACTCACGAAGCTCGACAGAATCCAGGGGAAAGCAGGCCGCTTAATCAGCCACCCATCCATCATCTTAAACATTTACTCCCTCCTCATCCATAGAAACATAGAAGATAGCAGCAGGAGTAGGCCATTCGGCCCCTCGAGTCTGCTCCGCCATTTAATGAGATCATGGCTGATCATCTAAATTCAGTACCCTGGCCCTGCTTTCTCCCCATATCCCTTGATCCCTTTAGCCTTAAGAAATATATCTAACTCCTTCTTGAATATATTTAATGAATTGGCCTCAACTGCCCTGCGTGGCAGAGAATTCCACAGGTTCACCACTCTCTGGGTGAAGAAATTCCTCCTCATCTCCATCCTAAACAGCTTACCCCTTATCTTTAGACTGTAACCCGTGGTTCTGGACTCCCCCGCCATCGGGAACATCCTTCCTGCATCTAGTCTGTCTAGCCCTGTTAGAATTTTATAACTTTCAATGAGATCCCCTCTCATTCTTCTAAACTCCAGCCCAATCGACCCAATCTCTCCTCATACATCATTCCTGCCATCCCAGGTGTCAATCTGGTGAATCTTGGCTGCACTCCCTCCATGGCAAGAACATCCGTCCTCAGATAAGGCGACCAAAATTGCACACAATATTCAAGGTGTTGTCTCACCAAGGCCCTGTACAACTGCAGCAAGAAATCCTTGCTCCTGTACTCAAATCCTTTTGCTATGAAGGCCAACGTAGCATTTACCTTCTTAAGTGCCTGCTGCACCTGCATGCTTACCTTCAGCAACTGGTGCACAAGGACACCCAGGTCTCGTTGCACTTCCCCTTCTTTCAATCGATTGCTGTTCAGATAATAATCTGCCTTCGTGTTTTTGCCACCAAAGTGGATAACCTCGCATTTATCCACATTATATTGCATCTGCCATGCATCTGCCCAATCAGCCAACCTGTCAAATCATACTGGAGTTTCTCGGCATCCTCCTCACAGCACACACGCCCACCCAGCTTTGTGTCGTCTGCAAACTTGGAGATATTACATCTAGTTCCCTCGTCTAGGTCATTAATATATACTGTGAATAGCTGGGGTCCTAGCACCGATCCCTGCGGTACCCCACTAGTCACTGCCTGGCACTCGGAAAAAGAGCCATTTATTCCAACTCTTTGCTTCCTGTCTGCCAACCAGTTCTCTATCCAAGTCAGTACCTTACCCCCAATCCCATGTGCTTTAACTTTACAAGCTAATCTCTTATCCAGCGCACTGTGGCGCCATGGCACAGAATGTCCTCTGGGCGGGGGACTTCAATGTCCATCACCAAGTGTGGCTTGGTAGTGGCTCGTGTTTATTCTCTCACTACCTGCCGTGAGCCAGTCTGGCTGCTATGTCCTTCAGGACTCAGGCAGCTCGGTCAATCATGGTACTATTGAGTCACTCAGGACACCCCTTCATCGTGTCCTGTGGCCCTACCTCCGTGCTAAATGGGATAGATTAAGAACACATCTAGCAGCTCAAAAATGGGCATCCATGAGGCGCTGGGCCCATCAGCAGCAACAGAATTTTATTCCACCCTAATCTGTAACCTCATGGCACGGCATATCCCTCATTCTACCATTACCATCAAACCAGCCCTGGTTCAATAAGGAGTGTTGAAGAGCATGCCAGGAGCTGCACCAAGTGTATCTGAAAACACAGGACTATATGCATGCTAAATAGCGAAAGCAGCATTTTATAGACAGAGCTAAGCGATCCGCACCCAATGGATCAGATCGAAGCTCTGCAGTCCTGCCACATCCAGTCGTGAATGGTGATGGACAATTAACAACTAACGGGAGGAGGAGGCTCCTTGAACATCCCCATCCTCAACGATGGCAGAGCACAGTACGTGAGTGCAAAAGACAAGGCTGAAGCCTTCGCAACCATCTTTAGCCACGAGTGCCAAGTGGATGATGCATTACAGCTCCTGAGGTCCCACCATCACAGAAGCCAGTCTTCAACCAATTCGCTTCACTGACATGATATCAAGAACGGTAGAGCGCACTGGATACAGCAAAGGCTCTGGGACCCGACAACATCCCCGATACAGAGCTGAAGACCTCTGCTCCAGAAATAGCTGCACCTCTAGCCCAGCTGTTCCAGTACTGGCTTCTACCCGACAAAGTGGTAAATTGCCCAGGTATGTCCAGTCCACATAAAGCTGGACTAATCCAACAGCCAGTTACCACCCCATTAACCACCTCTCCATCATCAGCAAAGTGATGGAAGCTGTCATCGACAATGCTATCAAGCGGCACTAACTCACAAATAACCTCCTCACCGATGCCCAGTTTGGTTTCCGCCAGGACCTCTTGGCTCCTGACCTCATTACAACCTTGGTCCAAACATGGACAAAAGAGCTGAATTCCAGAGGTGAGGTGAGAGTGACTGTCCTCGACATCAAGGCAGCATTTGTCCGAGTGTGGCACCAAGGAGCCCTAATAAAACTGAAATCAATGGGGATCAGGGGAAAACTCTCCACTGGATGGTGTTATATCTAGCACAAAGGAAGATGGTTGTGGATATTGGAGGCCAATCATCTCAGACCCAGGTCATCGCTGCAGCAGTTACTCAGGACAGTGTCCTAGGCCCAACATCTTAGCTGCTTTGTTAATGACCTTCAGAAGTGGGGATGTTCGCTACTGATTGCACAGTGTCAAGTTACATCCGCAATTCATCAGATAATGAGGCAGTCTGTGTCCAGCACGACCTGGACAACATTCAGGTTGGGGATGATAAGTGGCAAGTAACATTTGTGCCACACAAGTGCCAGACAATGACCATCTCCAACAAGAGAGAGTCTAACCACCACCCCATGACAATCAATGGCATTACCATTGTTGAATTCCCCACCATCAACATCCTGGGGGTCACCATTGACCAGGAACTTAACTAGACCAGCCAAATAAATATTGTGGCTACAAGAGCCAGTCAGACACTGGGTAGTCTGCGTAAGTGACTCACCACCTCCTGACTCCCCAAAGCCTTTTCACTCCCTACAAGGCACAAGTCAGGAGTGCGATGGAATATTCTCCACTTGCCTGGACAGTTGCAGCTCCATCAATACTCACGAAGCTCGACAGAATCCAGGGGAAAGCAGGCCGCTTAATCAGCCACCCATCCACCATCTTAAACATTTACTCCCTCCTCATCCATAGAAACATAGAAGATAACAGCAGGAGTAGGCCATTCGGCCCCTCCAGTCTGCTCCGCCATTTAATGAGATCATGGCTGATCATCCAAATTCAGTACCCTGGCCCTGCTTTCTCCCCATATCCCTTGATCCCTTTAGCCTTAAGAAATATATCTAACTCCTTCTTGAATATATTTCATGAATTGGCCTCAACTGCCTTCTGTGGTAGAGAATTCCACAGGTTCACCACTCTCTGGGTGAAGAAATTCCTCCTCATCTCAGTCCTAAATGGCTTACCCCTTATCTTTAGACTGTAACCCCTGGTTCTGGACTCCGCCGCCATCGGGAACATCCTTCCTGCATCTAGTCTGTCTAGCCCTGTTAGAATTTTATAAGTTTCAATGAGATCCCCTCTCATTCTTCTAAACTCCAGCCCAATCGACATCATTCCTGTCATCCCAGGTATCAATCTGGTGAATCTTCGCTGCACTCCCTCCATGGCAAGAACATCCTTCCTCAGATAAGGCGACCAAAATTGCACACAATACTCAAGGTGTGCTCTCACCAAGGCCCTGTACAACTGCAGCAAGATATCCTTGCTCCTGTACTCAAATCCTTTTGCTATGAAGGACAACGTAGCATTTGCCTTCTTAAGTGCCTGCTGCACCTGCATGCTTACCTTTAGCAACTGGTGCACAAGGACACCCAGGTCTCGTTGCACTTCCCCTTCTCCCAATCTATTGCTGTTCAGATAATAATCTGCCTTCCTGTTTTTGCCACCAAAGTGGATAGCCTCGCATTTATCCACATTATATTGCATCTGCCATGCATCTGCCCAATCAGCCAACCTGTCAAATCATACTGGAGTTTCTCGGCATCCTCCTCACAGCACACACGCCCACCCAGCTTTGTGTCGTCTGCAAACTTGGAGATATTACATCTAGTTCCCTCGTCCAGATCATTAATATATATTGTGAATAGCTGGGGTCCTAGCACAGATCCCTGTGGTACCCCACTAGTCACTGCCTGCCACTCGGAAAAAGAGCCGTTTATTCCAACTCTTTGGTTCCTGTCTGCCAACCAGATCTCTATCCAAGTCAGTACCTTACCCCCAATCCCATGTGCTTTAACTATACACGCTAATCTCTTATCCAGCGCACTGTGGCGTCATGGCACAGAATGTCCTCTGGGCGGGGGACTTCAATGTCCATCACCAAGTGTGGCTCGGTAGTGGCTCGTGTTTATTCTCTCACAACCTGCCATGAGCCAGTCTGGCTGCTATGTCCTTCAGGACTCAGGCAGCTCGATCAATCATGGTACTATTGAGTCACTGAGGACACCCCTTCATCGTGTCCTGTGGCCCTACCACCGTGCTAAATGGGATAGATTAAGAACACATCTAGCAGCTCAAAACTGGGCATCCATGAGGCGCTGGGCCCATCAGCAGCAACAGAATTTTATTCCACCATAATCTGTAACCTCATGGCACGGCATATCCCTCATTCTACCATTACCATCAAACCAGCCCTGGTTCAATAAGGAGTGTTGAAGAGCATGCCAGGAGCTGCGCCAAGTATATCTGAAAACACAGGACTATATGCATGCTAAATATCGAAAGCAGCATTTTATAGACAGAGCTAAGCGATCCGCACCCAATGGATCAGATCAAAGCTCTGCAGTCCTGCCATATCCAGTCGTGAATGGTGATGGACAATTAACAACTGACGGGAGGAGGAGGCTCCTTGAACATCCCCATCCTCAATGATGGCAGAGCACAGTACGTGAGTGCAAAAGACAAGGCTCAAGCCTTCGCAACCATCTTTAGCCACGAGTGCCAAGTGGATGATGCATTACAGCTTCTGAGGTCCCACCATCACAGAAGCCAGTCTTCAACCAATTCGCTTCACTGACATG
The DNA here is from genome assembly GCF_052327205.1 of Somniosus microcephalus. Taxonomy (NCBI): domain Eukaryota; kingdom Metazoa; phylum Chordata; class Chondrichthyes; order Squaliformes; family Somniosidae; genus Somniosus; species Somniosus microcephalus. Next base: position 9,392,137 of record NC_141007.1, read on the forward strand.
ATATCAAGAACGGTAGAGCGCAGTGGATACAGCAAAGGCTCTGGGACCCGACAACATCCCCGATACAGAGCTGAAGACCTCTGCTCCAGAAATAGCTACACCTCTAGACCAGCTGTTCCAGTACTGGCTTCTACCCGGCAAAGTAGTAAATTGCCCAGGTATGTCCAGTCCACATAAAGCTGGACTAATCCAACAGCCAGTTACCACCCCATTAACCACCTCTCCATCATCAGCAAAGTGATGGAAGCTGTCATCGACAATGCTATCAAGCGGCACTAACTCACAAATAACCTCCTCACCGATGCCCAGTTTGGTTTCCGCCAGGACCTCTTGGCTCCTGACCTCATTACAACCTTGGTCCAAACATGGACAAAAGAGCTGAATTCCAGAGGTGAGGTGAGAGTGACTGTCCTCGACATCAAGGCAGCATTTGTCCGAGTGTGGCACCAAGGAGCCCTAATAAAACTGAAATCAATGGGGATCAGGGGAACACTCTCCACTGGATGGTGTCATATCTAGCACAAAGGAAGATGGTTGTGGTTATTGGAGGCCAATCATCTCAGATCCAGGTCATCGCTGCAGCAGTTACTCAGGACAGTTTCCTAGGCCCAACATCTTAGCTGCTTTGTTAATGACCTTCAGAAGTGGGGATGTTCGCTACTGATTGCACAGTGTCAAGTTACATTCGCAATTCATCAGATAATGAGGCAGTCTGTGTCCAGCACGACCTGGACAACATTCAGGTTGGGGATGATAAGTGGCAAGTACCATTTGTGCCACACAAGTGCCAGACAATGACCAACTTCAACAAGAGAGAGTCTAACCACCCCCCCATGACAATCAATGGCATTACCATTGTTGAATTCCCCACCATCAACATCCTGGGGGTCACCATTGACCAGGAACTTAACTAGGTCAGCCAAATAAATATTGTGGCTACAAGAGCCAGTCAGACACTGGGTAGTCTGCGTAAGTGACTCACCACCTCCTGACTCCCCAAAGCCTTTTCACTCCCTACAAGGCACAAGTCAGGAGTGCGATGGAATATTCTCCACTTGCCTGGACAGTTGCAGCTCCATCAATACTCACGAAGCTCGACAGAATCCAGGGGAAAGCAGGCCGCTTAATCAGCCACCCATCCACCATCTTAAACATTTACTCCCTCCTCATCCATAGAAACATAGAAGATAGCAGCAGGAGTAGACCATTCGGCCCCTCGAGTCTGCTCCGCCATTTAATGAGATCATGGCTGATCATCCAAATTCAATACCCTGTCCCTGCTTTCTCCCCATATCCCTTGATCCCTTTAGCCTTAAGAAATATATCTAACTCCTTCTTTAATATATTTAATGAATTGGCCTCAACTGCCTTCTGTGGTAGAGAATTCCACAGGTTCACCACTCTCTGGGTGAAGAAATTCCTCCTCATCTCAGTCCTAAATGGCTTACCCCTTATCTTTAGACTGTAACCCCTGGTTCTGGACTCCGCCGCCATCGGGAACATCCTTCCTGCATCTAGTCTGTCTAGCCCTGTTAGAATTTTATAAGTTTCAATGAGATCCCCTCTCATTCTTCTAAACTCCAGCCCAATCGACATCATTCCTGTCATCCCAGGTATCAATCTGGTGAATCTTCGCTGCACTCCCTCCATGGCAAGAACATCCTTCCTCAGATAAGGCGACCAAAATTGCACACAATACTCAAGGTGTGCTCTCACCAAGGCCCTGTACAACTGCAGCAAGATATCCTTGCTCCTGTACTCAAATCCTTTTGCTATGAAGGACAACGTAGCATTTGCCTTCTTAAGTGCCTGCTGCACCTGCATGCTTACCTTTAGCAACTGGTGCACAAGGACACCCAGGTCTCGTTGCACTTCCTATTCTCCCAATCTATTGCTGTTCAGATAATAATCTGCCTTCCTGTTTTTGCCACCAAAGTGGATAGCCTCGCATTTATCCACATTATATTGCATCTGCCATGCATCTGCCCAATCAGCCAACCTGTCAAATCATACTGGAGTTTCTCGGCATCCTCCTCACAGCACATATGCCCACCCAGCTTTGTGTCGTCTGGAAACTTGGAGATACTACATCTAGTTCCCTCGTCTAGATCATTAATATATATTGTGAAAAGCTGGGGTCCTAGCACTGATCCCTGCAGTACCCCACTAGTCACTGCCTGCCACTCGGAAAAAGAGCCGTTTATTCCAACTCTTTGCTTCCTGTCTGCCAACCAGTTCTCTATCCAAGTCAGAACCTTACCCCCAATCCCATGTGCTTTAACTTTACACGCTAATCTCTTATCCAGCGCACTGTGGCGTCATGGCACAGAATGTCCTCTGGGCAGGGTGTTAAGTATGTGTATTGTATTGAACAATTAACACAAAGACTTAAACGTATAACTCAAACAGGTCTTTACTGGTTGGAGGTAGGGACTATACATAGGTCTTTACTTCATGCCCACAGGCGGGAACTGAGGGGAGATCAGTACCCACAGTACTATTTATACCCCTATGGCCAGAAGTGGTACTGCGTATCACTACGCCCTACAAGTAGTGCAGTCCTGTCCATAGGTTCAAAGTAGCACACATATTACATACACAACATTCCTCCCTTCCTAGCTTTACAGTCATCTCCCCATTTAACATAACGTAATAACATATATACATATATAACTTCAGGTTTACATAACAGAATAACATAGATACATAGATAACTTCATGTCAAAACAGATCACAGATTCAGTCTCTGCGGAAAACAGTTCACAGATTCAATCTCTGTGGTGGAGTCGGTTCACGTTGCTGGAGTGACTCATTCAATAGTCCTTCCATGGATTTAACAGTTTGAACTTCCGAACTGAATTGGCTCCGTTCGGAGGGACCACGTGTGTGATCTGGTAGAGGTAATAATGGTTCAGATGGGTCATCTTCTGTTTCGACTTTTCCTTTTCTGCTTCTTGGAGACTCTCTGGGCTCCACTGTCAGCTGCCAGCTGCATGCGCAGTTCCTCCTTCTCTTCCTCCTTTTTCCGTAGTAGAGCCACCTTCTCCCGATGTTCCGCAGACTTTCGGTGCTCCTCCATGATTTCTGTATGGTGGGATTCGAAGTTACAAGTTGGGCAGGACAGGACATAGTAATATTCGGTGTCGTCCTGATCTAGGCCAGCGAGAGGGTCTTCTATTTCCTCCATACCCAGCTGGGCGTTAGCCAGCTTTTGTTCCAAGTCCAGACATCTTTCCTGAAGAGACTTCTTCATGCGTACCTCTTCATCCAGCTTTTTCTGGGCTTTCAGCAAGTCGTTTACTAATGACCTCATTTGAGATTTTACTACTTCAACTTCTTTTGGAGATTGATTGATCGGACTATTCAATCCCTCTACCGGAGCAGCTGTTTCAGCGGTCTGTTGTTCTACGTTGACGTGAGTCAGCGTACTTTTGGCATCCAAGGGCTGCTCTGTTGCAGTCATCTCAGTCTGTGTTGCCACCTCAGCTCTTCCAATAACCTTTGAGAGCTCCGAACCCCTTTCGTTTGAATATTGAAGTTCGTGTTCAAGTTTTTCCCATTTCAGAGTCCTGTCCTTCAGCATATGCAGGAGTTGGCTGACCGTTAACTCCTCTGACATCAGACGTTTTGTGTGCTCCTGCTCCATTTTCTCCATCAGCTGCTTCTGTTGTCTTTCCAGATTCTCCAACTCTATATCAAAGAACTCTTTCGTTGCATTCAACTCTTGCTCAAAACGGCGAAGCATTTGTTCTAATTGCTGTTGTAGTTTGAAATGGAGTTGAGTTCGAGCCCGGTGTCCCTCAGAAATGGGCACATCAGTAGACTTGCCAGACTCAGAATCCACAGTTAAACTATGTTGTTGTTGCTCAGTGGAATTCTGTGCTGAAACTTTGTCTTTTGCACCTGAGTTGGGCTTACCATCATCCGTTCCAGAGTCTGGGCCGACTATCTTCACCGAGTTCTCACTCGTTATTGTTTGTAGGAAATGCCAGTCCATATTCATTTTCCTAATCCACTCCCGTCCTAGTAGTGGAGAACCTCCTTCAGATATCACATATAAGTCCATTATTTGACTGTCTTCGCCCTTGTGGACCACTGCAACCTCTATTTTCCCGATGGGGTACACTCTTTGCCCCGTGTATGTTTTCAATATAATCCCCGTATCCTGTAGGGGAATATGTTGGAATAACTTTCCGTAATCTTTCTTATTTATGACCGTCAATGCCGATCCAGTGTCCAATTCCAGTTTTACTTGGACTCCTTCTATCTGAAGAGTAACCCAAATTGTCTGGAGGTCTGCACCCTTACCAATGTTGAGTACCCTTAAGCTAGCCAGTTCAATACTGCTTGCGTCTGAATCGGACTCCTGTTCGGCCACCTTGTGTACCTTTGCGTATTTCCCTTGTGGTGACTTCTTGTTGCTGGTCTTCTTCGCTGACCTGCATACTCTAGCTATATGTCCAAGCCTACCACATGTTCTACATTCTTGGTTTTTAAACCAACACTGGTTCTGACCATGCGTTGTCTTTCCACAACGATAACATTTGCCAGAACTCACACCCAATTTGTGTGCACTGAGCTCCGGTGACCGTAGCTGCATTACTGCCGTGCCTCTCGCTGCGGCTTCATGTGCTGCTGCCATAGTGACCGCCTTCTCAAGCGTCAGCTCATTCTCCTCGAGCAGTCGCTTTTGTGTATCCTGATTAAATAAACCACACACAAATTTGTCTCGTAGTGCATCTGTCAGTCCCGTTCCAAACTGGCAATATTTCGCTAATTTACGCAATTCCAGCAAATATTCAGCATTGCTTTCATGCTGTAGCTGCCTTCTGTCGTAAAATTTAAATCGTTCCGCTAGCATCAGCGGCGTGGGGTTTAGATGATCTTTCAGGACAGTAACAATCTCATCGAACGTCTTATCCGCCGGTTCATCTGGTGATAACAGGTGTTTCAATTGCCCGTATGTCTTCGCACCCATTAAATTTAATAATGTTAGAGCTTTATCTTGGTCACGAATTTTATTGGCCTTACAATAATTTTTTACTCTTTCAACATATATGGCCCAATCTTCGAGGTCACTATCAAAGGTGCTAATATTCCCGTGTTTAGGCATTGTAGATTTGCAATTTCTCAGATTTTATTTTGTTTACTTGTTATCAAAGATGGCGGCATCCCGCTCTTGCCGTCGTCCTCCGCCCACAAAATGGCGGTTTTCCCGCGCTTGGCGGTCTTCACCCGTCCCCCGACGCCGTCTCCCTTCAGCCCCCGAGTGCGGCCCTTATCTTCGCCGCGATCGCCCGAGTGCGGCCCTTATCAGCGGATGCGATCGCTGGATCGCGAAGTGGCTCCCGACCGAAGCGGCTCTTGCTCGCTCCCTCCCGGGCTCTGGCTTACCCGCTCGCGTGTTTCACCGCGGCTCTTATCAGGGATTGCGATCGCCCTTATCTTCTCCAACTTCCCCAGCCCTGTCTTTGCAGCCAACGCTGCACGGCTTACCCCACCACCTAGGTTGAGCAAGGAAACTGCAGAAAGACTTCTGTCAGTCGCTGGAAGCTGTCAGGATGGCTGCTGCACTCCAGTGCTCAGTCGCTGATGGAGGCTTCAGAGTCCTAAAGCCTGTCGCTTCTAGTGGGGTGGTGATGTTTGAAACCTCTCTTCAACTGCCGCAGGGTAAGAACCTGACTCGTCGCCAGTGTTAAGTATGTGTATTGTATTGAACAATTAACACAAAGACTTAAACGTATAACTCAAACAGGTCATTACTGGTTGGAGGTAGGGACTATACGTAGGTCTTTACTTCATGCCCACAGGCGGGAACTGAGGGGAGATCAGTACCCACAGTACTATTTATACCCCTGTGGCCAGGAGTGGTACTGCGTATCACTACGCCCTACAAGTAGTGCAGTCCTGTCCATAGGTTCAAAGTAGCACACATATTACATACACAACACGGGGGACTTCAATGTCCATCACCAAGTGTGCCTCGGTAGTGGCTCGTGTTTATTCTCTCACTACCTGCCGTGAGCCAGTCTGGCTGCTCTGTCCTTCAGGACTCAGGCAGCTCGGTCAATCATGGTACTATTGAGTCACTGAGGACACCCCTTCATCGTGTCCTGTGCCCCTACCACCGTGCTAAATGGGATAGATTAAGAACACATCTAGCAGCTCAAAACTGGACATCCATGAGGCGCTGGGCCCATCAGCAGCAACAGAATTTTATTCCACCATAATCTGTAACCTCATGGCCCGGCATATCCCTCATTCTACCATTACCATCAAACCAGCCCTGGTTCAATAAGGAGTGTTGAAGAGCATGCCAGGAGCTGCACCAAGTGTATCTGAAAACACAGGACTATATGCATGCTAAATAGCGAAAGCAGCATTTTATAGACAGAGCTTAGCGATCCGCACCCAATGGATCAGATCAAAGCTCTGCAGTCCTGTCACATCCAGTCGTGAATGGTGATGGACAATTAACAACTAACGGGAGGAGGAGGCTCCTTGAACATCCCCATCCTCAACGATGGCAGAGCACAGTACGTGAGTGCAAAAGACAAGGCTGAAGCCTTCGCAACCATCTTTAGCCACGAGTGCCAAGTGGAAGATGCATTACAGCTCCTGAGGTCGCACCATCACAGAAGCCAGTCTTCAACCAATTCGCTTCACTGACATGATATCAAGAATGGTAGAGCGCACTGGATACAGCAAAGGCTCTGGGACACGACAACATCCCGGATGCAGAGCTGAAGACCTCTGCTCCAGAAATAGCTGCACCTCTAGCCCAGCTGTTCCAGTACTGGCTTCTACCCGACAAAATGGTAAATTGCCCAGGTATGTCCAGTCCACATAAAGCTGGACTAATCCAACAGCCAGTTACCACCCCATTAACCACCTCTCCATCATCAGCAAAGTGATGGAAGCTGTCATCGACAATGCTATCAACCGGCACTAACACACAAATAACCTCCTCACCGATGCCCAGTTTGGTTTCTGCCAGGACCTCTTGGCTCCTGACCTCATTACAACCTTGGTCCAAACATGGACAAAAGAGCTGAATTCCAGAGGTGAGGTGAGAGTGACTGACCTCGACATGAAGGCAGCATTTGTCCGAGTGTGGCACCAAGGAGCCCTAATAAAACAGAAATCAATGGGGATCAGGGGAAAACTCTCCACTGGATGGTGTCATATCTGGCACAAAGGAAGATGGTTGTGGTTATTGGAGGCCAATCATTTCAGACCCAGGTCATCGCTGCAGCAGTTACTCAGGACAGTGTCCTAGGCCCAACATCTTAGCTGCTTTGTTAATGACCTTCAGAAGTGGGGATGTTCGCTACTGATTGCACAGTGTCAAGTTACATTCGCAATTCACAGAATCACAGAATCACAGAAATCCCACATTGCAGATAGAGGCCATTTTGGCCCATCGAGCCTGCACCGACACATATCCCACCCCCGATCCCCGTAACCCCTACACCAACACATATCCCACCCTATCCCCGTAACCCCCACGTATTTAATCCCCCTAACACTAAGGGTCAATTTATCATAGCCAATCAACCTAACCCGCACATCTTTGGACTGTGGGAGGAAACCGGAGCACCCGGAGGAAACCCACGCAAACACGGGGAGAATGTGCAAACTCCACACAGACAGACACCCGAGGCCGGATTCGAACCCGGGTCCCTGGCGCGGTGAAGCAACAGTGCTAACCACTATGCCACCGTGCTACCATTCATCAGGTAATGAGGCAGTCTGTGTCCAGCACGACCTGGACAACATTCAAGTTGGGGATGATAAGTGGCAAGTAACATTTGTGCCACACAAGTGCCAGACAATGACCATCTCCAACAAGAGAGAGTCTAACCACCACCCCATGACAATCAATGGCATTACCATTGTTGAATTCCCCACCATCAACATCCTGGAGGTCACCATTGACCAGGAACTTAACTAGATCAGCCAAATAAATATTGTGGCTACAAGAGCTAGTCAGACACTGGGTAGTCTGCGTAAGTGACTCACCACCTCCTGACCCCCCAAAGCCATTTCACTCCCTACAAGGCACAAGTCAGGAGTGCGATGGAATATTCTCCACTTGCCTGGACAGTTGCAGCTCCATCAATACTCACGAAGCTCGACAGAATCCAGGGGAAAGCAGGCCACTTAATCAGCCACTCATCCACCATCTTAAACATTTACTCCCTCCTCAGCCATAGAAACATAGAAGATAGCAGCAGGAGTAGGCCATTCGGCCCCTCGAGTCTGCTCCGCCATTTAATGAGATCATGGCTGATCATCCAAATTCAGTACCCTGTCCCTGCTTTCTCCCCATATCCCTTGATCCCTTTCGCCTTAAGAAATATATCTAACTCCTTCTTGAATATATTTAATGAATTGGCCTTAACTGCCTTCTGTGGTAGAGAATTCCACAAGTTCACCACTCTCTGGGTGAAGAAATTCCTCCTCATCTCAGTCCTAAATGGCTTACCCCTTATCTTTAGACTGTAACCCCTGGTTCTGGAATCCGCCGCCATCGGGATCATCCTTCCTGCATCTAGTCTGTCTAGCCCTGTTAGAATTTTATAAGTTTCAATGAGATCCCCTCTCATTCTTCTAAACTCCAGCCCAATCGACATCATTCCTGTCATCACAGGTATCAATCTGGTGAATCTTCGCTGCACTCCCTCCATGGCAAGAACATCCTTCCTCAGATAAGGCGACCAAAATTGCACACAATACTCAAGGTGTGCACTCACCAAGACCCTGTACAACTGCAGCAAGATATCCTTGCTCCTCTACTCAAATCCTTTTGCTATGAAGGACAACGTAGCATTTGCCTTCTTAAGTGCCTGCTGCACCTGCATGCTTACCTTTAGCAACTGGTGCACAAGGACACCCAGGTCTCGTTGCACTTCACCTTCTCCCAATCTATTGCTGTTCAGATAATAATCTGCCTTCCTGTTTTTGCCACCAAAGTGGATAGCCTCGCATTTATCCACATTATATTGCATCTGCCATGCATCTGCCCAATCAGCCAACCTGTCAATTCATACTGGAGTTTCTCGGCATCCTCCTCACAGCACACACGCCCACCCAGCTTTATGTCGTCTGCAAACTTGGAGATATTACATCTAGTTCCCTCGTTTAGATCATTAATATATATTGTGAATAGCTGGGGTCCTAGCACCGATCCCTGCAGTACCCCACTAGTCACTGCCTGCCACTCGGAAAAAGAGCCGTTTATTCCAACTCTTTGCTTCCTGTCTGCCAACCAGTTCTCTATCCAAGTCAGAACCTTACCCCCAATCCCATGTGCTTTAACTTTACACGCTAATCTCTTATCCAGCGCACTGTGGCATCATGGCACAGAATGTCCTCTGGGCGGGGGACTTCAATCTCCATCACCAAGTGTGGCTCGGCAGTGGCTCGTGTTTATTCTCTCACTGCCGTGAGCCAGTCTGGCTGCGATGTCCTTCAGGACTCAGGCAGCTCGGTCAATCATGGTACTATTGAGTCACTGAGGACACCCCTTCATCGTGTCCTGCGCCCCTACCACCGTGCTAAATGGGATAGATTAAGAACACATCTAGCAGCTCAAAACTGGGCATCCAAGAGGCGCTGGGCCCATCAGCAGCAACAGAATTTTATTCCACCAGAATCTGTAACCTCATGGCCCGGCATATCCCTCATTCTACCATTACCATCAAACCAGCCCTGGTTCAATAAGGAGTGTTGAAGAGCATGCCAGGAGCTGCACCAAGTGTATCTGAAAGCACAGGACTATATGCATGCTAAATAGCGAAAGCAGCATTTTATAGACAGAGCTAAGCGATCCGCACCCAATGGATCAGATCAAAGCTCTGCAGTCCTGCCACATCCAGTCGTGGATGGTGATGGACAATTAACAACTAACGGGAGGAGGAGGCTCCTTGAACATCCCCATCCTCAACGATGGCAGAGCACAGTACGTGAGTGCAAAAGACAAGGCTGAAGCCTTCGCAACCATCTTTAGCCACGAGTGCCAAGTGGATGATGCATTACAGCTCCTGAGGTCCCACCATCACAGAAGCCAGTCTTCAACCAATTCGCTTCAATGACATGATATCAAAAACGGTAGAGCGCACTGGATACAGCAAAGGCTCTGGGACACGACAACATCCCGGATGCAGAGCTGAAGACCTCTGCTCCAGAAATAGCTGCACCTCTAGCCCAGCTGTTCCAGTACTGGCATCTACCCGACAAAATGGTAAATTGCCCAGGTATGTCCAGTCCACATAAAGCTGGACTAATCCAACAGCCAGTTACCACCCCATTAACCACCTCTCCATCATCAGCAAAGTGATGGAAGCTGTCATCGACAATGCTATCAACCGGCACTAACACACAAATAACCTCCTCACCGATGCCCAGTTTGGTTTCTGCCAGGACCTCTTGGCTCCTGACCTCATTACAACCTTGGTCCAAACATGGACAAAAGAGCTGAATTCCAGAGGTGAGGTGAGAGTGACTGACCTCGACATGAAGGCAGCATTTGTCCGAGTGTGGCACCAAGGAGCCCTAATAAAACAGAAATCAATGGGGATCAGGGGAAAACTCTCCACTGGATGGTGTCATATCTGGCACAAAGGAAGATGGTTGTGGTTATTGGAGGCCAATCATTTCAGACCCAGGTCATCGCTGCAGCAGTTACTCAGGACAGTGTCCTAGGCCCAACATCTTAGCTGCTTTGTTAATGACCTTCAGAAGTGGGGATGTTCGCTACTGATTGCACAGTGTCAAGTTACATTCGCAATTCACAGAATCACAGAATCACAGAAATCCCACATTGCAGATAGAGGCCATTTTGGCCCATCGAGCCTGCACCGACACATATCCCACCCCCGATCCCCGTAACCCCTACACCAACACATATCCCACCCTATCCCCGTAACCCCCACGTATTTAATCCCCCTAACACTAAGGGTCAATTTATCATAGCCAATCAACCTAACCCGCACATCTTTGGACTGTGGGAGGAAACCGGAGCACCCGGAGGAAACCCACGCAAACACGGGGAGAATGTGCAAACTCCACACAGACAGACACCCGAGGCCGGATTCGAACCCGGGTCCCTGGCGCGGTGAAGCAACAGTGCTAACCACTATGCCACCGTGCTACCATTCATCAGGTAATGAGGCAGTCTGTGTCCAGCACGACCTGGACAACATTCAAGTTGGGGATGATAAGTGGCAAGTAACATTTGTGCCACACAAGTGCCAGACAATGACCATCTCCAACAAGAGAGAGTCTAACCACCACCCCATGACAATCAATGGCATTACCATTGTTGAATTCCCCACCATCAACATCCTGGAGGTCACCATTGACCAGGAACTTAACTAGATCAGCCAAATAAATATTGTGGCTACAAGAGCTAGTCAGACACTGGGTAGTCTGCGTAAGTGACTCACCACCTCCTGACCCCCCAAAGCCATTTCACTCCCTACAAGGCACAAGTCAGGAGTGCGATGGAATATTCTCCACTTGCCTGGACAGTTGCAGCTCCATCAATACTCACGAAGCTCGACAGAATCCAGGGGAAAGCAGGCCACTTAATCAGCCACTCATCCACCATCTTAAACATTTACTCCCTCCTCAGCCATAGAAACATAGAAGATAGCAGCAGGAGTAGGCCATTCGGCCCCTCGAGTCTGCTCCGCCATTTAATGAGATCATGGCTGATCATCCAAATTCAGTACCCTGTCCCTGCTTTCTCCCCATATCCCTTGATCCCTTTCGCCTTAAGAAATATATCTAACTCCTTCTTGAAAATATTTAATGAATTGGCCTTAACTGCCTTCTGTGGTAGAGAATTCCACAAGTTCACCACTCTCTGGGTGAAGAAATTCCTCCTCATCTCAGTCCTAAATGGCTTACCCCTTATCTTTAGACTGTAACCCCTGGTTCTGGAATCCGCCGCCATCGGGATCATCCTTCCTGCATCTAGTCTGTCTAGCCCTGTTAGAATTTTATAAGTTTCAATGAGATCCCCTCTCATTCTTCTAAACTCCAGCCCAATCGACATCATTCCTGTCATCACAGGTATCAATCTGGTGAATCTTCGCTGCACTCCCTCCATGGCAAGAACATCCTTCCTCAGATAAGGCGACCAAAATTGCACACAATACTCAAGGTGTGCACTCACCAAGACCCTGTACAACTGCAGCAAGATATCCTTGCTCCTCTACTCAAATCCTTTTGCTATGAAGGACAACGTAGCATTTGCCTTCTTAAGTGCCTGCTGCACCTGCATGCTTACCTTTAGCAACTGGTGCACAAGGACACCCAGGTCTCGTTGCACTTCACCTTCTCCCAATCTATTGCTGTTCAGATAATAACCTGCCTTCCTGTTTTTGCCACCAAAGTGGATAGCCTCGCATTTATCCACATTATATTGCATCTGCCATGCATCTGCCCAATCAGCCAACCTGTCAATTCATACTGGAGTTTCTCGGCATCCTCCTCACAGCACACACGCCCACCCAGCTTTATGTCGTCTGCAAACTTGGAGATATTACATCTAGTTCCCTCGTTTAGATCATTAATATATATTGTGAATAGCTGGGGTCCTAGCACCGATCCCTGCAGTACCCCACTAGTCACTGCCTGCCACTCGGAAAAAGAGCCGTTTATTCCAACTCTTTGCTTCCTGTCTGCCAACCAGTTCTCTATCCAAGTCAGAACCTTACCCCCAATCCCATGTGCTTTAACTTTACATGCTAATCTCTTATCCAGCGCACTGTGGCATCATGGCACAGAATGTCCTCTGGGCGGGGGACTTCAATCTCCATCACCAAGTGTGGCTCGGCAGTGGCTCGTGTTTATTCTCTCACTGCCGTGAGCCAGTCTGGCTGCGATGTCCTTCAGGACTCAGGCAGCTCGGTCAATCATGGTACTATTCAGTCACTGAGGACACCCCTTCATCGTGTCCTGCGCCCCTACCACCGTGCTAAATGGGATAGATTAAGAACACATCTAGCAGCTCAAAACTGGGCATCCAAGAGGCGCTGGGCCCATCAGCAGCAACAGAATTTTATTCCACCAGAATCTGTAACCTCATGGCCCGGCATATCCCTCATTCTACCATTACCATCAAACCAGCCCTGGTTCAATAAGGAGTGTTGAAGAGCATGCCAGGAGCTGCACCAAGTGTATCTGAAAGCACAGGACTATATGCATGCTAAATAGCGAAAGCAGCATTTTATAGACAGAGCTAAGCGATCCGCACCCAATGGATCAGATCAAAGCTCTGCAGTCCTGCCACATCCAGTCGTGGATGGTGATGGACAATTAACAACTAACGGGAGGAGGAGGCTCCTTGAACATCCCCATCCTCAACGATGGCAGAGCACAGTACGTGAGTGCAAAAGACAAGGCTGAAGCCTTCGCAACCATCTTTAGCCACGAGTGCCAAGTGGATGATGCATTACAGCTCCTGAGGTCCCACCATCACAGAAGCCAGTCTTCAACCAATTCGCTTCAATGACATGATATCAAAAACGGTAGAGCGCACTGGATACAGCAAAGGCTCTGGGACACGACAACATCCCGGATGCAGAGCTGAAGACCTCTGCTCCAGAAATAGCTGCACCTCTAGCCCAGCTGTTCCAGTACTGGCATCTACCCGACAAAATGGTAAATTGCCCAGGTATGTCCAGTCCACATAAAGCTGGACCAATCCAACAGCCAGTTACCACCCCATTAACCACCTCTCCATCATCAGCAAAGTGATGGAAGCTGTCATCGACAATGCTATCAACCGGCACTAACACACAAATAACCTCCTCACCGATGCCCAGTTTGGTTTCTGCCAGGACCTCTTGGCTCCTGACCTCATTACAACCTTGGTCCAAACATGGACAAAAGAGCTGAATTCCAGAGGTGAGGTGAGAGTGACTGACCTCGACATGAAGGCAGCATTTGTCCGAGTGTGGCACCAAGGAGCCCTAATAAAACAGAAATCAATGGGGATCAGGGGAAAACTCTCCACTGGATGGTGTCATATCTGGCACAAAGGAAGATGGTTGTGGTTATTGGAGGCCAATCATTTCAGACCCAGGTCATCGCTGCAGCAGTTACTCAGGACAGTGTCCTAGGCCCAACATCTTAGCTGCTTTGTTAATGACCTTCAGAAGTGGGGATGTTCGCTACTGATTGCACAGTGTCAAGTTACATTCGCAATTCACAGAATCACAGAATCACAGAAATCCCACATTGCAGATAGAGGCCATTTCGGCCCATCGAGCCTGCACCGACACATATCCCACCCCCGATCCCCGTAACCCCTACACCAACACATATCCCACCCTATCCCCGTAACCCCCACGTATTTAATCCCCCTAACACTAAGGGTCAATTTATCATAGCCAATCAACCTAACCCGCACATCTTTGGACTGTGGGAGGAAACCGGAGCACCCGGAGGAAACCCACGCAAACACGGGGAGAATGTGCAAACTCCACACAGACAGACACCCGAGGCCGGATTCGAACCCGGGTCCCTGGCGCGGTGAAGCAACAGTGCTAACCACTATGCCACCGTGCTACCATTCATCAGGTAATGAGGCAGTCTGTGTCCAGCACGACCTGGACAACATTCAAGTTGGGGATGATAAGTGGCAAGTAACATTTGTGCCACACAAGTGCCAGACAATGACCATCTCCAACAAGAGAGAGTCTAACCACCACCCCATGACAATCAATGGCATTACCATTGTTGAATTCCCCACCATCAACATCCTGGAGGTCACCATTGACCAGGAACTTAACTAGATCAGCCAAATAAATATTGTGGCTACAAGAGCTAGTCAGACACTGGGTAGTCTGCGTAAGTGACTCACCACCTCCTGACCCCCCAAAGCCATTTCACTCCCTACAAGGCACAAGTCAGGAGTGCGATGGAATATTCTCCACTTGCCTGGACAGTTGCAGCTCCATCAATACTCACGAAGCTCGACAGAATCCAGGGGAAAGCAGGCCACTTAATCAGCCACTCATCCACCATCTTAAACATTTACTCCCTCCTCAGCCATAGAAACATAGAAGATAGCAGCAGGAGTAGGCCATTCGGCCCCTCGAGTCTGCTCCGCCATTTAATGAGATCATGGCTGATCATCCAAATTCAGTACCCTGTCCCTGCTTTCTCCCCATATCCCTTGATCCCTTTCGCCTTAAGAAATATATCTAACTCCTTCTTGAAAATATTTAATGAATTGGCCTTAACTGCCTTCTGTGGTAGAGAATTCCACAAGTTCACCACTCTCTGGGTGAAGAAATTCCTCCTCATCTCAGTCCTAAATGGCTTACCCCTTATCTTTAGACTGTAACCCCTGGTTCTGGAATCCGCCGCCATCGGGATCATCCTTCCTGCATCTAGTCTGTCTAGCCCTGTTAGAATTTTATAAGTTTCAATGAGATCCCCTCTCATTCTTCTAAACTCCAGCCCAATCGACATCATTCCTGTCATCACAGGTATCAATCTGGTGAATCTTCGCTGCACTCCCTCCATGGCAAGAACATCCTTCCTCAGATAAGGCGACCAAAATTGCACACAATACTCAAGGTGTGCACTCACCAAGACCCTGTACAACTGCAGCAAGATATCCTTGCTCCTCTACTCAAATCCTTTTGCTATGAAGGACAACGTAGCATTTGCCTTCTTAAGTGCCTGCTGCACCTGCATGCTTACCTTTAGCAACTGGTGCACAAGGACACCCAGGTCTCGTTGCACTTCACCTTCTCCCAATCTATTGCTGTTCAGATAATAATCTGCCTTCCTGTTTTTGCCACCAAAGTGGATAGCCTCGCATTTATCCACATTATATTGCATCTGCCATGCATCTGCCCAATCAGCCAACCTGTCAATTCATACTGGAGTTTCTCGGCATCCTCCTCACAGCACACACGCCCACCCAGCTTTATGTCGTCTGCAAACTTGGAGATATTACATCTAGTTCCCTCGTTTAGATCATTAATATATATTGTGAATAGCTGGGGTCCTAGCACCGATCCCTGCAGTACCCCACTAGTCACTGCCTGCCACTCGGAAAAAGAGCCGTTTATTCCAACTCTTTGCTTCCTGTCTGCCAACCAGTTCTCTATCCAAGTCAGAACCTTACCCCCAATCCCATGTGCTTTAACTTTACACGCTAATCTCTTATCCAGCGCACTGTGGCATCATGGCACAGAATGTCCTCTGGGCGGGGGACTTCAATCTCCATCACCAAGTGTGGCTCGGCAGTGGCTCGTGTTTATTCTCTCACTGCCGTGAGCCAGTCTGGCTGCGATGTCCTTCAGGACTCAGGCAGCTCGGTCAATCATGGTACTATTGAGTCACTGAGGACACCCCTTCATCGTGTCCTGCGCCCCTACCACCGTGCTAAATGGGATAGATTAAGAACACATCTAGCAGCTCAAAACTGGGCATCCAAGAGGCGCTGGGCCCATCAGCAGCAACAGAATTTTATTCCACCAGAATCTGTAACCTCATGGCCCGGCATATCCCTCATTCTACCATTACCATCAAACCAGCCCTGGTTCAATAAGGAGTGTTGAAGAGCATGCCAGGAGCTGCACCAAGTGTATCTGAAAGCACAGGACTATATGCATGCTAAATAGCGAAAGCAGCATTTTATAGACAGAGCTAAGCGATCCGCACCCAATGGATCAGATCAAAGCTCTGCAGTCCTGCCACATCCAGTCGTGGATGGTGATGGACAATTAACAACTAACGGGAGGAGGAGGCTCCTTGAACATCCCCATCCTCAACGATGGCAGAGCACAGTACGTGAGTGCAAAAGACAAGGCTGAAGCCTTCGCAACCATCTTTAGCCACGAGTGCCAAGTGGATGATGCATTACAGCTCCTGAGGTCCCACCATCACAGAAGCCAGTCTTCAACCAATTCGCTTCAATGACATGATATCAAAAACGGTAGAGCGCACTGGATACAGCAAAGGCTCTGGGACACGACAACATCCCGGATGCAGAGCTGAAGACCTCTGCTCCAGAAATAGCTGCACCTCTAGCCCAGCTGTTCCAGTACTGGCATCTACCCGACAAAATGGTAAATTGCCCAGGTATGTCCAGTCCACATAAAGCTGGACTAATCCAACAGCCAGTTACCACCCCATTAACCACCTCTCCATCATCAGCAAAGTGATGGAAGCTGTCATCGACAATGCTATCAACCGGCACTAACACACAAATAACCTCCTCACCGATGCCCAGTTTGGTTTCTGCCAGGACCTCTTGGCTCCTGACCTCATTACAACCTTGGTCCAAACATGGACAAAAGAGCTGAATTCCAGAGGTGAGGTGAGAGTGACTGACCTCGACATGAAGGCAGCATTTGTCCGAGTGTGGCACCAAGGAGCCCTAATAAAACAGAAATCAATGGGGATCAGGGGAAAACTCTCCACTGGATGGTGTCATATCTGGCACAAAGGAAGATGGTTGTGGTTATTGGAGGCCAATCATTTCAGACCCAGGTCATCGCTGCAGCAGTTACTCAGGACAGTGTCCTAGGCCCAACATCTTAGCTGCTTTGTTAATGACCTTCAGAAGTGGGGATGTTCGCTACTGATTGCACAGTGTCAAGTTACATTCGCAATTCACAGAATCACAGAATCACAGAAATCCCACATTGCAGATAGAGGCCATTTCGGCCCATCGAGCCTGCACCGACACATATCCCACCCCCGATCCCCGTAACCCCTACACCAACACATATCCCACCCTATCCCCGTAACCCCCACGTATTTAATCCCCCTAACAGTAAGGGTCAATTTATCATAGCCAATCAACCTAACCCGCACATCTTTGGACTGTGGGAGGAAACCGGAGCACCCGGAGGAAACCCACGCAAACACGGGGAGAATGTGCAAACTCCACACAGACAGACACCCGAGGCCGGATTCGAACCCGGGTCCCTGGCGCGGTGAAGCAACAGTGCTAACCACTATGCCACCGTGCTACCATTCATCAGGTAATGAGGCAGTCTGTGTCCAGCACGACCTGGACAACATTCAAGTTGGGGATGATAAGTGGCAAGTAACATTTGTGCCACACAAGTGCCAGACAATGACCATCTCCAACAAGAGAGAGTCTAACCACCACCCCATGACAATCAATGGCATTACCATTGTTGAATTCCCCACCATCAACATCCTGGAGGTCACCATTGACCAGGAACTTAACTAGATCAGCCAAATAAATATTGTGGCTACAAGAGCTAGTCAGACACTGGGTAGTCTGCGTAAGTGACTCACCACCTCCTGACCCCCCAAAGCCATTTCACTCCCTACAAGGCACAAGTCAGGAGTGCGATGGAATATTCTCCACTTGCCTGGACAGTTGCAGCTCCATCAATACTCACGAAGCTCGACAGAATCCAGGGGAAAGCAGGCCGCTTAATCAGCCACTCATCCACCATCTTAAACATTTACTCCCTCCTCAGCCATAGAAACATAGAAGATAGCAGCAGGAGTAGGCCATTCGGCCCCTCGAGTCTGCTCCGCCATTTAATGAGATCATGGCTGATCATCCAAATTCAGTACCCTGTCCCTGCTTTCTCCCCATATCCCTTGATCCCTTTCGCCTTAAGAAATATATCTAACTCCTTCTTGAATATATTTAATGAATTGGCCTTAACTGCCTTCTGTGGTAGAGAATTCCACAAGTTCACCACTCTCTGGGTGAAGAAATTCCTCCTCATCTCAGTCCTAAATGGCTTACCCCTTATCTTTAGACTGTAACCCCTGGTTCTGGAATCCGCCGCCATCGGGATCATCCTTCCTGCATCTAGTCTGTCTAGCCCTGTTAGAATTTTATAAGTTTCAATGAGATCCCCTCTCATTCTTCTAAACTCCAGCCCAATCGACATCATTCCTGTCATCACAGGTATCAATCTGGTGAATCTTCGCTGCACTCCCTCCATGGCAAGAACATCCTTCCTCAGATAAGGCGACCAAAATTGCACACAATACTCAAGGTGGGCACTCACCAAGACCCTGTACAACTGCAGCAAGATATCCTTGCTCCTCTACTCAAATCCTTTTGCTATGAAGGACAACGTAGCATTTGCCTTCTTAAGTGCCTGCTGCACCTGCATGCTTACCTTTAGCAACTGGTGCACAAGGACACCCAGGTCTCGTTGCACTTCACCTTCTCCCAATCTATTGCTGTTCAGATAATAATCTGCCTTCCTGTTTTTGCCACCAAAGTGGATAGCCTCGCATTTATCCACATTATATTGCATCTGCCATGCATCTGCCCAATCAGCCAACCTGTCAATTCATACTGGAGTTTCTCGGCATCCTCCTCACAGCACACACGCCCACCCAGCTTTATGTCGTCTGCAAACTTGGAGATATTACATCTAGTTCCCTCGTTTAGATCATTAATATATATTGTGAATAGCTGGGGTCCTAGCACCGATCCCTGCAGTACCCCACTAGTCACTGCCTGCCACTCGGAAAAAGAGCCGTTTATTCCAACTCTTTGCTTCCTGTCTGCCAACCAGTTCTCTATCCAAGTCAGAACCTTACCCCCAATCCCATGTGCTTTAACTTTACACGCTAATCTCTTATCCAGCGCACTGTGGCATCATGGCACAGAATGTCCTCTGGGCGGGGGACTTCAATCTCCATCACCAAGTGTGGCTCGGCAGTGGCTCGTGTTTATTCTCTCACTGCCGTGAGCCAGTCTGGCTGCGATGTCCTTCAGGACTCAGGCAGCTCGGTCAATCATGGTACTATTGAGTCACTGAGGACACCCCTTCATCGTGTCCTGCGCCCCTACCACCGTGCTAAATGGGATAGATTAAGAACACATCTAGCAGCTCAAAACTGGGCATCCAAGAGGCGCTGGGCCCATCAGCAGCAACAGAATTTTATTCCACCAGAATCTGTAACCTCATGGCCCGGCATATCCCTCATTCTACCATTACCATCAAACCAGCCCTGGTTCAATAAGGAGTGTTGAAGAGCATGCCAGGAGCTGCACCAAGTGTATCTGAAAGCACAGGACTATATGCATGCTAAATAGCGAAAGCAGCATTTTATAGACAGAGCTAAGCGATCCGCACCCAATGGATCAGATCAAAGCTCTGCAGTCCTGCCACATCCAGTCGTGAATGGTGATGGACAATTAACAACTAACGGGAGGAGGAGGCTCCTTGAACATCCCCATCCTCAACGATGGCAGAGCACAGTACGTGAGTGCAAAAGACAAGGCTGAAGCCTTCGCAACCATCTTTAGCCACGAGTGCCAAGTGGATGATGCATTACAGCTCCTGAGGTCCCACCATCACAGAAGCCAGTCTTCAACCAATTCGCTTCAATGACATGATATCAAAAACGGTAGAGCGCACTGGATACAGCAAAGGCTCTGGGACACGACAACATCCCGGATGCAGAGCTGAAGACCTCTGCTCCAGAAATAGCTGCACCTCTAGCCCAGCTGTTCCAGTACTGGCTTCTACCCGACAAAATGGTAAATTGCCCAGGTATGTCCAGTCCACATAAAGCTGGACTAATCCAACAGCCAGTTACCACCCCATTAACCACCTCTCCATCATCAGCAAAGTGATGGAAGCTGTCATCGACAATGCTATCAACCGGCACTAACACACAAATAACCTCCTCACCGATGCCCAGTTTGGTTTCTGCCAGGACCTCTTGGCTCCTGACCTCATTACAACCTTGGTCCAAACATGGACAAAAGAGCTGAATTCCAGAGGTGAGGTGAGAGTGACTGACCTCGACATGAAGGCAGCATTTGTCCGAGTGTGGCACCAAGGAGCCCTAATAAAACTGAAATCAATGGGGATCAGGGGAAAACTCTCCACTGGATGGTGTCATATCTAGCACAAAGGAAGATGGTTGTGGTTATTGGAGGCCAATCATTTCAGACCCAGGTCATCGCTGCAGCAGTTACTCAGGACAGTGTCCTAGGCCCAACATCTTAGCTGCTTTGTTAATGACCTTCAGAAGTGGGGATGTTCGCTACTGATTGCACAGTGTCAAGTTACATTCGCAATTCACAGAATCACAGAATCACAGAAATCCCACATTGCAGATAGAGGCCATTTCGGCCCATCGAGCCTGCACCGACACATATCCCACCCCCGATCCCCGTAACCCCTACACCAACACATATCCCACCCTATCCCCGTAACCCCCACGTATTTAATCCCCCTAACACTAAGGGTCAATTTATCATAGCCAATCAACCTAACCCGCACATCTTTGGACTGTGGGAGGAAACCGGAGCACCCGGAGGAAACCCACGCAAACACGGGGAGAATGTGCAAACTCCACACAGACAGACACCCGAGGCCGGATTCGAACCCGGGTCCCTGGCGCGGTGAAGCAACAGTGCTAACCACTATGCCACCGTGCTACCATTCATCAGGTAATGAGGCAGTCTGTGTCCAGCACGACCTGGACAACATTCAAGTTGGGGATGATAAGTGGCAAGTAACATTTGTGCCACACAAGTGCCAGACAATGACCATCTCCAACAAGAGAGAGTCTAACCACCACCCCATGACAATCAATGGCATTACCATTGTTGAATTCCCCACCATCAACATCCTGGAGGCCACCATTGACCAGGAACTTAACTAGATCAGCCAAATAAATATTGTGGCTACAAGAGCTAGTCAGACACTGGGTAGTCTGCGTAAGTGACTCACCACCTCCTGACCCCCCAAAGCCATTTCACTCCCTACAAGGCACAAGTCAGGAGTGCGATGGAATATTCTCCACTTGCCTGGACAGTTGCAGCTCCATCAATACTCACGAAGCTCGACAGAATCCAGGGGAAAGCAGGCCGCTTAATCAGCCACTCATCCACCATCTTAAACATTTACTCCCTCCTCAGCCATAGAAACATAGAAGATAGCAGCAGGAGTAGGCCATTCGGCCCCTCGAGTCTGCTCCGCCATTTAATGAGATCATGGCTGATCATCCAAATTCAGTACCCTGTCCCTGCTTTCTCCCCATATCCCTTGATCCCTTTCGCCTTAAGAAATATATCTAACTCCTTCTTGAATATATTTAATGAATTGGCCTTAACTGCCTTCTGTGGTAGAGAATTCCACAAGTTCACCACTCTCTGGGTGAAGAAATTCCTCCTCATCTCAGTCCTAAATGGCTTACCCCTTATCTTTAGACTGTAACCCCTGGTTCTGGAATCCGCCGCCATCGGGATCATCCTTCCTGCATCTAGTCTGTCTAGCCCTGTTAGAATTTTATAAGTTTCAATGAGATCCCCTCTCATTCTTCTAAACTCCAGCCCAATCGACATCATTCCTGTCATCACAGGTATCAATCTGGTGAATCTTCGCTGCACTCCCTCCATGGCAAGAACATCCTTCCTCAGATAAGGCGACCAAAATTGCACACAATACTCAAGGTGTGCACTCACCAAGACCCTGTACAACTGCAGCAAGACATCCTTGCTCCTCTACTCAAATCCTTTTGCTATGAAGAACAACGTAGCATTTGCCTTCTTAAGTGCCTGCTGCACCTGCATGCTTACCTTTAGCAACTGGTGCACAAGGACACCCAGGTCTCATTGCACTTCACCTTCTCCCAATCTATTGCTGTTCAGATAATAATCTGCCTTCCTGTTTTTGCCACCAAAGTGGATAGCCTCGCATTTATCCACATTATATTGCATCTGCCATGCATCTGCCCAATCAGCCAACCTGTCAATTCATACTGGAGTTTCTCGGCATCCTCCTCACAGCACACACGCCCACCCAGCTTTATGTCGTCTGCAAACTTGGAGATATTACATCTAGTTCCCTCGTTTAGATCATTAATATATATTGTGAATAGCTGGGGTCCTAGCACCGATCCCTGCAGTACCCCACTAGTCACTGCCTGCCACTCGGAAAAAGAGCCGTTTATTCCAACTCTTTGCTTCCTGTCTGCCAACCAGTTCTCTATCCAAGTCAGAACCTTACCCCCAATCCCATGTGCTTTAAATTTACACGCTAATCTCTTATCCAGCGCACTGTGGCGTCATGGCACAGAATGTCCTCTGGGCGGTGGACTTCAATGTCCATCACCAAGTGTGGCTCGGTAGTGGCTCGTGTTTATTCTCTCACTTCCGTGAGCCAGTCTGGCTGCTATATCCTTCAGGACTCAGGCAGCTCGGTCAATCATGGTACTATTGAGTCACTGAGGACACCCCTTCATCGTGTCCTGTGTCCCTACCACCATGCTAAATCGGATAGATTAAGAACACATCTAGCAGCTCAAAACTGGGCATCCATGAGGCGCTGGGCCCATCAGCAGCACCAGAATTTTATTCCACCATAATCTGTAACCTCATGGCCTGGCATATCCCTCATTCTACCATTACCATCAAACCAGCCCTGGTTCAATAAGGAGTGTTGAAGAGCATGCCAGGAGCTGCACCAAGTGTATCTGAAAACACAGGACTATATGCATGCTAAATAGCGAAAGCAGCATTTTATAGACAGAGCTAAGCGATCCGCACCCAATGGATCAGATCAAAGCTCTGCAGTCCTGCCACATCCAGTCATGAATGGTGATGGACAATTAACAACTAACGGGAGGAGGAGGCTCCTTGAACATCCCCATCCTCAACGATGGCAGAGCACAGTACGTGAGTGCAAAAGACAAGGCTGAAGCCTTCGCAACCATCTTTAGTCACGAGTGCCAAGTGGATGATGCATTACAACTCCTGACGTCCCACCATCACAGAAGCCAGTCTTCAACCAATTCGCTTCACTGACATGATATCAAGAACGGTAGAGCGCACTGGATACAGCAAAGGCTCTGGGACCCGACAACATCCCCGATACAGAGCTGAAGACCTCTGCTCCAGAAATAGCTGCACCTCTAGCCCAGCTGTTCCAATACTGGCATCTACCCGACAAAGTGGTAAATTGCCCAGGTATGTCCAGTCCACATAAAGCTGGACTAATCCAACAGCCAGTTACCACCCCATTAACCACCTCTCCATCATCAGCAAAGTGATGGAAGCTGTCATCGACAATGCTATCAAGCGGCACTAACTCACAAATAACCTCCTCACCGATGCCCTGTTTGGTTTCCGCCAGGACCTCTTGGCTCCTGACCTCATTACAACCTTGGTCCAAACATGGACAAAAGAGCTGAATTCCAGAGGTGAGTTGAGAGTGACTGTCCTCGACATCAAGGCAGCATTTGTCCGAGTGTGGCGCCAAGGAGCCCTAATAAAACTGAAATCAATGGGGATCAGGGGAAAACTCTCCACTGGATGGTGTCATATCTAGCACAAAGGAAGATGGTTGTGGTTATTGGAGGCCAATCATCTCAGACCCAGGTCATCGCTGCAGCAGTTACTCAGGACAGTGTCCTAGGCCCAACATCTTAGCTGCTTTGTTAATGACCTTCAGAAGTGGGGATGTTCGCTACTGATTGCACAGTGTCAAGTTACATTCGCAATTCATCAGATAATGAGGCAGTCTGTGTCCAGCACGACCTGGACAACATTCAGGTTGGGGATGATAAGTGGCAAGTAACATTTGTGCCACACAAGCGCCAGACAATGACCATCTCCAACAAGAGAGAGTCTAACCACCACCCCATGACAATCAATGGCATTACCATTGTTGAATTCCCCACCATCAACATCCTGGGGGTCACCATTGACCAGGAACTTAACTAGATCAGCCAAATAAATATTGTGGCTACAAGAGCTAGTCAGACACTGGGTAGTCTGCGTAAGTGACTCACCACCTCCTGACTCCCCAAAGCCTTTTCACTCCCTACAAGGCACAAGTCAGGAGTGCGATGGAATATTCTCCACTTGCCTGGACAGTTGCAGCTCCATCAATACTCACGAAGCTCGACAGAATCCAGGGGAAAGCAGGCCGCTTAATCAACCACCCATCCACCATCTTAAACATTTACTCCCTCCTCATCCATAGAAACATAGAAGATAGCAGCAGGAGTAGGCCATTCGGCCCCTCGAGTCTGCTCCGCCATTTAATGAGATCATGGCTGATCATCCAAATTCAGTACCCTGGCCCTGCTTTCTCCCCATATCCCTTGATCCCTTTAGCCTTAAGAAATATATCTAACTCCTTCTTGAATATATTTAATGAATTGGCCTCAACTGCCTTCTGTGGTAGAGAATTCCACAGGTTCACCACTCTCTGGGTGAAGAAATTCCTCCTCATCTCAGTCCTAAATGGCTTACCCCTTATCTTTAGACTGTAACCCCTGGTTCTGGACTCCGCCGCCATCGGGAACATCCTTCCTGCATCTAGTCTGTCTAGCCCTGTTAGAATTTTATAAGTTTCAATGAGATCCCCTCTCATTCTTCTAAACTCCAGCCCAATCGACATCATTCCTGCAATCCCAGGTATCAATCTGGTGAATCTTCGCTGCTCTCCCTCCATGGCAAGAACATCCTTCCTCAGATAAGGCGACCAAAATTGCACACAATACTCAAGGTGTGGTCTCACCAAGGCCCTGTACAACTGCAGCAAGATATCCTTGCTCCTGTACTCAAATCCTTTTGCTATGAAGGACAACATAGCATTTGCCTTCTTAAGTGCCTGCTGCACCTGCATGCTTACCTTTAGCAACTGGTGCACAAGGACACCCAGGTCTCGTTGCACTTCCCCTTCTCCCAATCTATTGCTGTTCAGATAATAATCTGCCTTCCTGTTTTTGCCACCAAAGTGGATAACCTCGCATTTATCCACATTATATTTCATCTGCCCAATCAGCCAACCTGTCAAATCATACTGGAGTTTCTCGGCATCCTCCTCACAGCACACACGCCCACCCAGCTTTGTGTTGTCTGCAAACTTGGAGATATTACATCTAGTTCCCTCGTCTAGATCATTAATATATATTGTGAATAGCTGAGGTCCTAGCACCGATCCCTGCGGTACCCCACTAGTCACTGCCTGCCACTCGGAAAAAGAGCCATTTATTCCAACTCTTTGCTTCCTGTCTGCCAACCAGTTCTCTGTCCAAGTCAGTACCTTACCCCCAATCCCATGTGCTTTAACTTTACACGCTAATCTCTTATCCAGCGCACTGTGGCGTCATGGCACAGAATGTCCTCTGGGTGGGGGACTTCAATGTCCATCACCAAGTGTGGCTTGGTAGTGGCTCGTGTTTATTCTCTCACTGCCGTGAGCCAGTCTGGCTGCTATGTCCTTCAGGACTCAGGCAGCTCGGTCAATCATGGTACTATTGAGTCACTGAGGACACCCCTTCATCGTGAATGGTGATGGACAATTAACAACTAACGGGAGGAGGAGGCTCCTTGAACATCCCCATCCTCAACGATGGCGGAGCACAGCACGTGAGTGCAAAAGACAAGGCTGAAGCCTTCGCAACCATCTTCAGTCACAACTGCCAAGTGGATGATGCATCTCGGCCTGCTCCTGAGGTCCCCACCTTCACTGAAGCCAGTCTTCAGCCAATTCACTTCACTCCACATGATATCAAGAACAGTAGACCGCACTGGATACAGCAAAGACTGTGGGCCCCGGCAACATCCCAGCTGCAGAGCTGAAGACCTGTGCTCCAGAACTAGCTGCACCTCTAGCCAAGCTGATCCAGTACTGGCATCTACCCGACAACATTACAATTCGTCAGAAAATGAGGCAGTCATGCAGCCAGACCTGGGCAATGTTCAGGTCGGGGATGATGTGTGGCAAGTAACATTTGTACCACTCAAGCACCAGACAATGATCATCGCCAACAAGAGAGAGTCTAACCAGCTCCCCATGACGTTCAATGGCATTACCATCGTTGAATCCCCCACCATCAAATCCTGGGGTTCACCATTTACCAGACACTTAACTAGACCAGCCACTTAAATACTGTGGCTGCAAGAACTAGGCAGAAGCTGGGTATTTTGCAGCGAGTGTCTCACCTCCTGACTTCCCAAACCTTTCCACCACCTACAAAGCACAAGTCAGGAGTGTGATGGAATACTCTCCATGTCCTTGGATGAGTGCAGCTCCAACAACACTCAAAAACCTCAACACCATCCAGGACAAAGCAACCTGCTTGATTGGCATCCCATCCACCAGCTTAAGCATTTACTGCCTCCTCCACCGGCACACTGTGGCTGCAGTGTGTTCAATCTACAAGATGCACTGCAGCAACTCAGCAAGGCTTCCACGACAGCACCTCCCAAACCTGCGGCCTCTATCACCTCAAAGGACAAGGGCAGCAGGTGCATGGGAACACCACCACCTCCAAGTTCCCCTCCAAGTCTCACAGAATTCTGGAACTCCCTACCTAACAGCACTATGGGAGAACCTTCACAACACGGATTGCAGCGGTTCAAGAAGGCGGCTCACCACCACCTTCTCAAGGGTAACTAAGGATGGGCAATAAATGCTGGCCTTGCGAGTGATGCCCACATCCCGAGAATGAATAAATTAGAATTAAAACGTGTTTTTTATATATTGTGTTTCTTGTTTTTCTTAATTGTAACTTAATTTTGCTTTAACCTTTTCCCGTTCTCGTGTCCTCTTTTTCTATTTACTTTTTTAGCCTCCACAGTCATTCTATTCCTAAGTCCCAGAGATTTGTTCCAACAAATTTGCCTTCGGCCTCAATCACGCTCTGCTTCTACTGGGTCTGGGCCCTCCACCTGGGTTCACAATTACAAAAAATAAACGGCAGAAAAGTCTGTAAACTAAGGAAAGGAATCAAAGGAAGACCAGTCAGGTCAACCCGAGTTTTTGATACAGGAGATGGTAAAGGGATGTTCTGCTGCTGATGGGAGAAAAAGACCCAAGGGCAGTGCTGGTGACATTAGAGCAGATCCTCCTCCCACTCATGAAGTGCCAGAAACTGGATTCTACATCAGTCGCATGAAGCTTTCCATGGCTATGGAAATGTCAACTAAGTACTTCAGAGGGACAGGGCCTTGTGTCCCCAATCTGGCCCAGCATTAACAGGAATGGTGACTAACAGAGCCAGAAGTTACCACTTGTGTCTCCAAAGAGTTATGGGTGAGGTAAAAGAGGAGAAAATGTTCTCTATAAATTTCCCCACTGTTTCAGCGTTGGCCAGTGTCTGTACATTGGTCAGCTCTGTACCATCAGCCTCTGGAGAGGAAACATAACAATAAACTGAATTTAAACAAATTGGATGTTAGAAACAAATGGCGCGATTCACTGTAAGCCCAGCTAATGGGGCCAACCCACTCCATAATCAGCAGTGGGAAAGTGAAAGTGGGAAATGTTGATACTCCTATTCAGTCCATGGCACAGCACATTCCTGCTTGTGTCCCGGTTATTACAGATTAGCATCTTCCTTCCTTCATTTTTTCCTTCCTTCCTGCAGGAGCAAATTGAATCTGTCTATAATTCAGATCTTCCCATTAATCAATAGTTCAGTGCTATTTGTCTTTGTCCTGTTTGGTTTCCAATACCTTTGTAACAGGCCTCAATATGTGTTAATCTGGAATTGACTGTTACTCCTCTGGAGCTGGAGGCACTCAGGATTAATTGTGGACACAAACATTTCTGACACATGTATCTGGTATGAATACACCATGATCTGAGGAACCTCATTTTGTTCAGAATCCAGCTCCTCAAAGCTTTACATTTTCTGATTCTTTCCTTCACCATCTCTTGTGTCGAGTGACTGACTGTCTTTTGCAGCAGAGCTGCCGTTGCCTCCCTCCACAGGGGAACTCCAGCATTTCTCGATCTTTCACAGCACAGCAACAGGTGTGGGCAAGATGGATGTTGATGAGTGTGGCTGCACATGTCCTACCTCTTTGGTGTCATTCTCTTGTCACATGTCTAGTGCTGGAAATGCGCTGTCAGGAAATGCGTGACATCTGAAGGACAGCCCTGGTTTTCAAAGCTGAGCTGAAATTAAAAAATTGAAGAGGTCAAAGGTGGGAAATTCCTTAGGCTTGCCGTCACACACCCGCAATATTCCAACTGCAACCACAAGAAAATGATAAAGTAGGATGGGTGCGGACAGGGGTTCATCTCTAGAGGTTGTTAATGTACCTGCAGAGTTAGTGTCGCACCATCCCAGGGTCAGCTCCTGTGTTTGGGATGTTTTGTGCTCTCGTGCTGATCTCTGTGAGTATGCAGAAAGTATCTGAGTTCAGGCCAGTGCTGGGTATATGAAAGAAATAGTCAATGAAAGTATCAGTCAATCTCAGTTAATGCAGAGTAAAGCTCCCTCTACACTGTCTCATCAAACACTCACAGGGAAGGTACAGCACGGGTTAGATACAGAGTAAAGTTCCTTCTACAGTGTCCCATCAAACACTCCCAGGCCTGGTATAGCACTGGTTAGATACAGAGTAAAGCCTCCCACTTTACATTACCATCTAACACTCCCAGTCCAGGTACAGTACAACTTAGATGAAGTGTAAAGCTCTCTCTAAATTGGTTGATCACACACAGCCAACTCAGATCCAGCATGTTTTAAATTCAGCGTACAGCTCCTCTGACACTACCCAATGAAGCACACCAGCTCAGGTACAGCATGGGATGAACTTAGAATAAAAATCCCTCTACATGTAAGTGTCAGGCATTCCCAGGTATGATTAGACACTTTACAGCCTTCCGTACTCAATATCGAGTTCAACAATTTCAGATCATAACCTCGGCCCCCATTGCATTTTTACTTATATTTTTTATCCACACCTTTGTTTTGTGCCCTTCCCCCTTTTTTTCTCTCCCACATGGCAGCTGTCTCCCATTCTGCCAGCGCATTTCACACCTAATCTAGAGCCGTCTTTTGTCTCCACTAGTCCTATCACCATCTCGTCTCGTTTTCAATACCTCTTTGGGTTGAGGCGCCAAACTGGCGTCAAGTTCGCCTGGGCGCTGGTTTTTGCGCAGCGTTCGAAGCTGTAGCGATCGTCAGAAATTCAGTTGAAGTGCTCCTAGAGGGAGACGGGGCGAGGCTCGAGGCGCTCCGCGTCCCTCTTAGGGCGCTGAAACTGAATATCGCAGCGCAACGTGCCGCAGCGCCATACGCTGCGACACGGCATGCTGTGGTACTGCAGGCCTTCCTCCCACTGTTAAGGGGGAGGGGCCTGCAACAGCACGAACCCCGATCGCGAGTGCCGGCAAAAGAGCCTGGCACCAAGGAGAAGTGCCGGGCTCTCGGGAAACAGCCGGCAATGCTGCGGGGGGGGGGGGAACAGGAGGCCGGGGACGGAGGTGTTGGCAGGCGGCCGCCGAAAAAGCAGCCGCCCCGCACCGCCACCTTAACTTGCGCCTCTGCCGGCGCAAGAAGGCCCCGTGAACCGGGCGCGGGTAGCGAACGGCGCTACAGCGGTGCTCGCTACCAAATATCGCGTTCGGGGCGTGAATGGGGCGCTGCGCACACCGATGACGTCATCGGTGGTGGCGCAGCGCAAATGGCTAACGCCACCATTAGCGCCCCTGCTGAATATCACGGGAGGCGCAGCCAGTGGCGCTACAGCCACTGACTGCCTCTTTAGGCGCTAACAGGTGGTGCTACTCACCCAATTTTTCCCCCAATGTCTCTTCACTTCTCTTTTGTTCTTTCCCAGCCCCAAACTGGCCTTTTAATTTGTTTCATTTCCTGTGTTTTTTCAGTCTTGACAAAGGGTTTCGACCTGAAACGTTCACTCTATTTCTCTCTCCACGGATGTTGCCTGGCCTGCTGAGTTTTTCCAGCATTTTCTGTTGTTATTCCAGGTATGGGCTAGCTTTACATACAAGTTGAGCTCAATTGTACTTGTCGTATCAAAGGCAGTCCCTTATGGCATTTGTCGAAGAAGCACCCAGTAGATGGTTAGACTCTCACCTTGGCAAAATCCTGGACTGATGGGATCCTCAGTAAAGTTCCTCACCTTTACAATCATTGTTGGGGCTTCTTGTTTCATCCCGTCTTTGACATTGAGGGTCTTGGTCCCACCAGATCTGCTCTGTGAATCCAGCGACATTTCTCCAGTCCCAGTTAGTGTGATGATGATTTGGCTCCACTCTCTCCACCCTCCTGAGATACTCTTCACTACATGAAACATTTAATATAAAAATTAATATTAATTCTAGAATCTGTAATTGGAATACATTCGGTCTATTTTTGTTACTATGATTATATTTAATTTGAATATGTTTGTAATGAATGACATTTGGTTGAATTACTTACCTTAATATTAAATTGTTCTTTCCTTTCCCCTATTTATAAGGACTAAACTCACTGGCAGTGTCAGCTGCCAAGTCCAGCTCATCCCACAGTGACTCCCACTGATGCTGCGTAACCAGGGGTGTAAACCTGTCTCCAGGTGACATCACAAAGGAGCCAGGAAACATGTCACAAAGCAGCCGAAGCCCCTCCCACTCAAGGTATTACAGGGTCACATGACCAGTCTGTGCTCCTGGTGTGCAGTCTCACTGGGCATGAAAGCAGGTTGTACAATCAGTCCCTTCTCCAACCCTGGATATTACAGCCTCCTTTGTGCCTTGAAACAAGCCTATTCCCTGTAACAGGAAGGGTGCCACAGGCAATAAGTGGAGGGATCTTCATGGGTATCAAGTGGTGGGATCATCGGAGCATTAATTTGAGGGTGCATCATGGACAATAATGGGGTAAAGCTCCCTCTGTACTATCCCATAAGACACTCCCAGGCCAGGCACAGCACAGTTTAGGTACAGACTATAGCTCCCTCTGCACGATCCCATCAAACACTCCCAGAGGCAGGTGCAGCATGGGTTAGATACAGAAGAAAGCTCCATCTACAATAGCCCATCAAACATGGCCAGGCTGTGCTCCTGGTGTGCCGTCTCACTGGGCATGAACGCAGCTCCGTCTCCAACCCTGCTCCCATGTACTGAGACTCCAGTCAGGGAGCACAGACTCCCAAAATTACCACTGATAAATTATCCCTCTAATCCACGAAATGTGAGGTTCCACTATTCAAAGGCCCCCATGTCTACCTCTTGCTTTATACACCAGAAAGTCTCCCCTCTCTTTATATCAGCCAGTGTGTCTCCCTCCTGCTTTGGCAGAGAGAGGCAGTTTGTGGGAATGGTGTTTGGGATGAGGCAACGATATTACATCCTCCTTTGTGCTCTGAAATAAGTCTATTCCCTGTAACAAGAAGGGTGTCATAGGCAATAAGTGGAGGGATCTTCAGGGTATCAAGTGGTGGGATCATCGGAGCATTAATTGGAGGGTGCATCATGGACAATAATGGGGTAAAGCTCCCTCTATACTATCCCATAAGACACTCCCAGGCCAGGTACAGCACAGCTTAGGTACAGAGTATAGCTCCCTCTACACTGTCCCATCAAACACTCCCTGGGCAGGCCGAGCACGGGTTAGATACAGAGTGAAGCTTGATCTACACGATCCCATCAAACACTCCCAGGGCAGGTACAGTATGGGGTTAGATAGTGAGTAATGCTCCATCTACACTTTCCCATGAAACACTCCCAGCCAGGGCAGGCAGAGCACAGGTTAGATACAGAGTGAAGCTTGATCTACACTATCCCATCAAACACTCCCAGGGCAGGTACAGTATGGGGTTAGATAGTGAGTAATGCTCCATCTACACTTTCCCATGAAACACTCCCAGCCAGGGCAGGCCGAGCACGGGTTAGATACAGAGTTGAGCTCTCTCTAAATTGGTTGACCAAGCACAGCCAACTCAGATCCAGCATGTGTTAAATGCAGCGTGCAGCTCCTCTGAAACTATCCAATGAAGCACACCAGCTCAGGTACTGCATTGTAAGAACACAGAATAAAACTTCATCTACGTCTAAGTGTCAAGCACTCCCAGCTGAGGTATTGGCGAGCTTCACACACGGGTTAAGCTCAGGTCAACTTGTCACAGCAAAGGCTGAGCCTTATGGCAACTGTCAGACAGCTCCCAGTAGTAGCTGGTTAGACTCTCACCTCTGGAGTTTTTGGTCCCACCAGGTCTGCTCTGTGAATCCAGCGACCATTTCCAGTCCCAGTTAGTGTGATGATGATTCGACTCCTCTCTTTCCACCTTCCAGAGATTCTCTTCACTCCAAGAATCTTTTAAAATATAAGTGATTAATATTTATTCTAGAATCTGTATTTGGAATACAGTGCGACTATTTTTGTGACTATGATTATATTTAATGTGAATATAATTGCAATTGATGACATTTGGTTGAATTACTTACTTTCATATTACATTGTACTTTCCCTTCCCCCTATTTATATGGACTAAACTCACTCGCAGTGTCAGATGCCAAGTTCAGCTCCTCCAACAGTGACTCCCACTGATCCTGTGTAATCAGGGGCATAAACCTGTCTCCAGGTGACATCACAAAGGAGCCAGGAACTGTTGTATCCGTGTGTTAATGGAGACACGGAATGCAGGAGTTGGTTTCACAGGTGTTTACTGAACAAAGTCTGGAGGTGAACTAACAGATACAAGACACTATACAGGCTTATATAGCCCGAGTGGCCATTACCGGCATTACAGTACACAGGGGGCTCTTAAAGGCACATACACCACAATTCCTCCCCTTTTAGACAACCAGTACAGAGCATTTTAAGTAATCATTAATTAACATGTTACAAGAACAATAATCTACACATTTGCTGCAGTTAATCAATTATAAGTCAGTCTCTCTGGAGGCTTCCTGACTCGGTCCGGATAACGCCTTGGTGGTGTCGTAGTTTCTGGTGGTGTAGTAGGTTCTTTTGGCAAGGTCGATTCGGCTTGAATGCCAGTGTCGGGTTCATCTGGTTCCAGTATCACCGGATCGGAGGTAGATACTATGGGTATCTCTGCTTCATCATTAGGCGTATAGAGTTGTGGTGTAGGTTGTCCCTTTTCGGATGACTCTATGATCTGGTCAGCATGGCGCCTTATTATGCTTTCTCCAATGTCCACGGTATACATCAGCGGTCCTAGTCGTGTGCAAATAGTTCCAGGCTGCCATTTCTCGGTACGGTAGTCCCGGGCCAAAACTTGTTGACCTATCTGGAAGGTTCTAGTTGGCCTTTCATTCATGCCTTGAAATTGCCGGTTCGCCACGTCCCTTCTGATGTTTGGCTTGATCAAATCCAGCTGGCATCTTAGGCTTCTATTGAAGAACATCATGGCGAGAGTTTGGTTTGTAACCACATGTGTTGCATTCCTGTATGCAAACAAGAAGTTATCTACCTTATGCTGTAGATTTATGTCTTCATTACCCATGGCCTTTATGGCCTTCTTGAAGGTCTGGACAAACCTTTCAGCCAATCCATTGGTGGCGGGATGGTATGGGGCGGACGTGTAGTGCTTAACCCCATTGTTTTTTAAGAACTTCCTGAATTCTTCGGACACAAATTGCGGTCCACTATCAGAACAGATCTGTTCAGGCAGCCCATTCCTGGCAAATATGGTCCTTAATACTGTGATGGTTTTTTCCGTGGTGGTGGAGGACATCTTTATTACCTCCGGCCACTTGGAGTTTGCATCAACCGCGATTAAGAACATTGAGTCCATAAATGGACCAGCAAAGTCGATGTGTACCCTTTGCCATGGAGATGAGGGCCACTCCCATTGATGTAGAGGGGCTTGTGGTGGGGCGTTTTGGACCTTCTGGCATCCTAGGCAGCTCTTGGTCATTTCTTCGATGTCTCCATCGATACCTGGCCACCACACAAACGCTCTGGCTAGGTTCTTCATTTTCACTCCACCCAGATGCCCCTTGTGAAGCTCTTTTAGCACTTTATCCTGGAGTATGGGTGGAATCACCACTCTGGATCCACACATCAAGGTTCCTCAGCACACTGACAGCTGTTCTCTTCTTTGCGAGAATGCTGGCAATAGTGGTTCACCATGTGCTGGCCATCCCTTCACCGTTAAATCGTAGACTCGTGAGAGAGTCGGGTCATTTCTCGTTTCCTTTTCAATGGCAGAATTTGTTACTGGTAGACATTCCACTATGGTTGAGTGGAACATCTCCACTGGGTCCACTGTAGGTGCCTCTTCTACCGTTGGCAACGGTCGGTGCGATAAACCGTCAGCATTCCCATGCTGTTTTGATCCTTTGTATTCTATGTCATATTGGTGTGCCCCTAGGAAAAGGGACCACCTCTGTAGCCTTTGCGCTGTCATAATGGGTGTAGTGTATGTAACTGTTCTACCTTTAAGAGAACTATTGTATGTAACCGTTCACCTTTAAGAGAACTATTTTAGGTGTGGCACTACTTTATCTTGGCTGCTGTATACTGTAATACCGACGGTGACCACACCAGTATATAAGTGCTGTGTCAGGATTTATTGGGCAGATTCGCCCTGACCTTCGAATAGTAAAGTCCTGTTTAAGTTACTCTTGTAGTCTGTGTATTACTTCGCTATACAACCCACAGACTTTACAGTGGCGACGAGTTCGATCTTACCCTGCGGCAACAATACTTCTGAAGAAGTAAACGAGCGTCGAAAAGAGGCACCCGCCCTCGTCGTTTTGCTGAGAGAAAACTCGAGTCTGCAGACCAAGAAAGGAGGAAGATTTCAAACACGAAGTCTTCCATCAGCAACAGGCACGGATTGTGCCTTCTGCCACGGTGGTGAGTGAGCCGATCAACACGAGAAGCAAGTCGGCCACGGTGACTGTGAGTAAAGGGAAAATAGAAACAAATAAACGGAGGATAAGGGCGGTGCACTTGACCACGGTCGAGGGGGAAAGGAGCCGGACAGAAGTCGGGCCCAGAGGCGCTGAGACTGGGGCAGCGTGGAGCAGAAGCCACGGTACAAGCGGGCTGGGGAGCGTCGTGAGACGGCTAGACCGCGACGGCGAAAAAGGCCGGACAACTACCGCGACCACGAGGCGCTGCGACCGGGATCGTAAGGCGCGGGAAGATATAAAAATAAATAAGCCACGGAGAACTCAGCCGCAGCCGGGGAGGAAAGCACCGGACTGCGAGAAGCTGGGAGGCGCGATTGGGGTGAAAAAGGCCAGACAGTGATTGAGGCCACGAAGCGCTGCGACCGGATCGTAAGGCGCGGGACGATATAAAATAAATAAACCGCGGAGAACGTAGCCGCAGCCGGGGAGGGAAGCACCGGACTGCGAGAGGGAGCCCGAGCGAGCGGGAGAGACAGAGCCCGAGCGAGGAAGGCTGAGCGAGATCCAGCCCAGCGGCTGAAACTGTTCGCCGCCAACGGGTTGTACCCAGCACCGGCTGCCTGCCGAGAGAAGAGAACGCGCTGAAGCCGACGCGCAGGCTGCAAACCCGAAAGCCAGCGGCCGTCGCCCGAGGGAAGCTTACCCCTCCTGCCAGGGGAAGAAACGTGGGAAGCCGCCAGTAGGCGGGGAAGAAGACAGAAGCGGGAACCGCCATTTTTAAAGTGGGCGGGGAAAGAAGATAAGCGCGGGAAACCGCCATCTGGAAAAAAAAAGTTAAAGAATATTGTTGTTGTTTCTCAGGAAGAGTGTGAAGATGCCTAAGCATAGTAACAGCAACGGTTTCAATGCCGAGGTGGAAGACTGGCCCACGTATGTAGAACGCATCGAGATATATTGTACGGCTAATAAGATAGCAAATTATGAAAAAGCTCTAACCTTATTAAACTCAATGGGTGCGAGGACATACGGGTTATTGAAGCACCTTCTATCACCAGCTAAACCGGCGGATCAGTCTTTCGATAATATTGTGGCTGTCCTGAAGGATCATTTTAACCCCGCACCGCTGATGTTAGCGGAACGATCTAAATTTTACGGGAGAACGCAACGAAAAGAGGAAAGCAACGCGGAGTACTTGGTCGAGCTGCGTAGACTAGCGAAATACTGCCAGTTTAGAGGAAATCTGACAGAGGCATTGCGAGACAAGTTCGTGTGTGGATTGTCGAAGGAAGGAACGCAAAAACGACTACTCGAAGAGAACGATCTTACACTTGATAAGGCTGTCCTTATTGCAGCATCGCACGAAGCCGCAGCGGGAGGCACGGCGGAAATGCAGCGGAAGACAGCGGTACTCAGTGTGGATCAAATGACTTCGGGTACAATGAAATGTTCTCGTTGTGGGAAGACAACACACGACCAGAACCAATGCTGGGTTAAAAACCAGGACTGTAGGAAATGTGGCAAGCTTGGCCACATAGCTAAGGTATGCCGGTCAGGAAAGAAGAACAACAATAATAAGTCACCGCAGAAGAAGTACAGAAAGGTACATGAGGTGACTGGGAAGAGTCCAGATGAACAGAATTCGGACTCAGACTCCAACAGCAAGGCACTGGGTAGTCTGAGGATTCATAATGTGAGTAAAGAAGCTGACCGACAAACTATCTGGATCACACTACAGATTGCAAAAGTCCAAGTGAAGATGGAAGTGGACACCGGATCGGCGTTGACGGTCATGAATAAGCATGATTACAAAAAGTTATTCAAACATATTCCCCTACGGGATACGGAGATAGTATTGCAGACATACACGGGGCACAAAGTATACCCCATCGGAAAGATAGAAGTCAAGGTGAGATACAAAGACAAAGATCACCAAAGGATGGACTTGTATGTGCTGCCCGAGGGAGGTCCACCACTTCTGGGACGGGAGTGGATCAGGAAAATAAAGATAGACTGGCATTCACTAAACACAATGACGGTAGATTCCGGGAAGGAAGAGGTCAAACCTGAACGGTTGTCCAGAATATTGGACGAAGCTAAAGAGGTATTCCAGCAAGGACTGGGAACACTGAGAGGAATTAAAGCAAAAATCAAGATTGCAGAACATGCAAGCCCAAAATTTTTCAAAGCCAGATCGGTACCTTACGCGATACGACCTGCTGTGGAGGCAGAACTGGAAGAGCTTGAACGTTCAGGGGTACTGTCTAAGGTGGACTGGAGTGAGTGGGCCACGCCCATTGTTCCCGTCATGAAGTCTTCATCAAGTAACAAGCCGGGGGGCCTGGGGAAGGTCCGCATCTGCGGAGATTTCAAGATCACAGTTAATCCGGTGCTTCACACGGTACAATACCCGCTTCCGCGGATTGAGGATATCTTTGCTTCATTGTCTGGCGGGCAACACTTCACCAAGATAGACCTGGCACAGGCATACTTACAAATGGAAGTCGAGGAAGAGTCGCGCCAGTATCTCACAATCAACACGCACAGAGGCTTGTATCGTTATAATAGACTGGTTTTTGGAGTAGCTTCGGCTCCAGCAATTTGGCAGAGGGCAATGGAGCAGGTCTTACAAGGTGTTCCAAGCACGCAGTGTTACTTGGACGTGTGGTAAACCACTGTTTGTATTCCTGTTTGTCCTGTTTGTATTCCACTGTGTACATGCCTGGACATGCCTCGGCTGACTCCTCCCACAGGTCCTAGTATAAAGGTGACTGCTCCCCAGCCCTTTGTATCCTGGACCGGTCGACCACGCGAGGCAGACCTCCATTCTGTTGTTAATAAAAGCCTTTAGTTACTCTTCTAACTCTCAGTCTTTTATGAGTAATTGATAGCGCATCAATTTTATTAACAACATTTTTATAATGGAGAAGATCCTCACACCAGCATGCCTGGACTTAGATCATCGGGAGGCGGACTCATCCACCAAGTTTACTCACTGGCTTAAGTGTTTCGAAAAATTCCTGACCGCCTCCGAAGCAATCAAATCGGACGAGGACAAACTGGATGTCCTGACCTCCAAAGTGAACCACCGAGTGTACTCGGTCATCCAAGACGCGACCTCGTACACGGACGCTATCAAGCTCCTCAAGGACCAGTACACGCGCCCAGTGAACGAAGTGTACGCCAGGCACCTCCTGGGGAGTCGTAAACAACAACCTGGGGAATCGACCGTGGAATACCTTCAGGCACTGTCTGTGCTTGGCCGGGCCTGTGGTTGTAAGGATGTAAAGGCCGCCGTGTACACAGAGGAACTTATCCGGGACGCTTTTGTAGCAGGCCACAGATCCAATTACACCCGACAGCGACTGTTGGAGCAGAGTAACCTCGACCTCAACAAGGCCTCTGAACTCGCACTATCATTGGATGCAGCCTACCAGGGCATGGATGCCTACTCCTCTGCACCGTGGACGCCGCGGGGAATGACAGCCTGGGACACGGTAGGACCGCCTCATAGCGCCGTGCCACCCCAGCCACACCCCAACAACGGCCCAACTACCGCAGCAGTGTCCCAAGGCCAGACAGCAGTGCCCCAAGGCCAGAAATGCTACTTCTGTGGCCAGGCAAAACACCCCAGAGCGCGCTGCCCGGCGAAAAACGCGATCTGCTCGGGCTGCGGGAAGAAGGGACACTATGCTAGCGTCTGCAGGGCCAAAGCCACCCCGAACCCCAGCAGCGCCGCGTGTGGGCCATGCGGGCCGCCATCTTGGACCTCCCCGGCCATGTGCGAATCACCGGTACAGCAGCCATTTTGGACGCCTCCAGCCACATGGGGATCATGGACGCCGCCATCTTGGACGACAGCCGGGACGCAGCAGGCCCCCGACACCGCCTCATCTGATACCCGCAGCGACACACCGACCCCTACGCTGGCATCCATTACACTGGACCAAGCGAGACCGCACCAACTGGCCAGTTCCACAATGGACATTAAGGTAAATGGTCACGATACAATCTGCCTTTTTGACTCTGGGAGCACGGAGAGCTTCATCCACCCCGACACGGTGCGGCGTTGCTCTCTCCCAGTCCTGCCTGCGCAACAGCGGATTTCTATGGCCTCCGAGTCCCAGTCGGCGGACATCGGCGGCTACTGCGTGGTGACACTCGTAGTAGACGGGACCGTGTACGATCATTTTAAACTTCTGGTCCTGCCTGACCTCTGCGCTGCCGTCCTGCTGGGGTTAGATTTTCAGTGTCACCTTAAAAGTGTTACGATGGCGTACGGTGGACCCCTACCCCCACTCACAGTCCGCAGCCAGCAGCTTCCAAATTGCCCGCCGCGCACCAGGTGCAACCTCTCCACACTCAGAGTCACCCCCCCACCACTGTTTGCTAACCTCACCTCCGACTGTAAGCCCATCGCCACAAAGAGCAGGCGATACAGTGCCGGGGACAGGGTTTTCATTAAAACCGAAGTGGAGCGGCTCCTGAAAGAAGGGATTATTGAGGGCAGCACCAGCCCCTGGCGAGCCCAGGTTGTGGTCGTTAAGACCAGCGAGAAGCAGCGCCTGGTCATCGACTACAGCCAGACAATAAATCGCTACACCCTGCTGGACGCCTACCCACTCCCCCGTATAGCTGATATGGTCAACCAGATCGCGCAGTACCGCGTCTTCTCGACCATTGACCTGAAATCAGCGTACCACCAGCTCCCCATCCGCCCTGAGGACCGCCAGTACACTGCCTTTGAGGCAAACGGCCGCCTCTATCACTTCCTTAGGGTTCCCTTTGGCGTCACCAACGGGGTCTCCATCTTCCAAAGGGAGATGGACCGGATGGTAGATCAAAATGCGTTGCAGGCCACTTTCCCATATCTGGACAATGTGACCATCTGCGGCCGTGACTTGCAGGACCATGACGCAAACCTCGAAAAATTCCTCCGCACCGCCCAACTCCTAAACCTGACATATAACAAGGAGAAGTGCATATTCCGCACAAACCGCCTCGCCATCCTTGGCTGTGTTGTGGAACACGGAGTCATCGGCCCCGACCCCGACCGGATGCGTCCCCTTATGGAACTTCCACTGCCCCACTGCCTCAAGGCCCTGAAGAGGTGCCTAGGGTTTTTCTCCTATTACGCCCAGTGGGTCCCCTACTATGCGGACAAGGCCCGTCCGCTGATCAAGTCCACCTCTTTTCCCTTGACGGCAGAGGCCCGCTTAGCCTTCCACCGTATCAAGGAGGACATTGCCAAAGCCACCATGCACGCAGTGGACGAATCCATCCCCTTCCAGGTGGAAAGCGACGCGTCCGACTTTGCCCTGGCCGCTACCCTCAATCAGGCGGGGAGACCCGTGGCCTTCTTTTCACGAACCCTCCAAGGCCCGGAGACCAGACACTCCGCTGTTGAGAAGGAGGCCCAGGCGATTGTGGAGGCTGTGCGTCATTGGAGGCACTACCTGGCCGGAAAACGATTTACCCTGCTCACTGACCAGCGTTCAGTTGCTTTTATGTTTAACAACAAGCAGAGGGGCAAAATCAAAAATGACAAGATCTTGAGGTGGAGAATCGAACTTTCCACCTACAACTACGAGATCTTGTACCGGCCCGGGAAGCTAAATGAACCCCCGGATGCGCTATCGCGTGGCACCTGCGCCAGCGCGCAGATCGATAGACTACGGGTCCTCCACAATGACCTCTGCCACCCGGGGGTCACCAGGTTCTTCCACCTCATCAAGGCCCGCAACCTGCCTTACTCTATTGAGGAGGTCAGGACCATGACCAGGAACTGCCAAGTCTGCGCTGAGTGCAAACCACACTTTTATAGACCAGACAGGGCCCACCTGATAAAAGCCACTCGCCCCTTCGAGCGCCTGAGCGTTGATTTTAAAGGGCCTCTCCCCTCCTCCGACCGCAATGTGTGCTTCCTCAATATTATTGATGAGTACTCCCGTTTCTCGTTCGCCTTCCCCTGCCCGGACATGACCAGTGCCACGGTCATTAAATGTCTGAACAACCTCTTCACCCTGTTCGGCTTCCCCAGCTATATCCATAGCGACCGGGGCTCATCGTTTATGAGCGACGAACTCCGTCAGTACCTGCTAACTAGGGGTATTGCCACAAGCAGGACCACCAGTTACAA
The DNA here is from genome assembly GCF_052327205.1 of Somniosus microcephalus. Taxonomy (NCBI): domain Eukaryota; kingdom Metazoa; phylum Chordata; class Chondrichthyes; order Squaliformes; family Somniosidae; genus Somniosus; species Somniosus microcephalus. Next base: position 9,433,855 of record NC_141007.1, read on the forward strand.
CCCCCGGGGGAACGGACAGGTGGAAAGAGAAAATGCGACAGTTTGGAAGGCCGTCCTGCTAGCCTTAAAGTCTAGGGGCCTTCCAACCTCCCGCTGGCAGGATGTGCTCCCCGATGCGCTCCACTCTATTCGGTCACTGCTCTGCACTGCCACTAACGCCACCCCTCATGAGAAAATGTTTGTCTTCCCAAGGAAGTCCACATCGGGGACATCGCTACCACCATGGCTGACGTCCCCAGGGCCGGTCCTACTGAGAAGACACGTGAGGACCCATAAAACGGACCCCCTGGTCGAGAGGGTCGACCTCCTCCACGCCAACCCCCAGTATGCTTACATCGCATACCCGGACGGGCGGGAGGACACAGTCTCCATAAGAGACCTTGCACCCTCGGGGGCCGCAGTAACCCACTACCCACTACCACCACCCCCCACGATCCGATATCCAGCCCCAGCAGACGGCAGGCCTGGGCCCCACGACCCGCTCGACATCTACGAGGACGACACGCCTGTGCCACAGCCTACGCTGGACTCGACGCCGGAAGCTTCACTACCCCTGCCGTCGCCACGCCGATCACAGCGGCAGACAAGACCTCCGGAGAGACTCCAATACACTAACTTTTAATACACTTCACCCCGCCGGACTCAATTTTAAACAAGGGGTGAATGTGGTAAACCACTGTTTGTATTCCTGTTTGTCCTGTTTGTATTCCACTGTGTACATGCCTGGACATGCCTCGGCTGACTCCTCCCACAGGTCCTAGTATAAAGGTGACTGCTCCCCAGCCCTTTGTATCCTGGACCGGTCGACCACGCGAGGCAGACCTCCATTCTGTTGTTAATAAAAGCCTTGAGTTACTCTTCTAACTCTCAGTCTTTTATGAGTAATTGATAGCACATCAGGACGATATCCTGATTACGGGAGAAGACGAGGAGGAACACCTCACAAATTTGAAACTGGTGCTCACCAGGTTGAAGGAATATGGCCTTCGAGTTAATCGCCAGAAATGTGAGTTCTTCCAGAAACGGATCTCGTACTGCGGTCATGTCATTGACCAAGAGGGGCTGCACAAGTCGCCTGACAAGATAGAAGCTGTCGTGAAGGCCCCCGCTCCGGAAAACGTTTCACAGTTGAGATCGTTTCTGGGGTTGATTAATTATTATCACAAGTTTCTGCCAAATTTATCCACGGTGCTACATCCGCTGAATGCTCTGTTACGGAAAGAAGTGCCATGGAAGTGGAGCGAGGACTGTAAAAAGGCCTTTCGCAGAAGCAAGGCGTTGATTACCTCTGAGGAAGTGTTGGCTCATTTCAACCCAACGTTACCTCTTCGTCTAGCTTGTGATGCTTCCCCTTATGGAATTGGAGCAGTACTTTCACACAATTTACCAAATGGCTCGGAAAGGCCAGTCGCATTTGCGTCCCGATCGTTGACCTCCGCGGAGCGAAATTACGCTCAGATAGACAGGGAGGCCCTCAGCCTTGTGTGGGGAGTAAAGAAATTCAATCATTACCTGCAGGGCAAGAAGTTCACATTACTGACAGACCACCAGCCGTTGGTGTCCATATTCAACCCTAACAAGGCCGTTTCCACTATGACAGCGCAAAGGTTACAGAGGTGGTCCGTGTTACTTGGGGCACACCAATATGACATTGAATACAAAAGCTCCAAACAGCATGGAAATGCTGATGGGTTATCACGCCTACCGTTGCCGGTAGTAGAAGAGGCGGCTACAATGGACCCGGTAGAGATGTTCCACTCATCCATAGTAGAATGTCTACCAGTAACCAATTCGATGATCGAGAATGAAACAAGAAATGACCCGACTCTCTCACGGGTCTACGATCTAACAGTGGAGGGATGGCCAGCACATGGCGAACCAACACTGCCAGCATTTTCGCAACGGAAAGAACAGCTGTCAGTGTGCCGAGGAACCTTGATGTGTGGATCGAGAGTGGTGATTCCACCCAAACTTCAGCATAAGGTGCTAAAGGAACTTCACGAGGGGCATCTGGGTGGAGTGAAAATGAAGAACCTAGCAAGAGCGTTTGTGTGGTGGCCAGGTATTGATGGAGACATCGAGGAAATAACCAAGAGTTGTCTAGGATGCCAGAAGGTCCAAAACGCGCCACCACAAGCTCCTCTGCATCCATGGGAGTGGCCCTCATCTCCTTGGCAAAGGGTACACATCGACTTTGCTGGTCCATTTATGGACTCAATGGCCTAGAAATTGAGTGCCCTTAGCGCCGATTTTGCGGCGCTAGAGGGCCTAGCGCTGCAATTGGCGCCGGCGCCGAAATTGCCTGGGGCCCTTCCGCCGCGGTAGACCGGTAGCGCTGCGCCGGCACCGATGACGTCATCGGTGTGCGCAGCGTCCCGGTTGCCATGCCGACGGGCCCCAGCGCCGAAATTCAGTTGCGGCCGCCTCGCCCGTGGCAGCCGCAACTAAGACTCTGGCAACAGAGTCTTACAAGTCTTTGCGCCGGCGCATTAAAGGCCCCGCGGCGGCCGGCCGCTTTCCCGCCGGCCGCCTGGCCGCAGCTCCCTCCCCGGACTTCCCCCCCCCCCCCCAGAACAGAAGCAAGCCCGGCACTTGTCCGAGGTGCCGGGCTCATTTTTAAAAAGATTTTCGCGGGCCGCGGCCGGCTGCAGGCAGCTCCTCCTTAAGGGAAGGAGGAGGCCTGCACTTCGCGAGCCTGCCGCACCGCATCGGGTGCCGCAGCGCCGGAATTGCGGCGCGAAACGGCAGTTAGCGCCGATTTACCGCCGCAAAGACCCTTCAGTAGCGCCGGCAGCCGTTTGGGCGCGGCCCTGCTGAATTTTTGGCGCGCGCAGGGGGACTTAGCGCCAGCACTAACTTCCGGCGCTAAAGCCCTGGCTAAGCCAAAATTCAATTTCTAGGCCAATGTTTCTAATAGCGGTGGATGCACACTCCAAGTGGCCGGAGGTAATAAAGATGTCCTCCACCACCACGGAAAAAACCATCACAGTATTAAGGACCATGTTTGCCAGGAATGGGCTGCCGGAACAGATCTGTTCTGATAATGGACCACAATTTGTGTCCGAAGAATTCAGGAAGTTCTTAAAAAGCAATGGGGTCAAGCAGTACACGTCAGCCCCATACCATCCCGCCACCAATGGCTTAGCTGAAAGGTTTGTCCAGACCTTCAAGAAGGCCATAAAGGCCATGGGTAATGAGAACATCAACTTACAACATAAGGTAGATAACTTCTTGTTGGCATACAGGAATGCAACACATGCGGTCACAAATCAAACTCCCGCCATGATGTTTTTCAATAGAAGACTAAGATGCCGGCTGGATTTGATTAAGCCAAACGTCAGAAGGGACGTAGAGAACCGACAATTCCAGGGCATGAATGAAAGGCCAACTCGATCTTTTCAGACAGGTCAACAAGTTTTGGCCCGGGACTACCTTACCGAGAAATGGCAGCCTGGAACTATTGTAAAAAGGCTAGGGCCGCTGCTGTATACAGTGGACATTGGTGACAGCATAATAAGGCGCCATGTTGACCAGATCATAGGGTCATCCACAAAGAGCCAACCTACTCCACAACCTTACACGGCTAACGTAGAAACAGAGATACCCAGAGCACTTACCTCCGATCTGGTAATACTGGAATCAGATGATCCTGACACTGTCCTTCAAGCTGAATCGGCCTTGCCGGAAGAACCTACTACCCCGCCGAAAACTACTACACCACCGAGGCGTTATCCGGACAGAGTCAGGAGACCTCCAGAGAGACTGAATCTGTGAACTGTTTTACATAATTTGTATATATGTTCTAATGATATGGTTAATGGGGAATAAGTATGTTGTAAGCTAAAAAGGGAGGATTGTAGTGTATGTAACTGTTCTACCTTTAAGAGAACTATTGTATGTAACCGTTCACCTTTAAGAGAACTATTTTAGGTGTGGCACTACTTTATCTTGGCTGCTGTATACTGTAATACCGACGGTGACCACACCAGTATATAAGTGCTGTGTCAGGATTTATTGGGCAGATTCGCCCTGACCTTCGAATAGTAAAGTCCTGTTTAAGTTACTCTTGTAGTCTGTGTATTACTTCGCTATACAACCCACAGACTTTACAATGGGAACACCCTTTTTAGGGTTAAATATGGAGACGAGGGGTTGATGGTCAGTCAACAAGGTAAATTTTTGTCCGTGTAGGTAATGGTTGAATTTCTTAACTCTCCATGCCAGGCTGAGTGCTTCCCTGTCGATCTGGGCATAGTTACGCTCAGCTGAGTTCAATGAGCGTGATGCAAAAGCTATCGGCCGCTCCGAGCCATCAGGGAATCTATGCGATAATACCGCTCCTACGCCGTAAGGGGATGCATCGCACACCAGTCTGATTGGCAGTGATGGGTTGTAATGAGCCAAAACTTCCTTGGACATGATCAAGCCTTTGCATTTATGGAAGGCACGTTTACAGTCTTCGCTCAATTTCCAAATTACTCCCGTTTGTAGCAGTTCATTAAGAGGGTGCTGAACAGTTGACAAGTTCGGTAAAATTTTATGATAGTAATTTATCAATCCCAGGAACTGTGGTGTATGTAACTTGTTCCACCTTAAGAGAACTTAAACCTGTTCCACCTTAAGAGATGTACTACTTTCTCTGGCTGCTGTATACGGTAATACCGGTGGTGACCACACCGGTATATAAGTGCTGTGTAGTAATTTGCTGGGTAGTACAGCCCTAACCTCCGAATAGTAAAGACCTATTGAAAAGTTATTCTTGTAGTCTGTGTCAGTAATTGACCTTAAATATAACTGGAAAACACAGACTTAACAGGAACGACCTTAATTGTGAGACATTTTCAGGTGCTGGGGCTTTTATGACCGCTTCAATTTTTTCAGGTGATTTATGCAACCCTTCCTCGTTAATTATGTGGCCACAATATGATATTTGTTTCTGGAAAAATTCGCACTTGGGGCGATTTGCTCGTAGGCCCCGTTCTCTCAGCCTAGTGAGCACCTGCTCCAAATTGGCAAGGTGCTCATTATCGTTTTCTCCTGTTATAAGGATGTCGTCTTGGTAGCATTGAGTCCCCGGAATCCCTTGGAGGACTTGCTCCATAGCTCTTTGCCAGATAGTTGGAGCTGATGCTACTCCGAAAACCAGTCGATTGTACTGGTACAGGCCTTTGTGTGTATTAATCGTGAGATACTTTTTAGAGGCCTCTTCAACCTCCATCTGTAGATATGCTTGTGCCAAGTCAATTTTGGTGAAACGTTTCCCTCCGGATAGTGAGGCGAAAATATCTTCTATCCTCGGAAGAGGATACTGTACCGTGTGAAGGACCGGGTTTACAGTCACCTTGAAGTCCCCACAGATGCGAATTTTTCTCTGTTCTTCAGATTTATCATTATTTAACGTTTTCTTCATGACCGGGACGATGGGTGTTGCCCACTCGCTCCAATCTATCTTGGATAATACGCCTGCCTTTTCCAAATTCTCCAGCTCTGCCTCAACTGCTGAACGAATTGCGTATGGCTCCGGCCTTGCCTTAAAAAGCTTGGGAATTGCCGCATCTTCCACTTTTATTGAGGCGGTGATGCCTTTCAAGGTTCCTAGTTCCTGTTGAAACACTTCCTTAGCATTGGCCAAGATGTCTTTTAATCGTTCAGGTATGACGTCATCATCATTTTTTTTCTTACTGGTCACCATCAGTGCCTGAATGGAGTGCCAGTCAAAACCTATCTTCCTGATCCATTCACGTCCCAACAGCGGTGGACCACCATCTTGCAGAACGTATAAATACAACTTCTGTATTTCCTTGCCGTTGTATACAACAGGCACCCTTATTTTCCCTTTTGGGTATACTTTCTGCCCCGTATATGTTTTCAAGATAATGGATGTGTCTTTCAGAGGTATATGCGGAAATAGCCGCTCGTAATCCCGTCAACTTATGACGGTCAGAGCTGATCCTGTATCTAGCTCCATTTTAACTGGGGACCCCGCTATCGTGAGGGTAACCCAAATGGTCTGGTAATCTTCTTTGGCAATTACATTATGTAATTTGAGACAGCTTAGTCTCTTGTTTCCGGAGTCGCTATCGCTCTTCTGGTATTCGGAGCTACTGTCCGTCATCATTTGTACCTTTCTGTACTTTTCCTTATTGATTTTTTTCCTGTCCGTGGATTTTTTTTTTCCAGATCGACATACACGTGCAATGTGTCCAATCTTTCCGCATTGCCTGCATGCTTTGTCCTTGAACCAGCAGTCCCTCTGGTCATGGGTGGATTTGCCGCAGCAATAACATCTCTCGAAACCCTGTGTCATTTCATGGGTGCCGAAGTCCTGTGGCTTTTGCTGTATCTCTGCAGCTCCTCTTGCGGCTGCTTCGTATGATACAGCCACACTGAAAGCCTTGTCCAGTGTCAAATCTTTCTCAGAAAGTAGCCTTTTCTGTGTTCCTTCACTTAGGAGACCGCAGACGAATTTGTCTCGAAGAGAATCTGCCAGTCCTGCTCCAAATTGGCAGTGCTTTGACAGCTTCCTTAATTCGGTGAGGTAATCAGCGTTACTTTCATTCTTGTGCTGATTCCTCCTGAAGAATTTGAATCGTTCCGCTATCAGCAGCGGTGTTGGGTTTAAGTGCTCCTGTAGGGTATCAACAATCTCCTTAAAATTCTTGTCCCTCGGTTTGGCTGGAGTGATTAAGTTTCGTAACAGCCCATATGTCCTTGCGCCCATTCGATTTAGAAGTACTGATGCCTTTTTATCATCCTCTATTTCATTTGCTGTGCAATATACCTCCACTCTTTCCATATATGTGGTCCAATCCCTCTATATCGCTATCGAAAGCAGTAATATTGTCAGTCTTAGGCATCCTGAAAAAAAAATGGCACCTCCCGCGCTTTCCTTTCTTCCCCGCAGAAAAAAATGGCGCCTCCCGTGCTTTCCCGCCGCTGCCGCTGCTGACAACGCTGTTCTCCACGGTTTTTATTTACACAGGTATTTTTTTTAATAGGTGGAGACTAGTTCCCGCCGGACTCTCTGGGACTTTTCCCTCCCTCTGCTTGGTCCGAACGCCGACCTGCGTTGCAGCGCTGGCCGTCTCCCGAGTGCTCCACCCTCTGTCTCTGTTTGCCTCCGCCTCCGCCTTCGCTGCTCGGCCCCGCTGCAGAGCCAGCCGATGGAGCCCCAGCCCGCCGCCCAGGAAGGATTATTGCAGTACCTGCCACCAGCTCGGCTAGCTGGTGAAACCACAGTTTTTTTTTCTTTCTTGTTTTTCTTTGACTTTCGTCTGAGGAATCGATCTCCTTGAGGTGCTGCCGAATTGCAGGTAAGTCCGTTTCCAATTCGTCGCCACTGTTGTATCCGTGTGTTAATGGAGACACGGAATGCAGGAGTTGGTTTAACAGGTGTTTACTGAACAAAGTCTGGAGGTGAACTAACAGATACAAGACACTATACAGGCTTATATAGCCCAAATGGCCATTACCGGCATTACAGTACACAGGGGGCTCTTAAAGGCACATACACCACAGGAACCATGTCACAAAGCAGCCCAGGCCCCTCCCACTCAAGGTATAACAGGGTCACATGACCAGGCTCTGCTCCTGGTGTGCAGTCTCACTGGGCATGAACACAGGTTTTACAATCAGTCCCATCTCCAACCTTGCTCCCAGGTACTGAGACTCCGAATAGGGAGAACAGACTCCCAAAATTACCACTGATAAATTGTAACTCCCAATCTTCAAATGTGAGGTCCCACTATTCAATGGCTCTTGCTTTATACACCAGAAAGTCTCCCCTCTCTTTATATCAGCCACTGTGTCTCCCTCCTGCTTTGGCAGAGAGAGGCAGTTTGTGAAAATGGTGTTTGGGATGAGGCAAGGATATCACAACCTCCTCTGTGCTCTGAAACAAGTCTATTCCCTGTTAGAGGAATAGTGTCAGAAGCAATAAGTGGAGGGATCTTCAGGGTATCAAAGAGAGGGACCATCAGAGCATCCTCTGTACTAACCCATCAAACACTCCCAGGCAGGATATCATGTTTAATCAGTTGGTCACACCGCAGGTAAAGGCTGCACAGGCAGGAAGGGAATGGGTGACCGCCAGGCAGAGCATTAGGCACAGGCAGGTAGTGCAGGGGTCCCCTGTGGCCATCCCCCTCTCAAACAGATATACCACTTTGGATATTGTTGAGGGAGATGAATGAGAGGCGATCTTGTTGAAACATATAAGATTGTGAAGGGGCTTGATTGGGTGGATGCGGTGAGGATGTTCCCAATGATGGGGGAAACTAGAACTAGGGGGCATAATCTTAGAATAAGGGGCTGCTCTTTCAAAACTGAGATGAGGAGAAACTTCTTCACTCAGAGGGTAGTAGGTCTGTGGAATTTGCTGCCCCAGAAAGCTGTGGAAGCTACATCATTAAATACATTTAAAACAGAAATAGACAGTTTCCTAGAAGTAAAGGGAATTAGGGTTTACGGGGAGCGGGCAGGAAATTGGACATGAGTCTAGGTTCGGAATGGTCATGGCCCTGTGGGTAGCGGAGCGGGCCCAGGGGCCGTGTAGCCTGGTTCTGCTCCTACTTCTTGTGTTCTAATTCTGTGTTAGATTTCAGGAGATGTTCTATTCCTGTTCCTGGCTGGGGTGGAGATCACCTTTTACAGACGGTAAGTACTGTAGAAAATATAGGGACAGAGTGATCTCCTGGACGAGTTTCGATCACCTAGATGGGTCGGAGAGGAATTTCCCAGATTTTTTCTCCCAAATTGGCCATTGGGCTTTTTATCTGTTTTTTCGCCTCTCCCAGGAGACCACATGGGTTCGGGTGGGATGGAGAGTGGAAGTAGATTTGAGGTTAGGATCAGATCAGCCATGATCTTATTGAATGGTGGAGCAGGCTCGAGGGGCCGATTGGCCTACTCCTGCTCCTATTTCTTATGTTCTTATGTTCTTATGGCTTATCGGGAGAAGGCAGCAGCAGCCAATGTCCTGGCACCATGGGTGGTTCTGCTGCACAGGACGGGAGGAAAAAGAGCGGGAGAGCTATAGTGATAGGGGATTCTATTGTAAGGGGAATAGATAGGAGTTTCTGTGGCCGCAAACGAGACTCCAGGATGGTATGTTGCCTCCCTGGTGCAAGGGTCAAGGATGTCTCAGAGTGGCTGCAGGGCATTCTGAAGGGGGAGGGTGAAAAGCCAGTTGTCGTGGTGCATATAGGTACCAACGATATAGGTAAAAACCGGGATGAGGTCCTAAAAGCAGAATATAGGGAGTTAGGAGGTAAACTAAAAAATAGGACCTCAAAGGTAGTAATCTCAGGATTGCTACCTGTGCCACCTGCTAGTCATAGTAGAAATAGAAGGATATTTCAGATGAATACATGGCTAGAGGAATGGTGGAAGGGGGAGGGATTCAAATTCCTGGGACATTGGAACCGGTTCTGGGGGAGGTGGGACCAGTACAAACTGGACGGTTTGCACCTGGGCAGGACCGGGACCGATGTCCTAGGGGGAGTGTTTGCTAGTGCTATTGGGGAAGGTTTAAACTAAAATGGCAGGGGGATGGGAACCTGTGCAGGGAGACAGAGGAAAGGGAAGCAAGGATAGAAGCAAAAGACAGGAAGGAGAAAAGCAAAAGTGGCAGTCAGAGAAATCAAAGGTGTAAATCAAACATGGCCACAGTAAATAATAATTCTAAAAGGTCTAAGAGTGTTAAAAAAACAAGCCTGAAGGCTTTGTGTCTTAATGCGAGGAGCATTCGTAATAAGGTGGATAAATTAGCTGCGCAAATAGATGTAAACGGATATGAAATAATTGGGATTACGGAGACATGGCTCCAGGGTGACCAAGGCTGGGAATTCAACATCCAGGGGTATTCAATATTCTGGAAAGACAGGCAAAAAGGAGAAGGAGGTGGGGTAGCATTGCTGGTTAAAGAGGAGATTAACATAATAGTAAGGAAGGATATTAGCTCTGATGATGTGGAATCCGTATGGGTAGAGCTGAGAAATGCCAAGGGGCAGAAAATATTAGAGGGAGTTGTATATAGACCCCCAAACAGTAATGCTGAGGTTGGGGATGGCATTAAATGGGAAATTAGAGATGCATGCAATAAGAACACAGCAGTTATCATGGGTGACTTTAATCTACATATAGATTGGGCTAACCAAATTAGTAACAATACTATGGAGGAGGAATTCCTAGTGTGTATACGGGATGGTTTCCTGGACCAATATGTCGAGGAACCAACTAGAGATCAGGCCATCTTAGACTGGGTATTATGTAATGAGAAAGGATTAATTAGCAATCTTGTTGTGCGAGGCCCCTTGGGGCGGAGCGATCATAATATGATCGAATTCTTCATTAAGATGGAGAGTGAAGTAGTTGACTCAGAGACTGGGGTCCTGAATTTAAATAAAGGAAACTATGATGGTATGAGGCGCGGGTTGGCTAGGATGGATTGGGGAATGTTACTTAAAGGATTGACGGTGGATAGGCAATGGCAAACATTTAAAGATCGTATGGATGAACTACAGAATTTGTTCAGCCCTGTTTGGCATAAAAATAAAACAAAAAAGGTGACTCAACCGTGGCTAACAAGGGAAATTAGGGAAAGCATAAGATCCAAGGAGGGGACATATAAATTGGCCAGAAAAAGCAGCAAACCTGAGGATTGGGAGCAGTTTAGGATTCAGCAAAGGAGGACAAAGGGATTAATTAAGAGGGGGAAAGTAGAGTATGAGAGTAAGCTTGCAGGGAACATAAAAATTGACTGTAAAAGCTTCTATACATATGTGAAGAGAAAAAGATTGGTGAAGTCAAGTGTAGGTCCCTTGTAGTCAGAATCAGGGGAATTTATAATGGGGAACAAAGAAATGGCTGACCACTTAAATACATACTTTGGTTCTGTCTTCACAAAGGAGGACACAAATAACCTCCCAGAGATGTCGGGGAACATAGGGTCTGATGAGAGGGAGGAACTGAAAGAAATCAGTATTTGTATGGAAATGGTGTTAGGGAAATTGACGGGATTGAAGGCCGATAAATCCCCAGGGCCTGATAATCTACACCCTAGGGTACTTAAGGAAGTGGCCCTAGAAATAGTAGATGCATTGCTGGTCATCTTCCAAAATTCTATAGACTCTGGAACAGTTCCCATGGATTGTAGGGTAGCTAATGTAACCCCACTATTTAAAAAAGCTGGTAGAGAGAAAACGGGGAATTATAGACCGGTAAGCCTGACATCGGTAGTGGGGAAAATGCTAGAGTCAATTATAAAAGATGTAACAGCAGAGCACTTGGAAAACAGTGACAGGATCGGACAAAGTCAACATGGATTTGCAAAAGGTAAATCGTGCTTGACTAATCTGCTGGAATTTTTTGAGAATGTAACTGGTAGAATAGATAAGGGAGAACCACTGCATGTGGTGTATTTGGACTTTCAGTAGGCTTTTAATAAGGTCGTGCATAAGAGATTAGCGTGCAAAGTTAAAGCACATGGGACTGGGGGTAAGGTACTGACTTGGATAGAGAGCTGGTTGGCAGACAGGAAGAAAAGAGTTGGAATAAACGGGTCTTTTTCCGAGTGGCAGGCAGTGACTAGTGGGGTACCACAGGGATCGGTGCTAGGACCCCAGTTATTCACAATATATATTAGTGATCTAGACGAGGGAACTAGATGTAATATCTCCAAGTTTGCAGACGACACAAAGCTGGGTGGGCGTGTGTGCTGTGAGGAGGATGCCAAGAAACTCCAGTATGATTTGGACAGGTTGGGTGATTGGGCAGATGCATGGCAGATGCAGTATAATGTGGACAAATGAGAGGTTATCCACTTTGGTGGCAAAAACAGGAAGGCAGATTATTATCTGAACGGCAATAGATTTGGAAAAGGGGAAGTGCAACGAGACCTGGGTGTCCTTGTGCACCAGTCGCTGAAGGTAAGCATGCAGGTGCAGCAGGTGGTTAAGAAGGCAAATGGCCTTCGTAGCAAGAGGGTTCGAGTACAGTAACAAGGATGTCTTGCTGCAGTTGTACAGGGCCTTGGTGAGACCACACCTTGAGTATTGTGTGCCGTTTTGGTCGCCTTATCTGAGGAAGGATGTTCTTGCCATGGAGGGAGTGCAGCAAAGATTCACCAGGCTGATACCTGGAATGGCAGGAATGACGTTGATGTAATAAAACTCACTACGCACTTGGTTTGAGCATAAAGCAAGGCTTTAATCAACTTATTTCAGAACATGGAGGTCTAGTTGTATCCACTAGCTCCCTTGTCTTTACAAAACGTCCCTGGCAAGCTGGGGCCAACGCCCGAGTATTTATACTCCTTGGCCGGCGCCACCAACTGGCCGTCCAGTGTTATTTCATAGTTAGTTTCTCGATGATGAGATTTATGACAGACGTATGAAGAGAGATTGGGTCGATTGGGCTTGTACTCGCTGGAGTTTAGAAGAATGAGAGGGGATCTAATTGAAACTTATAAAATTCTAACAGGACTAGACAGACTAGATGCAGGAAGGATGTTCCCGATGGCGGGGGAGTCCAGAACCACGGGTCACAGTCTAAGGTTAAGGGGTAAGCCATTTAGGACTGAGATGAGGAGGAATTTCTTCACCCAGAGAGTGGTGAACCTGTGTAATTCTCTACCACACAAGGCAGTTGAGGCCAATTCATTAATTATATTCAAGAAGGAGTTAGATATATTTCTTAAGGCTGAAGGGATCAAGGGATATGGGGAGAAAGCAGGGACAGGGTACTGAGTTTGGATGATCAGCCATGATCTCATTAATTGGCAGAATAGGCTCGAGGGGCCTACTCCTGCTCCTATCTTCTATGTTTCTATGTAACACGAGTTAGATACAGAGTAAAGCTCCCTCTACACTATCCCATCAAACACTCCCAAGGCAGGTACAGCATGAGTGAGATACAAAGTGTTGGCGTATGGAACTCGGTTAATTCAGCTTCTGAAAGGTGTTCATGTTTAGTTCATTGAATATAGGGAAAAAAGGTGGATGGCATCATTCGAGAGAGAGAGAGATAGAGTGAGAGAGAGAGATACAGATTTCACTGAGCAACTGCTGGTGTTCGCAACCAACCAGCCTTGGATAGGTTTATTTATGGTAAGAATGTCTAGAAACTAGAAGGGTTAGGCTTACCACAGCAAGGCCATGGTACTTTTGTGTGCATCATGTTGAAGAAAATGTAGCCTTGAATCTCTGGACTATGCTGTAGCCAGAGACTAACATATTATGCAATGCCAGTTCCAGTTTGATAAGAAAACAATGTATAAATATAAACTTTTTCATTTGTTCAAGCAGCTGGAGACAGGACACATGCCTAAGTTCGTACACTCTATCTGTGACAATACTCAGGTTGTAAATTGCTTTTAATACTGAAGTTAAAGAATAAAATGATTATAACCAGATGACTGAATTTGTTACTACTCAAGTGCACAACAAAATGTGTTTTATAACAATATTTACTTTGACATTTGTGCTTTCAGTGTTCTACAGCATTGAGGTGCTGCAAACACTGACAATCACTGCACAGAGGTGCACGGCTGCACCCAGGCTCTCCCATGACTCTCTCCATATGCTTATGGAGGGAGTCACAGCACACCGGGAGGTTCTCTTCCCTTCCAAAGTCGGAAGAGACCTCCCCAGGAGATCAACACAGCCTAGTTGCACATTGCATAGGAGGACACAAGCAGGAGCGTCATCAGGAGGACCAGGCTGCAGTGGCGCAAACCTTTCAATGATGTCAGTAGATCACAAAACGTTACTGCAAAGGCACACTCAACCTCATCCTGTTGTGCCACTCATTACATCCCCATCACTCTGCCTTCCCTACCCTACTGCTGCACATCATTACTCACACCAACTTACCTTGCACCTCCACCCATCCCTCTCTATCTATATTATCACATCCCCATCTCACTAGTCACCCCTCACACTCACCCTCATCCTAGTCCAATCATACTAACTAACAACACACAAGGGTAGGCACTTGTGTGTTTCAGCCAATGTTCATGTTAAGTTTCTGTTAATGTGCCGTCAAACATTGAAATCTTTATTTTCAACACTTTGCATTCTTGGACAGATTTGTGTGCATCTTTGGAAGTGGCTTAGTGTGTTGCAGTGAATGGTGAGACATAACGGTACCCCCTCCCCACAATGGTGATGAGTGTGAAAGAAATAAGAACATAAGAACATCAGAAACAGGAGCAGGAGTAAGCAATTCGGCCCTTTCAGCTTGCTCCGCCATTCAATAAGATCATGGCTGATCTTCTACCTCATCTCCACTTTCCTGCACTATCCCCATATCCCTTGATTCCCTTAATATTCAAAAATCTATCGATCTCTGTCTTGAATATACTCAATGACTGAGCCTCCACAGCCCTCTGGGGTAGAGAATTCCAAAAATTCACCACCCTCTGAGTGAAGAAATTTCTCCTCATCTCAGTCCTAAATGGCCAACACATACTCTGAGACTGTGACTCCTGGTTCTAAACTCCCCAGCCAGCGGAAACATCCTCCCTGCAACTAACCTGTCAAGCCCTGTAAGTATTTTGTATGTTTCAATGAGATCGCCTCTCAGTCTTCTAAACCCTAGAGGATATAGGCCTAGTCTACTCAATCTCTCCTCATAGGACAATCCCCCCATCCCAGAACCAGTCTGGTGAACCTTCGTTGCACTCCCTCTATGGCAGGTATATCCTTCCTTAGGTAATGAGATCAAAACTGTACACAATACTCCAGGTTGGGTCTCACCAGGGCCCTATATAATTGCAGTAAGACGTCTTTACTCTTATACTCAAATCCTCGTGTAATAAAGGCCAGCATACCATTTGCTTTCCTAATTACTTGCTGTATCTGCATGTTAACTTTCAATGATTCATGTACAAGGACACCCAGGTCCCTCTGAATACCAATATTTCCCAATCTCTCAACATTCAAAAAACACTCTGCTTTTCTATGGCTTGGGCATTGTAGGGATGCATTATGTTGTTGGTGTGGGATGGTGCCAACTTGGCACATCATGTGGCAGCCAGGGTGTGCAGCGTCAAGTGAAGTAAATGTAGCATTGTTGAGGCCATCCCTGGTGTCCCGGGCAGAAATCTGGTCGGGTGCTGATGCCCTCTGTTCTGTGCAGCATCAGGTGATTGCGGAGAAGGTTGGTGTGGTTGTTGGTGCTGCTGGTGTGCCTGGTGATGCTGGTGTTGGGGCTGATCGTGGTCAGATTCTGAGGACCAAGGTGAGACAATATAAAGTACACCCATGCTGATGGAATAGATGGCAGGTGAAACAGAGATGACAGAAGCGATCTGTCAATGGTGGGAGGGGTAATGAAGTCAGACTGGATGGAGACTTGTGAATCTGTAGTGGAAATGCAGTTTAGAGAAGCTAGTGGTTAAGGGAACATTTCTCAATCAGCGGGGAGCTTTGACTTGACATCTGAAGCTGTCAACTCCACATCTGATTCAATGGCCAGTGACCTCCTGCCTCAGCTTCAAAGACAAGGTCTAGGCACTGCAGGAAACTGGTGGGCAACCTGTCAAATTCAAAAAGCTGGGGAAAAAAGCATTGTTAATGATTTGAATTGGGTCCCCCGCCGCTGCCTGTTGGGACGGCTCAGCGCTGGCAAACCTGACATCAGGAAATGCAGGTGGGCATGTTTTGACAGCAGGTTCCCGACCGTGAACTCTGTTTCTCTCTCCACGGATGTTGCCTGACCTACTGAGTATTTGCAGCATTTTATGTCTTCTCAGAGGCCATCCTTTACTATCCGAGGCCTTGCAAACATTCAGCAGCACTCCCTACACACTTAAAAAACTTTTATCATCTATTGCAACAAGCCACTACTTCAGCAAATTTTTTTTTAAAACAGTCCAAAAGCTTAAATGCAAACTTACATGAACGATGTGTGTGTCCCTTTAACAGGTGCTGACAGCGCCTCTGTGAGTCTGTATTCACACTGGGTTTACCTGGTGAGCTTAGGACCCAGCACTGAACTCAGCACTAGGGTCGAAGTTCGCCATGGTGATACTTCTTAATGGCAGTGCTACCAGGCCCAGAAAAAATTCTGAGGGACAGACTTAGTCTCCACTTGGAGAGACAAGGATTAATCAAGGATAGTCAGCATGGCTTTGTCAGGGGGAGATCATGTCTAACCAATTTGATTGAATTTTTTGAGGGGGTGACTAGGTGTGTGGATGAGGGTAATGCAGTTGATGTAGTCTACATGGACTTCAGTAAGGCTTTAGACAAAGTCCCGCATGGGAGACTGGTCAAGAAGGTAAGAGCCCATGGGATCCACGGCAATTTGGCACATTAGATCCAAAATTGGCTTAGTGGCAGGAGGCAGAAGGTGATGGTCGAAGGTTGTTTTTATGACTGGAAGCCTGTGTCCAGTGGTGTACCGCAGGGATCGGTGTTGGGTCCCTTGCTGTTTGAAGTGTACATTAATGATTTAGGTATGAATGTAGGAGGTATGATCAGTAAGTTTGCAGATGACATGAAAATTGGTAGAGTGGTAAATAGTGAGGAGGGAAGCCTCAGGCTACAGGACAATATAGAGGGGTTGGTCAGGTAGGCAGAACAGTGGCAAATGGAATTTAACCCTGAAAAGTGTGAGGTGATGCATTTTGGGAGGACTAACAAGGCAAGGGAATACACAATGAATGGTAGGACCCTAGGAAGGACAGAGGATCAGAGGGACCTTGGTGTGCATTTACATAGATCCCTGAAGGCAGCAGGACAGGTAGATAAGGTAGTTAAGAAGGCATATGGGATACTTGCCTTCATTAGCCGAGGCATAGAATATAAGAGCAGGGAGGTTATGATGGAGCTGTACAAAATGCTAGTTAGGCCACAGCTGGAATACTGTGTGCAGTTCTGGTCGCCACACTATAGGAAGGATGTGATTGCATTGGAGAGGGTGCAGAGGAGATTCAACAGGATGTTACCTGGGCTGGAGCATTTCAGCTATGGAGAGAGACTGGACAGGCTGGGGTTGTTTTCCTTAGAGCAGAGAAGGCTGAGGGGGGAATCTGATTGAGGTGTACAAAATTATGAGGGGCATAGATAGGGTAGATAGAAAAGGATTATTCCCCTTAGTAGAGGGGTTAATAACCAGGGGGCATAGTTTCAAGGTAAGGGGCAGGAGGTTTAGAGGGGATTTGAGGAAAACCTTTTTCACCCAGAGAGTGGTTGGAATCTGGAACTCACTGCCTGAAAGGGTGGTAGAGGCAGGAACCCTCACAACATTCAAGAAGCATTTAGATGAGCACTTGAAATGCTATAGCATACAAGGCTACAGACTAAGTGCTGGAAAATGGGATTAGAATAGATAGGCACTGTGACCCTCCCTCTGAAAAAGCTCTCCCCTTGTCCAATTGCCCCCGTGCCTTCTCTGAAACTCCCGACATTGCCCCAGTGCCAGCATTGAGGGAGGTCTGCACAGTCGGAGCGGCCGTACTGAGGGAGCGCTGCACTGTGGGAGGGTCAGTACTGAGGGAGCGCCGCACTGTTGGAGGGGTAATACTGATGGTGCACTGCACTGTCGGAGGGGCGGTACTGAGGGAGCGCCGCACTGTTGGAGGGGTAGTACTGATGGTGCGCTGCACTGTGGGAGGGTCAGTACTGATGGTGCGCTGCCCTGTGGGAGGGGCGGTACTGAGGGAGTGCTGCACTGTTGGAGGGGCAGTACTGAGGGAGCGCTGCACTGTTGGAAGGGCGGTACTGATGGTGCGCTGCACTGTTGGAGGGGCGGTACTGATGGTGCGCTGCACAGTCGGAGGGGCAGTACTGAGGGAGGGTCAGTACTGTTGGAGGGGCGGTACTGATGGTGCGCTGCACTGTGGGAGGGGTGGTACTGAGGGAGCGCTGCACTGTGGGAGGGTCAGTACTGAGGGAGCGCTGCACTGTCAGAGGGGCAGTACTGAGGGAGCACCGCACTGTCGGCAGAGCAGTACTGAGGGAGCACCGCACTGTCAGAGGGGCAGTACTGAGGGAGCACCGCACTGTCAGCGGGGCAGTACTGAGGGAGCGCTGCACTGTTGGAAGGGCGGTACTGATGGTGCGCTGCACTGTTGGAGGGGCGGTACTGATGGTGCGCTGCACTGTCGGAGGGGCGGTACTGAGGGAGTGCTGCACTGCCAGAAGCGCTGCACTGCCAGAAGCGCCCTCTTTCAGATGAGACATTAAACCGAGGTCCCTTCTGCCCTCTGAGGTGGACGTAAAAGATCCCACGCCCAGTTTTGGAAGAAGAGCAGGAGAGTTCTCCCCGGTGTCCTGTGGCCAATATTTATCCTTCAACCCACATCACTAAAAAAATCACTAAAAATCCGTTGATCTGGTCATCTCACATTCCTGTTTGTGGTAGCTTGCTGTGCGCATATTGACTGCCAAGTTTCCTACATTACAACAGTGACTACACTTCATTAGTTGTAAAGCGCTTTGGGATGTCCTGAGGTGGTGAAAGGCACGATATAAATGCCAGTCTATATTTCAGTAATAAACTGTTCCAGTAAAGGCACACGTACACACATGTTATTAGGAGCAAGAACCCAGTGTGTGCTGATGCAGTGTCAAAAAGATCAACTCACTTGTGGTTTAAAGCGTCTTTTGGAGTGATTCGGGAACTGTTCTCAGAGTTTATACTGAGTCATTCAAAACAGCAATCAAACTATCCTGACAGCTGGCAACATAATCCCGTCTGAACAACTTGTATCAACTTGTTCAGGGCGCAGGATGTGGGAAATTCCCATCCGGGCACAAGCAGAAAAGCCTCGAGTTACTTTGTTATTAAGCGGGAGCTCGGCACTATATCTAACGAGTGCTGTGCCTGCCCTGGGAGCACTCGATGCTGACACTGAAATTTGCAGAGCAAAGCCACATATTTTACAGTAAATCTGCCTCAATGGCACAGTCATGCAATTATAGAATCTGATAGGACAGAAGGAAGCCATTCAGCCCATCATGTCCATGCCGGCTCTTTGAAGAGCTGTCCAATTTAGTCCCACACCCCAACTTTTCCGCCATAACTCTGCAAATTAGTCGCCTTCAAGTACATGTCAAATTGCCTTTTGAAAATTCTTATGGAATCTGATTCCCTTTCAGGTAACGCGTTCAGACCTTAACAGACCTTCTCTGTGTGAAGAAAGTTCTCATTTCCCCTCTGGTTCTTTTACCAATTATTTGAAATCTATGACCTCTGGTTGCCCACCCACTTGCCAGAGGAAACAGTTTCTCCCTACTTGATCTATCGGAACACCTCAATTTGGAATACCTCTATTCGCTCTCACCTCAACCTTCTCAGCTCTAAGGGGAACAACCCCAGCTTCTTCAATCTCTCCACATAACTGAAGTCCCTCATCCCTGGTATCATCCTGATAAACCTCGTCTCTACCCTCTCCAAGGCCTTGACATCCTTCCTAAAGTGCGGTGCCCAGAATTGGACACAATATTCCAGCTGAGGCCTAACCAATGATTTGTAAAGGTTTAGCATGACTTCCTTGTTTTTGTATTCAATACCCCTATTTACAAAGCCATGTATCTCATACACTTTCTTAACTGTCTTATCAACTTGCCCTGCCACCTTCAAGGATTTGTGAATATGTACCCCCAGGTCCCTCTGTTCTTGCACCCCCTTAAAATAGTACCATTTAGATTATACTGCCTCTCCATGGTGTTCCTTCCAAAGTTCATCACTTCACACTTATCTGCAGTAAATTGCAGCTGCCATGTATCTGCCCATTTCACCAGTCTGTCTATGTCCTCCTGAAATCTGCTACTACCCTGCTCACTATTTACTACGTTGCCAAGTTTTGTATAGTCCACAAACTTCGAAATTGTGCTCCCTATACTCAAGTCCAGGTCATTTATATATAACAAAAAAGCAATAGTCCTAATACTGACCCCTTGAGACCCCCACTGCACACTTCCCTCCAGTCAGAAAAACATTGGTTCACCACTACTCTCTGCCTCCTATCCCTTAGCCAATAATGTATCAAGTTACCACTGTCCCTTTGATACCATATCCTTCTATTTTCTGAATAAGTCTATTATGTGATACTTCATCAAATGCCTTTTGAAAGTCCATGGGGGAAAAGTTCGTTAGCAACCAACATCGCCTGGGCGCTAAATTTAGTGCCCGGCGCAAAAATAGCGCCGGCGATCGCTAACTTCAGTTTTAGCGCCCCAAGAGGGAGGTGGAGCGCTAATTCAAACGCTCCACTTCCTTCTTAGAGCACTAACCCCGAATATCGGGGCAGTGCGTTCTGCAGCGCTTTGCACTGGGCCACGTCGTGCTGCCACATGGAAGGGTTCTTCCCCTCATTAAAGGGGAGGGCCCAAGCCCACAACTCTGTGGGGCCCTACCTGGACCTCCGGGGAGCGGGGTGCCGTGCCAGCAGCCCGGCACACAAGTGAAGTGCTGGGCTGCCAGATCGTGGCACGGACCCCGCGCTCAAAGACGCAACGAGCCACAACAAGTAAGTCGCCGATTTTATTTTCCCCCCCTCGCCACCTCCCGTTTACTAACCGCCCCACGCGCCTCCTGTTGTCCGTTCCTGCCCCTTAAATCAGTTGCTGTCATCGCCCAGCACAGATTCAGGGGACGTGCGGACAATTTTGCAGGCGGGGTGAAAACTGGGCGCTGCGCACGGTGATGACATCGTCGTCGCCTGTGCAGCGGAGTGGGGCGGTACCGGTTACCGCCGCCGCTAAACTCGCGCTGAATTTAGCATGTCTCAGTAATCCCTACTATGTCTGGTTCCTCGCAACGCATGATTGCCTCCAGCTCCCCTGTTTTATTATGGACATTGTGTGCATTGTTGTACAGACAGTTTAACTCATTTTTAATAGTAGTTCCTCTCACTTTATTTTTAACCATCTTTTTAAACTCCTGTTTTTTAACTCTATTTATTCCCTAGCCATCAATGTCCTCCCTTTCTTTACTCTTTCCTATGCTCTCCTTACCTTGTTTATATTTAGGCTGGTTTCATTTCTTGTCGATCCCTCCCCCCTTCTTACTAGTTTAAAGCCTTTGTCACCTCCCTATTTCCCATTTCTGCTAGGACACGGGTCCCACCCCGGTTCAGGTGGAGCCCGTCCCATCGGTACAGCTCCTTCCTGTCCCATGAAAAGGAACCCCTCTTTCCCACACCAGCCCTTTAGCCATGTGTTAATTCTCCTGATATGTCTGCTTCTATGCCAATTTGCACAGGGCTCGGGCAATAATCCAGAGATTATTACCCTCGAGGTCCTGCTTTTTAATTTTGCTCCTAACTCCTGATACTCCCTCAGCAGGACCTCCTCCCTGTTCCTACCTATGTCGTTTGTTCAGACATGGACCACGATAACTGGATTTTCTTCCTCCCTTTCCAAGTTCCTCTTCAGCTGCTGTGAGATATCCCTTACCCTGGCACTGGGTAGGCAGCACACCAATCGGGATTCTCGTTCTTGGCTGCAGAGGAGGCTATCTATCCCCCTTATTATAGAATCCCCTATCACTACCACATTTCCATTCTGCTCTTCCCCCCCTTGGACAGCCTTCTGAGCCACAGTGCCTTGGTCTGCATTGTGGCTGTCCTCCCCGCAGTCTTTCTCCTTGTCCTCACAGGTAGCGAGTACATCGTACCTGTTGGACAGGACCAGTGTCTGCGGGACCTCCTTCTCAACCTCTCCTAAGTCCGCACTACCCGTCTCCCAAACAGTCACACCCTCCCCTTCCTGAACCTGTGCTTTCCTCTGAGGTGTGACTGTATTCGGGATAAAACTGTCCAGAAATTCCTCGCCCTCCCTTATGTTTCGGAGTGTCTCTAACGCGCACTCCAGCTCAATGACTCTGAGCCGGAGTGACTGAAGGCAGAGACACTTCCTGCCGATGTGGGAATCCAGGACAGTCTCGCTGTCCACAAACTCCCACATACTACAGTCCTGACACTTAGTCCCTGCCATCTCTAGACTTTATTTTATTTATTTGCTTATTTAATTAGTTAAAGTTTTTAATCAAATGATTATTTATAGTTATATTAATTAATTAGTTTATCTAGTTAAGTTATTATTTATTAACGTAATAGTTATAGTTCCCCAGCTCTTAGTTTAAACCACTGCACTAGCTTAGAGAACGAAACAACACTGTGAGACTCACCAACCAATCACCTACCTGCTATCCTGTGATGTCACTCCTAGAGTTTTTTTTGCTCTCGTTCTCCCCGCCCCCCGCCCCCCCCCCAGCTCTCCCCCCGCCCCACACTCCCCCCCCCCGCTCTCTCCCAGCTCTGCCCCCCACTCTGCCCCCCGCCATGCCCCCCACTCTCTGCCCCCCCGCTCTCTCCCCCGCTCTCCCTCACCTGCTCACTCCCCCGCTCTGCACCCCCGCTCTCCCCCCACTCCACTCTCCCCCTGCTCTCCCCCACCGGTCCCGCTATCCTCCCCACCATCACCCCCCCTCCCCCGCCCTCCCCCCCTTACCCCCCCTCCCTTCCCCCTCTCCCCCCCTTCCCCCTCCTCCACCCCCACTCTGCCCCCCGCTCTCCCTCCCGCTCCCTCCTCCCCCCTCCGCCCTCCCGCCCCCACTCTCCCCCCTCCCCCCCACCCCACTCTCCCCCCCGCTCCACTCTCCCCCCCGCTCCACTCTCCCCCCACTCTCTCCCCCTGCTCCACTCTCCCCCCCCGCTCTCCCCCCCACCCCACCCCACTCTCCCCCTCTTCCACCCCCCTTGCAGCCCCCTCCTCTTCCACCCCCCTCCCCCCTCCCCCCCCTCTTCCACCCCCCCTTCCCCCCCTTCCACCCCCCTCCCCCCCTCTTCCACCCCCCTCCTCTTCCACCCCCCTCCCCCCTCCTCTTCCACCCCCCTCCCCCACTCCCCCCCCTCTTCCACCCCCCTCCCCCTCCCTCCCCCCCTCTTCCACCCCCCTCCCCCCTCTTCCACCCCCTCCCCCCTCCTCTTCCCCCCTCCCCCCTCTTCCACCCCCCTCCCCCCTCTTCCACCCCCCTCTCCCCCCCTTCCACCCCCTCTCCCCCCCTCTTCCACCCCCCTCCCCCCCTCTTCCACCCCCCCTCCCCCCCTCTTCCACCCCCTCCCCCCTCCCCCTCCCGCTCGCCCCTCCCACCCTCCTCCCCCCTCCCTCCCCCCCTCAGTACTGTCCCGCCGACTGTGCAGCGCTCCCTCAGTACTGCCCCTCCAACAGTGCAGCAATCCCTCAGTACTGCCCCTCCGACAGTGCAGCTCATCAGTACTGACCCTCCGACAGTGCAGCACACCCTCCAGTGCTGCCCCTCCGACAGTGCAGCAATCCCTCAGTACTGCCCCTCCGACAGTGCAGCGCTCATCAGTACTGACCCTCCAACAGTGCAGCACACCCTCCAGTGCTGCCCCTCCGACAGTGCAGCGCTCATCAGTACTGCCCCTCCGACAGTGCAGCGCTCCCTCAGTACTGCCCCTCCGACAGTGCAGCGCTCCCTCAGTACTGCCCCTCCGACAGTGCAGCGCTCCCTCAGTACCTGCCCCTCTCGAATGTTTGACAGTTGAGGCTCAGGGAGCAGGTAGAACCCTCACGACATTTCAAGTGTCGGTTAAGAAATGCCAAGATTCCGATTCCGTTGATCACTTGTAAACGTCAATGCAATGATCATTGCCAGCACTGGCGCTGGTGAGAGGCACATGCGCCTTGGACAGAGGGAGAGAGAGAAAGAGAGATAAAAAGCGATAGAAGGAAAATTATGAATTTATAAGATCCCAGAGAGACCCTGGTTCCAAATGATTCGAGCTTGACCCGTATTGGTGACAGTGATAAAACTTTATTCGGCACAAGCAAGATTTAATACATTACAGTATTCGAGCAGCAGTTTACAGAGTATAATTGAGACTTGTATTACCCCGTTATACACTGGGTAGAAGCAGCAGCCGTGAGTGAGCTGCACCCTGTGTCTCTTGTCTCTCATCGCCTCCCAGGTGTCTCCTTGATCCTTCCTGAAATCTTCTACTCCTGAAATCTTCTAGAATTTGTGGCTGTCAAGACACCCCCGCCCCCTCTTATACCCGTACTCTCATTCAAAACCTATGGAGTCCTCCTGAACCGATCACTGGCTGACACCCAAACCCAAAATCCAATCATAAAGATGCCCGTCTGCAGCACCTGGGCTTACACAAGTTCTCGTCCTATGACCCCCTGACATCATCTGTTTTTGACCATCAAGACTCATATCTGGGGTAGTTATGGCAACACAATCGGAACATGTCTCCACAGGTTGAGACACGGCCCCTGCTGATGGTCTTTGTTTTTAATTCACTGCGGAGGTTATAACATTCCAATGCAATGGCAACTGCAGCTGACCTTGGTTCCCAGGCTAACTGCAGTCTATTCGACCATGGCAATCTCTTGCTCACCCCAGGTTGTCTGGTGAAAGCCTACTCACAGATTTTTAAGCATAAGAAAAAGGGTTACATGTTATACATAATTCAGGTTATCATTGTATGCAGTTAATGATTATAAACTTCTACATTTAATCCTTACACATGATTATAGATCTCCGACAGTGCGGCGCTCCCTCAGTACTGCCCCTCCGCCAGTGCAGTATTCCCTCAGTGCCGCCCCCTCCGCCAGTGCAGCGCTCCCTCAGTGCCGCCCCTCCGACAGTGCAGCGCTCCCTCAGTACTGCATCTCCGACAGTGCAGCGCTCCCTCAGTGCCGCCCCTCCGACAGTGCAGCGCTCCCTGTGTACTGCCCCTCCGACAGTGCAGCGCTCCCTCAGTACTGCCCCTCCGACAGTGCTGCGCTCCCTCAGTACTGCATCTCCGACTGTGCAGCGCTCCCTCAGTACTGCATCTCCGACAGTGCAGCGCTCCCTCAGTGCCGCCCCTCCGCCAGTGCAGCGCTCCCTCAGTACTGCCCCTCCGACAGTGCAGCGCTCCCTCAGTGCCGCCCCTCCGCCAGTGCAGCGCTCCCTCAGTACTGCCCCTCCGCCAGTGCAGCGCTCCCTCAGTGCCGCCCCTCCGCCAGTGCAGCGCTCCCTCAGTACTGCCCCTCCGACAGTGCAGCGGAGGCTCCCTCAGTGCCGCCCCTCCGCCAGTGCAGCAATGAACGGGCATGGGTTGGGGTGACAATAACACTTTTTTGGGGGAGGGAATTTACTTGAGGGAGATTGAGGGATAAAGATAGAAAGAGGGAGAGAGTACTGAAGGGCAATCTTTGTTGCGATGGTAACCACAGGGAAATCCGCTAACACTTCTTTACCCAGACAGTGGTAGAATGTGCAACTCGCTACCACAGGGAGCGGTTGAGGCGAATAGCACAGATACATTTAAGGGGAAGCTAGATAAACACATGAGGGAGAAAGGAATAGAAGGATATGTTGACGGGGTGAGATGAAGAGGGGTGGGAGGAGGCTCGTGTGGAGCATAAACACCGCCATGGAGCTGACGGGCCGAATGGCTTGTTTCTGTGCTGTAAATACTTTGAAATTCTTTCAGAAAACTCTTCCTCATTAATCTCCATCTTGTTGCCGACTTCTGTAAAACCTGAAATGCAAAATATACAGCACTTAAAAAACAAAGCAATGAAAAATGTGCTGAGATAATAAGGAAGTTATGATAGATAATAACCTATGCAGAAGAATGCAATATCACTTAGTGATGTGCCAAGAAAGACCATCTGAAAATACCAGCAGGTCTCCTGTAGCATTGCTGGAAAGTATTCCGTGACCTAGATTGCACTTTCTGAAAATGATCATACGCCCATGGGAGGGTAATCGTGGCAACTGTACTGCCCTTCAGTACTGTCTCTCATTCTCTCTCCCCCTCTCTTTCTCTCCCTCTCTCTCTTGCTGTTTCTCTTTAGTTGAAATACAGAGAATGTGATGGAGTTATAGAACACATGACTGAGACAGGGTAAAAATATAACACAGCTCATTGATACAAGCCCTCGCAGATATAATACGTCTTATTATCTTTGCAAAATGTGCTTAAGGTGCAAGTAAATTCCCTTCCCCCCAAAAATGTTACTCTAACCCCAACCTACCACATTAGTTCACGTTTAATCCGTTCATTGCTGCACTGTCGGAGGGGCAGTACTGAGGGATCGCTGCACTGTTGGAGGGGCAGTACTGTCGGAGGGGCAGTACTGAGGGATCGCTGCACTGTTGGAGGGGCAGTACTGAGGGATCGCCGCACTGTCGGAGGGGCAGTACTGAGGGATCTCCGCACTGTCGGAGGGGCAGTACTGAGGGATCACCGCACTGTCGGAGGGGCAGTACTGAGGGAGTGCCGCACTGGTGGAGGGGCCAGTACTGAGGGAGCGCCGTACTGTCAGTGGGGCAGTAATGAGGGAGCGCCGCACTGGTGGAGGGGCCAGTACTGTGCTGCACTGTCGGAGGGGCAGTACTGAGGGAGCTGTAAAGTCTGTGGGTTGTATAGCGAAGTAATACACAGACTACAAGAGTAACTTAAACAGGACTTTACTATTCGAAGGTCAGGGCGAATCTGCCCAATAAATTCTGCCACAGCACTTATATACCGGTGTGGTCACCGTCGGTATTACAGTATACAGCAGCCAGGATAAAGTAGTGCCACACCTAAAATAGTTCTCTTAAAGGTGGACGGTTACATACAATAGTTCTCTTAAAGGTAGAACAGTTACATACACTACAATCCTCCCTTTTTAGCTTACAACATACTTATTACCCCATTAACATAACATCATAACATATCCAACTTCATGTTACAACAGTTCACAGAGGTAGTCTCTGCGGAAACAGTTCACAGATTCAGTCTCTGCAGGAAACAGTTCACAGATTCAGTCTCTGATCTTCTTGACTCGGTCCGGACCACGCCTCTGTGGTGTAGTCGGGTCACCTTGCTAGAGGGACTCATCCCATAGTCCTTCCCTAGACTTAACAGCTTTACTTCCATCACTTCTGAACCAGCATTGCTGACTTTTTTAAAACAAACAAAAAACAGTTGGATTGCCTTGGGAAATTCTCCTACTTTCCAACTGATTTGGCTCCGTTCGGGGGACCACGTGTGTGATCGGGTAGAGGTAATAATGGTTCAGATGGTTATCATCTTCTACTTCGTCTTTTCCTTTTTTGCTTCTTGGAGACTCTCAGGGCTCCATTGTCAGCTGCCAGCTGTAACGCCACCATCTCCCTATGTTCCTTAGACTTTAAGTGATTCATCCTGATTTCGGCACTTTGGGAGTTCTCGGCACAAGCTGGGCAGACCAGGTCCTCGTAATATTCAGTGTCACTCAACAGATCATGGTAATATTCGGTGTCGTCCTGAGCTAGGCCAGCGAGAGGGTCTTCTATTTCCTCCTTACCCAGCTGGACGTTAGCCGACTTTTGTTCCAAATCCCGACATCTGTCCTGAAGAGACTTCATCATGCGTTCAGATTCATCCCGCTTTTTCTGGGCTTCCTGCAAGTCTTTTACTAATGACCTCATTTGTGATTTCAATACTTCAACTTCATTCGGAGATTGATTGATCGGACTATTCAATCCCTCTACTGAAGTAGCTGTTTCAGTATTCTGTTGTTCTACATTGCCGTGCATCAGCGTACTTTTGGCATCCAAGGGCTGTTCTGCTGCAGACTTCTCAGTCTGGGTTGCCACCTCAGCTCTTCCAATAACTTTTGAGAGCTCCCTTCCCTTTGAAGATTGAGGCTCGTATTTAAGTTTTTCCCATTTTAGAGTTTTATCCCTCAGCATATGAATGAGTTGGCTGACTGTTAACTCTTCTGCCATCATCCCTTTTCCATTAACTACAGGGCTGTTTATAACCTTGCCCTGGAAGAGTTGGCTGACTGTTAACTCTTCTGTCCTCATCCCTTTTCCATTAGCTGCAGGGCTGTTTAGAACCTTGTCCTGGGGCTCCTTTGCTGCTTCTACTTCGCCATCATCCGCAGCCCCCATCATTCGAATTTCCACAAATGAATCGTCCATTGATGCTGCACCCAACTTCAGTAGGAGCTCGGAAGTCATGTCGACCAACTCAGCTTTTTCTGCCTGCAACCTGCTAACCAGTGCCTTCAGTTGCGGCACATCTTGTTCCACCGTATTGGAGCACGCCCCTTCAGAAGCCGAATCAGCTTTGATTCGTTTGGCCTCCTCGTGCAGACGGTTTGTGTGCTCCTGCTCCCTTTTCTTCCCCAGCTGCTTCTGTTGTCTTTCCAGATTCTCCCATTCGGTATCATAGAACTTTTTCATTGCTTTCATCTCTTGCTCGAAACGGCTATTCAATTGTTCTAATTGCTGTCGTAATCTGAAATAAGTTTGCGTTCGAGCTCGATGTTCCTCAGTAATATATATGTCTGTAACTTGAACAGACTCAGAATTCTCTGTCAAGCTATGTTGTTGTTGTTCAGAGGAATTCTGTTCTGAAGCTTTGTTCTCCTCTGGAGCATAAGCCTTTATGCCCACATTCGTTCTACCAACCTTAGTCAGCAAGTTCATTTTAGACTTGTCTTTCATGCTTGGGCTGGTCTTATCGTCATCCGTTTCAGAGTCTGAGCTGATTGTCTGCCCCGAGTCCTTGCTCATTATTGCTTTGAGGTAGGGCCATTCCATGTCTATTTTCTTGATCCACTCCCATCCTAGAAGTGGTGGTCCTCCCTCAGGTAGTACGTATAAGTCCATTCCGGGGTGTTCTTTGCCCCTGTCTCTCACCTTGACTCTTATCTTTCCCATGGGGTATACTTTATGCCCCGTGTATGTCTGCAATACGAACTTGGTATCTCTCAAGGGTATATGTGAGAATAGCCGGTTGTAATCCCTTTGATTTATGACTGATAGGGCTGATCCAGTGTCCAATTCCATTCTCACTTGGACTCCGGCTATTTTTAGCACGACCCAGATAGTTTGTAGGTCAGCTTCCTTACTCACATTATGAATTCTCAGACTACCCAGTTCCTGGCCGCTTGGGTCTGAATCCGAATTCTGTTCATCTGAACTCTTCTCAACCACCTTGTGTACTTTGTTGTACTTTTCCTGTGATGGCTTTTTTTTTTGGTTGTTGGTCTTCTTCCCTGACCGGCATACTTTGGCTATGTGACCCAGTTTGCCACATTTCCTATAGTCCTGGTTTTTAAACCAGCATTGGTTCTGGTCGTGTGTTGTCTTCCCACAACGATAACATTTCGTTGCACCCGAAGTAATTTGATCCACACTGAGGACCGCTGCCTTCAGCTGCATTTCCGCAGTTCCTTTCGCTGCGGCTTCGTGTGATGCTGCAATAAGGACAGCCCTATCCAGTGTAAGGTCGTTCTCTTCGAGCAGTCGCTTTTGCGTTCCTTCCTTCGACAACCCGCACACGAACTTGTCTCGCAATGCCTCTGTCAGATTTCCTCCAAACTGGCAGTATTTCGCTAGCCTACGCTGTTCGACCAAGTATTCCGCGTTGCTTTCCTCTTTCCGTTGCGTTCTCGCATAAAATTTGAATCGTTCCGCCAACATCAGCGGTGTGGGGTTCAAGTGATCCTTCAGAACAGCAACAATATTATCGAAGGTTTGATCCGCCGGTTTAACTGGTGCTAGAAGATGCTTCAATAGCCCGTATGTCTTCGCCCCCATCGAGTTTAGCAAGGTTATAGCTTTATCATCATCCTCTATTTTATTGGCCTCACAATATATCTCAATGCGTTCTACATACGTGGCCCAATCTTCTACCTCGGAATCGAAATCGTTGATGTTACCACGCTTAGGCATCTTCACCTCCAGTCACCGTGGCCGACTTGCTTCTCGTGTTGATCGGCTCACTCACCACCGTGGCAGAAGGGACAATCCGTGCCTGTTGCTGATGGAAGACTTCGTGTTTGAATCTTCCTCCTTTCTTGGTCTGCAGACTCGAGTTTTCTCTCAGCAAAACGACGAGGGCGGGTGCCTCTTCTCGACGCTCGTTTACTTCTTCAGAAGTATTGTTGCCGCAGGGTAAGATCGAACTCGTCGCCACTGTAAAGTCTGTGGGTTGTATAGCGAAGTAATACACAGACCACAAGAGTAACTTAAACAGGACTTTACTATTCGAAGGTCAGGGCGAATCTGCCCAATAAATTCTGCCACAGCACTTATATACCGGTGTGGTCACCGTCGGTATTACAGTATACAGCAGCCAGGATAAAGTAGTGCCACACCTAAAATAGTTCTCTTAATGGTGGACGGTTACATACAATAGTTCTCTTAAAGGTAGAACAGTTACATACACTACAGGAGCGCCGCACTGTCGGAGGGGCAGTACTGAGGGAGCGCCGCACTGTCGGAGGGGCAGTACTGAGGGAGCGCCGCACTGTCGGAGGGGCAGTACTGAGGGAGCACCGCACTGTCGGAGGGGCAGTACTGAGGGAGCGCCGCACTGTCGGAGGGGCACTACTGAGGGAGCACCGCACTGTCGGAGGGGCATTACTGAGGGAGCGCTACACTGTCGGAGGGGCAGTACTGAGGGAGCGCCGCACTGTTGGACGGGCATTACTGAGGGAGCGCTGCAGTGTCGGAGGGGCATTACTGAGGGAGCACTGCACTGTTGCAGGGCCAGTACTGAGACAGCGCTGCACTGTTGCAGGGCCAGTACTGAGGGAGCGCTGCACTGTCGGAGGGGCAGTATTGAGGGAGCGCTGCACTGTTGGAGGGGCAGTACTGGAGAGAGCGCTGCACTGTCGGAGGGGTAATATTGGAGGCAGTGCTGCACTGTCGGCGGGGCAGTACTGAGGGAGTGCTGCACTGTCGGAGGGGCAGTACTGTGGGAACGGTGAACTGTCGGAGGGGCAGTACTGTGGGAGCACTGCACTGTCGGGGGGCAGTACTGGAGGGAGCGCTGCACTGTCAGAGGGGCAGTAATGAGGCAGTGCTGCACTGTCAGAGGGGCAGTACTGAGGCAGCGCTGCACTGTCAGAGGGGCAGTACTGGAGGGAGCGCTGCACTGTCAGAAGGGCAGTGCTGTGGGAGTGCTGCACTGTCAGAGGGGCAGTACTGAGGATGTGCTGCACTGTCGGAGGGCCAGTACTGAGGGAGCACTGCACTGTCAGAGGGGCAGTACTGAGGGAGCACCGCACTGATAGAGGGGCAGTACGCTAGAAGCACGGCACTGAGGGAGTGCTGCACTGTCGGAGGGGCAGTACTGAGGGAGCGCTGCACTGTTGCAGGAGCAGTACTGAGGGAGCGCTGCACTGTCAGAGGGGCAGTACTGGAGGGTGCGCTGCACTGTCAGTGGGGCAGTAATGAGGGAGCGCCGCACTGGTGGAGGGGCCAGTACTGTGCTGCACTGTCGGAGGGGCAGTACTAAGGGAGCGCTGCACTGTCAGAGGGACAGTACTGAGGGAGTGCCGCACTGGCGGAGGGGTAGTACTGAAGCAGCGCTGCACTATCGATAACGAGTACTGAGGGAGTGCAGCACTGTTGCAGGGGCAGTACTGAGGGAGCGTTGCACTGTTGCAGGGGCAGTACTGAAGGGTGTGCTGCACTGTCAGAGGGGCAGTACTGAGGGAGCGCCGCACTGACGGAGGGGCCAGTACTGTGCTGCACTGTCGGATTGGCAATATTGAGGGAGCGCTGCACTGTCAATAACAAGTACTGAGGGAGCGCTGCACTGTTGCAGGGGCAGTACTGAGGGAGCGCTGCACTGTCAGAGGGGCATTACTGAGGGAGCGCCATACTGTTGCAGGGCCAGTACTGAGAGAGCACTGCACTGTTGTAGGGCCAGTATTGAGGGAGCGCTGCACTGTCGGATGGGCAGTACTGGAGAGAGGGCTGCACTGTTGGAGGGGTAATACTGGAGGCAGTGCTGCACTGTCGGCGGGGCAGTACTGAGGTAGTGCTGCGCTGTCGGAGGGGCAGTACTGAGGTAGCGCTGCACTGTTGGGGGGCAGTACTGGAGAGAGCGCTGCACTGTCGGATGGGCAGTACTGGAGAGAGCGCTGCACTGTCGGAGGGGCAATACTGGAGGCAGTGCTGCACTGTCGGCGGGGCAGTACTGGAGGCAGTGCTGCACTGTCGGAGGGGCAGTACTGAGGGAGTGCTGCACTGTCGGAGGGGCAGTACACTGATTGCCAGCTCTGTGTGGTGGGCCGGGGGGAACAGCGCAGCCTGTGGAGGAGCAGTGAATGATAGACCGCAACTTCTGGATTTCTGCATTGAGCTGTGCCTGCGCTAAGTCATGAAGTTCAGTTAGTTTCAAAGGCAAAATGTTGGCAAACACTGCCAGTTCGCTGTCATCGTGGACCGCAAAATCGGGGCCAATACAAAGACACTGGTGTGGATTTATTTTGACCCGAATTTATAATATACCGCTGTTAAAATTCACAAAGAGATTTTTTAAAGAGGATAAAAAGGCAGCTTTGGAGAATTACAAAGTTACAATTTGATCTTTTACAAAGCAGTTTTATTATTGACTTAAACAGCACGTCTGAAACTGCCACTGCTGGCTGACTCCTCCCCACCCCCAAGGGCTTTTCACAGTGAACAAGTAATTAACCCCTTACTTCTATTTGCCACCTTGAATTGCTGAATGTAAAGACAAGTTGTATTAGGTTTATAAGTTTCAGCTCGAAGCGATACCACCAGGCTCACTACTGCAAAAATTCTTGCGGAACAAGTCCTTTTGAAGTCGAGAGTTGGAGGCGATCGCTGGTGATAATGGACAATGCTTTGTGGGCTGGGTCATGAAAGAAATGTGCACAATGTTCGGGATAGAACAGAATTTCCATATCCCATAACACCCGCAAGAACAAATCGAAGTTAAAACTGAGATCTTAAAATACCCCTGAGTTTGATGGCAATTGGAGGAAGTGTGTTTGAAAGTATTGATGTCACACAAATTTTCCTACTCTGTTAAATTTTTCTTGGTACCTTTGCTTTCCGATTGATGTAAGCGTATGATTGTAGAATTTCATCATCCAGTGCTAAGGGAAATGGTACACGATTTTACTAAGTGCAATTTGGGAAGGAAGTCAGGTGAATTGACATAAGGAGAATGTGGGAACATGATAAACCATGCACAAGCAATTAAAGGGACTGTTTAAAGGAATAAATAGGCAGACAGGTGATGTTGTATCAGAACAACAAAGACTATAAGAAACAATTGATCACAAAGGCAATTATGTGTACTTTGTATGGAGGTTTTGGTTTAATTAATTAGATCAAAAGGGGTTAAATGATTGGTTCCCAAGTTTTATATCAGGCAAACAAATGAAAATCTAGAAATCAAATGGGAATATGTTTTGGTGTAAGGAGCAAAGATTCGGATTGGTGTATTATGTCAGGAAGCAAAGAGACATTATTTTGGAGGCAATAAAACTTCAATTTCCTGATACACATCACTAATTATGGGAATTATTGATGAGATAATTTAATGATGGGACTGTATCAAGCCTCTCATTGAATGGACAAGCAGGAATTATTTTATCAATTAGATGAAAGATCCTTTTTGGAACAGAAGGTAGATTTTAACATAATTTCTTAAAGCAGGTTTCTCCCCCTCTGTAGAACATGACTTAAATGTTTCCACAAGACACAAAATCAAGCACTGACAAAATGTCTTTCTGTCTCTCAGTGACAAAAGTAAAATGAGCTGGCACAAACATGGCAGCAAACAGTGGGCTCCTGACTATACTGACTTTGAATGAAATGGTCCCTAAGGGCTCAAGGCAGTAAACTTCATGGCAGAAATCAGCCATCTCTTGATCTGCTCCTGTTGCCACAATTACAAGCCCGAGTAGGACAGACACAGTTAAGCAGAGTCTCAGCCTCTTGGTGTCCACTCTGATCACTGTTGAACGCACTGAATGACTCTGCACCTTCAGGTGGATCTGGTGTTTGAGCAGCGAGTTCAGATCTTTTTATGCTGTATTCTGAAGATATTTTTGAATACTTTAGGCAGAAATATTAAATGCTGAAGACAAAAAGCAGCTAATTGATTCTGGAATTGTTTCTTCGTTCCAACATTGTGATGGATTTAGAAATCATCAACTCCCTGAGTGTCGGCTCCAGGGAAGTCTGAACACCCGGGGCAGCCATTTTATAAATGATTCCAGCGCTCAGACTGTGAGGCTGATAAATTCCCCAGTAATACAGCAATAACATTGGTGACGTGTCAGGAGTGGCTTGTTCTGTATGTTACAATTCAGCCTCACTCCCAAAACTCTTTCCTTGTTCTCACTGTAAAAGGCAGCTTCCATTAGCAGGCCCACACTGTTATGTTCATTAATAAATAGACATTCTTATTATGAACACAGCTAGCTTTTGCTAGCTACTTTTATTGAGCACATGTGGACTTGTACAGCATCTTGTAGAGGCTTCCATCTTGACTGCTGCCTTGTGGGTAGCCTAGCCTCATGGGTAATGTAGCTTAATATAATATATAGCTGGGTAGTGTAGTCTTATACATACAGCTATATACAGCTCTACCGCTCCACCTAGTGTCCACTATAGAATGATATGCTATTGATCACTACATCCCCCTTTCGTTGAGGTTCAACAAAATCAATATCAATCAACTTTCAAGAAAACAATAAAGATAATATCAGTAACACTTTTGTTAGTGCTCTATAAACATAAACATTTTCAAAACAGTCAACACATTTTCAAAGCTTTACATTGTACTCAAAGATTAAGTCTATCAGGCTCTTTTACTTCACGTGTGGATCTTCTCAACATGGGTAAGTCTGATGTGTCTTCATGAGATTGTTCTGGCAGTGAATGACAAGATGCAGTTGCGGCATTGTCATCAATCTGGTCTTGAATAGTCTCTTGTGTTTTTAGGAGGGAACGGCGGTTCCTCCTGAGAATCTGTCCTTCCTCAGTTCTCACAGTGTATGACCTTGGTCCTACTTCCTCAAGAACTGTAGCTTTCCTGTTCCATGCATCTGGATCCTCAATCCTGACAACATCATCCTTTGTCAATGGTTTTAGAGTTTTGGATGACTTGTCATAGTATGATTTCTGTTTCAGCTTTAACAGTTGAAGTCTCTGTCTCGGTTCCTCACTTTGCTGTTCTTTTGCACAGCAGGGTAGCGTGGTGCGCAACTTGCGACCCATTAGTAGTTCAGCAGGTGAAGAACCACAGTCTAAAGGTGAGGCTCGGTAGCTCAGCAGGGCGAGATAAGGATCAGACTTGCTTTCTGTCGCTTTCTTCAGTAGCTGCTTGAGAACTTGAACACCTTTCTCTGCCTTACCATTTGACTGAGCATACAAAGGACTGGATGTGATGTGTTGAAAGTCATAATGTGCTGCAAATTGTTGCCACTCCTTACAGTTGAAGCACGGACCATTGTCGCTAACGGCAATCCTGGGAATTCCATGTCTGGCGAAGATGGATTTCACATGCATTATGACACTGCTTGCTGTGGTGCTTGAGAGCAGCGCCATCTCAGGATAGTTAGAATAGTAGTCAATCACTATTAGATAGTCTTTACCATTTAAATGAAAAAGGTCCATACCAACCTTTTGCCATGCTGCTGTTGGTATGTCAGCTACTACCATTGGTTGCTTTGCTTGTTTGTTTTGGTGTTTCTGACATGTCTCACATTTGCCTATCATGTTCTCAATGTCCTTATTTATGCCAGGCCAATAAACAGTGTCTCTTGCTCTCCTTTTGCATTTTTCAATTCCGAGGTGTCCCTTATGAATCCTTTTGAGCATGTCTTGACGTAGAGCCTGTGGAATGACTATTCTGTTCTGTTTTAGTAATAGTCCACTTGCGACACTCAATTCTGACCTTATGTGAAAATATTTTGGACAGGAACCTTTTGGCCAACCATGATGAATGTTCTCTATTACTGTTTGTAATACTGTATCTTTTACTGTTTCTTCTGCTATTTGCTTTGATTTTGTGTCTGACACGGGCAGCGCAGCAGTGACCATACTCACATGAACATCCACGTCTTCTTCAGTAGAGCTCACATGACTCATTGTGGGTGCTCGGGATAGTGCATCTGCTAACACTATGTATTTGCTTGGTGTGTAGATCAGTTCTGTTGAGTCTGTGTGTCCCAGTTATGTTTAGGATCAATCACTGGACACAGACAACAAGAATAACTTTTAACAGGTCTTTACTATTCGGAGGTCAGGGCTGAACTGCCCAGCAAATCCCTACACAACACTTATATACCGGTGTGGTCACCACCGGTATTACAGTATTACAGTATACAGCAGCCAAGAGAAAGTAGTACATCTCTTAAGGTAGTTCTCTTAAGGTGGAACAGGTTACATACACCACAATCCTCCCTTTTTAGCTTAACAGTTATATCCCCATTTAACATAACATAATAACATATATATATATACAACTTCATGCAAAACAGTTCAAAGATTCAGTCTCTGAGGAGGCCTCCTGATTCGAGTTGGATAACGCCTTTCAGGGGTCTCTGATTCTCGTTGCTGGGGTGACTCATCTAGTTGGTCTCTTATGGATTGGACATCATCATCAGGTACATTCACTTCTGAGGTAGATGCTTCAGGTTCACTAACTTCTTCCACGGTTGTCTCTGCCGTAACCATGGGTTCGACCCTTGTTCTCGATTCTACCAGTTGGTCAGCATGACGCTGTATTACATTTTCACCAATATCTACTGTGTACATCAGGGGTCCTTGTCTGGCCCGAATTGTTCCAGATTGCCATTTCTTGTTTTTATAGTCCCGGGCTAACACTGGTTGTCCTATTTCGAAGCTCCGAGTGGTCTTGTTATTTATATGCTGGAACTGTTTGTTTTCAACTTCCCTCCGCACATTTGGTTTTAACAAGTCCAACCTGGACCGCAACCTCCTGTTATAGAACATCATAGCAGGACTTTGGTTTGTCACTGCATGAGTGGCGTTTCGATATGCCAGTAGGAATTTGTCCACCTTGTGTTGTAGTGGAATCTGATCTTCGCTCATGGCCTTTATTGCTTTTTTAAACGTTTGTACAAATCTCTCGGCCAACCCGTTTGTAGCCGGATGATATGGGGCAGAGGTATAATGTTTCACCCCATTCTTCTTCATGAATTTCTGGAATTCTTCTGACACGAACTGCGGTCCGTTGTCTGAACATATTTGTTCTGGCAATCCATTTCTTGCAAATATCGTTCTTAGCACCGCGATCGTCTTTTCCGAGGTAGTGGTAGTCATCTTAATCACTTCTGGCCATTTAGAATGTGCGTCCACCGCAATTAAAAACATGGAGTCCATGAATGGACCAGCAAAGTCAATATGTACACGTTGCCATGGGGTTGAAGGCCATTCCCATGGATGCAGCGGTGCAATCGGAGGTGCATTTTGCACTTTTTGGCACCCTGAGCAGCTTTTCGTCAGATCCTCTATCTGTTGGTCGATACCCGGCCACCACACATAAGCCCTAGCAAGGCTTTTCATCTTGACTCCCCCCAGATGACCTTCATGCAGTTCCTTTAGAACTCTCTCTCTTAACTTAGGAGGAATAATCACCCTTGTTCCATACATCAATGTTCCTTGACAGACGGACAGCTGTTCTCGTCTTGCTGAGAATGCCGGTAACAGTGGATCACCATGTGCTGGCCATCCCTTCACTGTCACTTCGTAGACCCGGGACAGTGTCGGGTCATTCCTGGTTTCTCTTTCAATACTTGCATTGGTGACTGGTAAACATTCGATGATGGTCGAGTGAAATAACTCAACAGGGTCAACCGTCGGTGCCTCCTCCTCTGTAGGTAGTGGCAGGCGCGACAGCCCATCAGCATTACCATGCTGCTTTGTTCCTTTGAATTCAATCTGATATTGATGTGCCCCTAGGAAAAGGGACCATCTCTGGAGTCTCTGTGCTGTCATCACCGAAACACCCTTCTTAGGGTTAAAAATGGATACCAACAGCTGGTGGTCTGTCAGAAGTGTGAACTTCTGGCCCTGCAGGTAATGATTAAATTTCTTTACTCCCCACACAAGGCTGAGAGCCTCCCTATCTATCTGAGCATAGTTGTGCTCAGCGGAGGTCAATGATCTGGATGCGAATGCAACTGGCCTGTCCTGGCCATTTGGCAACTTGTGTGAGAGTACTGCCCCAATACCATATGGAGAAGCATCACAAGCCAAACGAATAGGCAGCGTTGGGTTGAAGTGAGCCAACACTTCCTCTGAGGTGATCAATGCCTTGCTTTTGCGAAAGGCCCTCTTACAGTCCTCGCTCCACTTCCATGGTACTCCCTTCTGCAAAAGAGCGTTCAGCGGGTGCAGCACCGTGGATAAATTTGGCAGAAACTTATGGTAATAGTTAATCAACCCTAGGAATGACCTCAACTGGGATACATTATCCGGAGCGGGAGCCTTCACAACAGCTTCGATCTTGTCAGGAGACTTATGAAGCCCCTCCTGGTCAATGACATGACCACAGTACGAGATCCTCTTCTGAAAGAACTCACATTTCTGGCGATTAACTCGAAGTTCATATTCTTTCAATCTGGTGAGCACCAGTTCCAAATTTGCAAGGTGTTCCTCGTCATCATCTCCTGTAATCAGAATATCGTCCAGGTAACATTGTGTGCCTGGAATTCCCTGTAATACCTGCTCCATGGCCCTCTGCCAAATTGCTGGCGCTGATGCCACTCCAAAAACCAGTCTATTATACCGGTACAAGCCTCTATGCATGTTGATCGTGAGATACTGGCGTAACTCTTCCTCAACTTCCATCTGTAAGTACGCCTGCGCCAGGTCTATCTTGGTGAAGTGTTTCCCGCCAGACAACGAAGCGAAGATATCCTCAATCCGCGGAAGTGGATACTGCACCGTGTGAAGCACCGGATTAACAGTGATCTTGAAATCTCCACAGATGCGAACCTTCCCCGGTTCCCCCGGCTTGTTGCTCGATGAACGCTTCATGACGGGAACAATGGGCGTGGCCCATTCACTCCAGTCTACCTTAGACAGTACTCCTGAACGTTCTAGCCCTTCCAGCTCAGCTTCCACAGCAGGTCGTATCGCATAAGGTACCGGTCTGGCTTTGAAAAATTTCGGGTTTGCATGTTCTTCAACCTTGATGTTTGCCGTAATTCCTCTCAGTGTTCCCAGTCCCTGTTGAAACACCTCTTTAGCATCGTCCAATATTCTGGACAATCGTTTAGGTTTGACATCTTTTTTACCGGAATCTACCGTTAGTGCTTTTAAGGAATGCCAGTCCATATTTATTTTCCTAATCCACTCCCGTCCCAGTAGTGGTGGACCTCCCTCAGGTAGCACATATAAGTCCATTCCTCGGCTTTCTTTGCCCTTGTGGACCACCTTTACCTCTATCTTCCCGATGGGGTATACTCTTTGCCCCGTGTATGTTTTCAATACAATCTCCATATCCCGTAGGGGAATATGTGGGAATAACCTTTTGTAATCTTGCTTATTCATGACCGTCAATGCCGATCCAGTGTCCAATTCCATCTTCACTTGGACTCCTGCTATCTGAAGTGTGACCCAAATTGTTTGGAGGTCTGCTTCCTTACCAACATTGTGTACTCTTAGACTACCCAGTTCATTACTGCTGGAGTCTGAATCTGACTTCTGTTCGTTCGAACTGTTCTCTGTCACCTTGTGTACCTTTCTGTACTTTTCCTGCGGTGACTTTTTGTTGCTGGTCTTCTTTCCTGACCGGCATACTTTAGCTATGTGACCAAGCCTGCCACATTTTCTGCATTCCTGATTTTTGAACCAGCACTGGTTCTGATCGTGCGTTGTCTTTCCACAACGATAATATTTTACTGTACCCAAGACCATTTGATTGGTGCTGAGTTCTGGTGACCGTAGCTGCATTTCCGCCGTGCCTCTTGCTGCGGCTTCTTGCGATGCTGCAATAGTGACAGCTTTATCAAGCGTAAGATCATTCTCCTCAAGCAGTCGCTTTTGTGTTCCTTCTTTTAACAAT
The DNA here is from genome assembly GCF_052327205.1 of Somniosus microcephalus. Classification (NCBI taxonomy): domain Eukaryota; kingdom Metazoa; phylum Chordata; class Chondrichthyes; order Squaliformes; family Somniosidae; genus Somniosus; species Somniosus microcephalus. The sequence goes on from NC_141007.1 coordinate 9,473,687, forward strand.
CCACACACAAATTTATCTCTCAGCGCATCTGCTAGTCCTGTTCCAAACTGACAGTACTTCGATAGCTTATGCAGTTCAATTAAAAATTCAGCGTTGCTTTCGTCTTTCAGCTGCGTTCTTCTGTAAAATTTAAATCGTTCCGCTATCATCAGCGGCGTGGGGTTTAAATGATTTTTCAGGACAGTAACAATATTCGCGAAAGTCTGATCTGCCGGTTTATCTGGTGATAGAAGGTGCTTCAATAGCCCGTATGTCTTCGCACCCATTGAGCTTAAAAGGTTAGTGCTTTCTCATCATCTGGTACCTTATTTGCTTTACAATAAACTTCCATGCGTTCTACATACGTGGTCCAATCTTCGATATCACTATCAAAGGTATTAATGCTCCCATGTTTAGGCATCCTTGCAAGTTTTTAAATTTTTCTTTTTCTCAAAATGGCGGCTTCCTGCGCTTGTCTTCTTCCCCCGCCTACTAAAATGGCGGCTTCCCGCGCTTGGCGGTCTTTCCCGCGCTCGTCTTCTTCCCCCGCCGACTACAATGGCGGATTCCCGCGTTTGCCTTCTTCCGCCGCTGGCTGCAATGGCGATGGCCGTGCTGCTGCCGTTCTCGCCTCCCCAGCGGTTCTCAATTCCCCGACACTGCTTTGCCTCGCAGCCCCGCTTGCAGCCCGGTCCTTTACACCGGCTGCGTTTGATTTCTCTGCGGCTCTCGTGCCCTAAGCTGCCCCAGTCGCTGCGCCTCTCGGCCTCGATTGCAGCGCGGCCCTTTTTACCGGCCGTGGTCGAGTTCTCCACCCTTATTCCTCCGTTTTCCCTCCCCTACTCCACAGCCAACGCGGCCGACTTTCTGCTCGTGTCGCTGATCGGCTTATCCACCACCGTGGTAGAAGGGATGATCACTGCCTGTCGCTGATGGAGGGCTTCGTGGTCAGAATTTTTCTTTTTAACCCGGGTTCTCGATGCCTCCCGTGCGATGGTGCTCAGTAGGATGATGAGGGCGGATGCCTCTTCTCGACGCCCGTTCTGCGGACGAAGCTGCCTTGGATGTAAAACTGCCGCAGGGTAAGATCGGACTCGTTGCCACTGTTGAGTCTGTGTGTCCCAGTTATGTTTAGGATCAATCACTGGACACAGACAACAAGAATAACTTTTAACAGGTCTTTACTATTCGGAGGTCAGGGCTGAACTGCCCAGCAAATCCCTACACAACACTTATATACTGGTGTGGTCACCACCGGTATTACAGTATTACAGTATACAGCAGCCAAGAGAAAGTAGTACATCTCTTAAGGTAGTTCTCTTAAGGTGGAACAGGTTACATACACCACAAGTTCAAAGTCATATTTTTGCAGCTTCATCATGAGTCGTTGAATCCTTGGAGACATCTCATTCAGGTTTTTTTTTATGATGGCAACCAGAGGGCTGTGGTCTGTCTCAACTGTGAAGGTGGGAAGTCCATATATGTAGCCATGAAACTTTTCTAGTCCAACTACCAAGCCTAGACATTCCTTTTCAATCTGGGTGTATCGACACTCAGTATCAGTCATAAACCTGGAGGCATAGGCAACAGGCTTCCAATCTTCACCCTCTGCTTGTAGCAAGACCACACCTAGGCCATCTTTTGATGCATCCGTTGACACTTTGATTCTTTTGGTTGGGTCAAAGAAGGTGAGTACAGGTGTGGTTGTCAGCACTGTTTTGAGGTTTATCCACTCTTGTTCATGTCTTTCTGTCCATGCGAACTCATTTGTTTTATGTAGCAGGTCTCGCAGACAGGCTGTCTTGGCTGACAAGTTAGGAATGAACTTTCCAATGAAGTTTATCATCCCCATGATGCGTAGCACTCCTTTTTTGTCAGTGGGTCGGGGCATTTTGAGTATGGCGTTTACTTTTTCCATATCTGGATTTATTCCTTTAACAGATAGATTATCTCCTAGGAAAGTGACTTCCTGGATGCCAAACTGACACTTGGCTTTGTTGAGCTTCAGTCCATTCCGGCGTATGCTCTGTAGCACTTTAGTCAGTCTCTCATTGTGTTCTTTCAGTGTGGAGCCCCAGATGATGATGTCATCAACATAGTCCTGAACTCCTTCCAGACCTTCAATTATGTGTTCCATCACTCTATGAAAGATTTCAGATGCAGATATTATCCCGAAAGGCATTCTGAGGAAACAATACCTGCCAAATGGTGTGTTGAAGGTACAGTATTGGTGCTCTCTTCATCCAGTTTTAGTTGCCAAAATCCTTGTGAGGCATCGAGATTTGTAAAGTATCTGGCACCTGACATTTCACTGGTGATTTCTTCTCGCTTGGGAATCTGGTAGTGTTCACGTTTTATGTTTGCATTTAAGTCCTTTGGATCCATGCATATTCTTAGATCATTGTTCTTTTTCTTTACACATATCATGGAGTTAACCCAGTCTGTTGGCTCTTCGACTTTCCTGATGACTCCTAGTGTGGTCATTCTGTCCAGTTCATTCTTGAGCCGGTCACGCAGGGGTGCTGGAACTCTTCGTGGAGCATGTACCACTGGCTGAGCATCCTGCTTTAGCTGGATCTTGTAAGTGAATGGTAGAACTCCAAATCCTTTGAACACATCCTGGAAATTATTCACTACAGAATCCACCGAGTCATCTGGTCTGCTTATGGCACAGTTTATACGGTAGACTCTTTTGACCAGTTCTAAGTCCTCACAAGCTTTGTCACCCAGTAGTGAATCAAGCCTTTCAGCCACAACAGAAAACATGAGATGATGCACTTTGTCTTTGACAGTCACTTTAAGTCTGCATACACCTAAGCTATCTATTTTCTGTCCATAATAGTCCTTCAGTAGTACTGACCTTTTCTGTATTTTGGGCTTTTCTTTCATATTGTTAATGTCACTCATACTGATTAAGTTTGCTTTTGCCCCAGTGTCTAGTTTCAAGGTAACTAATGCTCCATTTACCTGCAGCGGGATCATCCGTTTGTCCTCTTTTACTGCATTAACTTTATGTTCAGCATTGTCCATTTCTGAGGGCTGCACATTTTCTGTATCCTTTTTGATATTGTCACATGACACCATTCCTACAAAAAATGTCTCACTTAAATCAGTGTCCTCAATTACATTAACTCGTTGCCCTTTCTTAGTTTGTACTTTTGAAAAGCATTGTTTGGCAAAGTGATTCTTTCCATTACACTTTGTGCACATTTTTCCAAACGCTGGGCATTGTCTTAACTGGTGATGGTAACCACAGCGTTTACAATTAAAAATTTCATCCTCTGATTGCTTTTCATTATTGATTTCACTGAAAGTCTGCACGTGCTTTCGAGCTAGCTCGCTGGCTTGGCATATTTTCACCGCATTTTCCAAATTTAGTTCGGTTTCTCTCAACAGACGTTCCCTGACTTTTTTATCATGAATACCAAACACAATCTGGTCACGAATGATGGATGCTTTGAGCTCAGAGAAATTACATGTCTGTGCTTTCAGTTTCAGATCAGTTATAAAGCTATCAAAAGTCTCATTTTGTTGCTGTGTCTGAGAACGGAAGATGTATCTTTCATACGTCTCATTCTTTTTGGGAGAACAATGTGCATCAAATTTCTGTAGCACATCGTCTAATTTGTCTCTGTTCTCCACTGGATTAAATACAAATGTATTAAATACCTCTATCGCCTGTGGGCCTGCAACCATAAGCAGCAACTCTATCTTCCTTGCGTCTGGCTTCATACCGAATCTGATGGCTGCAATGTAGAGTTCGAATTGCTGTTTAAAAGTCTGCCAATTGTAGTCAATTTTTTCTGTGAGTTTCAAACACTCTGGTGTCTTCAAATTCTCCATGTCGCTTTTCACAATTTTCAGCAGATCTTCACCACCCTGGTACCATGTTATGTTCATTAATAAATAGACATTCTTATTATGAACACAGCTAACTTTTGCTAGCTACTTTTATTGAGCACATGTGGACTTGTACAGCATCTTGTAGAGGCTTCCATCTTGACTGCTGCCTTGTGGGTAGCCTAGCCTCATGGGTAATGTAGTCTTCATATAATATATAGCTGGGTAGTGTAGTCTTATACATACAGCTATATACAGCTCTATGGCTCCACCTAGTGTCCACTATAGAATGACATGCTATTGATCACTACACACACCTCGGGGTAAATTTAACTTTGGCCGATATCAGATCAGCCGCCCGTTATACATCTCTTCAATAGAAATGACAATCGGGAGAGATGTATAAGGAGCGGCTGGTCGGATATCGCCCGTTTTATACTACCCGCCAAAGTCACAATGACTCCCCTGGTTTAAAAATATGTCTGAAAATCCACGGTTGTCTCAGTTGGTAAGTTCTCCTGCGTTGTGGAACTAAACCATACAGACCAGGAAGGACCCAATGGGTGAAATTTGTCTTGGACGGCAGCACAAGTCGTGCGACAGCGGATCGGCCGCCCGTTTTACACTCCGCCCGGTTCCATTGGAGTCAATAGAGAAGAAAATCGAGCTCCTGCCCAGGACGGGTTTCAGCTCCTGGTTTAACCTGCAGTCTGTGCTGAGTTATCGGATCTCAGACAGGTGAAACGGGCGGCCGATGCATGTTTTTCGCTGCCGTCCAAGATGAGGGGTCTGGACAGAGTAGATAGAGAGAAACTGTTCCCATTGGCGGAGGGTCATGAACCAGAGGACACAGATTAAGGTGACTGGTAGAAGATCCAAAGGCGACATGAGGAAAAACTTTTTTACGCAGCGAGTGGTTAGGATCTGGAATGCACTGCCTGAAAGGGTGGAGGAGGCAGATTCAAACACGACTTTCAAAAGGGAATTGGATAAGTATCTGAAGGAAAGAAATTTGCAAGGCGATGGGGAAAGGGCGGGGGAGTGGGACTAGCTGAAGTGCTCTTGCAGAGAGCCAGCACAGGCTCGACGGACCGAATGGCCACATTCTGTGCTGTAACCATTCTATGATTCTAAGATCTGGACCAAGTGATTGTTTTACTTTGAGGTCTGCCAACTTTTTAAGTACCTCCTATTTTTATCTATTTTTATCCTATCCAATATTGCTACGACCTCCTCCTCTACTGCTACATTGGCAGCATCCTCTTCTCTAGTGAAGACAATTGCAAAATACTCATTTAGAACCTCAGCCAAGCCCTCTGCCTCCCCAAGAAGATCTCCCTTTTGGTTCCTAATTAGCCCCACCCTTCCTTTGACTACCTTTTTACTATTTATATGTTTATAAAAGACTTTTGGTTTCTCTTTTATGTTAGCTGCTAATCTATTCTCATACACTCTATTTGGCCCCTTTATTCCTTTGTTTTTAGATATTATAGACTCGAGTGGTTTACTAATAACTGAAATAAGACTAACTAGACTATAATTTTCTGCCTTGTCCTCATCTCTTGTTTTGAATAGGGTGGCATATTTTGGCACAATTTTCTCTTCTACTGAATTTTGGAAAATTATAGTCAAAGCCTCTGCTATTCCTCCCTAGCTTCCCTAATGATTCATAGCTGTAAACCATGCAGTCCTGATGAGTTGCCTACCTTAAGGTTGAGCAGCTTCTTTAATACTATTTACATAGTAAAGTTCCCCTCCACCCATCTACCTCTAATGGTTCTACATCTCAATATCCACCTCCTCTTTGAAACCAACATACTCATTTAGTATCACTCTATTCCCTGACTCTCAAATACAAGTTTGCTTCCTTGTCTCTTGGTGGTTCTGCATCTACCTGGCTTTTCCTATTAAGAATAATATAATATCCAAAGATGTGCGGGTTAGGTTGATTGGCTATGATAAATTGACCCTTAGTGTTAGGGGGATTAAATACGTGGGGTTACGGGGATCGGGTGGGATATGTGTCGGTGCAGGCTTGATGGGCCGAAATGGCCTCTATCTGCACTGTGGGGTTTCTGTTCTGTTCTGTTCTGTACCTATACAAAGATGGCTAGTTGTTGCCTCTTTTGTTCTTTTTGCTCATTTTTGTACATACATCCTCCTAGCTTTTCTAGTCTTCCTTGTTGTAGTTTTCCTATCTATGCTCTATATTTGTCCTGGCTTTCATTTTTATTATCTGCGTCGGTTCTTTTTTCAGTTTCAGATTTGATCTACTTCCCCTTATTCACCTTTAGGACCCCAACCTTCGGTGCACTGCCTTTGTCCTTACTGGAATGTGCCTGATTTGCACCTTTCCCATTACTGATCTGAGATTCTATTTGCCAGCTTTTCCTTCCATTTTGTTTGGGCAATGTCTCTTATTAACTTGTTACAATTTGCTTTTTCCAGTCAAGTACCCCTGGCCCTCAGCTTTTCATTTCCTTTTCCAACTCTTACACTGAACCTAATTATATTGTGATCATTGCCCTACTTCTGGGTTGTCTACTCGCTCTGCTTAATTATACAGAACCAGGGTCAAGCAATGCTGCCTTCCTTGTTGGAATAGCAATATACCGACTGAGAAAACAATCCTGAACACACTGCAAAAAAACTCAATTTCCTTTCCACAAACATTTCTCCTATCCCAGCCTAACTTTTGATAGTTAAAATCTCCTAAAATTATAACTCTTATCATAACACATGCCCCTCTGCAAATTTCACCTACAACTTCCTTTCCTTTGTCTGGCAGTCTATCATATATCCTCATTAATGTGACTTTCCTGCTCCTTCCGGCCCCACAGAAATCTCTTCAAAAAACTTGTACTTACTTTTTTCTGAGCAGTATGCAGCAGTTCCTTCAAGGACCGCTGGTGAGGCTGCTGTATGCCTGGTTCCAATGGGTGTAGTGCGCATGGTCCCATCTCCGCCCAATGGTACCTCAAAATCACATTGGGATCCTATGTACGTCACAGGACCCTGATTAGTATACAATCCCTATCACTTAAATGCACACGTTTAAATTGGGTAAATAGCACTAGCCAATTTGTCATTACCATTATTGTAAATGACCAAGTTGGCGCTAACAGCGTCGGTTATTTCGGGCAGAAACAGGCGTTCAGTGAGTAGTTCGCACCTTGTTAAGGTGCAATTACCTGTTCTGTTTCTCTGTGTGGAGCCAGACGAGGAATTCAGGTGAAGAGAAGCTGGGCGAAGTTGACTGATCTCTGCGGACAGCATCAGTCTGGAAGCGCCAGTGAGGAGTTCGTGGTTCTTTGCCATGTCCCATCAGTGTGAGAATCGTGCAAAAGTTTTACAGAATGATTAGTGTGCCTGGCACCAGAGAATAGCGTGAGTGGGTTGGAATTATAGAGCGCTGGGCTCCAGCAGTGCCTCCCATGTTCCTGATTAATACAGGAGAGTTAATCAGCGATGGGGGAGATTAATGGGCTTTTAATGGAACCATTAACCATCCACCGTGTATAGAGGGGAAATCGCGTTAACACTGACGCGCCCACTGTAAGCAGCGGGGACTGTACTAAAAGTAGGTTCCCGCCTGAAACAGGTGAAAGGCCCTGGCGAGAACAGCAGTGACCAGACTGGGACTGGGAAGAGGGCAGCAGGTGGTCCACTGCCATTATCATCCTGTTCCTGCTGGGCAGGAGGCCGTGAAAATCAACTCCATATACAAGGAGTCAATTTCCTCTGAGCACACATTGCTTTACAAAATTTTCAAGGTTTTGCTCGAACTAGCAATTTCAGGAAATCTTCCCACTATGTTTGCAACGTCACTAATGTGACCAGATTGGTTATCTCTATTACTACGGTGGGGTTATTGTAAACAACAACAACTTGTATTTATATAGCACCTTTAACATAGTAAAACATCCCAAGGCGCTTCACAGGAGTATTAAAAGACAAAGAAATTTGACACCGAGCCACATAAGGAGAAATTAGTGCATGTGACCAAAAGCTTGGTCAAAGAGATGGATTTTAAGGAGCGACTTAAAGGAGGAAAGAGAGGTAGCGAGACGGAGAGGTTTAGGGAGGGAATTCCAGAGCTTAGGGCCGAGGCAACAGAAGTGTCTCCGCTTCCACCACTTCTGTCGGCAGCAAGTTCCAGGTCCTCACCACTCGCTGTGCAAAAAAGTTTTTCCTCACGTCCCCGCTATATCTCTTGCCCAAAACCTTAAATCTGTGTCCCCTAGTCCATGTACCATTAACTAGTGGGAACAGCCTTTCCCCGTCTACCCTATCCAAACACGTCATAATCTTGTACACCTCTATCAAATCACCCCTCAACCTCCTTTGCTCTAATGAAAACAAATCCAGCTTCTCCAACCTGTCCTTGTAGCAAAGATCCCCCAATCCCCAGAACCATTCTGGTAAATCTCCTCTGCACCCTCTCAAGGGCCTTCACATCCTTCCTAAAGTGTGGTGACCAGAACTGGGTGCAATACTCCAGTTGTGGCCTAACTAGCGCTTTATAAAGATTTAGCATAACTTCTCTACTTTTGTACTCAATACCTCTATTTATGAAGCCCAAGATCCCATATGCTTTGTTAACCACTCTCTCAATATGTCCTGCCACCTTCAGGGACCTATGCACATTAACTCCCAGGTCCCTTTGTCCCTGCACACGGACACGTTCGAGGGCCGTGTCAACCACGGTGGAGGGGAATCCTTGGTTGAGGAAAGAGGAAGACATATCGGAAGCACTAGTGGAAGGTGGCATTGTCAGAGCAGATGCGGCGGAGATGGAGAAACTGGGAGAATGGAATAGAGTCCTTGCAGGAAGCGGGGTAGGAGGAAGTGTAGTCCAGGTAGCTGTGGGAGTCAGTGGGCTTATAATGGATGTTTGTCGATAGCCTATCCCCAGAAATGGAGACAGGTTGACACGGATGGTACCATGGCTACTCTCGATTGAACTTTGGAAGAGGAAGAGAATGAGGACCATCAGTAGCAAGGGCCTGCTGTGGAGGGAGCTGCAGGTGGCCAGCTGTGGAGGGAGCAACAGAGGGTTGAATTCGCAGGAGACCCTATCTACCTAAAAGGTTTGCAGACAGAGGGACAGCTTCCTTCACCTGTCGGAGGAGCAGTACTTTTGCAGGCTCAGATTGTCACGTCAGGTGGTTACACACCTCTGCAGCCCCCAGAAGAAGACCTGCTACCTGCTGGACCCGGTGACCACGCATCATCAGTGGCTGTGAAGGTCACCACCGCCCTCAGATTCTTTGCATCTGGTTCATTCCAGGGCACTACCGGAGACATAGCGAAAGTCTCAGTTGGCTGCACATAAATGCATAAGGCAGGTGATGGATGGAGTGCTTGGCTCAGCTGAGAGGTGACGTAATAAAACTCACTACACACTTGGTTTGAGCATAAAGCAAGGCTTTAATCAACTTATTTCAGAACATGGAGGTCTAGTTGTATCCACTAGCTCCTTGTCTTTACAAAATGTCCCTGGAAAGCTGGAGCCAACGCCCGAGTATTTATACTCCTTGGACGGCGCCACCAGCTGGCCGTCCAGTGTTATTTCATCGGTAGTTTCTCGATGATGAGATTTATGACAAGAGGTATATAAACTTCCCCTGTGATGATAGTAGCCAGAATGAGCAGACATTGGGATTTGCGACTCTGGCTGGCTTCCCACAGCTGGAGGGTGCCATCAACTACGCACACGTAGCAATCCAAGCACCCCCAGATCAACCAGGTGCAATGTGCAGCTGGTGTGCAACCACAAGAAAAGGTTCATGCAGGTCTGCGGCAGAGTCCCTGGGATCTGCCATGATGCTTTCATACTGTGGCAGTCCAACATCCCCAACATGTTCAGACCTGAAACCAGCCTTAAGAGGTGGCTGCTAAACATAGAAACATAGAAGATAGGAGCAGGAGTAGGCCATTCAGCCCCTCGAGCCTGCTTCGCCATTCAGTGCGATCATGGCTGATCATCCAAATTCAGTACCCAGTCCCTGCTTCCTCCCCATACCCCTTGATCCCTTTAGCCTTAAGAAATATATCCAAATCCTTCTTGAATATATTTAATGAACTGACCTCCACCGCCTTCTGTGGTAGAGAATTCCACAGGTTCACCACTCTCTGGGTGAAGAAATTCCTCCTCATTTGTGTCCTAAATGGCCTACCCTTTAGCCTTAGACTGTGTCCCCTGGTTCTGGACTTCCCGACCATCGGGAACATCCTTCCTGCATCTAGTCTGTCCAGTCCTGTCAGAATTTTATAAGTTTCAATGAGATCACCTCTCATTCTTCTAAACTCCAGTGAGTACAAGCCCAATCGACCCAATCTCCCCTCATACGTCATTCCTGCCATTCCAGGTATCAGCCTGGTGAATCTTCGCTGAGCTCCTTCCATGGCAAGAACATCCTTCCTCAGATAAGGCGACCAAAACTGCACACAATACTCGAGATGTGGTCTCACTAAGGCCCTGTACAACTGCAGCAAGACATCCTTGTTCCTGTACTCAAACCCTCTCGCTACAAAGGCCAACATACCATTTGCCTTCTTAACTGCCTGCTGCACCTGCATGCTTACCTTCAGCGACAGGTGCACAAGGACGCCCAGGTCTCGTTGCACTTCCCCTTCTCCCAATCTATTGCCATTTAGATAATAATCTGCCTTCCTGTTTTTGCCACCAAAGTGGACAACCTCACATTTATCCACGTTATATTGCACCTGCCATGTTTATGCCCAATCACCCAACATGTCCAAATCATCCTGGAGTTTCTCGGCATCCTCCTCACAGCACACACGCCCACCCAGCTTTGTGTCGTCTGCAAATTTGGAGGTATTACATCTAGTTCCCTCGTCTAGATCATTAATATATATTGTGAATAGCTGGGGTCCAAGGACTGATCCCTGCGGTACCCCACTAGTCACTGCCTGTCACTCGGAAAAGGACCCGTTTATTCCAACTCTTTGCTTTCTGTCTGCCAACCAGTTCTCTATCCAAGTCAATACCTTGTCCCCAATCCCATGTACCTTAACTTTACACGCTAATCTCTTATGTGGGACCTTATCGAAAGCCTTCTCAAAGTCCAAATACACCACCTCCACTGGTTCTCCCTTATCTATTTTACCAGTTACATCCTCAAAAAATTCCAGTAGATTAGTCAAGCACGATTTACCTTTTGTGAATCCATGTTGATTTGTCCGATCCTGTCACTGTTTTCCAAGTGCTCTGCTATTACATCTTTTATAATGGACTCTAGCATTTTCCCCACTACCGATGTCAGGCTTACCGGTCTGTATTAGGCAACCAATTATACCCACTTCAAACCTGGCTGATGACCCCTCTTTTGAACCCCACCAGTGAGCACCAGGAACATAAGAACATAAGAACATAAGAAATAGGAGCAGGAGTAGGCCAATCGGCCCCTCGAGCCTGCTCCACCATTCAATAAGATCATGGCTGATCTGATCCTAACCTCAAATCTTCTATCACTCTGCATCCACCCGAACCCATGTGATCTCCCGGGAGAGGCGAAAAACCAGATAAAGACCCAATGGCCAATTTGGGAGAAAAAAATCTGGGAAATTCCTCTCCGACCCATCTAGGCGATCGAAATTCTTCCAGGAGATCACTCTGTCCCTATATTTTCTACAGTACTTACCTTCTGTAAAGGCGATCTCCACCCCAGCCAGGAACAGGAATAAAACCATCTCCTGAAATCTAACAGAATTAGAACACAGTAGGAGCAGAACCAGGCTACACGGCCCCTGGGCCCGCTCCACTACCCACAGGGCCATGACCATTCCGAACCCAGACTCATGTCCAATTTCCTGCCCGCTCCCCGTAACCCTTACTTCCCTTTACTTCTAGGAAACTATCTATTTCTGTTTTAAATTTATTTAATGATGTAGCTTCCACAGCTTTCTGGGGCAGCAAATTCCACAAACCTACCACCCTCTGAGTGAAGAAGTTTCTCCTCATCTCAGTTTTGAATGAGCAGCCCCTTATTTTAAGATTATGCCCCCTAGTTCTAGTTTCACCCATCATTGGGAACATCCTCACCGCATCCACCCGATCAAGCCCCTTCACAATCTTATATGTTTCAATAAGATCGCCTCTCATTCTTCTGAACTCCAATGAGTAGAGTCCCAATCTACTCAGCCTCTCCTCATATGACCACCCCCTCATCCCCGGGATTAACCGAGTGAACCTTCTTTGTACTGACTCGAGAGCAAGTATGTCTTTTCTTAAGTATGGACACCAAAACTGTATGCAGTATTCCAGGTGCGGCCTCACCAATACCTTGTACAACTGCAGCAATACCTCCCTGTTTTTATATTCCAACCCCCTAGCAATAAAAGCCAACATTCCATTGGCCTTCTTGATCACTTGCTGCACCTGCATACTAACTTTTTGAGTTTCGTGCACCAGGACCCCCAGATCCCTTTGTACTACAGTACTTTCCAGTTTCTTGCCATTAAGATAATAACTTGCTCTATGATTTTTCCTGCCAAAGTGCATAACCTCACACTTTCCAGTATTGTATTCCATCTGCCAAATCTCTGCCCACTTACTTAGCCTGTCTATGTCCCTTTGCAGGTTTTTTATGTCCTCCTCACTCACTACTTTCCGTCCCATCTTTGTATCATCTGCAAACTTTGATATGTTACACTCGGTCCCCTCCTCCAAATCGTTAATGTAGATTGTAAAGAGTTGGGGACCCAGCACTGACCCCTGCGGAACACCACTAGTTACTGGTTGCCAATCTGAGAACGAACCATTTATCCCAACTCTCTGCTTTCTGTTAGAGAGCCAATCCTCCACCCACGCCAGAATATTACCCCCAATCCCGTGATTTTTTATCTTGAGCAATAATCTTTTGTGTGGCACCTTGTCAAATGCCTTTTGGAAGTCTAAATACACTACGTCCACTGGTTCCCCTTTATCCACCCTGTATGTTACTTCCTCAAAAAACTCAAGCAAATTTGTTAAACATGACTTCCCCTTCATGAAACCATGCTGAGTTTGCCCTATTAAATTATGTTTATCCAAATGTCCCATTACTGTCTCCTTAATAATGGACTCTAACATTTTACCAACCACAGATGTTAGGCTAACAGGTCTATAGTTTCCAGCCTTCTGCCTACTACCCTTTTTAAATAATGGTGTTACATTAGCAGTTTTCCAATCTGCCGGGACCTTTGCTGAGTCCAGTGAGTTTTGGAAAATTATTACCAATGCATCCACAATCCCTACCGCTACTTCCCTCAAGACCCTGGGATGCAAGCCATCAGGTCCAGGGGATTTATCCACCTTGAGTCCCATTATTTTACCAAGTACCACTTCCTTAGTGATTTTAATTGTATTTAGTTCCTCCCCCCCTAGAGCCCCCTGTTTGTCCAGTGTTGGGATATTCTTAGTGTCCTCTACTGTAAAGACTGATACAAAATAATTGTTCAGTGTTTTTGCCATCTCCATGTTTCCCACCATTAATTTCCCGGTCTCATCCTCTAAGGGACCAACATTTACTTTAGCCACCCTTTTTCTTTTTATATAACTATAGAAACTTTTACTGTCTGTTTTTATATTTTTTGCTAATTTACTTTCATAATCTATCTTCCCTTTCTTAATCAATCTTTTTGTTATTTTTTGCTGTCTTTTAAAGACTTCCCAATCTTCCATCCTCCCACTAGATTTGGCTACCTTATATGCCCTTGCTTTTAGTCGGATACTATCCTTAATTACTTTACTTAGCCACGGATGGCTATCTTTTCTTTTACACCCTTTTTTCCTCAGTGGAATATATTTTTCTTGGAAGTTGTAAAATAACTCCTTAAATGTACACCACTGGTCATGTACCGTCTTACCCTTTAATCTATTTTCCCAGTCCACTCTAATTAATTCCGCTCTCATACCTTCATAGTCTCCTTTATTCAAGCTCAGCACGCTTGTTTGAGATCCAACCTTCTCACCCTCTAATTGAATATGGAACTCAACCATGTTATGGTCACTCATTCCAAGGGGATCCTTTACCAGGACATTTTTAATTAATCCTGTCTCATTACACAGGACCAAATCTAAGGTTGCTTGCCCCCTGGTCGGTTCAGTTACATACTGCTCAAGAAACCCATCCCTAATACACTCAATGAACTCTTCCTCAAGGCTGCTCTGCCCAATTTGATTTGTCCAGTTAATATGATAATTAAAATCCCCCATAATTATAGCTGTTCCCTTATTACAAGCCTCAACTATTTCCTGATTAATACTCCGTCCAACAGAGTTGCAACTGTTCGGAGGCCTATAGACTACACCCACTAGTGTTCTTTTCCCCTTATTATTCCTTACCTCCACCCAAACTGTTTCACTATCCTGCTCCTTTGACCCAATATCATTTCTCTGTATTATAGTGATTCCTTCCTTTATTAACATAGCCACCCCACCTCCTCTCCCTTCCTGCCTGTCCTTCCTGATTGTTAAATAACCTGGTATGTTTAATTCCCAGTCATGGTCACCCTGCAGCCATGTTTCTGTAATGGCCACAAGATCATACCCATATGTCATTATTTGTGCCGTTAACTCATTCATTTTGTTACGAATGCTACGTGCATTCAGATAAAGAACTTTCAAATATGTTTTGTAACACTTAGTTCCTGTTTTTTCCCTTTTTAGTACTTTACTTTTTACTCCATACCTTCTGTCCCTTCCTGACACATTCTGTTTTTTAATTCCCCCACTGCTACCTAAGTCTATGACCTTCTCTGTTGTCATTTCTATGATTTGCTCTCTAGAAACCACCCCCCCACTAATTAGTTTAAAGCCCTCTCTACAGCCCTAGTTATATGATTCGCCAGGACTCTAGTCCCAGCACTGGCCAAGTGGAGTCCGTCCCAACAGAACAGCTCCCTCCTGTCCCAGTACTGGTGCCAGTGTCCCAAGAAGCAAAACCCATTTCTCCCACACCAGTCTTTGAGCCACGCATTTAACTCTTTAATTTTATTTATCCTAGCCAAATTCGCTCGTGGCTCAGGTAATAACCCAGAGATTATTACCCTTGAGGTTCTGTTTTTTAATTTGACCCCTAGCTGCTCATACTCCTTTAACAGAACCGTCTTCCTTGTCCTATCTACGTCGTTTGTACCAACATGGACCACGACAACTGGATCCTCCCCCTCCCACTGCAAGTTTCTTTCCAGCCCAGAAGAGATGTCCTTAACCCTGGCACCAGGCAGGCAACACAGCCTTCGGGACTCCCGCTCTTGACTGCAGAGAACCCTATCTATCCCCCTAATGATACTATCCCCTACCACTACAACATTTCTTTTTCCTCCCTCCACTTGAATGGCCCCCTGTACCACGGTGCTGTGGCCAGGTTGCTCATCCTCCCTGCAGTCCCCGCTCCCGCCCTCACAGGGAGTAAGAACCTCGATCCTGCTGGACAAGAACAAGGGCTGCGTCTCCTTCAACACTACATCCTGGATCCCTGTACCTTCCTCACTCGTAGTCACACTGTCCTGTCCCTGACCACGGACTACATCTGCAGTAATTAACTTCATAGGTGTGACCATCTCCTGAAACATAGAGTCCAGGAACTTCTCCCCCTCCCTGATGTGTCGCAGTGTCCGAAGCTCGGTCTCAAGCTCCATAACATGGAGTGGTACAATGACAGCCATATGATAACCAGATGTTTCATAGAGCAAGCCATTAGCATATTCTGCTAGATACAACCTCAAAAAACTCTAACAGATTTGTCAAACATGATTTCACTTTCAAAAATCCATGTTGACCCTGCCCAATCCTATTATTATTTTCCAAGTGCCCTGTTACCACGTCCTTAATAATAGACTCTAGCATTTTCCCTACTACTGATGTCAGGCTAACCGGTCTATAGTTCCCCCTTTTCTCTCTCCCTCCTTTCTTAAATAGTGGGGTTACATTTGCTACCTTCCAATCCGCGGGAACCGATCCAAAATCTAAGGAATTTTGGAAAATGACAACCAATGCACCCACTATCTCTATAGCCACCTCTTTCAAAACCCTAGGATGCAGGCCATCAGGTCCACGGGATTTATCGGCTTTCAGTCCCATGAATTTCTCCAGTACTATTTCTTTACCAATACTAATTTCTTTTAGTTCCCCATTCTCACTAGAGCCTTGGTTCTCCACTATTTCCGGGAAGTGTTTTGCGTCTTCTTCCATGAAGACAGACACAAAGTGCTGGATTTTGTAAATGGAGGCGAGCTGGAGGCGGGACAGCTGCTTGTCGTGTCAACGTCCCACCTCCATCCTCGCCTGACCAACCAGAGGGATTTTCCCCTGATTGAACTTGTTAAGCCCGCACTGTGGGCTCAGCAGACCAATTAGGGAGGAAGTCACTGATAGCACGTCTAACGTTGACTTGCTCTATCTGTCAAGACTTCTTGAAAGAAGAAATGTCAGCGTTTGACAGCTCTTTGAAGCTGTCAAGCATTGACATTCTCTTTAGTTTGATGACTCCTACCGTTCAGGACTCATCAAACCTTTTAAATTTGTAGATTTCACATGACTGTTGGTACAGAGGTTCCGACAGCCAGTCTGTGAAATTGACAAGGAGGATGTCGGCTCTCCCGATCCACCGCGGCTGAAGGCTGTCGAAAGAAAACAAGGTAAGTGAAAACTTTTTAAAACTTATCACTCACCTTGCATACTTACCACTCCACACTTGCACCCATCACTCACCTTACTTCCAGGTGCCTCTGACCGCCGCAGACCTCCTCCACGTCTCCTCCAACCCGGCGGGGATCTCCGAGATCGGGAAGCCTTCACCTGTGACGGTAAAATGGCACTAATCCTTTTTTCTGCCTGTAAATTACCCGTTAACAGGCAGTTAAAAGGATTAAATGCCTTTCCTGCCTCCAGGAGACGGGACCCGAAGCTGCACATCTTCCCGCCTCTGTGCCCTTTTGCCAGGATGGGGGCGGCTTTGCCATCTGCCCCCTCTTTCTCCGAATTTACCGGCTGTCCCGCCTCCATGCCTGTCTCCTCGGGGCTTGGAAAATCCAGCCCAAAGTATTTGTTTAATTTCGCTGCCATTTCCTTATTCCCCATTATAATTTCTCCTGTCTCAGCCTGTAAGGGACCCACATTTACTTTCACTAATCTTTTCCTTTTTACATATCTATAGAAGCTTTTACAGTCTGTTTTTATGTCTCTTGCTTGTTTATTCTCATGTTCTATTTTCCCTTTCTTTATCAATTTCTTGAACCTCCTTTGTTGAATTCTAAAATCCTCCCAATTCTCAGGCTTACTCTTTTGGCAACATTATAAGCCTCTTCCTTTGATCTAATACTATCTTTAACTTCTCTTGTTAGCCACGGTTGGACCACTTTTCGTTTGGGGTTTTTGTGCCTTAAAGGAATGTATATTTGTTGTAAATTATGTATTAATTATTTAAATTACTTGTCTACCATCATAACTTGTAATGTGGTTTACCAATCTACTGTAGCCAACTCGCCTCTCATACCTACATAGTTTGCTTTGTTTAGATTTAAGACCCTAGTTTTGGATTTAACTAAATCACTTTCAAACTGAATATAAAATTCTATCATATTACCCTTCATTACTCACCAGCGAGCATTTCGAGGATTTTTAAAAATTCATTCATGGGCTGATGGTGTCGCTGGCAAGGCCAGCATTTATTGCCCATCCCTAATTGCCCTTGAGAAGAGTACTCCCACAGTACTGTTAGGTAGAGCGTTCCAGGATTTAGACCCAGCAATGATGATGGAACGGCTATATTTCCAAGTCAGAATGGTGTGTGACTTAGAGGGGAACTTGGAGGTGGTGGTGTTCCCATGCGCCTGCTGCCCTTGTCCTTCTTGGTGGTAGAGATCACCGGTTTGGGATGTACTGCCGAAGAAGCCTTGGCGAGTTGCTGCAGTGCATCTTGTAGATGGTACACACTGCAGCCACGGAGCGCCAGTGGTGGAGGGAGTGAATGTTTAAGGTGATGGATGGAGTGCCAGTCAAGCGGACTGCTTTGTCCTGGATGGTGTCGAGCTTCTTGAGTGTTGTTGGAGCTGCACTCATCCAGGCAAGTGGAGAGTCTTCCATCACACTCCTGACATGTGCCTTGTAGATGGTGGAAAGGCTTTGGGGAGTCGGGAGGTGAGACACTCACCACAGAATACCCAGCCTCTGACCTGCTCTTGTAGCCACAGTATTTGTGTGGCTGGTCCAGTTAAGTTTCTGGTCAATGGTGACCCCCGGGATGTTGATGGTAGGGGTTTCAGCGATGGTAATGCCATTGAATGTCAAGGGGAGGTGGTTAGACTCTCGCTTGTTGAAGATGGTCATTGCCTGGCACTTGTGTCACGTGAATGTTACTTGCCACATATCAGCCCAAGCCTGAATGTTGTCCAGGTCTTGCTGCATGCGGGCACAGACTGCTCCATTATCTGAGGAGTTGCGAATGTCACTGAACACTGCACTCATAAGCAAACATCCCCACTTCTGACCTTATGATGGAGGGAAAGTCATTGATGAAGCAGCTGAAGATGGTTGGGCCTAGGACACTGCCCTGAGTAACTCCTGCAGCGATGTCCTGGAGCTGAGATGATTGGGCTCCAATAACCACAACCATCTTCCTTTGTGCTAGGTATGACTCCAGCCAGTGGAGAGTTTTCCCCCTGATCCCCACTGACTTCAGTTTTACTAGGGCTCCTTGATGCCACTCTCGGTCAAATGTTGCCTTGATGTCAAGGGCAGTCACTCTCACCTCTGGAATTCAGCTTCTTTGTCCATGTTTGGACCAAGCCTGTAATGAGGTCAGGAGCCGAGTGGTCCTGGCGGAACCCAAACTGAGCATCGGTGAGCAGGTTATTGGTGAGTAAGTGCCTCTTGATAGCACTGCCGACGACGCCTTCCATCACTTTGCTGATGATTGAGAGTAGACTGATGGGGCGGTAATTAGCCAGATTGGATTTGTCCTGCTTTTTGTGGACAGGACATACCTGGGCAGTTTTCCACTTTGTCGGGTAGATGTCAATGTTGTTGCTGTACTGGAACAACTTGGCTAGAGGCGTGGCTAGTTCTGGTGCACAAATCTTCAGCACTACAGCCGGGATGTTGTCAGGGCCCACAGCCTTTGCTGTATCCAGTGCACTCAGCAATTTTTTGATATCACTGAGTGAATCGAATTGGCTGAAGACTGGCATCTGTGATGGTGGGGACCTCAGGAGGAAGCCAAGGTGGATCATCCACTCAGCACTTCTGGCTGAGGATGGTTGCAAACGCTTCAGCCTTGTCTTTTGCGCTCACGTGCTGGGCTCCGCCATTGATGAGGATGGGGATGTTCGTGAAGCCTCCTCCTCTTCACGAGTTTAGAGAGAGTAAGATAGATAAGCTAAATACGTGGCTTGAGCAGTGGTGCAAGGGAGAGGGATTTAAATTCTTGAGGCATTGGAACCAGTTCTTGGGGAGGAGTGACCTGTACCAAGGGGACGGTCTACACCTGAACTGTGAGGGAGCCGATGTCCTCGGGGTAATATTTTCTAGGGCGGTTCGGGAGGATTTAAACTAATTTGGCAGGGGGATGGGAACCTAGGTAGTGGAAAAGAGGGAAGTCATATGAAGTCAGAAATAGATGGTAGAAAGGTGAGAAGCAATAAGCAAAGGAGAGAAACACAAAGGGCCAAACTAATTCATAATGAGAGTGTGAAAAAAGCAAGCCTGAAGGCTTTGTATCTTAATGCTAGAAGCATTAGGAACAAGGTGGATGAATTAGTTGTGGAAATAGAGGTAAACAAGTATGATTTGATTGGGATTACAGAAACGTGGCTGCAGGGTGGGCAAGGCTGGGAACTTAACATCCAGGGATATACAATATTTAGGAAGGATCGGCAAAAAGGTAGGGGAGGTGGGGTAGCATTGCTGGTAAAGGAGGGGATTAATGCAATGGAAAGGAAGGATATTAACTCGGATGAAACGGAATCTGTATGGGTAGAAATGAGAAATAGCAAGGGGAGGAAAACGTTAGTGGGTGTGATATATAGGCCTCCAAATAGTAATATGGAGGTGAGGGAAGGCATAAAAAGGGAAATTAGAGAAGCGTGCGATAAGAGCACAGCTGTCATCATGGGTGACTTTAACTTACATATTGATTGGACTACCCAAATTAGTAAAAATTCTGAGGAGGAGGAATTCCTGGAATGTTTTCGGGACGGTTATCTGGACCAATATGTCGAGGAGCCGACTCGAGATCAGGCCATTTTAGACTGGGTATTGTGCAATGAGAAGGGACTTATCAGCAATCTTCTTGTACGAGGCCCCTTGGGTCAGAGCGATCATAATATGATCGAGCTCTCAGTCGAGATGGAGAGTGAGGAAATTGAATCAGAGACTAAGGTCCAGAACTTAAATAAAGGGAATTACGAGGGTATGAGACGGGAATTGGGTAAGATTGATTGGGTGGTGTTTCTGGGGGGATTGACAGTGGATAGACAATGGCAAGCATTCAAAGATAGAATGGAAGAATTCCAGAACATGTTTATACCGGTTTGGCATAAAAATAAACCTAAAAAGGTGGCTCAACCGTGGATAACGAGGGAAATTAGGGACAGCATAAAATCAAAAAAAAGGGCATATCAACTGGCAAAAAAAAGCACCAGACCGGAAGATTGGGGGCAGTACAGGATACAGCAAAAGAGGACAAAGGGATTAATCAGGAAGGGGAAAATAGAATACGAAAGTAAACTTGCAGCAAACATAAAGACAGACTGCAAAAGCTTTTATCGGTATATCAGGAGGAAAAGACTGGTAAAATCCCAAGTCGGTCCCTTGCAGTCCGATTCGGGAGAATATATAATGGAGAATAAGGAAATGGCAGACCAATTAAACTCATACTTTGGTTCTGTATTCACAAAGGAGGACACAAATAACCTCCCAGGAATATCGGCAAACATAGGGACTAATGAGAGGGAGGAGCTGACAGAAATTAGTATCTCTAGGGATATGGTGTTGGGTAAGTTGAGGGGACTGAAGGCCGACAAATCCCCGGGGCCTGATAAACTACATCCTAGGGTACTTAAGGAGGTGGCCCTGGAGATAGCAGATGCTCTAAGGATCATCTTCCGGAACTCCATTGACTCGGGAACAGTACCCGTGGATTGGAGGGTAGCTAATGTTACCCCAATATTTAAAAAGGGGGGTAGAGAGAAAGCAGGGAATTATAGACCAGTAAGCCTTACATCGGCTGTGGGCAAAATGCTAGAGTCCATTATTAAGGATAAAATAGCGGAGCACTTGACAAATGGGGAAAGGATCGGACAGAGTCAACATGGATTTACAAAGGGTAAATCGTGTTTGACTAATCTGCTGGAATTTTTTGAGGAAGTAACTGGTAAAATAGATGGGGGAGAGCCAGTGGATGTGGTGTACCTTGACTTCCAGAAAGCCTTCGATAAGGTTCCACACAAAAGATTATCATGCAAAATTAAGGCTCATGGGATTGGGGGCAAAGTATTAACGTGGATAGAGAACTGGCTGGCGGATAGGAAACAGAGAGTTGGAATAAACGGCTCGTTTTCGGAGTGGCAGGCAGTGACCAGCGGGGTGCCGCAAGGATCTGTCCTGGGACCCCAGCTGTTCACAATATATATAAATGATCTGGATCAGGGAATTGGATGCAATATTTCCAAATTCGCTGACGACACTAAACTAGGAGGAGGGGTGGGCTCTGATGAGGATGTCAGGAGGCTACAGTGCGATTTGGACAGGTTGGGGGAATGGGCGGATACGTGGCAGATGCACTATAATGTGGATAAATGCGAGGTTATCCACTTTGGGGGTAAAAACAGGAGGGTAGATTATTATCTAAATGGCAATAGATTGGGAGATGGGGAAGTGCAGAGGGACCTGGGTGTTCTTGTGCACCAGTCACTGAAGGAGAGCATGCAGGTGCAACAGGCGATTAAGAAGGCAAATGGTATGTTGGCCTTCATATCAAGGGGGTTCGAGTATAGGAATAGGGATACCTTACTACAGCTGTACAAGGTGCTGGTGAGACCGCATCTGGAGTATTGTGTACAGTTTTGGTCGCCCCATCTGCGGAAGGATGTTCTTGCCATGGAAAGAGTGCAGCGGCGATTCACCAGGCTGATACCTGGAATGGCGGGAATGACCTACGAGGAGAGATTGAATAGTTTGGGCTTGTACTCACTGGAGTTTAGAAGATTGAGAGGGGATCTCATCGAAACATATAAAATTATGGCAGGCCTGGACAGGCTGAATTCAGAGAGAATGTTTCCAATGGCAGGGGAGCACAGAACCAGGGGCCACAGTCTAAAAATAGCGGGCAAATCATTTAAAACAGAGATGAGGAAGAATTTCTTCACTCAAAGAGTGGTGAGCCTGTGGAATTCCCTGCCACAGAGGGCTGTGAAGGCTAATTCAATAAATATTTTCAAGAGAGAATTGGATATATTTCTGAAGGCTAAGGGGATTAAGGGTTACGGAGAAAAGGCGGGGACGGGGTACTGAACTGGTAAGATCAGCTATGATCTCAGACGAAGATCAGCCATGATCTCATTGAATGGCGGAGCAGGCTCGAAGGGCCGAATGGCCTACTCCTGTTCCTATCTCTATGTTTCTATGTTTCTCACATTATTTGCTTAATTGTCCACTACCATTCGCGACGGGATGTAGCAGGACTGCAGAGCTTTGATCTGATCCGTTGGTTGTAGAATCGTAGCTCTGTCTATAGCATGCTGCTTCCGCGGTTTAGCATGCACATAGCCCTGTGTTGCTGCTTCCCCAGGTTGACACCTCTAGTTTTCAGGTGCACCTGATGCTTCCCAGGGCATGCTCTTCTGCACTCTTCATTGAACCAGGGTTGGTCCGCTGGCTTGATGGTAATGGTAGAGCGAGTGATATGCCGGGCCATGAGATTACAGATTGTGGTGGAATACAATTCTGCTGCTGCTGATGGCCCACAGCGCCTCATGGATGCCCAGTTTTGAGCTGCTAGATCTGTTCTGAATCTATCCCGTTTAGTACGGTGGTAGTGCCACAAAACACGATGGAGGGTGTCCTCAGTGTGAAGATGGGACTTCGTCTCCACAAGGACTTTGCAATGGTCGCTGTTACCAATACTGTCATGGACAGATGCTTCTGTGACAGGTAGATTGGTGAGGATGAGGTCAAGTAGGTTTTTTCCTCGTTCTCTCACTACCTGTCGCAGGCCCAGACTGGCAGCTATGTCCTTCAGGACTCGGCCAGCTCGGTCAGTAGTGGTGCTACCGAGCCACTCTTGGTGATGGACATTGACATCCCCCACCCAGAGTATATTCTGTGCCTTTGCCATATCCCATGCTTAGGAAGGCAGAGATGTCGCTAATCTCCAAAGCCTCCTCCTACTGCATTCAACAGAAAATCCAGCGATGACTCGCTGACCCTGGGCACAACCTTTGCTCTCTTTGCAGTCGTGTCTCTCACTTCTATGATACAAAAATAACTCATCCAATCTCCAAACCCCATCCTCCATTGCATGTGTGAACTGCACCTTTTAATAGACCCGGTGAAATCGTGTCATGCGGGTCTGCATCATGCCCGCTCACGCGGAGTGGAGACACGAAACCCAAGAGTAAAATGAATATGAGGCATTCCCATTGAAATCAGGCATTCCCATGCATCCCAATATGTTGCGTGTTCGTTGCCCATTATAGGCCCCACCCCGGCTCCATTTCTGTCTCCACGTTAATATTGGGGCCTATAATTCTGAGGAGAGGCTTGAGCTATTGGGTCTATTTCAACTGGAGCAGAGAAGGCTAAGAGGAAATTTAATAGAGATTTTAAAATTATGAAGTGTTTTTATATAGAGTGAATAGGGAAAGATTATAGTTGTGGAGTCAGTGATGGGTCATCAATTTTAAACTATCGCTAAGAGAGAGAGGAGAAAGATCAGGAGGATGTTCTTTATGCGGAGAGAGGAAGGCAGTGAGATTTATTTGGGTTTGTTCCAGCGAAGAGCCGGCACTCTCTCGATGGGCCGAATGGCCTCCTTCCGTGCTGTAAATGTCTACAGTTGCATGGCCTTGTCATGAGGTGCTGAGAGAGACAAATGATGAGTTTTGTGTTGCTGTTGGCCATTATCAGTCAATCAATGCTACAGAGGCCCCACTCTCTAGGTCTGAAGTAAGCTAATGCAATAACCATTCTCAACAAAAGTGAAGAAACAGACTCCTGAAACTGTAGACTTATCTCTCTCGCTCTCTCTCTCAACTATACCAGGTAAAATCACAGGGCTAATTATTAGGAGTACAGTTGAGGATTGCCTGTATGAAGCTAACCTGATGCACAGCAGTCATGAGGGCTGTAGAAGTCCATATGATGTGCTTAGATTTCCAGAAGGACTTTGAGAAAGTTTATCATGAAAAGCTGCTACAGAAACTGAAATCAGTGGGATTTCAATCTATACCTGGGCGTGGGTAAGGAAGTTCCTTAGGGGAAGGAAGCATTGAGTGGAGTGGAGTGGAGTATCCCAGGGAACAGTTTTGGGCCAATTTACATTAATAATTTGGATTCAAGGAAAATGGTCAAATTTGTAGACAATTTGGGGGCTGATGGCAGTTGAATCTGAGAACCAGCCAGTGACCTACAAAATGTGTTAGATGAAATATGCAATTGTCAATATTTAGTGCAGATGCGGTCCACTTCTGAGACACATCATAGGTACGACCAGGTTAACCTTTGACACGAAAATTGCATCAAAGCCAGGAAGTGCTTGCTGTTGTTGCATAACCTTGTCTGAGCCACTTGGATGGCTCACATTTTTGAAAGTGTTTGTGTGTTTTTTTTGCTGAAAAGTAAATGCATTGTCACATTCACTGAAATTTCCAATTATGGGACCATTTCCACACTTGTCTCGGCAACTTCTGGATCCTAATGCTAGACCTGTTAGAGAGCTCGGGATGGGTGAGTATTCCTCTCCTTCAAAATTGTTATCCAGCCATTTCTCATCGAATGGTCAGTTTCCTCCTCTTCAGCAAGAACTTGAGCAGAAGGAGAAGATGGCCATAGTTAAGCACCTACTGCATGAGGTGGTAGCTGGAGTGCGCACCCCACTGCGATCCCAGTCTCCTCTCAGAGCTCCATTCATTGAAGCAGAGGCCTTCGAGAAGAAGAACCCCAAGGTAAGAATCTGGTAACTCAAACAATGAAGGGAATTCTGGGTTGTATTTTCAGGATGTCAGGCTTTAAGGAAAAGTGATCCAACCATGGCTAACAAAAGAAATTAAAGCTAGTATTAAGTCAAAGGAGGAAGCTTATAAAGTTGCCAGAAAATGCGGTCAGCCTGAGGATTGGGATCTTTTTAGAAATCAGCAAAGGGGGACCAAGAAATTGATAAAGGGAAAATGGAATATGAGCACAAACTAGCGAAAAATATAAAAACGGATTGTAAAAGCTTTTATAGGTATGTGCAAAGGAAAAGACTGGCAAAGGTAAATGTAGGTCCTTTACAGTCAGAGGTGGGAGAATTTATAAATGAGGAAATGGCAGAGAAATTAAATAAATACTTTGTTTCTGTCTTCACGGAGGAACAGTACTAGCAAAATTAATGGGACTAAAAGTCGATAAATCCCAAGGACTGGATGACCTACATCCTAGGGTTTTGAAAGAGGTGGCCATTGGGATAGTGGACGCATTGCTTGTCATCTTCCAGAATTCTATAGATTCTGGAACGATTCCTGCAGATTGGAGGATAGCAAATGTAACCCCGCTATTTAAGAAAGGAGGGAGAGAGAAAACAGGGAACTACAGACCTGTTAGCCTCACATCAGTAGTTGGGAAAATGCTGGAATCTATTATAAAGGATGCAATAACTGGGCACCTAGAAACTAATAGTAAGATTGGGCAGAGTCAACATGGATTTATGAAAGGGAAATCCTGTTTGACAAACCTATTGGAGTTCTTTGAGGATGTAACTAGTGGAGTAGACAAAGGGGAACAGGTAGATGTGGTGTATTTGGATTTTCAGAAGGCCTTCAATAAGGTCCCACACAAGAGGTTGGTGAACAAATTTAAGGCATATGGAATTGGGGGTAATATACTAGCATGGGTCGAGAATTGCTTAACAGACAGAAAACAAAGAAACATAGAAACATAGAAGATAAGCAGGAGTAGGCCATTCGACCCCTCGAGCTTGCTCCGCCATTCAATGAGATCATGGCTGATCATCCAAATTCAGTACAGTACCCTGTTCCTGCCTTCTCTCCATATCCCTTGATCCCTTTAGCCTTAAGAAATATATCTAACTCCTTCTTGAATACATTTAATGAATTGGCCTCTACTGGCTTCTTTGGTAGAAAATTCCATAGGTTCACCACTCTCTGGGTGAAATGAAGAGTAGATTTGCCTTTCTAAATCTAGGCTTTATTAACCTTAAAAACCCAGCAGCACATCTTCAACACCCAGTCCCAACCAAAGCTGTAGAGAACTGAATTTAAGATGGCCACCACAAATCACATGACATCAACTACCAATGAGTTTACAGCATATATCTCAATGGCAGGAAACAGGCAACCAATCACAATACTTCTTACAAAACAAGAATAATCACCACATTCACCCCTCCTTTTAAAACATACTCCAACCTAGGTAGCCTTTACAATTTACAATTAATTATTTATAACTGAAACAATACAAATATAATATTTCAACAATTTTAAAACATTACTATCAAATTATTTTAAAAGTCCATTTTCAATCGGTTGACCGGATATCTTGTTCGTGTCGACCTTCTTAACCTTGGTGAAATTCCTTGCCCTCCCACACCAGGAGACACGGAAGTATCTTCTGCAGGAAGGCTATCCATATCCTGATTATCAACGGTTTCCAGATTAGAAATCCCATCAGGAGGTAAACTGGGACAGTCATGAACATCCATCGAGGGCTGACTAATAGAATTATAATTATCTGCAATAGGATTGGAAATATTCGTAGTATCTGTGACGACATCCACATTATCTGAATCATGACTATTGTTAATATCCTCAGAAGAGGGCTG
Organism: Somniosus microcephalus; assembly: GCF_052327205.1. Classification (NCBI taxonomy): domain Eukaryota; kingdom Metazoa; phylum Chordata; class Chondrichthyes; order Squaliformes; family Somniosidae; genus Somniosus; species Somniosus microcephalus. Next base: position 9,500,551 of record NC_141007.1, read on the forward strand.
GCCACCACAAGGAGCCAAGTCTTTAACTGAAACAGTACTTTCTTTCCCATCTTGGAATTGAATATGAGCATATTGGGAATTTGCCTCCAACAGCTCCACCTCCTCCACTAAAGGATCATATTTTGACAATCTAACATGGCGTCGAAGCAGCACAGGTCCCTGCATAGTAAGCCATGAAGGTACCGAATATCCCGTAGTAGATCTCCGCGGATAGTTAAAGAGCCTTTCATGGGGGGTCACATTAGTAGCCGTTGAAAGCAATGATCTAATGGAATGTAGGGCATCAGGCAATACCATTTCCCACTGTGTATTCTTAAGGTTCCGGGATGTCAAAGCCAACATAACTGCCTTCCAGATCACCCCATTATATCGTTCACACTGTCCATTACCCTGGGGATTATACGGGGTAGTTCTACTAGTAGAGATTCCCCGACTCTGGAGGTATTCCTTCAACTGGGAAGACATAAAAGAACTTCCCTGATCCGAATGGATATACGCAGGCATCCCAAAGATGACAAAAAGTTGAGTCAGACATTTGATAACTGTAGCAGCTGATACGTCTGCGCAAGGAAAAGCAAAAGGGAACCTTGAAAACTCATCCACAACAGTAAATATATATCGATTCTGAGCCGTTGAAGGAAGAGGCCCCTTAAAATCAATGCTCAAACGTTCAAAAGGAGAAGTAGCCTTTATAAGATGAGCTCGTTGAGGCTTAAAGAAATTCGGTTTACACCGAGCACAGATAGAACATGATGAAGTCATCTGCTTGACGTCTTCAACTGAAAAGGGCAAATTCTTACTGCGTACGAAGTGTATCATCCTCGTAACACCAGGATGGCACAAAGCATTATGAAGATTAATAAGCGTATCTCCGTGAATCACAGAACAATAAGCCCTCGACAGCGCATCAGCAGCAACATTATCCTTCCCCGGACGGTAAACTATATCAAAATGGTAACATGCCAACTCAATCCTCCACCTCATTATTTTATCATTCTTGATCTTTCCAAAATGTTTGACATCAAACATAAAGGACACAGATTTTTGGTCAGTTACCAACGTAAAATGTCGCCCCGATAAATAATGTCTCCATTTACGCAGTGCTTCTAATATTGCATACGCCTCTTTCTCTATTGAGGAGTGTCTTTTCTCACTATTGTTCAAAGTACGTGAAAAAAAGGCCACAGGTCTTCCATTTTGGTTCAGAGTAGCCCCAATTGCGAAATCGGAAGCGTCCGTCTCAATCACAAAGGGAACCTGCTCATCAATAGAATGCACAACTGCTCCAAGGATATCCTTTTTGAAATTATCAAAACACGTCCTGGCCTCCCATGATAGAGGATATGTCGTAACCCGAATAAGGGGCCGGATCTTCTGCAAAAAGTTTGCAATCCAATTAGAATAATAAGAAAACAGTCCAACAACTCGTTGCAAAGCCTTAGAATTAGTAGGACAAGGTAAATCAATCAATGGTCGCAGGCGTTCTAGATCTGGTTTAATCTTGTTTCCCGAGATAATATACCCCAGTAGATTTACCTCAGTGGTCGAAAAGATACACTTCTCTTTATTGAAAGTTAAACCAACTTTTTCCGCAACTTGAAGGAATCTTTCTAAATTAGAATCATGCTCCACCCTTGATTTGCCACACACCGTGATGTCATCTAAATATGAAAAGGTGTCAGAGAGAGAGTTATCACTTATAAAAGCATCCATTGCCCGTTGAAAACAGGCAACACCATTAGTAACACCAAATGGTACTCGGCAAAACTGATACAGCTTTCCGCCAGCCTCAAAGGCCGTATATGGTTGATCCCTCTTAACAATAGGAATCTGATAAGCACTCTTTAGGTCAATAGTGCTAAAAACCTTAGACTGAGATACTTTGTTGATAAGCTCATCAATCTTAGGCAAGGGGTACGCATCTAATTGAGTATACCTATTAATAGTTTGAGAGTAGTCTATCACCATTCGTTTCTTATGTCTCTTGTTAGTGGTGACAACTACTTGTGCCCGCCAGGGCGAACAACTAGGTTCAATGATTCCTTCCAATAAAAGACGTTGAATTTCAGAATTAATAAATTCTTTATCCTGACTGCTATACCTTCTTGACTTGGTAGCAATTGGCTTACAATCCGGCATCAAATTGGAAAAGAGTGATAATGGAGAAATGGATAAAGAAGTTAATCCACAAATAGATAAAGGTGGCTTAGTTCCTCCAAAAGAAAGACTGAGAGACTCGTGTAATTGAAGCACATCATGACCAATCAAAATATCCGCACAGAGATTAGGCAAAACAGATAGGCGTATATCAGTATACGTATTACCTAGAAGAATTAATTTCACAAGGCAACAACCAGCTACTTGTGAGGTGAGAGTCGTCTGAGCCATACACACCTGATAAGTAACAGGCAAAATTTTCAAACGCTTCTCCTTCACAAACTGAAGACTTATAAAACTCTCAGTACTGCCCGTATCTATAAGGGCCTTCACTTCTAACCCATTAACTTGGGCCGTAACTATAGCTTTATTTAGGCCATGAGCAAAGGCAGCAGAAACTGATGCAATAAACGCCCTATCTAAAGGCTGAATAGTCGCAGAGGAGGCAATTGATTTACAAACACGTGCATAATGACCTCTCTTGCCGCATTTACTACACACAGCCTCCCGAGCAGAACACTTCAGACGAGGGTGCCGGGCGTTCCCACAAAAATAACACTTCTGAATCCTAGAGGCAACAGCAGCCGAAGTAGAAACTGTTTCAGAATCTGGTAAACCACTCCTATTAAGTCCACATAATTCCTTTTCATCCGAAACTGCCGAAACCACAGTCACAGGCCGATTAAAAAGAGCGTAAAAATCCGAACTTCTCTGAGCCAAATCCAATGTAGAGGCTTGCTCAAAAGCACTCTTGAGATCCAAAGTCTTATTTTATAATAACCGCTGACGAATTGATCTAGACAGTAATCCATTAATAAAAGCATCCCGTACCGATTCTTCCTTATATTCTTCTGCCGACACGGCCTTATAATTACAGTTAGCACCAAGGCGCCGAGGTGCTTGTAAATAAGCATCCAAAGATTCTCCCACCTGCTGCCTATGGGCAGCTAGAAGATGACGTGCAAATACCTCATTCTTTGGTTTAACAAAAATCTTTTCCAATGTAGCAATAGCCAATTCTTAAGTTTCACAGTCCAAGATATACTTATACACATCCGGAGCAATGTAGTTGATCAGTATATTCAACTTATTTAGAGGCTCTTGATCCAACACACCCAAAAAGTTTTTAAATGTACGATACCAGTGTTTCCATTTATCATCCACTCCTGCAGAATTAGGGTCAGCATTAAATCGTTCCGGTTGAAGATATCGCTCCATTCTAACAAAAGGTTAATAAATTGAAATGAAGAGTAGATTTGCCTTTCTAAATCTAGGCTTTATTAACCTTAAAAACCCAGCAGCACATCTTCAACACCCAGTCCCAACCAAGGCTATAGAGAACTGAATTTAAGATGGCCACCACAAATCACATGACATCAACTACCAATGAGTTTACAGCATATATCTCAATGGCAGGAAACAGGCAACCAATCACAATACTTCTTACAAAACAAGAATAATCACCACACTGGGTGAAAAAATTCCTCCTCATTTCTGTCCTAAATGGCTTACCCCTTATCCTTAGACTGTGACCCCTGGTTCTGGACTTCCCGACCATCGGGAACATCCTTCCAGCATCTAGTCTGTCTAGTCCTGTTAGAATTTTATAAGTTTCAATGAGATCCCCTCTCATTCTTCTAAACTCCAGCGAGTATAAGCCCAATCGACCCAATCTCTCCTCATACGTCATTCCTGCCATCCCAGGTATCAGCCTGGTGAATCTTCGCTGCACTCCCTCCATGGCAAGAACATCCTTCCTCAGATAAGGTGACCAAAACTGCATACAATACTCAAGGTGTGGTCTCACTAAGGCCCTGTACAACTGCAGCAAGACATCCTTGTTCCTGTACTCAAACCCTCTCGCTACGAAGGCCAACATACCATTTGCCTTCTTAACCGCCTGCTGCACCTGCATGCTTACCTTCAGCGACTGGTGCACAAGGATGCCCAGGTCTCGTTGCACTTCCCATTCTCCCAATCCATTGCCATTCAGATAATAATCTGCCTTCCTGTTTTTGACACCAAAGTGGATAACCTCGCATTTATCCACGTTATATTGCATCTGCCATGCTTCTGCCCAATCACCCAACCTGTCCAAATCATACTGGAGTTTCTCGGCATCCTCCTCACAGCACACACGCCCACCCAGCTTTGTGTCGTCTGCAAACTTGGAGATATTACATCTAGTTCCCTCGTCCAGATCATTAATATATATTGTGAATAGCTGGGGTCCAAGGACCGATCCCTGCGGTACCCGACTAGTCACTGCCTGCCACTCGGAAAAAGAGCCGTTTATTCCAACTCTTTGCTTTCTGTCTGCCAACTAGTTCTCTATCCAAGTCAATACCTTGCCCCCAATCCCATGTGCCTTAACTTTACACGCTAATCTCTTATGAGTAGGGATAAACAGGTCTTTTTCAGGATGGCAGGCTGTGACTAGTGAGATACCGCAAGGATCGGTGCTTGGGCCCCAGCTATTCACAATCTATATCAATGATTTGGATGAGGGGACTAAATGTAACATTTCCAAATTTGCTGATGACACAAAGCTAGGTGGCAGTGTTAGTTGCGAAGAGGGTGTGAAGAGGCTTCAAGGGGATCTCGACAGGCTCAGTGAGTGGGCAAGAACATGGCAGATGGATTATAATGTGGATAAATGTGAAGTTAGAAAAAACTTTGGTAGAAAAAACAGAAAGGCAGAGTATTTCCTAAATGGTAAAAGATTGGGGAATGCAGATGTTCAAAGGGACCTGGGTGTCCTTCTACAGGAGTCACTGAAAGTGAATGTGCAGGTGCAGCAAACCATTAGGAAGGCAAATGGTATGCTGGCCTTCAAGAGGATTTGAGTACAGGAGTAAAGAAGTCTTACTCCAACTATATAGGGCATTGGTGAGACCACATCTGGAGTACTGTGTACAATTTTGGTCTCCTTACCTAAGGAAGGATGTACTTGCCACAGAGGGAGTGCAGCGGAGGTTCACGAGATTGATTCCTGGGATGGCGGGACTGTCATATGAGAAGAGATTGAGTAAACTAGGCCTGTATTCTCTTGAATTCAGAAGAATGAGATGGGATCTCATTGAAGCATACAAAATTATTACAGGGCTTGATACGGTGGATGCTGGAAGAATGTTTCCTTTGGCTGGGGAGTCTAGAACCAGGGGCCACAGCCTCAGGATAAAGGGTAGGCCATTCAGGACTGAGATGAGAAGACATTTCTTCACACAGAGGGTGGTGAATCTTTGGAATTCTCTACCCCAGAGGGCTGTGGAGGCTCAATCATTGGGTATATTCAAAGCAGAAGTCGATAGATTTCTGACCAGTAAAGGCATCAAGGGATATGGCGATAAGGCCGGTGAATGGCATTGAGGCAGAAGATCAGCCATGATCTCATTGGATGGCGGAGCAGGCTCGAAGGGCCGAATGGCTGACTCCTGCTCCTATTTCTTATGTTCTTATGTTCTTCACACGACTATACATCAGAAGCTGCCCAGCCATCTGCACCATACATCCTGATGCACAGCTGATGATAAGCTAATACACCCAGTCAAAGTTTGCCTCCTCAATGAGATACTGAACCTATAATAATGAATATGTTGTCATGGACTGATATACCAGCCCCAGAGCGCTTTATAAATCAAAATAGAGGATTAGATGCCAAAAGATGGAGGAAGAGATTGGAAGGCATGACTGAAACAAGCAAAGGGTGGAAAACTGGGACCAAGGCATTTTCCAGAGCTGAATTGTTCTAGTCCAACAATTCCTCCAGATACAGTCTGTGCAAGATGGTGTGTACCATGAAGGCAATGACAGTGGTGTGTAGACATTGGAGCCTGGGAGTTCAGCTGGGGCTTCCCTCAATCGTTCTCTGTAACTTTGGCAGAAGATGGGTGGGCACTCTGGAGGGACGCCGTAAGTAGCTGTTGGCATTCTTTTTCTGAGGGTTTCCGCTGGTCTTCTGTCAAAGTTATGGTGGGCGATGTGGAGCACGCCTGCTGAAATCCTACCCCTCCCTGACCCACCCAGGCCCTCCGACAATAACAGGCTCCCACGGTTGAATAGCCTGCTGCCAACGCTCACTTGGGGCAAAGTGCCAAAGGCAGCACAAGTCAGTGAGGAGGAGGAGGGGATAAAGAAAATAATATGTGAAGAAAATCCTCCTGTTACTGATTTGTCCGAATGAATTCTGCAACATTGCTAATTCTGTCAATAAAAATGCACTGGAGCAGTCGCTGGGGAATTCATCGAACCAAAATGCCTTTCTTTCTCCTGTGCAGCTGCACTACAAGCCTGATGTAGTGCAAAGCCTCAAGGAATTATGGAAACAGTGCTTCTTGCAAAGTAACAGTGAAGAAGAAACAGGAAGTGGAAACCAACACGGGAGTGTGAACTCTCCTCCCCACAAGGAGCCTTCCGGGGAGAAGAGCCGTTTCCCTGGCAAGGTGTCTTCCCAGCGTATGGAACATCTGGAGAACGTGATGTCCCCCCATAAAGCCACACCTATAAACAAAGCTCTACCATCTGACGAATTAGAGGAGCCTTCCAAGGGGAAGACCCCTTCCGCCAGCAGGGGGTCTTCTCATCGTGTAGATCATCTGGAGAGCGTGAAGCCCCCTGATGAAGCCATACCAACCAACAAAGCTCTACCCCCTCACAAATTGGAACCCCAGTGGGACCTGTCCATCGCCTCTTTTAGACAGGTACAAGTTCCTTTGTTGCTGCTGTTTCTTGTAACTATACGATGATTTCCATTTAAGTACAATGTAAAATTACTTTCTATACAGGGGTTAGGAACTTAATGAGATCAATGTATTTTTTTTAATGTGTTCTGTGGACGTGGCGGTTACCTGTTGCCCAGCTCTGCTTGCCCTGTAGGCATTGGTCAAACATAGTGCAGGTCAGACCAGGAGGGGTGGTGGGGCAGCTGCCCTTCCCTGAAGGACACTGGTGAGCTAGTTGAGATTTTATGACAATCCAGCAGCATTCATGGTCATTTTTCTGATGCTGCCCACAAATTACCAGGGTTAGTCCAGTACCATAACCACAAGGCTCCCATAATACCCTTGATGTATGAGCAATCCCGTTCCCCTCTCGATTTCTGTACAGTTTTATAGCTTTTGTTTTGTGCCGGTTTTCACCCCTCCTCCACTGAAGATGCTGATCGTTACTGGGACCATTCTTCCGTTGTGTGAGCCTGAACACTGAGGGGTTGATGGTGCTTCACTGCATCCGGCTCCCCCATCCCACGTCCCAGAGAATGCACCCAATGTGGCCCAAGTACTGGTGGCAGTGTGAAGGGTGCACAAGTTATGTGTAAGGCTTGTTAGGCCCTTGGAAGATATTGGGCCGGATTTTCCGATCGGAGGTTTCTTGCGTGCGGATGCCTCCGATCGGGAAAAATCTACCTGCTGGCTCCGTAGGTCCCGAGACTGGCGATCCTAGCTTCCTCCTGGTCCGCGCGCGCAGAGGCCCGGGTATCCCGGGGCGCAGGCGGTTCGCAAGCGTCCCTGGGATCACGTGGGCCATGGGGAACCAATCAAAGAAGAGAATCCCTCTTCACACTTGACAGGTCTCTTCGCACAGATCTGTCCAAAGTATGAATGGGGATCACTGAAACAGTTAAACATTCAATACATTTTAAAAAACATCACCTCTTTAAAATTAGTTAAAATGACATTAAATTAAATATTTTAAACAAAAACTTAATTTTTTGAAAAAAATAATTAAAGTTTTTTACGGGGCTAAAAATAAATTTACCTTTTTTAAAAGTATTTTTAAATTATAAATGAGTGGGGGGAAAAAAATTATTTAAATTTTTTTAAACTCTTATGCTGGTAAAAGCAGGCCTTACGCAGGCTTTTACCAGACGTAAGAGTTTGAAAGGTTTTCAGCGGGTGGAGGTTGTGCAGAAAGCGGAACTCTCTGCCCGCGGAGGCCCTTCTCCCGGGCAGGCGGAGGATCGGTCAAGAGGATTCTTCACAGATCGGAAGTGCAGGGTTTTGGCGCATGCGCTTCGCATGCCTGAAACTGGCACTTACGAGGCCCCTACAGGCGCGTACACACACGCGGGGGTGGGAATATCCGGCCCAATGTGAAATTCCCAGCCCTTGTACTCCTCGCGGAGTGGTGCACAAGCAGTGCCGCAGAGCGGTAGGAAACTGTTCAAATGAGCTGTCCTCATATTAACAGTAAGGCCAGGTGCTGTGGGGGTCCGTGTTGTCGGACCCTGAGTGTTGACGCTATTTGACCATTGAGAGTATGACAGTCAAGCCTGGCCTTTCCTCTCTTAGCTCCTTAGTTATAATAAAGCTCTTTCACCGGGGATATCCAGGCATTGGATGAGGACAAGATTACATGCAGCTATGTTTGGCTCATTCTTTTTATTGTTGGGTCATGTCCCCTTATGTCTGCGGCAGAGGGAACTGATGTGATCCTGATGACGTTGATGTTGAGCTCTTTCAGGCTTTATCCTTTCCCAAAGTGGCAACAATCCCCCTTTACTATTCAGAATGACCTCAAACACAAGGCAGAATTAGCGCCAAGAGAAAAAATTGTACGGGGCTATGGGGAAAGGGCAGGGGACTGGGACTAATTGGGTAGCTCTTTCAAAGAGCTAGCACAAGTACGATGGGCCAATTGGTCTCCCTCTGTGCTGTACAATTCTATGATTCAAACAGCAGGAGTGTTGTTGCAAGCTCTCCTTGATGTAAAGGGCACCGTATCTTTGCTATCGGGGTCACTGAAACTTTCCTCCAGTGTCTTTCGGCTGGAGCCTTTGTGTTGTGGACTGAAAAGCTAAGCAGCTCCGCCAATGGCCTTGATTTTTGAGCTCTCAGCCCACCTGTCCATTGCTGCCTGTACGAACTGTCATCCAACGTCAAGAAAGAGCCCAAGCAGATTCACACAGTGGACAATGCAACATTGAGCAAACCGCAAACATTGTACTCGAGCTACTCACACGCAGTTGCTTTAAGGTTCTATTCGTGACTCCCCTGGGTAACGGTTTACCTGCAAACCTTGTGGCTGCAGTTTCCCTGTTCTTTAAATAGAGCAGATTCGCACCAAGTGGAACTGGCACAATGACAGAAGCACTTGAATTGGAAACCGTGCATTAATGAGAGAGGGGCGGAGACTGCTTTGTTTTGAAGTTTTTGATGAGACCCCCTGGTTGTCTAAAACATGTCCCTCCATCAGGATGTGCTAAGTTTGCTGGAGGACGGAGAACGGAAGGAGAAGGCCCTGGAACAGCTCAACCTCACTGTGCTGGAACTCTCCACAGCGCCAATCAACATGCAAGAGGACATTTTCTACAACGTGCTGTGAGTGGGACTCCTTGACCTCGCGCTTCATTCTGTTATCCTCTTTCTTAAATGCTAAGCTTTTAATGAAATACATGCTGATGAAAACGGTGAATGGAACAGTTTTCCACTTTTGTCGCCCGGTTTGTTGTAACATGGCCAGCTCGAAGTCAGGTTGCCAAAACATGGGTGGTTTTGTGTTTTAGGCGCATACCACTTTCAATTGGGTTGAAACTGCCTAACCCATTTCATTTCAGACCCTTACCATCAGGATAGAACCATAGAATGATACAGCACAGCTGGAGGCCATTCGGCCCATCGTGCCTGTGCCGGCTCTTTGAAAGAGCTCTCCAATTAGTCCCATTCTCCTGCACTTTCCCCATAGCCCTGCAGATTTTTTCCCTTCAAGAATTTACCCAATTCCCTGTTGAATGTTATTATTGAAACTGCTTCCACCGCCCTTTCAGGCAGCGCATTCCAGATCACAACACCTCGCTGCGTTAAAAAATGAGACTTTGATCCCAACACTAGGCTGAATTTGATCCCAGGTTCCAGAAGTGAAACACCAACAGTTAACCCACTGTTCCATCTTTTTCCCCAGTTATAATTCTCTTTAGAACTTATTGCTCCAATAAACATAGGGACATATAAAGAGGAGGAGGCCATTCAGCCCCTCGAGCCTGTTCCGTCATTCAATCCGATCATGGCTGATCTGAACCTCAACTCCATTTTCCCACCTTTGTTCCATATCCCTGGACCCTGACCGAACAAACATCTATCGATCTCCGACCTGAAAGCTATCATTGACCCCAGCATCCACAGCCTTTTGGGGAGAGAGTTGCAGAATTCTGCCACCCTTTGTGTGAAAAAGTGCTTCTTGATTTCACTCCTGAGCGGCCTGGCTCTATTTTGAAGATGATGCTCTGTTACTCTGGATTGCCCCACCAGAGGAAATCATTTCTCTGGATCGACCCTATCCATTCCTTCAATATTGTTAAAGACCTCGATTAGATCACCCCTCAATCTTCTAAACTCAAGGGAATAAAAATCAAGTTTATGCAACCTGTCCTCATAATTTAACCCTTAAAGGCCCGATATCATTCTGATCAATCTGCGCTGCTCCCCGTTAAGGGCAATATATCCGTCCTGAGGGGCGGAGCCCAGAACTGAAGACGATGCTCTAAATGAGGTCTGACCCGAGCGCTGTATAACTGAAGCCTAACTTGCGGTGCCAATATTGAAGCACTCCTGTATATAGCAGGTGTGTTTGTCTGCACTCCTATGCAAATGAACAGCTTCTCCATATTTCTTTTGCTACAGTTATCCGCTTTGGCAAGACGTAACAGATGGGCTTGTTAGTTATTCGATGCGGCTCAGGGAAATAATGGGCCTGCCTGAAAAGGAGAGTGAAAGCAGTCTCATTGTGGAAGATACCCGTAAGTTACAGGCCTTTACTGTGGACTCAGTGATTTGTTAACTCTCACATTTCAGGTAAAATCACTCCAGGTGTGTTTTCTGGTGTAACATACATCGCCATTCTGCATCCTCTGCAAGCTGCAGGAGTGTGGCCTAGTGCAATAGGTTCTGGGGAAATCACGCTAAACCTTCGTTGGTGTTGTGTCGGTACCTCTCTACCTAGACACAATTTAGGACTCAGAACTCGAGATTCAAACATCAAGTGCTTTATTGGAAGGAAAGGAAGTTCTGGAAAGTTCCGAACAAAGAGAGCTAAACTTAACAGAGAACACCCAACCATTTATCTCCTGTGACAGCGCCACCACAGGTGGGAGGAGAACACACAATAGAACACACAATACATAACATTTCCTCCCCTCTTAAATGGAAGGTCCACATTATTCCTCAACAGGTAAGTTACTTTCAATGCACTCAATGAACCTAGGGTAGAGGTAGACTGCCTCAAACCCTGACTTTATCCTGGGGTTTATTCTGCCCCAGTCTTGTGGGTAAGTCACTAAGCCTACAGATCCAAGCGTCTTGGAGGCCGCCGCTCTCTGACAGGATACCGGCGGTCATCACTGGCTTCCACAGCAGTAGGCATTGACACAGGCCTGGATGGAGAAGGTGCCTGTGTCAGTCGAAAGTCAGGAGTTTGCACAGGTGGAACAGCCTCTTTGACTTCCTGTGTTGGAGAAGAGCACTGTGGCAAAGGATGCTGGTTTGCGTTATCAACCGGAAACAGTTCAGGCCAACCAGCCGTTGGACCCTCTGTGGCTCTCTCTGCTCCTAGCAACAGTTGACCTGTGTAGAGGGAGCTTTACTCTGTATCTAACCCGTGCTGTACCTGCCCTGGGAGTGTTTGATGGAACAGTGCAGAGGGAGATTTACTGTGTATCTAACCCGTGCTGTACCTGCCCTGGGAGTGTTTGATGGGACAGTGCAGAGGGAGCTTTACTCTGTATCTAACCCGTGCTGTACCCGCCCTGGGAGTGTTTGATGGGAGAGTGTAGAGGGAGCTTTACTCTGTATCTAACCCGTGCTGTACATGGTCTGGGAGTGTTTGATGGGACAGAGTAGAGGGAGCTTTACTCTGTATCTAACCCGTGCTGTACCTGCCCTGGGAGTGTTTGTTGGGACAGAGTAGAGGGAGCTTTACTCTGTATCTAACCTGTAATAATAATAAATAACTTCCGGGAAGTTGTGCACATCATTTCCTGTGAACTCTGAACTGTGAACTCTGTGCATACATCACTTCCTGTGCATACGTCACTTCCTGTGTTTGGACTAGTATAAATACTGAACTGCTCAGTATTGTAAAAGGGCTTCTCCTAAAGGCATGGGGAAGACCGCTCTTGTATATAGTATAATTATAAGTTGCTTAAATTTTACTTTAAAGTTCCTTGATGTGTGAGACTCTTTGTTACATCATAACCTGTGCTGTACCTGCCCTGGGAGTGTTTGATGGGACAGTGTAGAGGGAGCATTACTCTGTATCTAACCCGTGCTGTACCTGCCCTGGGAGTGTTTGATGGGACAGAGTAGAGGGAGCTTTACTTTGTATCTAACCCGTGCTGTACCTGCCCTGGGAGTGTTTGATGGGACAGTGTAGAGGGAGCTTTACTCTGTATCTAACCCGTGCTGTACCAGCCCTGGGAGTGTTTGATGGGACAGTGTAGAGGGAGCTTTACTCTGTATCTAACCCGTGCTGTTCCCGGTCTGGGAGTGTTTGATGGGACAGTGTAGAGGGAGCTTTACTCTGTATCTAACCCGTGCTGTACCTGCCCTGGGAGTGTTTGATGTGACAGTGTAGAGGGAGCTTTACTCTGTATCTAACCTGTGCTGTACCTGCCCTGGGAGTGTTTGATAGAACAGTGTAGAGGGAGCTTTACTCTGTATCTAACCCGTGCTGTACCCGGTCTGGGAGGGTTTGATGGGAGAGTGTAGAGGGAGCTTTACTCTGTATCTAACCCGTGCTGTACCCGGTCTGTGAGTGTTTGATGGGACAGTGTAGAGGGAGCTTTACTCTGTATCTAACCCGTGCTGTACCTGCCCTGGGAGTGTTTGATGGGACAGAGTAGAGGGAGCTTTACTCTGTATCTAACCTGTAATAATAATAAATAACTTCTGGGAAGTTATGTGCACATCACTTCCTGTGAACTGTGAACTCTGTGCATACATCACTTCCTGTGCATACGTCACTTCCTGTGTTTGGACTAGTATAAATACTGAACTGCTCAGTATTGTAAAAGGGCTTCTCCTAAAGGCATGGGGAAGACTGCTCTTGTATATAGTATAATTATAAGTTGCTTAAATCTTACTTTAAAGTTCCTTGATGTGTGAGACTCTTTGTTACATCATAACCTGTGCTGTACCTGCCCCGGGAGTGTTTGATGGGACAGTGTAGAGGGAGCTTTACTCTGTATCTAACCCGTGCTGTACCTGCCCTGGGAGTGTTTGTTGGGACAGTGTAGAGGGAGCTTTACTCTCTATCTAACCCGTGATGTACCTGCCCTGGGAGTGTTTGATGGGACAGTGTAGTGGGAGCTTTACTCTGTATCTAACCTGTGCTGTACCTGCCCTGCGAGTGTTTGATGGGACAGTGTAGAGGGAGCTTTACTCTGTACCTGCCCTGTGAGTGTTTGATGGGACAGTGTAGAGGGAGCTTTACTCTGTATCTAACCCGTGCTGTACCTGCCCCGGGAGTGTTTGATGGGACAGTGTAGTGGGAGATTTACTCTGTATCTAACCCGTGCTGTACCTGCCCCGGGAGTGTTTGATGGGACAGTGTAGAGGGAGCTTTACTCTGTATCTAACCCGTGCTATTCCTGCCCTGGGAGTGTTTGATGGGACAGTGTAGAGGGAGCTTTACTCTGTATCTATCCCGTGCTGTACCTGCCCTGAATGGACAGTGTAGAGGGAGCTTTACTCTGTATCTAATCCCGTGCTGTACCTGCCCTGGGAGTGTTTGATGGGACAGTGTAGAGGGAGCTTTACTCTGTATCTAATCCCATGCTGTACCTGCCCTGGGAGTGTTTGATGGGACAGAGTAGAGGGAGCTTTACTCTGTATCTAACCCGTGCTGTACCTGCCCTGGGAGTATATGATGGGACAGTGTAGAGGGAGCTTTACTCTGTATCTAATCCCGTGCTGCACCTGCCCTGGGAGTGTTTGATGGGACAGTGTAGAGGGAGCTTTACTCTGTATCTAACCCGTGCTGTATCTGCCCTTGGAGTGTTTGATGGGACAGTGTAGAGGGAGCTTTACTCTGTATCTAACCCGTGCTGTACCTGCCCTGGGAGTGTTTGATGGGACAGTGTAGAGGGAGCTTTACTCTGTATCTAATCCCGTGCTGTACCTGCCCTGGGAGTGTTTGATGGGACAGAGTAGAGGGAGCTTTACTCTGTATCTAACCCGTGTTGTACTTGCCCTGGGAGTGTTTGATGGGGCAGTGTAGAGGGAGCTTTACTCTGTATCTAATCCCGTGCTGTACCTGCCCTGGGAGTGTTTGATGGGGCAGTGTAGAGGGAGCTTTACTCTGTATCTAATCCCGTGCTGTACCTGCCATGGGAGTGTTTGATGGGACTGATGTGCCTCAATGAATCCGAGACTCAATGTTAACGGAACAAGCAAGGCTTTTATTAACTCAGAAAGTAATACACATTGGAGAAGTGTCTCTCATCCAGAGATCTGCTGTACTGTCTGAGAGACACGCTGGGGCTTGCTTAAGTAGGGGCCAGCTATGGGCGGAGCCCTACACACAATACAATCCAGGTAAGGAAATGAAACTGAAACTAAACTAAACACAGAGAATACAGTGCCTGATGAATGGCATATTTCATCACATTCACCCCTTCTACAGATTTAGTCTGTTCAGGGGTTTGATAGTCCTCTGTGACCGACGTGGCTGTTGTGGTGCTGCGGGTGTCGGCTGGGTGTCCCCGGTGGCCTCCTGGGTCTCTGCCGGGTGTGCCCCCAGGGTTGTTGAAGGTGTAGTTGGTGGGGGCACCGTTGGTCGATGTTCTTCCGGGGGTGATGAAAGGATAGTGGGTGGGTAAGAATTGCTGTGATCGCTGTTGCTGTTGTGGTCGTGGTTGTTGTCGTTACCGGCTGGGGCGACGTCTTTTATGGACACGGTGTCCTCCCTTCCGTCGGCGTGCCGGACATACGCGTATTGGGGGTTGGCGTGGAGTAGGTGCACTGACTCCACGAGAGGGTCCGTCTTGTGGCTCCTCACATGCCTTCGTACAAATACCGGACCTGGGGTGGAGAGCCATGATGGCATGGATACGCCTGAGGTGGATTTCCGGGGAAAGACAAACATTCGTTCATGAGGCGTGGCATTAGTGGCAGTACACAATAGCGACCGTATCGAATGGAGCACATCTGGGAGGACTTCCTACCAGCAGGAGATAGGGAGGCCCTTGGTCCTTAGAGCTAGGGTGACTGCTTTCCATACTGTCCCGTTCTCTCGCTCCACCTTGCCGTTACCCTGGGGGTTGTAGCTGGTGGTACGGCTCGTGGCGATCCCCCTGGACAGCATGTACTGGTGTAGCTCTTCACTCATGAAGGACGCCCCCCTATCCGTATGGATGTAGCTCGGCATACCGAACAGGCAGAACAGGCTGTTGAGGCATTTAATGACCGTGGCGCTGGTCATGTCTGGGCAGGGGAAGGCGAATGGCAAACGGGAGTATTCGTCCACAATGTTCAGGAAGTAAACATTGCGGTCGACTGACGGGAGGGGGCCCTTGAAATCTAAGCTGAGCCGCTCAAAGGGCCGTGTAGCTTTGATTAAGTGGGCTCTATCTGGGCGGTAGAACCGAGGCTTGCACTCAGCGCAAGTGCGGCAGTTCCTGATCAGAGACCGAACTTCCTCAATCGAGTAGGGTAAGTTGCGGGACTTTATGAAGTGGAACAGCCGTGTGACCCCTGGGTGGCAGAGGTCGTTGTGGACGGTCTGTAGCCGATCCCCGGTGGCGCTGGCACACATCCCTCGTGAGAGGGCGTCGGGGGATTCGTTAAGGGCCCCTGGCTGGTAAATGATGTCATACTCGAAGGTGGAGAGCTCGATCCGCCACCTAAGAATCTTATCATTTTTAATCTTCCCCCTCTGTTTATTATTGAACATAAACGCTACCGACCGCTGGTCGGTAAGTAGGGTGAAGCGTTTGCCGGCTAGGTAGTGGCGCCAGTGGCACACTGCCTCCACGATGGCTTGGGCCTCCTTTTCCACGGAGGAGTGTCTGATCTCGGGCCCTTGGAGGGTCCTCGAGAAGAAAGCTACGGGCCGCCCCGCCTGGTTGAGGGTGGCCGCCAAGGCAAAGTCAGACGCATCACTTTCCACTTGAAAGGGAGTGTTCTTGTCCACTGCCTGTAGCGTGGCCCGCTCAATATCCCGCTTAATGCTTTTGAAGGCGGCGTGGGCCTCAGCAGAGAGCGGAAAAGAGGATGCTTTCAAGAGGGGGCGGGCTTTGTCGGAGTAATTGGGGACCCATTGGGCATAATAAGAAAATAACCCCAGGCACCTTTTCAGGGCTTTGGGAGTGTTGGGCAGGGGGAGCTCCCGTAGGGGGCGCAATCGGTCGGGGTCTGGTCCGATTTCCCCATTCTCCACCATGCTGCCTAGTATGCAGAGGCGCGTGGTGTTGAAAACACACTTGTCCTCGTTGTAAGTGAGGTTGAGTTTTTGTGCGGTTTTCAGGAACCTCTCGAGGTTCGAGTCGTGATCCTGCTGGTTGTGACCGCAGATGGTGACGTTGTCGAGGTAGGGTAAGGTTGCCTGCAAGTGGTGGTCATCGACCATGCGGTCCATCTCCCTCTGGAAGACCGAGACCCCATTCGTCACCCCAAAGGGGACTCTCAGGAATTGGTAGAGGCGTCCATTCGCCTCGAAGACGGTGTACGGGCGGTCCTCTGGTCTGATAAGGAGCTGGTGGTACGCTGACTTGAGGTCGATGGTGGAGAACACCCGGTATTGGGCGATTTGGTTCACCATCTCGGATATGCGGGGTAGCGGGTAGGCGTCTAGCTGGGTGTATAGATTAACCGTCTGGCTATAATCTATCACCATCCGCTTCTTCTCGCTACCCCTCACCACCAACACTTGGGCGCGCCACGGGCTGTTGCTGCGTTCGATAATGCGCTCCTTCAGGAGCCTGTCTACCTCGGTCGCGATAAACCACCTGTCCTCCCAGCTGTACCTCCTGCTTTTGGTCGCTATTGGCCGGCAGTTGGGAGTAAGGTTCGCGAATAGCGAAGGCGGCTTTACCTTCAGGGTAGCCAGACCGCACACTGTGAGGGGCGGCTGGGACCCACCGTAATTGAGTGTGATGCTTTGGTGGTGGCACTGGAAATCCAGGCCCAAGATCACGCTCGCACATAGACTCTTCATGATTAGTAATTTAAAATTATCGTATACAGTTCCGTTAACAGACAATTGTACCGCGCAGTAACCCATAATGGTCGATGTCTGGGTTTTATCAGCCACAGAGATGGTGCCCCGAGCAGGGACCACCGTTAGAGAGAGTTGTTGTGCTAGTTCAGAGTGGATAAAACTCTCTGTGCTTCCACTGTCAATTAAACATTTAACCCCGCACCCGTTTACCTCGATGTCCACCATTGATTTGGATAGCGGGTGCGGTCTGGTCTGGTCCACTGTGACCGATGCCACTGTAGGGCCCTGATTGAGACAAGATGGCGTCCACGCTGTCTGCTCACAAGATGGCGGACCCCACGAGGTCGGGCAAGATGGCGTCCAAGATGGCCGCTCCCACGGCGCACACGCAGCGGTGGCGGGTTTTCCAGCGGGGTTCCCTCTGCACACCTTCCCCGAAGTGCCCCTTCTTACCGCACTTAAAGCAGGTGGTGCCTTTCGCCGGGCACAGGTTTCTGATGTGCTTCGGCTGCCTGCAGAAGTAGCAGTTGGGGTCGCGGCTGTCGTAGGGCTTCTGGGGGGAGAGCGGGGCCCCGACGGTGTCGGGCTGCCGGGCGGGGAAGATGCCTTCCAAGATGGCGGCGCCCTTGGTGCACACGTGGCGGCGTGGGCGGCGCTGGGCGAAGAGTAGGCGTCCGAGTTTCTCTGGGCCACATCCAAGGATCGCGCTGTGTCCACAGCCTGTTTCAGGTCCAATCCCGTTTTTTCCAGTAGTCTCTGCCGGATGTAAGTGGAGCTGAGGCCTGCGATAAAGGCATCATGAACAAGCTCGTCAGTGTACACTGCGGCTTTTACGTCTTGGCACTTGCAGTCTTTGCCAAGCGTTTTCAGGGTGACTAGGAACTCATCCAGCGATTCCCCAGGTCGCTGTGTGCGAGTAGCGAGCAGATGCCTAGCGTACACCTCGTTCGTAGGCTGCTGGTAATGCGCCTTTAGGATGTCGCAGGCGGCGGGTACGTGTCGGCGTCTTGGATGAGGGGGTAAACCCGGTGGCTTACCCAATTCCGCAGGATTAAGAGTTTCATACTTTCAGCGTCCGTAGCGCCTGTGATGGCTGCGGAATTGTCCAGGAAGAATTCCATACACTTAAACCAGTGTCCAAATCATGCCGATGCGTCCGAAGCATGCTGGTCCAAATCCAAACGTTCGGGTTTCAACAGTTGGTCCATTGCGTTGAAAATTGAGTTAATAAAATTGATGTGCCTCAATGAATCCGAGACTCAATGTTAACGGAACAAGCAAGGCTTTTATTAACTCAGAAAGTAATACACATTGGAGAAGTGTCTCTCATCCAGAGATTTGCTGTACTGTCTGAGAGACACGATGGGGCTTGCTTAAGTCGGGGCCAGGTATGGGCGGAGCCCTACACACAATACAATCCTGGTAAGGAAATGAAACTGAAACTAAACTAAACACAGAGAATACAGTGCCTGATGAATGGCATATTTCATCATAGGGACAGTGTAGAGGGAGCTTTACTCTGTATCTAACCCATGTTGTACCTGCCCTGGATGTGTTTGATGGGACAGTGTAGAGGGAGCTTTACTCTGTATCTAACCCGCGCTGTACCTGCCCCGGGAGTTTTTGATGGGACAGTGTAGAGGGAGCTTTACTCTGTATCTAACCCGTGCTGTACCTGCCCTGGGAGTGTTTGATGGGACAGTGTAGAGGGAGCTTAACTCTGTATCTAACCCGCGCTGTACCTGCCCCGGGAGTTTTTGATGGGACAGTGTAGAGGGAGCTTTACTCTGTATCTAACCCGTGCTGTACCTGCCCCGGGAGTGTTTGATGGGACAGTGTAGAGGGAGCTTTACTCTGTATCTAACCCATGCTGTACCTGCCCTGGGAGTGTTTGATGGGACAGTGTAGAGGGAGCTTTACTCTGTATGTAACCCGTGCTGTACCTGCCCCGGGAGTGTTTGATGGGACAGTAGAGGGAGATTTACTCTCTATCCAACCCGTGCTGTACCTGCCCTAGGAGTGCTTGCTGGGACAGTGCAGAGTGAGCTTTACGCTATATCTACCCCGTTCTGTAACTGCCCTGGGAGAGTTTGATGGGACAGTGCAGAGGGAGCTTTACTCTGTATCTAACCTGTGCTGTACCTGCCCTGGGAGTGTTTGATGGGACAGTGTAGAGGGAGCTTTACTCTGTACCTAACCCGTGCTGTACCTGCCCTGGGAGTGTTTGATGGGACAGAGTAGATGGAGCTTTACTCTGTATCTAACCCGTGCTGTACCGGCCCTGGGAGTGTTTGATGGGACAGTGTAGAGGGAGCTTTACTCTGTATCTAACCCGTGCTGTACCTGCCCTGGCAGTGTTTGATGGGACAGTGTAGTGGGAGCTTTACTCTGTATCTAACCTGTGCTGTACCTGCCCTGGGAGTGTTTGATGGGACAGTGCAGAGGGAGCTTTACTCTCTATCTAACCCGTGCTGTTCCTGCCCCGGGAGTGTTTGATGGGACAGTAGAGGGAGCTTTACTCTGTATCTAACCTGTGCTGTACCTGTCCTGGGAGTGTTAGATGGGACAGAGTAGATGGAGCTTTACTCTGTATCTAACCCGTGCTGTACCGGCCCTGGGAGTGTTTGATGGGACAGTGTAGAGGGAGCTTTACTCTCTATCTAACCCGTGCTGTTCCTGCCCCGGGAGTGTTTGATGGGACAGTAGAGGGAGCTTTACTCTGTATCTAACTCGTGCTGTACCTGCCCTGGGAGTGTTTGATGGGACAGTGTAGATCGAGCTTTACTCTGTATCTAATCCCGTGCTGTACCTGCCCTGGGAGTGTTTGATGGGACAGAGTAGAGGGAGCTTTACTCTGTATCTAACCCGTGTTGTACTTGCCCTGGGAGTGTTTGATGGGGCAGTGTAGAGGCAGCTTTACTCTGTATCTAATCCCGTGCTGTACCTGCCCTGGGAGTGTTTGATGGGACAGAGTAGACGGAGCTTTACTCTGTATCTAACCCGTGCTGTACCTGCCCTGGGAGTGTTTGATGGGACAGTGTAGAGGGAGCTTTACTCTGCATCTAAACCGTGCTGTACCTGCCCTGGGAGTGTATGTTGGGACAGAGTAGAGGGAGATTTACTCTGTATCTAACCCGTGCTGTACCGGCCCTGGGAGTCTTTGATGGGACAGTGTAGAGGGAGCTTTACTCTGTATCTAACCCGTGCTGTACCTGCCCTGGGAGTGTTTGATGGGACAGTGTAGAGGGAGCTTTACTCTGTATCTAACCCATGTTGTACATGCCCTGGGAGTGTTTGATGGGACAGTGCAGAGGGAGCTTTACTCTGTATCTAACCCGTGTTGTACCTGCCCTGCGAGTGTTTGATGGGACAGTGCAGAGGGAGCTTTACTCTGTATCTAACCCGAGCTGTACCTGCCCTGGGAGTGTTTGATGGGACAGTGTAGAGGGATCTTTACTCTGTATCTATCCCGTGCTGTGCCTGCCCTGGGAGTGTTTGAATGGACAGTGTAGAGGGAGCTTTACTCTGTATCTATCCCGTGCTGTACCTGCCCTGGGAGTGTTTGATGGGACAGTTTAGAGGGAGCTTTACTCTGTATCTAACCCGTGCTGTACCTGCCCTGGGAGTGTTTGATGGGACAGTGCAGAGGGAGCTTTACTCTTTATCTAACCTGTGCTGTACCCGGTCTGGGAGTGTTGATGGGACAGTGTAGCGGGAGCTTTACTCTGTATCTAACCCGTGCTGTACCTGCCCTGGGAGTGTTTGATGGGACAGTGCAACCCGTGCTGTACGCGCCCTGGGAGTGTTTGATGGGACAGTGTAGAGGGAGCTTTACTCTGTATCGAACCTGTGCTGTACCCGGTCTGGGAGTGTTTGATGGGACAGTGTAGAGGGAGCTTTACTCTGTATCTAACCCGTGCTGTGCCCTGTCTGGGAGTGTTTGATGGGACAGTGTAGAGGGAGCTTTACTCTGTATCTAACCCGTGCTGTACCTGCCCTGGGAGTGTTTGATGGGACAGTGTAGAGGGAGATTTACTCTGTATCTAACCCGTGCTGTACCTGCCCTGGGAGTGTTTGATGGGACAGTGTAGAGGGAGCTTTACTCTGTATCTAACCCGTGCTGTACCTGCCCTGGGAGTGTTTGATGGGACAGTGTAGAGGGAGCTTTACTCTGTATCTAACCCGTGCTGTACCTGCCCTGGGAATGTTTGATGGGACAGAGTAGAGGGAGCTTTACTCTGTATCTAACCCGTGCTGTACCTGCCCTGGGAGTGTTTGAAGGGACAGTGTAGAGGGAGATTTACTCTGTATTTAACCCGTGCTGCACGGGCCCTGGGAGTGTTTGATGGGACAGTGCAGAGGGAGCTTTACTCTGTATCTAACCCGTGCTGTACCTGCCCTGGCAGTGTTTGATGGGACAGTGTAGCGGGAGCTTTACTCTGTATCTAACCCGTGCTGTACCCGGTATGGGAGTGTTTGATGGGACAGTGTAGAGGGAGCTTTACTCTGTATCTAACCCGTGCTGTACCTGCCCTGGGAGTGTTTGATGGGACATTGTAGAGAGAGCTTTACTCTGTATCTAACCCGTGCTGTACCCGGTCTGGGAGTGTTTGATGGGACAGTGTAGAGGGAGCTTTACTCTGTACCTAACCTATGTTGTACCTGCCCTGGGAGTGTTTGATGGGACAGTGTAGAGGGAGCTTTACTCTGTATCTAACCCGTGCTGTACCTGCCCCGGGAGTGTTTGATGGGACAGTGCAGTGGGAGATTTACGCTGTATCTAACCTGTGATGTACCTGCCCCGGGAGTGTTTGATGGGACAGCGTAGAGGGAGCTTTACTCTGTATCTAATCCGCGCTGTACCTGCCCCGGGAGTGTTTGATGGGACAGCAGAGGGAGCTTTACTCTGTATCTAACCCGTGCTTTACTAGCCCCGGGTGTGTTTGATGGGACAGTGCAGAGGGAGCTTTACTCTGTATCTAACCCATGCTATACCTGCCCTGGGAGTGTTTGATGGGGACAGCATAGAGGGAGCTTTACTCTGTATCTAACCCGTGCTGGACCTGCCCTGGGAGTGGTTGATGGGACAGAGTCGAGGGAGATTTACTCTGTATCTAACCAGTGCTGTACCTGCCCTGAGAGTGTTTGATGGGACACTGTAGAGGGGGCTTTACTCTGTATGTAACCCGTGCTGTACCTGCCCTGGGAGTGTTTGATGGGAGAGTGTAGAGGGAGCTTTACTCTGTATCTAACCCGTGCTGTACCTGCCCTGGGAGTGTTTGATGGGACAGTGTAGAAGGAGCTTTACTCTGTATCTAACCCGTGTTGTACCTGCCCTGGGAGCGTTTGATGGGATAGTGTAGAGGGGGCTTTACTCTGTATCTAACATGTGCTGTACCTGCCCTGGGAGTGTTTGATGGGACAGTGTAGAAGGAGCTTTACTCTGTATCTAACCCGTGCTGTACCTGCCCTGGGAGTGTTTGATGGGACAGTGTAGAGGGAGCTTTTCTCTGTATCTAACCCGCGCTGTACCTGCCCCGGGATTGTTTGGTGCACAGTGTAGAGGGAGCTTTACCCTGTATCTAACCCGTGCTGTACCTGCCCTGGGAGTGTTTGATGGGACAGTGTAGAGGGAGCTTTTCTCTCTATCTAACCCGCGCTGTACCTGCCCCGGGAGTGTTTGGTGCACAGTGTAGAGGGAGCTTTACCCTGTATCTAACCCGTGCTGTACCTGCCCTGGGAGTGTTTGATGGGACAGTGTAGAGGAAACTTTCCTCTGTATCTAACCCGTGTTGTACCTGCCCTTGGAGTGTTTGATGGGACAGTGCAGAGGGAGCTTTACTCTGTATCTAACCCGCGCTGTACCTGCCCCGGGAGTGTTTGATGGGACAGTGTAGAGGGAGCTTTACTCTGTATTTAACCCGTGCTGTACCTGCCCCGGGAGTGTTTGATGGGATAGTGTAGAGGGAGCTTTTCTCTGTATCTAACCCGCGCTGTACCTGCCCCGGGAGTGTTTGGTGCGACAGTGTAGAGGGAGCTTTACTCTGTATCTAACCCGTGCTGTACCTGCCCCGGGAGTGTTTGATGCAACAGTGTAGAGGGAGCTTTACTCTGTATCTAACCCATGCTGTACCTGCCCTGGGAGTGTTTGATGGGACAGTGTAGAGGGAGCTTTACTCTGTATCTAACCCGTGCAGTACCCGGTCTGGGAGTGTTTGATGGGACAGTGCAGAGGGAGCTTTACTCTGTAACTAACCCGTGCTGTACCTGCCCTGGGAGTGTTTGATGGGACAGTGTAGAAGGAGCTTTTCTCTGTATCTAACCCGTGTTGTACCTGCCCTGGGAGCGTTTGATGCGATAGTGTCGAGGGAGCTTTACTGTGTATCTAACCCGTGCCGTACCTGCCCTGGGAGTCTTTGATGGGACAGTGGAGAGGGAGCTTTACTCTGTATCTAACCCGTGCTGTACCTGATCTGGGAGTCTTTGATGGGACAGTGCAGAGGGAGCTTTACTCTGTATCTAACCCGTGCTGTACCTGCCCTGGGAGTGTTTGAATGGACAGTGTAGAGGGAGCTTTACTCTGTATCTAACCCATGCTGTACGTGCCCTGGGAGTGTTTGATGGGACAGTGCAGAGGGAGCTTTACTCTGTATCTAACCCGTGCTGTTGCTGCCCTGGGAGTGTTTGATGGGACAGAGTAGAGGGAGCTTTACTCTGTATCTAACCCGTGGTGTACCTGTCCTGGGAGTGTTTGATGGGGACAGTATAGAGGGAGCTTTACTCTGTATCTAACCCGTGCTGGACATGCCCTGGGAGTGGTTGATGGGACAGAGTAGAGGGAGATTTACTCTGTATCTAACCAGTGCTGTACCTGCCCTGGGAGTGTTTGATGGGAGAGTGTAGAGGGAGCTTTTCATCTGTATCTAACCCGTGCTGTACCTGCCCTGGGAGTGTTTGATGGGACAGTGTAGAAGGAGCTTTACTCTGTATCTAACCCGTGTTGTACCTGCCCTGGGAGCGTTTGATGGGATAGTGTAGAGGGAGCTTTACTCTGTATCTAACCCGTGCTGTACCTGCCCTGGGAGTGTTTGATGGGACAGTGTGGAGGGAGCTTCACTCTGTATCTATCCCGTTCTATACCTGCCCTGGGAGTATTTGATGGGACAGTGTAGAGGGAGCTTTACTCTGTATCTAACCCGTGCTTTACCTGCGCCGGGAGTGTCTGATGGGACAGTGCAGAGGGAGCTTTACTCTGTATCTAACCCGTGCTGTACCTGCCCTGGGAGTGTTTGATGGGACAGTGTAGAGGGAGCTTTACTCTGTATCTAACCCGTGTTGTACCTGCCCTGGGAGTGTTTCATGGGACAGTGTAGAGGGTGCTTTACTCTGTATCTAACCCGTGTTGTACCTGCCCCGGGAGTGTTTGATGGGACAGTGTAGAGGGAGATTTACTCTGTATTTAACCCGTGCTGTACCTGCCCCGGGAGTGTTTGATGGGATAGTGTAGAGAGAGCTTTTCTCTGTATCTAACCCGCGCTGTACCTGCCCCGGGAGTGTTTGATGCGACAGTGCAGAGGGAGCTTTACACTGTATCTAACCCGTGCTGCACCTGCCCCTGGAGTGTTTGATGGGGCAGTGTCGAGGGAGCTTTACTCTGTATCTAACCCGTGCAGTACCCGGTCTGGGAGTGTTTGATGGGACAGTGTAGAGGGAGCTTTACTCTGTATCTGACCCGTGCAGTACCCGGTCTGGGAGTGTTTGATGGGACAGTGTAGAGGGAGCTTTACTCTGTATCTAACTCGTGGTGTACCTGCCCTGGGAGTGTTTGATGGGACAGTGTAGAGGGAGATTTACTCTGTACCTAACCCATGTTGTACCTGCCCTGGGAGTGTTTGATGGGACAGTGTAGAGGGAGCTTTACTCTGTATCTAACCCGTGCTGTACCTGCCCTGGGAGTGTTTGAATGGACAGTGCAGAGGGAGCTTTACTCTGTATCTAACCCATGCTGAACGTGCCCTGGGAGTGTTTGATGGGACAGTGCAGAGGGAGCATTTCTCTGTATCTAACCCGCGCTGTCCCTGCCCCGGGAGTGTTTGATGGGATAGTGTAGAGGGAGCATTTCTCTGTATCTAACCCGCGCTGTACCTGCCCCGGGAGTGTTTGGTGCACAGTGTAGAGGGAGCTTTACCCTGTATCTAACCCGTGCTGTACCTGCCCCGGGAGTGTTTGATGGGACAGTGTAGAGGGAGCTTTCCTCTGTATCTAACTCGTGCTGTACCTGCCCTGGGAGTGTTTGATGGGACAGTGTAGAGGGAACATTCCTCTGTATCTAACCCGTGCTGTACCTGTCCCGGGAGTGTTTGATGGGATAGTGTAGAGGGAGCTTTTCTCTGTATCTAACCCGTGATGTACCTGCCCCGGGAGTGTTTGATGGGAGAGTGTAGAGGGAGCTTTCCTCTGTATCTAACCCGTGCTGTACCTGCCCCGGGAGTGTTTGATGGGATAGTGTCGAGGGAGCTTTTCTCTGTATCTAACCCGCGCTGTACCTGCCCCGGGAGTGTTTGATGCAACAGTGTAGAGGGAGCTTTACTCTGTATCTAACCCATGCTGTACCTGCCCCGGGAGTGTTTGATGGGACAGTGTAGAGGGAGCTTTACTCTGTATCAAACCCGTGCAGTACCCGGTCTGGGAGTGTTTGATGGGACAGTGTAGAGGGAGCTTTACTCTGTAACTAACCCGTGCTGTACCTGCCCTGGGAGTGTTTGATGGGACAGTGGAGAGGGAGCTTTACTCTGTATCTAACTCGTGGTGTACCTGCCCTGGGAGTGTTTGATGGACAGTGTCGAGGGAGATTTACTCTGTATCAAACCCGTGCTATACCTGCCCTGGGAGTGTTTGATGGGACAGTGCAGAGGGAGCTTTACTCTGTATCTAACCCGTGCTGTACCTGACCTGGGAGTCTTTGATGGGACAGTGCAGAGGGAGCTTTACTCTGTATCTAACCCGTGCTGTACCTGCCCTGGGAGTGTTTGAATGGACAGTGTAGAGGGAGCTTTACTCTGTATCTAACGCATGCTGTACGTGCCCTGGGAGTGTTTGATGGGACAGTGTAGAGGGGTCTTTACTCTGTATCTAACCTGTGCTGTACCTGCCCTGGGAGTGTTTGATGGGACAGTGTAGAGGGAGCTTTACTCTGTATCTAACCCGTGTTGTACCTGCCCTGGGAGCGTTTGATGGGATAGTGTAGAAGGGTCTTTACTCTGTATCTAACCTGTGCTGTACCTGCCCTGGGAGTGTTTGATGGGACAGTGCAGAGGGTGCTTTATTCTGTATCTAACCCGTGCTGTACCTGCCCCGGGAGTGTTTGATGGGATAGTGTAGAGGGAGCTTTTCTCTGTATCTAACCCGCGCTGTACCTGCCCCGGGAGTGTTTGGTGCGACAGTGTAGAGGGAGCTTTACTCTGTATCTAACCCGTGCTGTACCTGCCCCGGGAGTGTTTGATGGGACAGTGTAGAGGGAGCTTTACTCTGTCTCTAACCCGTGCTGTACCTGCCTGTAATGATATCAGCAAATAGAGATGGTATTTGCCTGTTTGATCATGATGCCTTATCAACATGTTTGCATGTGTTGATTGCTTGTGCCTGACCAGCAGAGGGCATGTGACCGAGACTAGCAAGGCAGTTTAGTTTAGTTTCAGTCTCGTTCTAGATGCATCACTAGCATGGTGTCTCCTGAATGCTGTATGAAGAGTTGAACAGACTTTAGATTAAAAGACATTCTCTTTCATAAATGTCTCGTCATTGAACCCACAAAGAAATCAATACACTGCCCTGGGAGTGTTTGATGGGAAAGTGTAGACGGAGCTTTACTCTGTATCTAACTCGTGGTGTACCTGCCCTGGGAGTGTTTGATGGGACAGTGTAGAGGGAGCTTTACTCTGTATCTAACTCGTGGTGTACCTGCCCTGGGAGTGTTTGATGGGACAGTGGAGAGGGAGCTTTACTCTGTACCTCACCCATGTTGTACCTGCCCTGTGATTGTTTGATGGGTCAGTGTAGAGGGAGATTTGCTCTGTATCTAACCAGTGCTGTACCTGCCCTGAGAGTGTTTGATGGGACAGAGTAGAGGGAGATTTACTCTGTACCTAACCCATGTTGGACCTGCCCTGGGAGTGTTTGATGGGACAGTGTAGAGGGAGCTTTACTCTGTATCTAACCCGTGCTGTACCTGCCCTGGGAGTGTTTGAATGGACAGTGCAGAGGGAGCTTTACTCTGTATCTAACCCATGCTGAACGTGCCCTGGGAGTGTTTGATGGGACAGTGCAGAGGGAGCATTTCTCTGTATCTAACCCGCGCTGTCCCTGCCCCGGGAGTGTTTGATGGGATAGTGTAGAGGGAGCATTTCTCTGTATCTAACCCGCGCTGTACCTGCCCCGGGAGTGTTTGGTGCACAGTGTAGAGGGAGCTTTACCCTGTATCTAACCCGTGCTGTACCTGCCCCGGGAGTGTTTGATGGGACAGTGTAGAGGGAGCTTTCCTCTGTATCTAACTCGTGCTGTACCTGCCCTGGGAGTGTTTGATGGGACAGTGTAGAGGGAACATTCCTCTGTATCTAACCCGTGCTGTACCTGTCCCGGGAGTGTTTGATGGGATAGTGTAGAGGGAGCTTTTCTCTGTATCTAACCCGTGATGTACCTGCCCCGGGAGTGTTTGATGGGAGAGTGTAGAGGGAGCTTTCCTCAGTATCTAACCCGTGCTGTACCTGCCCCGGGAGTGTTTGATGGGATAGTGTCGAGGGAGCTTTTCTCTGTATCTAACCCGCGCTGTACCTGCCCCGGGAGTGTTTGATGCAACAGTGTAGAGGGAGCTTTACTCTGTATCTAACCCATGCTGTACCTGCCCCGGGAGTGTTTGATGGGACAGTGTAGAGGGAGCTTTACTCTGTATCAAACCCGTGCAGTACCCGGTCTGGGAGTGTTTGATGGGACAGTGTAGAGGGAGCTTTACTCTGTAACTAACCCGTGCTGTACCTGCCCTGGGAGTGTTTGATGGGACAGTGGAGAGGGAGCTTTACTCTGTATCTAACTCGTGGTGTACCTGCCCTGGGAGTGTTTGATGGACAGTGTCGAGGGAGATTTACTCTGTATCAAACCCGTGCTATACCTGCCCTGGGAGTGTTTGATGGGACAGTGCAGAGGGAGCTTTACTCTGTATCTAACCCGTGCTGTACCTGACCTGGGAGTCTTTGATGGGACAGTGCAGAGGGAGCTTTACTCTGTA
This sequence comes from Somniosus microcephalus, assembly GCF_052327205.1. Lineage (NCBI taxonomy): Eukaryota > Metazoa > Chordata > Chondrichthyes > Squaliformes > Somniosidae > Somniosus > Somniosus microcephalus. The sequence goes on from NC_141007.1 coordinate 9,529,139, forward strand.
TCTAACCCGTGCTGTACCTGCCCTGGGAGTGTTTGAATGGACAGTGTAGAGGGAGCTTTACTCTGTATCTAACGCATGCTGTACGTGCCCTGGGAGTGTTTGATGGGACAGTGTAGAGGGAGCTTTACTCTGTATCTAACCCGTGGTGTACCTGTCCTGGGAGTGTTTGATGGGACAGTGTAGAGGGGTCTTTACTCTGTATCTAACCTGTGCTGTACCTGCCCTGGGAGTGTTTGATGGGACAGTGTAGAGGGAGCTTTACTCTGTATCTAACCCGTGTTGTACCTGCCCTGGGAGCGTTTGATGGGATAGTGTAGAAGGGGCTTTACTCTGTATCTAACCTGTGCTGTACCTGCCCTGGGAGTGTTTGATGGGACAGTGCAGAGGGTGCTTTATTCTGTATCTAACCCGTGCTGTACCTGCCCCGGGAGTGTTTGATGGGATAGTGTAGAGGGAGCTTTTCTCTGTATCTAACCCGCGCTGTACCTGCCCCGGGAGTGTTTGGTGCGACAGTGTAGAGGGAGCTTTACTCTGTATCTAACCCGTGCTGTACCTGCCCCGGGAGTGTTTGATGGGACAGTGTAGAGGGAGCTTTACTCTGTATCTAACCCGTGCAGTACCTGCCCTGGGAGTGTTTGATGGGACAGTGTAGAGGGAGCTTTACTCTGTATCTAACCCGTGCTGTACCCGGTCTGGGAGTGTTTGATGGGACAGTGGAGAGGGAGCTTTACTCTGTACCTCACCCATGTTGTACCTGCCCTGTGATTGTTTGATGGGTCAGTGTAGAGGGAGATTTGCTCTGTATCTAACCAGTGCTGTACCTGCCCTGAGAGTGTTTGATGGGACAGAGTAGAGGGAGATTTACTCTGTACCTAACCCATGTTGTACCTGCCCTGGGAGTGTTTGATGGGACAGTGTAGAGGGAGCTTTACTCTGTATCTAACCCGTGCTGTACCTGCCCTGGGAGTGTTTGAATGGACAGTGCAGAGGGAGCTTTACTCTGTATCTAACCCATGCTGAACGTGCCCTGGGAGTGTTTGATGGGACAGTGCAGAGGGAGCATTTCTCTGTATCTAACCCGCGCTGTCCCTGCCCCGGGAGTGTTTGATGGGATAGTGTAGAGGGAGCATTTCTCTGTATCTAACCCGTGCTGTACCTGCCCCGGGAGTGTTTGATGGGACAGTGTAGAGGGAGCTTTCCTCTGTATCTAACTCGTGCTGTACCTGCCCTGGGAGTGTTTGATGGGACAGTGTAGAGGGAACATTCCTCTGTATCTAACCCGTGCTGTACCTGTCCCGGGAGTGTTTGATGGGATAGTGTAGAGGGAGCTTTTCTCTGTATCTAACCCGTGATGTACCTGCCCCGGGAGTGTTTGATGGGAGAGTGTAGAGGGAGCTTTCCTCAGTATCTAACCCGTGCTGTACCTGCCCCGGGAGTGTTTGATGGGATAGTGTCGAGGGAGCTTTTCTCTGTATCTAACCCGCGCTGTACCTGCCCCGGGAGTGTTTGATGCAACAGTGTAGAGGGAGCTTTACTCTGTATCTAACCCATGCTGTACCTGCCCCGGGAGTGTTTGATGGGACAGTGTAGAGGGAGCTTTACTCTGTATCAAACCCGTGCAGTACCCGGTCTGGGAGTGTTTGATGGGACAGTGTAGAGGGAGCTTTACTCTGTAACTAACCCGTGCTGTACCTGCCCTGGGAGTGTTTGATGGGACAGTGGAGAGGGAGCTTTACTCTGTATCTAACTCGTGGTGTACCTGCCCTGGGAGTGTTTGATGGACAGTGTCGAGGGAGATTTACTCTGTATCAAACCCGTGCTATACCTGCCCTGGGAGTGTTTGATGGGACAGTGCAGAGGGAGCTTTACTCTGTATCTAACCCGTGCTGTACCTGACCTGGGAGTCTTTGATGGGACAGTGCAGAGGGAGCTTTACTCTGTATCTAACCCGTGCTGTACCTGCCCTGGGAGTGTTTGAATGGACAGTGTAGAGGGAGCTTTACTCTGTATCTAACGCATGCTGTACGTGCCCTGGGAGTGTTTGATGGGACAGTGTAGAGGGAGCTTTACTCTGTATCTAATCCCGTGCTGTACCTGCCATGGGAGTGTTTGATGGGACTGATGTGCCTCAATGAATCCGAGACTCAATGTTAACGGAACAAGCAAGGCTTTTATTAACTCAGAAAGTAATACACATTGGAGAAGTGTCTCTCATCCAGAGATCTGCTGTACTGTCTGAGAGACACGCTGGGGCTTGCTTAAGTAGGGGCCAGCTATGGGCGGAGCCCTACACACAATACAATCCAGGTAAGGAAATGAAACTGAAACTAAACTAAACACAGAGAATACAGTGCCTGATGAATGGCATATTTCATCACATTCACCCCTTCTACAGATTTAGTCTGTTCAGGGGTTTGATAGTCCTCTGTGACCGACGTGGCTGTTGTGGTGCTGCGGGTGTCGGCTGGGTGTCCCCGGTGGCCTCCTGGGTCTCTGCCGGGTGTGCCCCCAGGGTTGTTGAAGGTGTAGTTGGTGGGGGCACCGTTGGTCGATGTTCTTCCGGGGGTGATGAAAGGATAGTGGGTGGGTAAGAATTGCTGTGATCGCTGTTGCTGTTGTGGTCGTGGTTGTTGTCGTTACCGGCTGGGGCGACGTCTTTTATGGACACGGTGTCCTCCCTTCCGTCGGCGTGCCGGACATACGCGTATTGGGGGTTGGCGTGGAGTAGGTGCACTGACTCCACGAGAGGGTCCGTCTTGTGGCTCCTCACATGCCTTCGTACAAATACCGGACCTGGGGTGGAGAGCCATGATGGCATGGATACGCCTGAGGTGGATTTCCGGGGAAAGACAAACATTCGTTCATGAGGCGTGGCATTAGTGGCAGTACACAATAGCGACCGTATCGAATGGAGCACATCTGGGAGGACTTCCTACCAGCAGGAGATAGGGAGGCCCTTGGTCCTTAGAGCTAGGGTGACTGCTTTCCATACTGTCCCGTTCTCTCGCTCCACCTTGCCGTTACCCTGGGGGTTGTAGCTGGTGGTACGGCTCGTGGCGATCCCCCTGGACAGCATGTACTGGTGTAGCTCTTCACTCATGAAGGACGCCCCCCTATCCGTATGGATGTAGCTCGGCATACCGAACAGGCAGAACAGGCTGTTGAGGCATTTAATGACCGTGGCGCTGGTCATGTCTGGGCAGGGGAAGGCGAATGGGAAACGGGAGTATTCGTCCACAATGTTCAGGAAGTAAACATTGCGGTCGACTGACGGGAGGGGGCCCTTGAAATCTAAGCTGAGCCGCTCAAAGGGCCGTGTAGCTTTGATTAAGTGGGCTCTATCTGGGCGGTAGAACCGAGGCTTGCACTCAGCGCAAGTGCGGCAGTTCCTGATCAGAGACCGAACTTCCTCAATCGAGTAGGGTAAGTTGCGGGACTTTATGAAGTGGAACAGCCGTGTGACCCCTGGGTGGCAGAGGTCGTTGTGGACGGTCTGTAGCCGATCCCCGGTGGCGCTGGCACACATCCCTCGTGAGAGGGCGTCGGGGGATTCGTTAAGGGCCCCTGGCTGGTAAATGATGTCATACTCGAAGGTGGAGAGCTCGATCCGCCACCTAAGAATCTTATCATTTTTAATCTTCCCCCTCTGTTTATTATTGAACATAAACGCTACCGACCGCTGGTCGGTAAGTAGGGTGAAGCGTTTGCCGGCTAGGTAGTGGCGCCAGTGGCACACTGCCTCCACGATGGCTTGGGCCTCCTTTTCCACGGAGGAGTGTCTGATCTCGGGCCCTTGGAGGGTCCTCGAGAAGAAAGCTACGGGCCGCCCCGCCTGGTTGAGGGTGGCCGCCAAGGCAAAGTCAGACGCATCACTTTCCACTTGAAAGGGAGTGTTCTTGTCCACTGCCTGTAGCGTGGCCCGCTCAATATCCCGCTTAATGCTTTTGAAGGCGGCGTGGGCCTCAGCAGAGAGCGGAAAAGAGGATGCTTTCAAGAGGGGGCGGGCTTTGTCGGAGTAATTGGGGACCCATTGGGCATAATAAGAAAATAACCCCAGGCACCTTTTCAGGGCTTTGGGAGTGTTGGGCAGGGGGAGCTCCCGTAGGGGGCGCAATCGGTCGGGGTCTGGTCCGATTTCCCCATTCTCCACCATGCTGCCTAGTATGCAGAGGCGCGTGGTGTTGAAAACGCACTTGTCTTCGTTGTAAGTGAGGTTGAGTTTTTGTGCGGTTTTCAGGAACCTCTCGAGGTTCGAGTCGTGATCCTGCTGGTTGTGACCGCAGATGGTGACGTTGTCGAGGTAGGGTAAGGTTGCCTGCAAGTGGTGGTCATCGACCATGCGGTCCATCTCCCTCTGGAAGACCGAGACCCCATTCGTCACCCCAAAGGGGACTCTCAGGAATTGGTAGAGGCGTCCATTCGCCTCGAAGACGGTGTACGGGCGGTCCTCTGGTCTGATAAGGAGCTGGTGGTACGCTGACTTGAGGTCGATGGTGGAGAACACCCGGTATTGGGCGATTTGGTTCACCATCTCGGATATGCGGGGTAGCGGGTAGGCGTCTAGCTGGGTGTATAGATTAACCGTCTGGCTATAATCTATCACCATCCGCTTCTTCTCGCTACCCCTCACCACCAACACTTGGGCGCGCCACGGGCTGTTGCTGCGTTCGATAATGCGCTCCTTCAGGAGCCTGTCTACCTCGGTCGCGATAAACCACCTGTCCTCCCAGCTGTACCTCCTGCTTTTGGTCGCTATTGGCCGGCAGTTGGGAGTAAGGTTCGCGAATAGCGAAGGCGGCTTTACCTTCAGGGTAGCCAGACCGCACACTGTGAGGGGCGGCTGGGACCCACCGTAATTGAGTGTGATGCTTTGGTGGTGGCACTGGAAATCCAGGCCCAAGATCACGCTCGCACATAGACTCTTCATGATTAGTAATTTAAAATTATCGTATACAGTTCCGTTAACAGACAATTGTACCGCGCAGTAACCCATAATGGTCGATGTCTGGGTTTTATCAGCCACAGAGATGGTGCCCCGAGCAGGGACCACCGTTAGAGAGAGTTGTTGTGCTAGTTCAGAGTGGATAAAACTCTCTGTGCTTCCACTGTCAATTAAACATTTAACCCCGCACCCGTTTACCTCGATGTCCACCATTGATTTGGATAGCGGGTGCGGTCTGGTCTGGTCCACTGTGACCGATGCCACTGTAGGGCCCTGATTGAGACAAGATGGCGTCCACGCTGTCTGCTCACAAGATGGCGGACCCCACGAGGTCGGGCAAGATGGCGTCCAAGATGGCCGCTCCCACGGCGCACACGCAGCGGTGGCGGGTTTTCCAGCGGGGTTCCCTCTGCACACCTTCCCCGAAGTGCCCCTTCTTACCGCACTTAAAGCAGGTGGTGCCTTTCGCCGGGCACAGGTTTCTGATGTGCTTCGGCTGCCTGCAGAAGTAGCAGTTGGGGTCGCGGCTGTCGTAGGGCTTCTGGGGGGAGAGCGGGGCCCCGACGGTGTCGGGCTGCCGGGCGGGGAAGATGCCTTCCAAGATGGCGGCGCCCTTGGTGCACACGTGGCGGCGTGGGCGGCGCTGGGCGAAGAGTAGGCGTCCGAGTTTCTCTGGGCCACATCCAAGGATCGCGCTGTGTCCACAGCCTGTTTCAGGTCCAATCCCGTTTTTTCCAGTAGTCTCTGCCGGATGTAAGTGGAGCTGAGGCCTGCGATAAAGGCATCATGAACAAGCTCGTCAGTGTACACTGCGGCTTTTACGTCTTGGCACTTGCAGTCTTTGCCAAGCGTTTTCAGGGTGACTAGGAACTCATCCAGCGATTCCCCAGGTCGCTGTGTGCGAGTAGCGAGCAGATGCCTAGCGTACACCTCGTTCGTAGGCTGCTGGTAATGCGCCTTTAGGATGTCGCAGGCGGCGGGTACGTGTCGGCGTCTTGGATGAGGGGGTAAACCCGGTGGCTTACCCAATTCCGCAGGATTAAGAGTTTCATACTTTCAGCGTCCGTAGCGCCTGTGATGGCTGCGGAATTGTCCAGGAAGAATTCCATACACTTAAACCAGTGTCCAAATCATGCCGATGCGTCCGAAGCATGCTGGTCCAAATCCAAACGTTCGGGTTTCAACAGTTGGTCCATTGCGTTGAAAATTGAGTTAATAAAATTGATGTGCCTCAATGAATCCGAGACTCAATGTTAACGGAACAAGCAAGGCTTTTATTAACTCAGAAAGTAATACACATTGGAGAAGTGTCTCTCATCCAGAGATTTGCTGTACTGTCTGAGAGACACGATGGGGCTTGCTTAAGTCGGGGCCAGGTATGGGCGGAGCCCTACACACAATACAATCCTGGTAAGGAAATGAAACTGAAACTAAACTAAACACAGAGAATACAGTGCCTGATGAATGGCATATTTCATCATAGGGACAGTGTAGAGGGAGCTTTACTCTGTATCTAACCCATGTTGTACCTGCCCTGGATGTGTTTGATGGGACAGTGTAGAGGGAGCTTTACTCTGTATCTAACCCGCGCTGTACCTGCCCCGGGAGTTTTTGATGGGACAGTGTAGAGGGAGCTTTACTCTGTATCTAACCCGTGCTGTACCTGCCCTGGGAGTGTTTGATGGGACAGTGTAGAGGGAGCTTAACTCTGTATCTAACCCGCGCTGTACCTGCCCCGGGAGTTTTTGATGGGACAGTGTAGAGGGAGCTTTACTCTGTATCTAACCCGTGCTGTACCTGTCCTGGGAGTGTTTGATGGGACAGAGTAGATGGAGCTTTACTCTGTATCTAACCCGTGCTGTACCGGCCCTGGGAGTGTTTGATGGGACAGTGTAGAGGGAGCTTTACTCTCTATCTAACCCGTGCTGTTCCTGCCCCGGGAGTGTTTGATGGGACAGTAGAGGGAGCTTTACTCTGTATCTAACTCGTGCTGTACCTGCCCTGGGAGTGTTTGATGGGACAGTGTAGATCGAGCTTTACTCTGTATCGAATCCCGTGCTGTACCTGCCCTGGGAGTGTTTGATGGGACAGAGTAGAGGGAGCTTTACTCTGTATCTAACCCGTGTTCTACTTGCCCTGGGAGTGTTTGATGGGGCAGTGTAGAGGCAGCTTTACTCTGTATCTAATCCCGTGCTGTACCTGCCCTGGGAGTGTTTGATGGGACAGAGTAGACGGAGCTTTACTCTGTATCTAACCCGTGCTGTACCTGCCCTGGGAGTGTTTGATGGGACAGTGTAGAGGGAGCTTTACTCTGCATCTAAACCGTGCTGTACCTGCCCTGGGAGTGTATGTTGGGACAGAGTAGAGGGAGATTTACTCTGTATCTAACCCGTGCTGTACCGGCCCTGGGAGTCTTTGATGGGACAGTGTAGAGGGAGCTTTACTCTGTATCTAACCCGTGCTGTACCTGCCCTGGGAGTGTTTGATGGGACAGTGTAGAGGGAGCTTTACTCTGTATCTAACCCATGTTGTACATGCCCTGGGAGTGTTTGATGGGACAGTGCAGAGGGAGCTTTACTCTGTATCTAACCCGTGTTGTACCTGCCCTGCGAGTGTTTGATGGGACAGTGCAGAGGGAGCTTTACTCTGTATCTAACCCGAGCTGTACCTGCCCTGGGAGTGTTTGATGGGACAGTGTAGAGGGATCTTTACTCTGTATCTATCCCGTGCTGTGCCTGCCCTGGGAGTGTTTGAATGGACAGTGTAGAGGGAGCTTTACTCTGTATCTATCCCGTGCTGTACCTGCCCTGGGAGTGTTTGATGGGACAGTTTAGAGGGAGCTTTACTCTGTATCTAACCCGTGCTGTACCTGCCCTGGGAGTGTTTGATGGGACAGTGCAGAGGGAGCTTTACTCTTTATCTAACCTGTGCTGTACCCGGTCTGGGAGTGTTGATGGGACAGTGTAGCGGGAGCTTTACTCTGTATCTAACCCGTGCTGTACCTGCCCTGGGAGTGTTTGATGGGACAGTGCAACCCGTGCTGTACGCGCCCTGGGAGTGTTTGATGGGACAGTGTAGAGGGAGCTTTACTCTGTATCGAACCTGTGCTGTACCCGGTCTGGGAGTGTTTGATGGGACAGTGTAGAGGGAGCTTTACTCTGTATCTAACCCGTGCTGTGCCCTGTCTGGGAGTGTTTGATGGGACAGTGTAGAGGGAGCTTTACTCTGTATCTAACCCGTGCTGTACCTGCCCTGGGAGTGTTTGATGGGACAGTGTAGAGGGAGATTTACTCTGTATCTAACCCGTGCTGTACCTGCCCTGGGAGTGTTTGATGGGACAGTGTAGAGGGAGCTTTACTCTGTATCTAACCCGTGCTGTACCTGCCCTGGGAGTGTTTGATGGGACAGTGTAGAGGGAGCTTTACTCTGTATCTAACCCGTGCTGTACCTGCCCTGGGAGTGTTTGATGGGACAGAGTAGAGGGAGCTTTACTCTGTATCTAACCCGTGCTGTACCTGCCCTGGGAGTGTTTGAAGGGACAGTGTAGAGGGAGATTTACTCTGTATTTAACCCGTGCTGCACGGGCCCTGGGAGTGTTTGATGGGACAGTGCAGAGGGAGCTTTACTCTGTATCTAACCCGTGCTGTACCTGCCCTGGCAGTGTTTGATGGGACAGTGTAGCGGGAGCTTTACTCTGTATCTAACCCGTGCTGTACCCGGTATGGGAGTGTTTGATGGGACAGTGTAGAGGGAGCTTTACTCTGTATCTAACCCGTGCTGTACCTGCCCTGGGAGTGTTTGATGGGACATTGTAGAGGGAGCTTTACTCTGTATCTAACCCGTGCTGTACCCGGTCTGGGAGTGTTTGATGGGACAGTGTAGAGGGAGCTTTACTCTGTACCTAACCTATGTTGTACCTGCCCTGGGAGTGTTTGATGGGACAGTGTAGAGGGAGCTTTACTCTGTATCTAACCCGTGCTGTACCTGCCCCGGGAGTGTTTGATGGGACAGTGCAGTGGGAGATTTACGCTGTATCTAACCTGTGATGTACCTGCCCCGGGAGTGTTTGATGGGACAGCGTAGAGGGAGCTTTACTCTGTATCTAATCCGCGCTGTACCTGCCCCGGGAGTGTTTGATGGGACAGCAGAGGGAGCTTTACTCTGTATCTAACCCGTGCTTTACTAGCCCCGGGTGTGTTTGATGGGACAGTGCAGAGGGAGCTTTACTCTGTATCTAACCCATGCTATACCTGCCCTGGGAGTGTTTGATGGGGACAGCATAGAGGGAGCTTTACTCTGTATCTAACCCGTGCTGGACCTGCCCTGGGAGTGGTTGATGGGACAGAGTCGAGGGAGATTTACTCTGTATCTAACCAGTGCTGTACCTGCCCTGAGAGTGTTTGATGGGACACTGTAGAGGGGGCTTTACTCTGTATGTAACCCGTGCTGTACCTGCCCTGGGAGTGTTTGATGGGAGAGTGTAGAGGGAGCTTTACTCTGTATCTAACCCGTGCTGTACCTGCCCTGGGAGTGTTTGATGGGACAGTGTAGAAGGAGCTTTACTCTGTATCTAACCCGTGTTGTACCTGCCCTGGGAGCGTTTGATGGGATAGTGTAGAGGGGGCTTTACTCTGTATCTAACATGTGCTGTACCTGCCCTGGGAGTGTTTGATGGGACAGTGTAGAAGGAGCTTTACTCTGTATCTAACCCGTGCTGTACCTGCCCTGGGAGTGTTTGATGGGACAGTGTAGAGGGAGCTTTTCTCTGTATCTAACCCGTGCTGTACCTGCCCCGGGATTGTTTGGTGCACAGTGTAGAGGGAGCTTTACCCTGTATCTAACCCGTGCTGTACCTGCCCTGGGAGTGTTTGATGGGACAGTGTAGAGGGAGCTTTTCTCTCTATCTAACCCGCGCTGTACCTGCCCCGGGAGTGTTTGGTGCACAGTGTAGAGGGAGCTTTACCCTGTATCTAACCCGTGCTGTACCTGCCCCGGGAGTGTTTGATGGGACAGTGTAGAGGGAGCTTTACTCTGTATTTAACCCGTGCTGTACCTGCCCCGGGAGTGTTTGATGGGATAGTGTAGAGGGAGCTTTTCTCTGTATCTAACCCGCGCTGTACCTGCCCCGGGAGTGTTTGGTGCGACAGTGTAGAGGGAGCTTTACTCTGTATCTAACCCGTGCTGTACCTGCCCTGGGAGTGTTTGATGGGACAGTGTAGAGGGAGCTTTACTCTGTATCTAACCCGTGCAGTACCCGGTCTGGGAGTGTTTGATGGGACAGTGCAGAGGGAGCTTTACTCTGTAACTAACCCGTGCTGTACCTGCCCTGGGAGTGTTTGATGGGACAGTGTAGAAGGAGCTTTTCTCTGTATCTAACCCGTGTTGTACCTGCCCTGGGAGCGTTTGATGCGATAGTGTCGAGGGAGCTTTACTGTGTATCTAACCCGTGCCGTACCTGCCCTGGGAGTCTTTGATGGGACAGTGGAGAGGGAGCTTTACTCTGTATCTAACCCGTGCTGTACCTGATCTGGGAGTCTTTGATGGGACAGTGCAGAGGGAGCTTTACTCTGTATCTAACCCGTGCTGTACCTGCCCTGGGAGTGTTTGAATGGACAGTGTAGAGGGAGCTTTACTCTGTATCTAACCCATGCTGTACGTGCCCTGGGAGTGTTTGATGGGACAGTGCAGAGAGAGCTTTACTCTGTATCTAACCCGTGCTGTTGCTGCCCTGGGAGTGTTTGATGGGACAGAGTAGAGGGAGCTTTACTCTGTATCTAACCCGTGGTGTACCTGTCCTGGGAGTGTTTGATGGGGACAGTATAGAGGGAGCTTTACTCTGTATCTAACCCGTGCTGGACATGCCCTGGGAGTGGTTGATGGGACAGAGTAGAGGGAGATTTACTCTGTATCTAACCAGTGCTGTACCTGCCCTGGGAGTGTTTGATGGGAGAGTGTAGAGGGAGCTTTTCATCTGTATCTAACCCGTGCTGTACCTGCCCTGGGAGTGTTTGATGGGACAGTGTAGAAGGAGCTTTACTCTGTATCTAACCCGTGTTGTACCTGCCCTGGGAGCGTTTGATGGGATAGTGTAGAGGGAGCTTTACTCTGTATCTAACCCGTGCTGTACCTGCCCTGGGAGTGTTTGATGGGACAGTGTGGAGGGAGCTTCACTCTGTATCTATCCCGTTCTATACCTGCCCTGGGAGTATTTGATGGGACAGTGTAGAGGGAGCTTTACTCTGTATCTAACCCGTGCTTTACCTGCGCCGGGAGTGTCTGATGGGACAGTGCAGAGGGAGCTTTACTCTGTATCTAACCCGTGCTGTACCTGCCCTGGGAGTGTTTGATGGGACAGTGTAGAGGGAGCTTTACTCTCTATTTAACCTGTGCTGTACCTGCCCCGGGAGTGTTTGATGGGATAGTGTAGAGAGAGCTTTTCTCTGTATCTAACCCGCGCTGTACCTGCCCCGGGAGTGTTTGATGCGACAGTGCAGAGGGAGCTTTACACTGTATCTAACCCGTGCTGCACCTGCCCCTGGAGTGTTTGATGGGGCAGTGTCGAGGGAGCTTTACTCTGTATCTAACCCGTGCAGTACCCGGTCTGGGAGTGTTTGATGGGACAGTGTAGAGGGAGCTTTACTCTGTATCTGACCCGTGCAGTACCCGGTCTGGGAGTGTTTGATGGGACAGTGTACAGGGAGCTTTACTCTGTATCTAACTCGTGGTGTACCTGCCCTGGGAGTGTTTGATGGGACAGTGTAGAGGGAGATTTACTCTGTACCTAACCCATGTTGTACCTGCCCTGGGAGTGTTTGATGGGACAGTGTAGAGGGAGCTTTACTCTGTATCTAACCCGTGCTGTACCTGCCCTGGGAGTGTTTGAATGGACAGTGCAGAGGGAGCTTTACTCTGTATCCAACCCATGCTGAACCTGCCCTGGGAGTGTTTGATGGGACAGTGCAGAGGGAGCATTTCTCTGTATCTAACCCGCGCTGTCCCTGCCCCGGGAGTGTTTGATGGGATAGTGTAGAGGGAGCATTTCTCTGTATCTAACCCGCGCTGTACCTGCCCCGGGAGTGTTTGGTGCACAGTGTAGAGGGAGCTTTACCCTGTATCTAACCCGTGCTGTACCTGCCCCGGGAGTGTTTGATGGGACAGTGTAGAGGGAGCTTTCCTCTGTATCTAACTCGTGCTGTACCTGCCCTGGGAGTGTTTGATGGGACAGTGTAGAGGGAACATTCCTCTGTATCTAACCCGTGCTGTACCTGTCCCGGGAGTGTTTGATGGGATAGTGTAGAGGGAGCTTTTCTCTGTATCTAACCCGTGATGTACCTGCCCCGGGAGTGTTTGATGGGAGAGTGTAGAGGGAGCTTTCCTCTGTATCTAACCCGTGCTGTACCTGCCCCGGGAGTGTTTGATGGGATAGTGTCGAGGGAGCTTTTCTCTGTATCTAACCCGCGCTGTACCTGCCCCGGGAGTGTTTGATGCAACAGTGTAGAGGGAGCTTTACTCTGTATCTAACCCATGCTGTACCTGCCCCGGGAGTGTTTGATGGGACAGTGTAGAGGGAGCTTTACTCTGTATCAAACCCGTGCAGTACCCGGTCTGGGAGTGTTTGATGGGACAGTGTAGAGGGAGCTTTACTCTGTAACTAACCCGTGCTGTACCTGCCCTGGGAGTGTTTGATGGGACAGTGGAGAGGGAGCTTTACTCTGTATCTAACTCGTGGTGTACCTGCCCTGGGAGTGTTTGATGGACAGTGTCGAGGGAGATTTACTCTGTATCAAACCCGTGCTATACCTGCCCTGGGAGTGTTTGATGGGACAGTGCAGAGGGAGCTTTACTCTGTATCTAACCCGTGCTGTACCTGACCTGGGAGTCTTTGATGGGACAGTGCAGAGGGAGCTTTACTCTGTATCTAACCCGTGCTGTACCTGCCCTGGGAGTGTTTGAATGGACAGTGTAGAGGGAGCTTTACTCTGTATCTAACGCATGCTGTACGTGCCCTGGGAGTGTTTGATGGGACAGTGTAGAGGGAGCTTTACTCTGTATCTAACCCGTGGTGTACCTGTCCTGGGAGTGTTTGATGGGACAGTGTAGAGGGGTCTTTACTCTGTATCTAACCTGTGCTGTACCTGCCCTGGGAGTGTTTGATGGGACAGTGTAGAGGGAGCTTTACTCTGTATCTAACCCGTGTTGTACCTGCCCTGGGAGCGTTTGATGGGATAGTGTAGAAGGGTCTTTACTCTGTATCTAACCTGTGCTGTACCTGCCCTGGGAGTGTTTGATGGGACAGTGCAGAGGGTGCTTTATTCTGTATCTAACCCGTGCTGTACCTGCCCCGGGAGTGTTTGATGGGATAGTGTAGAGGGAGCTTTTCTCTGTATCTAACCCGCGCTGTACCTGCCCCGGGAGTGTTTGGTGCGACAGTGTAGAGGGAGCTTTACTCTGTATCTAACCCGTGCTGTACCTGCCCCGGGAGTGTTTGATGGGACAGTGTAGAGGGAGCTTTACTCTGTATCTAACCCGTGCAGTACCTGCCCTGGGAGTGTTTGATGGGACAGTGTAGAGGGAGCTTTACTCTGTATCTAACCCGTGCTGTACCCGGTCTGGGAGTGTTTGATGGGGCAGTGTAGAGGGAGCTTTACTCTGTATCTAACCCGTGCTGTACCTGCCTGTAATGATATCAGCAAATAGAGATGGTATTTGCCTGTTTGATCATGATGCCTTATCAACATGTTTGCATGTGTTGATTGCTTGTGCCTGACCAGCAGAGGGCATGTGACCGAGACTAGCAAGGCAGTTTAGTTTAGTTTCAGTCTCGTTCTAGATGCATCACTAGCATGGTGTCTCCTGAATGCTGTATGAAGAGTTGAACAGACTTTAGATTAAAAGACATTCTCTTTCATAAATGTCTCGTCATTGAACCCACAAAGAAATCAATACACTGCCCTGGGAGTGTTTGATGGGAAAGTGTAGACGGAGCTTTACTCTGTATCTAACTCGTGGTGTACCTGCCCTGGGAGTGTTTGATGGGACAGTGTAGAGGGAGCTTTACTCTGTATCTAACTCGTGGTGTACCTGCCCTGGGAGTGTTTGATGGGACAGTGGAGAGGGAGCTTTACTCTGTACCTCACCCATGTTGTACCTGCCCTGTGATTGTTTGATGGGTCAGTGTAGAGGGAGATTTGCTCTGTATCTAACCAGTGCTGTACCTGCCCTGAGAGTGTTTGATGGGACAGAGTAGAGGGAGATTTACTCTGTACCTAACCCATGTTGTACCTGCCCTGGGAGTGTTTGATGGGACAGTGTAGAGGGAGCTTTACTCTGTATCTAACCCGTGCTGTACCTGCCCTGGGAGTGTTTGAATGGACAGTGCAGAGGGAGCTTTACTCTGTATCTAACCCATGCTGAACGTGCCCTGGGAGTGTTTGATGGGACAGTGCAGAGGGAG